>NW_025999990.1:20714886-20803958 GCF_001458135.2 Marmota marmota marmota | reverse complement strand
GGGGGGGGTACCCAGGATGGGCAGGTAGGGCAGTGCTGGGTTATGACCACTGACAGGGAATCCCTCCCAGGCCCAGGAACTTAAGTGCTCCCTCTCCACATGCCGTCCCCCAAAAGGTCTCCTCCTCCTGCCTCAGGCCCAGAGCTCCTAGTGGCCCCAGTGTGTCCAATACCAGTAGGTGAAACCCACCTCCAATTATCTCCTTTCCAAGCTCCTCATAGCCTGTGGGACACACTCCCAACTCTGGGCCCATATGCAAGATTCCCCCTGCAAAATCCCAGGCCTCTTTCTCAGCTTCCCCCACTCTCACTTGGCCTCTCCTCCTCTCTCAGCCTCTCATGGTCTAGAAAATAGGACAGGACTTTTCTGCTTTCCCTAGAATGCCCTTGATCTTGCTGCCCTTGCAGACACACCAATGTACTAAAATAAAAAGAGCGTCTAACACTTACCGAGGACCCAAAGGGGCCAGTCACATCTCTCACCTCATTTAATCCTGCCAAGAATGGACCCTCTTGCTACTATTGTCACGATTGGACTGATGAAGCAAAGGAAGCAGAAGGTCAAGAACTCAACCAAGTTCACAGTTGGAAACAGTGAAGCCCAGATTTGGACTGAAGAGGTGTGAACACGAGGGCTCTCTATTCCCTGTCATCGCACCCACCAGCCAGGCCCAGGTCACACCCCAGGCTCTCTTAGAAGTACCCACCTCCCAAGCCACAGTGGCCTTTCCCAAATTCCCAGTATCTGAAGTGCTCATTTGACACTTAACATGGGCCCGAAAACATGAGGCCCTGGAATTTTCCTCAGCTGAGCCTGGTCGACAATGGCATTAGAACATCAGTTGTCAATAATTATTTATGGGCAATTAAAAAATATCACTCTACTTCTTTCATTACACACAAATAGTATATTTCCCTTGGGGTTAAAAAAAAAAATCTTTTCAATGTTAGCCTGATGCTCTCAGGTGTGGAAACGTGGCATGGGGCGTAGAGAAGCTTCCAGTCTTCTTAGCCCACCTTGCTCATCCCTGAATCCAAATCACTCAAGCCCTGCAGAGCTCTTTCTAGACCTGTCACTCATCTTCAGTCACTTGACTTCCTTTGTCCCAACACCACGGCTCTTAGAAGACCTTTTCCCACCCACCTCCACACCCCGGGGTTCACTCCCTTCTCAGACTCCACCTCAGTGCTCACCTGATCCTCTCCTATCTCTGGAGAACCAGTTCTACTCTCCTGCAGCGGGAGGCACTGGAACTTCACTCAGCCTTTCTGCAGGGCAGGTGAGTCCCATGTGTCAAAGATTTAACATTCTACAAAACCCTTGAACCAATCATGCAATCCTGTGCATAGCAACTCCTTTATGGTAAAAGAGTAATTATTCTCATAAATTACCTTTAAGGATGTCTATCATAGCATTGTTAATAATAACCCCAAATTGGGAACAACCTAAAAATTTCCAAAAACAGGGGGTTCTTTGCACAAACTATGATATTCTTTCATTTATGGACTACTATACAGCCATTTAAAATAATGGTTAGAAGATTATTCAGTGCTATACTATAGTATTAAGTGAAAAAGATGGTTACAAAACTGAGTATAATATAATACCATTGTTAAGCAATATATACTATTTAATACATTCATGCATCAAACAAAACAAAAAACCAGAAAGGAAATTCACCAACATGTTAGCAGGGGTGTCTCCAAAGCAATCTTCCACAGAGACTGAATTCAAGTCTCTGGGTTTACTCCTGGCTCCATCCTGACCCAGAAACTAACTTATCTTTAGGTAATTTCATCTGTGAAATGGGCATAATTAAAAATACCTTCCTCATGGGTTGCTATGGAAATAAATGGATTTTATGATAGATGGCAGGAAGATAGACCATACATCATAGATAGATGATAGATAGATAGACAGACAGATGGATGACAGGCAGTTTCTTGAGCATGATACCTGATATTGAGTAAACATTGAATAAAAATCGCCCATTACCGTATTTGGGTGATGGAATTATAGAAGTTTTTCTTCTTTTGCCTATTTGTACAATATTTTTTATTTTTTACAATGGCCATGTTTTTTCCCCTGTGATTGACAATTAGAGTTGCCTAAAGCCAATACTTGAATACGTTCTCTGTAGTTTGGAAGGAATCTTTGAGAACTTCTGCCAGCCTGTTACACCCTGAAACTGACTTTGGTACCAAAAGCTGTTGAATGGGTCAGAGCGGCCACAAGGCTGGAGGGAGGGTTGAGGATTAGATGGAAGAAGATCGAAACAGGGCCACCAGATGGACTAGGTAGTAGGCATCTTTCTGTGACTTGCACTGGGCTCGCCCCAGCCAACCCCTGGAAACTAGGAAGGGTCCCATCAGGAAGGCACTGGTGCTGGAATGGACACGAACTACTGGATCAGGGCCAAGGCGGTTTCTATATCATGAGTTCAAGTGTTTAGGGATACGAACTGGGGCACAGAGAAAATGCTAATTCCATCAGTAGAAAAAAATCATTTTAAGCACCTGTTTAAAAACAAGAATAAGCAAGTTTAGAGCAAATATATCATTTCTGCATTCTGCAAAGGTCCTGGCTGCTGGACTGAAGCTTAACCAGAGGCACAGCACCCCAAATCTGACAGTGCCCTGGGTGGGGTCGGAGGTCACAGTGAAACTGTGGCATGTGAATGAGACTCTGTGCCCACGGAGCCCATGATTTCCCCAAGAGCCCTCATTCTACTGCAGCCCGGAAACTCCTTGTCACCCACAAGGATGCTTGAGCATCTCCTCCTCCACGAAGCCCTCTGATTGCCCTTGCACTGTGCCCCTGTTGGCCTGGCCACCTCCACTCAGAGCTTTCTAGCCCTCTTCGTTGGGATTCTCTCCCGGCCTGACTCTCATGTCTAGACTGTAAGCTCCTAGAGAGGAGATGAAGAGATTCCAGGAGATTCCAAAATAATCCACTCGTTGACTCACTGAATGAATGAGTCGGGAGCAGCAGAGGCAGAGCAGCCGGAGCTGGCATGGCCAGCCCAGGGCTCCAGCTCTGTGCCACGGTCGGACCGTGTGACCAAGGCCAGGTCGCTTCAGTCCCCTGGGCTTCCGTTTTCTCCCCTATAAAGTGGAGGAGGAGTAGACAATGTCCCTTCCAGTCCCAAAATTCTCTGATATGCCTCACTGGGGCCTCATTCAGAGCAGTTCTGTCTTCCCACTCTTTCCGGAGATGGTTTTCCGCAGTGCTAGGTGGGAGCACAAGGGGTGGGCGGGAAGCTGCTGTGAAGTTCAAAGGAGGAGAATGCAGCAGGCTGGCCCAGAGCTCCCCACGCTGAAGCTCTCGGCCCTGGGTCTGTGGGCCTGAGACCACCTCCACAGAGCTCAAAGGACAAGGACTCCTGAGCAGGAACCACAGGAAATAGAGCCCTAACCAATGTTGAAGCTGGGTGTCGGGGAAATGCCAGGGACGGGGAGAAGGCTGGGGCTCCTTGCAGGTTTCAGTCACCTGCAAGGTTGCCAGTCTGCTCCCATGAGGCTTCCAAATCCGTGTCCAAGAGGGGATCCTGGCACCAGACAGTTCCAAAGCCCTTACCAGTTCTAAGAGGCCCAAACTGAAGACTGTGCATCTCAGCATCAGAACAGGCCTGGAGGTGGGGCAAGAGGAAGAAGATATTGGGAGGAAACAGAAGTCACACAGTTGCTGAAGGGTAAGACTAGAACTCAGGGTCCACACCCACGAGAGCTCCGCTACCCACCTCTGCTGCTGGTAAACGCACACATTTCTAACCAATGTTCATACAAACCTCTAAGTCCTAGGGGCAAGGCAACAGGTGCAAGTGAAAGAACAATCACCAGGTGGGCCAGAGGAGACCCCAGAGTTCCCCTCAGTGCCACCTGAGCTTGGTAGGAGAGACAGACACATATTAAGTAATCAGAAGCCAAAAGGCAATTAATAGTCCCTGCAATCTGGTGTTTCTCAGTCATTTATCCAACCCCAAACACCTGAGGACTCCACCCCACCCCATCAGCTACGGTGGAGCATTCTGGCAGCTGCTAAGAATGACGCTTCACAGCCTCAAAGTGTGGGGACTGAGCCTGGCTTCCAGCTAGGCGCTGCCATCCATGTGTGGATGTCAATGCAGCTTCTCAGCCCCTCTGGATTCTGGGTTGTCAAGAGGGTGAGCCATCCCAGGAAGGATGGAAGAAACCCTCCAGGAAGGGAGTCAGGCATTCATGGCAGAGGAAGGGATGCCAAGAGGCAGATGGCAGGAGGGAAAATTCACGGCACTTCTGAAGCAATTCAATAGCCGAGACTGTTGCCAGGGATAATAAATGCAGATATGCTGGGAAAGCGGCTGCCAGCCTTCCACAGGCTCCAGAGGATGCCAGGACCCCTAACGCCCACTCTAAGTGGGAGACAATCATAGAGACGGCTGCTAAGTCCCTGTGCAGCCTCCATGTCTGAAATGCTTAATTGCGTGTGATATCTGTGTGGAACATTTCACAGAAATTCAGGGGCTCTCACTTGGACTGTGACCCCACTCCTGCTGATTCACATGAGAAGGAGAAGGCAGGAGGTTTCTCCAGTGCCCTTGAAGTCCTGGGCAAGAACTGAGGGGTTGGGATGGAGCAGGCATTTTCCTCTTTTCTTCCAGGTGAACGGGATCCCTTTGACTACAAAGTCAATATGGCATATTGTCACTGTTAAAAACAGTTAATAACCACTCAGAATGTATTAACAGAAGTGGGGCATTAAGGGACCCTGAATAGCCAAAACAATCGTGAGAAAGAACAAATTGCTGGTGTCACCCTTTCTGATCTCAAAACTTCCTATGAAGCATCAGTAGTGGTACTGGCTGGAATAAGAACAGACATATTGATCCATGGAACAGAACAGAAGTAAACCCTGATGCACACAGTCTAATAATCAACAGAGCAGAAAGGCAACTTATGGAGTGGGAGAGAATTATATAAAAATCACAGGCTTTATCATGGGTTAATAACTAGAAAAATAAATAACTGCACTAAATTAACAAAAACAAAATGACTTGATTTTTAAAAACTGGGTGAAGAACATTTCTCCAAAGATAAACAAATGAGCAAGAAGCACTGAAGAGATGACCAACACTCTCATTAGGAAAATGCATATGAAAACTACAAAGAGACACCATTTCGCACCCATCCGAATGATATTATGGAATAAATAAATAAAAGTGCCGGTCATGATGTAGAGAAATTGGAACCTCAGATATCGCTGATGGAGATATAAAATGGTATAGTGCAACCACTGTAGAAAACTTTTAAGTTTATTTTTTTTTAAATAAACTTAAAAGTTTGGGGTGGTGCCTCAAAAATCAAACATAGAATTACTGTATGAACTAACAATCCCACTTTTTGGTATATACACAAAAGAATTGGCAGCAATGATTTGAGCACATATCTGTGCACCTGTGATCTCAGCAGCTTTATTCACAATGGCCAAATGTGGAAATAGCTCAAACATCCATTGACAGATGAATGAATAAACAGAATATGGTAAACACCTACAATGAAATGTGATTTAGCCTTAAATTATCCTGACACATGCTATTCTGAGGTCGAACCTTGAAGACATCACGCTAAGTGAAATAAGCCAGATACAACAGGACAAATACTGTGGGATTCCACTTACATGAGTTTCCTAGGCTAATCAAAATTTATAGAAAACGAAACTAGAATAGAGGTCACGAGGGACTGGGAGGGAGGAGGACATGGGAAGTTAGTATTTAATGGGAACCGTCTCAATTTGGGCGGAGGAAAAATTCTGGAGGTGAATAGTGGGAATAGCTGCAAAACGATAAGAATGTGCTGGACTCATTACTCCCCATCATCCTATACACAGAACAACCGAGAGAACCCAAAGGACACCTATAAAAATAAAGTGAAGAACAATATACCACTTACGGTAACTTTGCACCTGTGTCAATTTCATTAATGTTTGCAGAATTGAAAACACAGGCTTTAATGGGTTGATACCCCTGAATCTGACACTTAAAGATGGTTAAGATGGAAAAAATTTTTGTTGTTTATGTTTTGCCACAACAACAACAAGCAGGAAGATGGTGTCAGGGAGGCCCCTCAACCTGTTCTAATGAGCCTCCTTCTACTTCACAGAATTCTAGTCCAAAGGGAACTTTCTTGGGAAAGGGTCACAAAAGGAGAGACCAAAGGTAACTCCTGAGAGGACAGAAGCCTGGTTTCTGGCAACTGAAGGACTGTCATGTAGACAGACACTGTGTGATGTCAACCGAGGACTGGAGCCAGACAAGAGGAAGCCTCGGGAACACCATAAGGCTTTAATTGCAAGAAGGTCTTTCCAAGTGCTTAGCAGGGAAATGGGTTGCTCAGAGAGGCTGAAAACTGTCCACCCCTCAAAAAAGGTTGGATGCAAACCAAGGTCAAAGAAGCCACAGTGTGGATACTGTGGAAGGTATCCTGGGGCAGTAGGAGATTGGCCCAACTGACTTCCATGATTCCTTACAACTCTCGGGCTCTGATACAAATAGGAAATTACCCTGGGTCTTGTCCTGCCCAAGGGAATGCAGAAATAGGAGACCCACATTCTACTCCCACCTCCATCAGTGATTGACCATTTGACCTTGGATGGGTCACTCCTGCTTGCATCTCAGTTTACTCATCTCTGTCATTAACACCTGCCAGTCACTTCCTCACCCCATAACAATCCCTCAAAGTGTCATAAGAATAAAGCAGAGAACATGAAAAGGAAAGTTCAGATATGATTGCCACCCCCCACTCTCCTCCCAGGCTCTGCCTTCCCTTCCTCTCAAATCAGGATTGGTGGCATTTTCTGAAGTTCAGTCTGGACACCACTGGTGGATTGTGGGATGCTAGCATAGGGCATGAGCATTATCTAATGATGCATATTCATGTTATTAGTTAGTATACTAGTGTATACCTGGTATTTATAGCAAATGAGAACAGCTTTTCTTCAGGATATTGATATAATTTTCTTTTTCAAATAAGTTTAAAAGTTAAGGTAAGTTGTAAAAAGTGAGTTAAAGAATAAAAAGTAAATAATAATAATACAAGTAATTAATATAATATTCAATAATACTTGAATAAGGAAAAACTCTTGGAGGTAGAATGTGAGTGACAAGGTCTTGGGAACCCCCAATGGACTGAGGGGTACAGCAACCTGCCTCCTCGAGCCCAGCCATGGATCCCCAAAGCCTGGAGATCAACCGAGAGAACCCAAAGGCAAAGCTGTTTTGGTTGTTCTGCTGTCAATTTTCTTTAATATGCCAGATACAGGAATTTTACCAACCAAATGAGCACAACTAAATACTGAACTTGGCTCTAGGCCTTCCATCCACAAAACTGTGAGGCTGGTCAACTTCTACCTCCTTCCTTTGGAACTTCCTGTCAGTGTTTTTTCTGAGGTTCACCTTCTACCCAATGGGCTCCATTAAGAAGGAGATCAGCCCTGTTAAGGCCCCTCTAAAGGTGTAGGGAATATGTTGGGTATTTCCCCCCAAGAAGTGCATTTAACGAAAAGCCAGTCAGGAAACATCCATCTCCAGGTGAGTGTTGAATACCAGGGCAGCAGTCCTAGTACCCCAAAGTTCCCCTTCTGCTCTCACATGCAGGGCAAGCTCCCCCCCTGCATGTCTCAAAACATGAGATGTGAGATCCATTAGAGAAATCTCCTAGAAACCTGATCAAGTCCTATCCCGTCCACCCCAATAGCTACCTGCTGATGAGTTCAGAGGGTCAGTCAGCAATCCTAGAACACCCGCATTCTCTGAAGAGCAGGAATGAAACAAGTTTCCAGCTGATAACCAGACAGGACTTCAGCCATTGTCCTTGGGGTGAGGGAGGGGTAAAAGCCACCTACCAATCTTCCCTCCCTTAGACAATGTTGGGAGTTGGTGATATAGACCTGGGAAAAGTTCCCTTTCCTCTCTCCTCCTTCTGCTATTGCTCACATCCCATATTTTGAAATATTCCACCTATTAAATTGCATGGATGAAGAACTAATTATCTTTCCTATTTTTATATTAAAGACCTCCAGTGGTAGCCAGATACCAAGTTAGTATAATTCCAGGTGAAAAACAAAGAAATTGAAACATTTGTTTACCAATACAGTCATATTAATATTTAAAGAATATTAATTAAGGAGTACTAATTCAAGAGCCCTTTTTCATTCTTTTTTCTGGAATCTAGCCTAATGTTCCACTGCTTACCAGGGTCCAAGAAATGACTCAGAGACCAGGTCAGCAGGGGTCCTGCTTCAAAAAGCAAGAAAACAACAATCTGGGCGACTCTTATGGAAAACCCAGGAACCAGTGAGCTCATTTCCCAGTGGGGACTCTTCAGAAGCTTTTCTCTGACGGTGGTGCCCCAGACTTTTGTGTGACCAAAGCAGAAAGTAAGATGACAAACTAGAAGTGGGAAAAGTCAAGAGAGGGGAGACTAAGAGAACAGAAAAGGAAGTTGGCCAACAGGGCAATTCGAAGGATTGATCATGGTAAAGAGACTTGATCAAAAATTAAAGATGCTTAAGATCTATGGGAGAACCTAGGAAATTCCACACCAACAGAAAAGACAAGCAAAGGACACACAATTCACACACACACACACACACACACACCTTGCCTTAGAGTAACATATTACTACTAACATTATGTTGGAAACCTCAAATATATAAAATAAAAATCTATCAAAAAAGAAAATGCAACAATTTGCCAATAAGCATATGAAAATATTCAGCCTCACCAGTAACCGAAGAGAAAACTTTGAAAACCCCCTTTTCCTCTCCAACTGGAACATTACACAGTACTACTAAATGTCGGTCAGGCTGATGGGCATGGGTTGCTTGCACAGTTGGTAGGACTGTGCACAGACTCTCAATTTCAAGGGCCACTTATCAAAATGCTCCTCAAAAACGTCAACCACGAGCATTCTGTTCAACTTCGAAATTCCACTTTGGAAAGTATCTTAAGGAAAGAGTCATGAATCAGTGCAAAGATTCAGGTGTATTGTTTATAATAGAATTGTCTATCATCAAAAAAAAAATGTTCAGGGGGCAATGCAAAATACATTTCCAATGATAAGAAATTCAGTGAATACTCCAGAATACTGCACAGTCATTGTAAGTAGGAATGTTGAGTGATATTTAATGGCATAGAAATAAACATGCTGTAAAACAGAAGCTGTCATAGCCACCCATTATTTCAAACTGCATATGCATAGAAAAGATTAGAAATGAATGCACAAAATGTCACTAGTGTTATTTTTCCAGGTGATAGAATTATGGATATTCTTTTCTAGACATTTTCATATGGCTATTTTCTGCAATGATCAAATTTGGCTTTTGTAATAAGAGAAAATATCAATATTTTAAAAGAATCAATAAAGTTGCAAATTATTATGATGAAGGTCAAGTGTTCAAGGTTGGGAGGTGACATATAAGAGGTAGACAGAAATTGAGAGCTGGAGCCCACTGGACAGGATGTATGTTGATTTCTACCTGGCTGGCTGGCCAGGTAGAAATGTACCACACAGGTACATGTTGGAAGGCAGAATCCAACCAGCATGGTCACCGTCTATGTTCTGCTGAGTGGCTATGGAGAAGTGGCTTCCTTCCCTAGCCTCCAAACCCTTCTCCCCTCTGATGACCCATGAATGTATGACAGCAGGGTGTTATAATACAGTACCTTCACATAATCCTCTCCTTTTTGGAAAGGCAAATATGTTCAGTGATGGGGTCAGATCAGGTCAGGACTTTAGAGGACAAAAGAGTGGAAAATAAGAACATGAGATACAGTGTGTGTGAGTGTGTGTGTGTTTCTATGCTTTGTTCTCTTTATTCCTATAGAACAAGATGACTGAATATGACTGAATTTTAAGCCAGAGATGTCGCTGGGAATAAGTTAGTTTATTCCTCATTAAAATCAGGAGGAGCCAGAGGTTAGCATGATGGGATTTGGAAGCTCCAAATTCTGATTCCCATCCACAAGGCCCTGGCTATAATTTGGGTTTCTTCCACATCATGAAAAATGGAAGAGAATAGGAAGATAGGGAAAGCTGCCTTGATCTCAGAGGGCCTCTTGACAGACAGTTATTGAGAACACCCAGTTGCCCTCAGGATCAAACCCGTCCCTCCATCTTGCCTCCAGTTCCTCTTTCCTTCCTACTTCCTTGATGCCCTGAGCCTGTTAGCTTACTTGTGGGAAAGCCACAAAAAGAGACACAGCTTCACTGGGCCCTAGCCAACAGGAAGACCCTGAAAGGGTGGCAAGGGGAGGTGGAACTGCCCAGACCAAGACAGGGGGAGCCCAGTCCAGGCAGGGAGGGATGGTGGCAAGCCAGCCTGGCCACTAACCTCTGGGCATGTCCATGGGGTCGAAGCTGGCCAGAAGGTCACGGCACCACTGACGGTCACCTTCCACCTTGCTCAGCCAATTGTTACAGTTGAAGTAGTAACGGAGATGAGGTCTCTTCATGTCGGTCACAATCACATGGTCCAGGTACCAGCTGGCGTTCAAGCCTGTGTTGTCATGCTCAATCCTGGGATGGAAGCCAAAACTTTCACTGGCAGAACCAAGATGACCGCCCCCCTCCATAGTGGAATACCCAACGTGTCCTCCAAAGAAAGGTTCCACCATTTTCTTTTATTGTTACTTTACAACAGTTTCCTGGTCTGTGTAAGGAGGTACTTTGCAAGGTCATTGTCCCTGGGGCTCAGGGAGTCCCTCTTTGTGGCTCTCAGACACCCACAACTAGCAGACACTATCCTTAGCCCCACAAATCAGGGGAATCCCCCATAGCCACTGAACAATGTTGCCCCATAGAAATATAATATGAGCCACAGCTGTAATTTTAGATTTTTCTAGTAGCCACATTAAAAAAAAATACAAAGAAACATACAGAACAAATTTTAAGAATATGTGTATTTAATTCCACTTACTTTAACATGTAATCATGTCAAAATTTATTAACAGTATATTTTACATTCTTTGTTTTGTGCTAAATCTTCAAAAATCTGTTGTATGTTTTATAACTACACATGTCTAGAAGCTACTGTTTGGGGGCAGCATAGATTCAGATTCTTCAAAATTTGTGCCCTCAAGATCTTCTCCCACTTCCTATAGCCATCTTTGACTAATCTCTTCCCTAAAACATGGCTCCTGGACAAGCTCACTTGACATGAGACATCTCATCCTGCCCATCACAGTGAGGATTTATACAGACAGCTGTTAGCAGAGCAACCTCAACCCAGTAGAGCACACGACCCAACACACAGGTGACAGGCGCAACGTGTCAGGACCTTCCTTTCCAGGAATATATGTATGTGCCTGGCATAGAACTTGGCACCTGGAGGAACCTCAGCTGGTGGCTTCCTTAACCCACACATCAAAGTCCCTTCCCAATCCTCCCCTCTGAGAGCCTTTTTCCTGCTTATAACCCCTCCCAAGAACCCAGGGCTCCTGTGCCCCTTAATTTTCCAAAGACAGTTCATGCTCCTAACTTTTCTAGCAGGAGGAAGAAAACTTAGGACTAAATTGAGGCCATATTTGACCGCTGTCCAGGCCCTAGTCTGAGTGCCATCAGACCACAGATAACCTTAATGTTCTGACAAAAGAGCACAAATGTGAAGGGAGTTGGTGAGCAGGGACTGGGAGGGGAAAAGGTGAGAGAAACTCCCGCTCTGTAACAAGGTGGTGGATGAGCTCTCCTCGTTCAGGATGCTCCCCCGAGAGGACACCTCAAGGAGCTCTCTGTCCAAAGGCATCTTGCAAAATGAGACCCCTCTGAAAGCTTACTGCTTGTCATTTATTATCCTAATGCTAACTTGTGGAGTCCTAGGGTCATTGCAGATGAGGCACCACTATTATAAAGGAAGAGCCTGAGGTTTGAAAAGGTGAATTGCCCAAACTCCTATAGCTAATAAATAGCAGAGCAGATGCTTAAACCTAGGCCATCTGGACTCAGCCTTGCTCCTAACCACTGTGCCGTGGTGTCTCTCAGAGCCCATGTCCCAAGTTTGTGAAAATTTGTCTCAAATAATCTTAACCCAAGAAATGAGTCTCTAACAGGGATTTAGGTCACTGTGAGTCAGGATGGGAGAGAAATAATTTGGGCCTTTGGTAATGCCTCAAACAGTACCTGGAGAGTATCCATACCCAGAAAGAATCAATAGTGAAGTCAATTCCTAATCACTTGCCTTCATCTCCACTGTCCCCTGGTCAGGGCCAGCTCCTCACCTGATTTTATAGACAAGGCCCACGTTGTTGGTTCTCACCCGGAACACATCGACATTGGCTTTCTCAAAGGCAGACTCGCTCCTGCAAGGAACGTGTGCTTAGTTAGTGCAGATCAAGGCGTGGCTCGCAGGCTCAGGAGGAGAGCTGAGGGCTGGCATCCTCTTCTTCCTCCATCGGGCCCACTCCCAGAGAGAGCTACATTCAACCAGATCCCGTCCTGAGCATCTGACGCGATGGGAGTGGGTCGGGGCAAGGACAGTTAGTACCTTGCTCTCACACCCAGGGTCTTTGCAGTGAGTCACTAAAGCAAACACAGTGGGCCATATTAGCCCCACATTACAGACCAGTAAACTGCTAGTTGGTGGCAGAGCCGGGACCAGTATGTGGCTCTCCGAAGTCATGAAGCCATGCCTGCTGGTTGCTCTAGGCTGGAAGGCTGGAGGAGGAAGGAGCAATGGATGCCATGGTGCCCGTGGGTGCGCAGGCCACTCTGCCTCTCCCCTTGCTGGCCTCGTTCTTGGTGGGAAGAGTTGCAATGGCAGCCCCGAGTGGATGCAGACTTGGGAGGTAACTGTGGTCCTGCCATTGCAACAGGAAAGGGAACACTCCACCCCAAACCAGCAACCAGGGAAGTGAGGTGGTGAGGGAAATGCAGATCTGGCAGCTTCTAAAAGGTGCGAACAGAGAAGAGTACACCTGAGCCATTCGGCAACACGGCGCCCCAGCAAGTCCAGGCTCTGGAGCGTCCTAAATCCACCCAGCTTACACACACAGGGCTGCAGCCGACTCGCATCAGAATCTACCGGTCCTGTCGATGACTGCTGTGTCCCCTATGCAGACCAGGATAGCCCCTGTTCCAGCAGCTCTGCCTGCCCCACAGTTGAGTCCTTTAGGCCTGAGAAGATAGACCTCCCCCTATGCTCCTGGCCAGGGCTTTTGGAGTAAGCATACGGCCCAGGGGAAAAGAAAACAGCAGAAGACTTATACCAACGTTATGGTGTGAATCTTCAGTGTCTCCCCAAAGCCTGTGTGTTAAAAACTTGGATCATAGCCCATGGTTCTCCTGGGAATTGGTAGAAATTTTAAAGGGTGGGGCCTAGGACTGAGGGTGTCGCCCAGTGGGATAGCAGTCACCTAGCATGGGCAAGATCCTGGGTTTAATCCCTAGCACTAAAAAAAAGAAAAAAGAAAAAACAGAGGTCACTGGGATCATGCCCATGAAGGATATTGGGACCCAGCGCCTTCCTGTCTTTTCTTCCTGTCTTTCTTCCCAGCTGCCGTAAAGTGAGCAGCTTCCTCCACCACTTACTCCTGCCATGGTGTGCTACCCAAACAGATGGGGCAACCAAGCCTGGAATGAGAACTCCAAATCTGTAAGCCAAAATAAAGTTTCTTCTTTTTAAGTTGATTTATCTCAGGTATTTGTTACAGCAATGAAAAACTAACAGCCTCTTCATTGGTTATCAATGTGCTTCAAACTAAAGGGGGTAGGGGGTGGGTGGGGGGCCTTTGCCCTAATGCCACAAGGCTCAGGCTCAGAACAAGACTTCGTGGGTTCTACAGAATCCAGAAGCTGGGATTCTGCAAACAGACCCACTTTGGCAAATAACTGCCCTGGGAGAAGTTTCCTTAAGAAGGGCATCAGGAGATGAGGGCCAACATCTCCTAAAGCAGAGCACAGTTCATGAAAACACAAACTCAGGCAACCTTGTCGGGTGCAGTCTGGGTGCAGAGAAGGGAGGAGGAGAGTGGCAGAGCCTTCTGGTTTGTTGGGTTGCAAAGGACCCTCTCAGGTGGGTCTCACCCCTGAGAAAGAGGGGAACTAAAGCTATGCTCAGCAAACAGTCCATACTCCACCGTCGCATAAGAAAGACGATGAATGTCATTTTTACAGCTTCAGCAAGAGCAAGGAAAATAAGAAGTCTCCTCCATGAAGAATGGTCAACCTCTTCCTGGGAAAGGAAGCTTACCAGTCTGGTGCTTGGAAAGAAAATTAATCAAACCAGCACTCATGGTAATCTAGCTGGTGCGGGGATTTCTCACCAACAGTACACCCAGATTTGGGTTCAAAGTCACAGCGGCTATTAACTTGGAAAGCACACAGTCATCAATTGTATATGCTAGGATTTTGTGAATGAGAAATAAATAAATAAATGTTATTTTCTCTTTCAACATATAAGACAACTGATTTTTAGAATAAATAGACAAGAGCTTCTACATCAGATAAATCCCCCAAGGAATAATCACTCTAGGAAGCTATATGAAAGAATATTTTGCCATCTTTAAAAATTCCATTATAAAAGAATATTAATAAGACAGAAACACGTGTATGATACAGGCTTAAAAGAAAAAACAGGTTAAAATTGAACGTATGAACACGATAATCAATAAAAACAGGAAACCACCTTCATTTAAAAACAACAGAATGGAAGGATTTTTACAAAAATATCATGTCTTGATATTCAGATTGCGTAAGAAGTGTTGAAAATTTGTTTTTGTCTCCAGTGTTTCCAAATTTCCCCAAAAGAACACATTTTGTTTTTCTGATTATGAAATAAAGCACAACCCCATGATTGGGCACTGCCCTGCCCCACCCCACCCACAGGCTGCCAGGGAGGATTCTTTGGAAGGTTTGGGAATTGCTGGGCTTTGTCTTTTGAGGCATGGAATTTGGGGAGCAGCTGTGCCACTGAGTGGAGGCAGAGGAGGGCACCCCTCCCCATTTTTAGGCAAAGATGAGGTATGATTTAGAAATAAAACAGCAGGTTTCAGGGGGCACCTCTGATGAAGGTTTTGGAAGGGATGCTGACAGCCACCTTCAGCCCAGGGGAACCCTGCACCCATGACATGCTCCAGTGTGCTTATTAAATAATCACCCATGGTGCTTTACAGTGTGGGGGTGCCATGCAGAGGAAAGTAGGGTGACCAGGACAGGCAGAGCCTGAGGAATAGAGAGCCCACCAGCCAAGTCCCAGGCCCACACTGGGGTATTTCAGGGTAGTACCAGACACAAAGCAAGCTTCCAGGGATGGCGGATGGAGTCCAACCTCTCTTTGGAAGTCAGGGAAGGCCTTCCCTGTGCCAGGGGGTCTCTCTCTTCAGAGAGAAAGGGCTACAGAGACAGGCTCCACCCACTCCCTTCACTAAGGGAAGGCCTGGGACAATCCCAACCACTCTGGGATGCTCACTTTTGGTCAGTCAGAATGCAAATGCCTGTGGGTCTCAGAAAATGGAAAGGGGTAGATATAGCAAAGCAGAAGAGGGTCCCGGGGCAAAGGAAATATTAAAAATACAGACTCTTCGTGTTTCCTGGGAGACTGAGCCTTACCATGGATCCTGGTCCACCATCAAATACAGGCTGAGGCAGCACACAGCCCCTGTTTGTGCCACCTTGCAGCAGATCCTCCACCACCCGCCCCCCCCCCCAGCCCTTACAGGTTGCACAGGTCATTTTAGCTGCCCGTCAGGCAGAGCCATCAGGCTAAAATGCCAGGCACTCTCCGACACTCTCAGATGGTGAGTTCTCAGCAGAACAACTGTGTTCCAGAAGATACATGAGATCCCATCCTTTTGCCATATCCTGGTCACATGGCCCAATGTTGGGAGTGGTTCTGGGTAACAGAAGGAAACGGGGATAGGAGCTTCCTCCGAGAGAGGTTCTGTTGGCACTTTGTGGAGGTTCGCAAGTGAGGGAACCTCAGTAAACATGTCACATCCTTTGCTAACTAGGAAAGGTCTGGTGTGTTCCAAGGAATTTGGACACCAGACACAAATATGGAAAAGATCAGTCTTTTAACATCAGACATCAAAGTTCTTCTTGGAGTAGGAATTATTTTGTGTAGGGAAAAAAAATTTGCTAAGCCATTTGGGGGTGAAAAGTGAGGTTCTAAGACACAGGAGAAAAAGCACAGGATTGGTCAGAAGTCAAGGGTGAGACAGAAGAGAAAGGAAGGGGTCACAAGGGATGTGGCCGGGAGCCTGTGGAGAAAGAGAGCAAAAGAAATTCCAATATGGTGGTGGAATTTTAAGAATAAGAGGTCTGGTATTCCATTCTAAGCTGTTTGTGTGGGTTTGTGATGTGAAATGTCTCTAGCACTGTGAGCTATCAGTGAATTCTGTTACAAAAGTCGTGCATGTGTGTGTGTGTGTGCGTGTGTATGTGTGTGTGTGTGTGCATGTGAAGGACAAGGTGCTGTTTTCCAGGTGACACAGTGAGTTTGGCTTAGGGTGGGTTTGGGTATGGAAAGGGTTTGAGTATTGACAGCTGAGATGTGAGGAGATCATGAGACCCTGGGGACAGCATGGGGACGGCAATGTCCCGAGCTAACTTCACCTGTAGCTCAGGTGAAGCCTTGCCTGCCATCTGCTTCCGGGTTGTACAGGCCTGCTGGGATCCCTCCCAGCTTCCATCTTGAATTGAAAGGGTCTTCGATAGCAGGAACCATGTCTATGCAATTTCCTCTGCAGACTTTTTCTAAATTCTTGCGGCAGCCAGACTCCAGCCTCCTCATCCCTCATTTATCATGCTCTCTGCGGTCAGATGATCTTGGCCACTACCGTAAGTTGAGCAGCCACCTATCAACTTTCAAGCAAGACCTCCTTGAGACTGGCCTCCCTGCCCTTCCCATCTTCCCCCTCTCTCCCCCTCACCACGGCCCTGCATTTCCAGCTCCGGCCTCCTCCTTGCAGGCCTACCTTGTCTCTGCTGCCTCCGTACTCCTGCAAGATGTTCCCCTCAGTCCCCTTAGACCCCTCTCTTCTGAATTCTTTTCACCACTGGATGCCTGCACTGTCCCCTCCCTGTGAAGTTTATTGCAGCCATATGACACCTCAGCTTTACTGAGTCCTGACTACTCACAAAGGACTAAGATCCATGCTGGAAACCCAAGCAGCCCTTCCCATGCCTCGTCCTGCAGCTCTCCCTGCCTCCCTATGCAGCCCTCTACAGCCTCCCAGAGCCACAGCAGATCCTCCAGGTCACTGCTGCAGAGACCCCTGACCAGATGCATTGGGATCCTGGCCAGATGCATGCTCTTCCTTCTAACCTGGAGCATGATAACTGATCAAGGCAGAGACCCCCACCCGCAGCCTTCTGGGGAATGCAGGCTGTCACTGGGGTCTGTCGACTGCATCCTTGGGCAGCTTGGAGAAGCCAGCTGCCTGTGCCCCTCTGGCTCTGCCAGCTCACCCAAGCCTGCTCCCCTTTACTCTCTTCCCATGGAGAGGCAAGGCTGAAGCTCAGGCTCCTGGGATGGGGATCAGTGACAATCCTGCACACCACTTTATAGAAGTCACTCTGGGCCCTTCCTGAGAAGAGGTTTTAATAGAGGAAAAAATGCCGGGGGAGGAAATTGAAGATACTGGATGCATGATAGAAGGAAGGTGAGTCAGAGAAGGAGAAAAGGGTTTAAGAAGTCAGGCGTCTGTCCTAGAGGCTTCTCCCTCTTGCAGAGCATTCTGGGAAGGCACATGGCAAAGAGGACGGGCATTTCATGTATTCCCTTTACCGTGCCCACATCACTGGAGGGAAAGACTTCCACGAGCACATCACAGGCAGTGAGAGCAGTGCAAGGAGGCGGGTACCCTGTTCTGCAGAAACGGACAAAACAGCACATTATGCCTGCCTCACCCCGGCCTCAGCCTCGCCACGGCCCAGCCAGGCCGCAGGCTGCAGCCCGCAATCAGGACAAGCACGTGTCACGGGCCTGCTCAGCCCGCAAGGCACAGAGTCCAGAATGTTCTGGCCTGGGGTCCCCACCCCCCAACAGCTCCCCAGCCACCCCTAGACGCTCCAGGACATAAATCCAGAGGTCAAACCCAGAGCCCCAGGGACCCCTGAGGGGAGTCTCTTACACACCCCAGGGCCAGAGTCATGAGGTCAACTTAAATATTTATACCAAGACCAGGGTCTTGAGACTTCCCCTTCAAACACTCCATGACTCTGAGCCACTCTCTGCTGTTCTCTGGACCTCAGTTTCTCCATGATGGCTTAGAATCCATCAGTGGCTTCAAATGTTTCTTAGCTATGGAAACTTCAGCTCAGGCAGAATCTAACCCAGTGAGCATAGGTAAGGCATCCCTACGTGGAGGGGATGCCTTACCTATGCTAAGATAGGGTGCATGGTGCCCAGAAGCAACTGGTCAAGCTCCTGTCCACTCAGCACACAATGAAAACAGTGAACTAGATCCTCCCTGAGGACCCTGACCATCTCTGAAATTCTGTGATTCTGCTAATATGTGCTCAGGTTTTGCTGTGTCAGCCTTTGTGTGTGCATGGGTGTGGGGTCAGGGAGGACAAAAGACAGGACAGTAGTCCTTGCCTCAGAGGGCTATAATAGCATGCAAAAAAAGTGTCCACAATGCACATGTACACATAAGCACACACATGTGATCCATGTGGCCGAGTGTGCCTGACTGATGGGCAGGTTCAATGACAGGTCCCAATGAGCTTGGTGCAGAGCATATGAAGCTCAAGACTCCTTCACACATATGAGCTTCCCACTGTCCCTGCACCAACAGCTCTATGATGATATAGGAGGAAACCGAGGCCTTGGATACAATGAGATTTGGCCAAAGTTAAATGACTGCATAGTAAAGCTGGACCTATACCCACGTTCCTTGGTCCTAAGTATTTATTCTCCCACATCAAGGCACAGATAATATGAATTCTTGGCAGATCCAAATTAGGCATTACTGTCCACAAAATCAAGAGAAGGGCTAAGGAAGATTGATGGGGTATCATTGGGAAAGTCCTGGCTGGTACATGACCCCTCATCACATAAAATGCCATGATCAGATAAGCCTTCTCCCCAGAGCAGAAGGCCACCCCTGGGTTCCAGAAACTTCCTCAACCCACACTAATACCCAAGAACTCACCAAAGCCAACATGGTACTCACTTGCTGGTGAGATGAAGCTTGGGAGAGAGCCCATTCTCTCCAAAAATTGTGATGAAGACATTGGCATCCGTCCCTGCACCACGAATGTCCCCCGTAGCTGTGACCACCTCATACACTGGAGGAGAAAAGAAGATGGATTGTAGGCTCAGGAGAGAACCCAGAATTCTGTATAAGCTTGGAGAAACCAGAACTCCTACCAGCCTCCAAGAGATGCCCCGGCACAATGGACTCTGGGAATCCTTCTACCCCGGATCTCCAAAAGCCTCTGAGCCAGAGTCAGACCCACACCAGCTCCTGCTGCAAGACCCAGACTTCACCTTTGATATCATACTTGTTTTGCAGATAAGGAATCTAAAAGCAGGAGACGAGTCCAGTCACAGCCTGCATAGTGTCAATACTAGATGGAGCCCAAGGCCTCTCAGGATTCTTCCAGTACAGCACAATGAAGCCCTCCCAGCCTTCTTCAGGGTCTGCAGCTGGCCCCTAATTTCCTCTTTGCCTTCTACATGATGCAGCCAGAGCCCACCCTCACCTCCCACAAACCACTTGGGCAGTGCCAGTTCAGGAGAAGCCACCCAGGGCCAAGTGTGCAAGCTTTGCAAATGGTCCCTCTTTGGCAGGGATACTGAGTTCCCTCTTTAGGGCCTCTTGAAGTTTATTTGATTTGCTATCAATACCTCCCATTGCCAGGGAATGAGTACCATCAGAGCCTACCTGCTGGCTACGGAGAAAAGGAAAGAGAGAGACTGTGAATCGCTGCAGCCAGGTAAGCAAGCCAGATGACTAGGGATATTAGGTAGTTAGCAGAAGCGTTGGCCAGGCTGCAGGACAATGCATCCAACATACTTCCAGAATCTCCACTCCCAGAATCACAGCCCAGACCTGGCCTGGGGAGAGTTGCTGCTGCCAGCCACCCCAGAGCCATGTCACCTCTACCAAGTGGAAACAGCCAAATCACATCACCATCAGTCTGCCCCTCCTATTCCAAAATAAATGCCAAGTTCTCAGCCTGTTCCATGAAAAGGTTCTCTTCTGAATCAGTCTTGGGCTGGAAGCTGCCATACATGCGTGCAGCAAGGGAGGCTGAGTTTGAGAAGCCAGCAAAATGTGGTGCCAGGTGTCCATCACATCATGGGAATATATTCACACCAATGCTTAGTAGTTGTAGTCATAAACAATATTGCCTGACATCCTATTATGTGTCTAAACCTGAGCACTTGAGTATTGAAGCAAACCTATTATCATTCCTACTTTCTAGTCTTTCCAGAGCTGGTCCCCCAACCAGCCGCTGAGTATATCTGAGGTGCCCCAACGAGGCCCAGCTTATGAGGAGGAAATTTGGGGATTAGACATTCAAACCTATCTATTCAGAGTCCATTCCTCATAGGCGGTTTGTCCCAGGTGCTGATGGCAAAGTTGGGGGCTGAGGGTTGAGGGATCTGAACACCTTCGTGCAGCTGGTGTGCTCTAGGCCTGCAGCAGCTGCGTGACAGGTGCGGCTCACACCACGGCAGGCCACAGTTTGTATGAGCTGCTGCTAAGTACCCCATTGCCATGCCACAGAGATCTGGGGGTGGCCATTGCTGGCTCCTCCACTTAGAAGCAGGGTTATCTTCGACAAGTTCCAACCTCCCAATAATACCTGGTCCACAGACTGTTCTGGGGATTATGTATGTATGTCAAGACTCTGGCATATAGAAGATACTCGATTAGCCTTTCTTTCTTTCTTTTTTTTTTTTTTTAACTATTGTTGTTTATGCAGAGAAGCTGGTTTCAGCTCCAGGAGCCAACAGTTCGTTCCTTTGGCAGTCAGGATGTTGGCTGAACTAACATGCATGCAAATGATGTACCTACATTCCAGAAGTCCTCAAGGAGCACCTTTGTCCTCCCAGGCCTGTGATGACCAGCAGCAGTGTTTGGGGGCAAGGGGACCTTCTGATGCCCCTGGTTCTGATGATACCCCATCAAAGCACTGAGGTGGGGCAGAAGTGGTGTGTGTGTGTGTGGCTCCCTGTTACTCATGATAACCAGAGCCTGCATTCTTAATAGCCTGCAACCATAGAGGAGCTGGATCTGCAAACCACCACTGACCCTGCAGGCTCTGGGGTCTGAAGTGTTGCCTGCATGGTTTGCACATGCGTCAGGGCATGTCCAAACAAAGCGTTCACAGAAGGACCAGCCTAATGGAAATTCTAGAATCATATGAGAGAAGAAGAGCCCCAGGGATGACTGATTTGGAGAAAAGTCTGGGGAACAGAAGAGGGATGAGAAAACTACCTCAATAGCTGACACAGGGGTACACAGTCACTACTTATACAGGACACCAGCCATAAACAAACTGACCCACTGGACATGACTTTAATTAAGACCACGAAGAGAAGGAAAATGAGAGCCACCAACTAGGAGGTAACATTTGAAACGCATATGCCAACAAAGGACTCCTGCCCAGAAAAAAATAAAGAATTTACACGAATAGACAAGAAAATAGAGACAACGTAATTTAAAAAAATGTAGATGTTGATGAGCTTTTGCTTTTTTATTCGTTTATTTATATGTGGTACTTAGAATCAAATCCAGTGCCTCACACATGCTAGGCAAGTGCTCTATCACTGAGCCCCAGTCCCAGCCCAAGAGACCACATAATTTTTAAATGGGCAACAATTTCTTTAAAAGATGATCATGCATTTACCATAAGATCTAAAAAATCCACTTTTAGACATTAACCAAAGAGAGATGAAAACACGTCTACACAAAGCTCTATGAACTCAGTCTCCACAGTGGCCTTATTCCGGATGGACCCAAACTGCAACCTAAATGTCCATCCACAGGTGAATGGATGAACAAACCATGTTGTGTCCACACAACAGACACACTCGGCAGTGAGAAGGCACGGCGGACAAAAATCAAGCACATTACACTGAACTAAAGTCAGACCAAAATACTACATTCTTTCCAAGGCTGTTTACATGAAACTCTATAAAAGATTAATCTATTTGTAAGTAAACTGTACTTCAATAAAGTTGAAAAGTGGACAAAAGACAGACATGTCACCAAAGAGGACATCCCAATGGCCAACAAATGTAGGGAAACATGATCACAGCAACCTGGGAGGCTGAGGCAGGAGGACTGGAAGTTCAAAGCCAGCCTCAGCAACTTAGCAAGGCCCCAGGAGACTCAGCAAGACATTGTTTCAAAATAAAACAGAAAAAGGGCTGGGGATGTGGCTCAGTGGTAAAGCATCCTTGGATTCAATACCCAGTACCAAAAAAAAAAAATCACAGGGAAACATGCTCAGCACCATTATTAATCAGGGAAAAGCAAATTAAATTACAACAATATACCACCATATGCCCACCAGAATGGCTAAAATTAAGACTGACAACATCATGTATTGGCAAGAATGTGGAGCTACTGTCACTCTCAGACAGGGAGGTGGGTGTGTGCGTCTACACGAGCCCCCAGTAGGTAAACATATGCTCGCCCTGTGACCCAGAAGTTCTACTTCCAGTTACAAATCCAAGAGAAATGAGTGCATGTGTCCATCAAAGATGGGAACAAGATTTGTAACAGTTTTACTCATAAGAGCAAAATAACTGGAAATAGCCCAAGTGTCCATCAACAAGACAATTGTAAATAAACATCGATGTATTTATAAAATACAATCGGACCCACCAACCAACTACATGATATGTCACAACAGGGATGAATCTCTTGGATGTAATGTTGAACGCAAGAGAAGTTAGACGCAGAAAAGTATTCACCATATGATCCCATTTATATGAAGTTCAAGAACAGAAAAAAAAAAACAATCTATGAGGATAGATTCTGGAGAGTTGTTAGCTTTGAGAAGGGGTATGAAGGACTTGGTGGGGGCTAGGAGTGTTCTGATCTGAACAGTGGTTACACAGCCCAGGCATGTGCAAAATTAATCACTCTGTATCTTCATGATTTTTTTTGCACTATGTATACATTCGTCCTCAATTTAAAAATGCAATTTAAAAAATCTAATTCAGAGAGTCGAAGAACAATCTTGTGGAAGTCAGATATCTTGTGGAAAACACAGAATTCTATTTGGCTCTGAAGGGAAGGACCCTAACTACTAAAGTCCCCAGGCCAGCACCCAGGACCGTCAAGGGCATCACACTGCTGCTAGCAGGAGCCCAGCATGTAGGAAGGGTTCTGCAAATAATCGCCTGGATGAATGATTACGTGGAGTAAAAAATGAACGATTGCAATAATCAATGGAATGAAGAAGGAGGACAACAGAATGAAGCTGACCAGTGTTGGAATCCCAATGCTACTATTACTGGCCTTGTGAGGGCTACTGAATTTCTTACTAAGACTCAACATTCTCATCTCTGAAGTGGGGATAATATTTTCCTCTGAAGATTGTGGTAAAGATTCAATTAAATAAAACAAGGTGTTCGGTGTTCATACTCATTGACCTGGCACTTTCCTCCCTTGGGAATTTATTTTACAGACTCTTATAGTTGAATGAAAAGATATTGCCACTATCTATCACATCACCATCACTGTCACCATCACCATCACTGTCCCCAACATCATCACTATGATCACATCACCATCACCATCACTGTCATCACTATCATGTCACCATCACCTATCACTGTCACCATCACCATCACCAATGTCATCACCGTCGCCTTCACTGCTACCATTTTCATTAGCAACAACCTAACGCCTTGGGAAATTGCATCTAGAGAGATGCTGATTGACCCATTTGGGATGCAGGACAGGAGATGCCCCATGGGCTGCGTAGGATGGCCTCTGAGGTCCCTTCAACTCTCAGGTTCTGGTATAAATCACTGTTTTCCCATCCTGGACCTGCCTCAGGCAGAAGGCTCAGCCTGCCCTCCAAGCATTGAGGGAGCCACGCTCCTCCCCGGCTGACAGTGAACAGTGTAGGCAAAACAGAGAAGAAACACCTGGGCCTCTCTCCTTGCCCTTCCTTCTTATCACACACATCAGGACTCCATGAAAAACTAGATCCCAAAGCTCACAGGGAGAACGGTCCTTCTAACCCAGGGCAGCTGGAGCTCAGCATATAATTACCAGTAGCATCAACCACATTTTCCCCCAGGACCCTGCAGCAGATCAGAGAGTTCATGGGTCTCTTAGAAATATCACTGTGGCACCCACTCCAGCTTGATCTTCTCCAACTGGTTTACCACAATCAAAATTGGCAGGTTGTCCAATTTTAGCAGCCAGATCAGCTAGATTCAAATCCTAACTCTGATCAGCTGTGTGATCTTGGGAAAGTGACTTAACCTCTCTATGCCTCAAGATCCTGACTTTAATGACCCAACCCACCTCAGTGCATCATTAGGAGAATGAAATGGGTTCGGATGCGTGACGTGTTTAGCACAGTGCCTAGTGCACAGGGCAGTACTCTATTCAGCAGCGCCGAGACACGAGAGAAGGACTCACCTTGAGAAGGGATATTTGAAGTTCTTTTCCTCTGTCCCACCTGTGACCTTGCTCAGGTCACCTAGTGTCTCAGAGCCTCAGTCCTCAACCTGTTAAATGGGACTGTCACACCTGCCTTGACTGTTCTCAGGGATCCCGAGGATCCGATATGAGAATGGATGTCAAAGGGCTTCAAGACAGAGACCACGTGGGCACAGCGAGGCAGCAGAGCCACAAACAGAGCCGACGACGGGTGCTGTCTGAGAGGATCTAGAATGTTCTCACCAGCAGCCAGGTGCACGGGAGCTGAGGGTGCCTGTCCTGTGGTGATGCTGCTCCAAGCCCGTTCATACACTAGCCCAGCAGAGCAGAGCACGTGTGCTGGGAGGTGGCCAAGCCCCACTTGTTCTAGACCCTTCTTTCTTCTACAACCCCAGAAGACGCCCAGGGCACTGCCCTGCTAAAGCCACAGCTAAGGCCACCTTCTCTGAGTTGGTTCTGGGTATGGACCACTAAAGGCAGAGCAGGACCCCACCGTCATAGAGTTCAGGGCGGCTGTGGCTACAAGCCCAGTACTGGACTTGGGTGTAACTATGGAACCATGAAGAAAGGGACATAACCAGGGAACTCCACCTCTCCTGGGCCATGGCGGGCAGCAGCCGCCACCCCACCCTGGGCACGGAATGAGAGGTCAGGCTTCCTCCCCAAGTTGTCCCCCTATGGCCCCAGCCACTCCAGACACTCTGCTGCACACAGACCATACCTGTGGACTCGGGCTGGAGCCTTCCCACGGGGTCTGTGGTCTAGTCTATTCTGTCCTCTTGGAACACTGCCTCAGGGCATGTTTCCTGACCTCTTGTACCATGGGGGCCCTGGCATGGTGCCTCCTCCAAGGCAGTGTAGCTATCTGGGATGACTAGGGGACTGGAACCCTGCAATCGCCACCGAGAGCGAAGGCAGGTCCTGGAGACCGGCGCCCACCCCCCTCCTTGCAGGACGCACCCCTGGCCTTGTAATACTCGTGCTCCAGCTCCTCGTCGTCGTCCTCCGAGGCGTAGTTCCGCAGCTCCTCCTCATACAGGCCCAGGAAATCGATGTCTTTTTTCCTCTTCTTCTTCTTCTTCTGGGGCATCATTGTGCTGGCTGTCCCTTCCTGGCCCGCCCAGGCTCACGTGCCCTTCACCTGCGGCCTGGATACCTGAGCGGCAGAGCCACTGTCCCTCGTGTGGCTTCAAGGCTGGGTGGGCCAGTGACCTGTCTTCCCGAGGTCTTGTCTCAAAGCCCCTTTCTCTTCTCTGGCCCCTGAGATGATCTCAGTGCTTTCCTTGCTCTTCTTGTCCTTGTCCCCTCCCTCTACCAGCCTCTCCTGCTTTGCACCTGCCCTGGGGGTTCTCCGTGGGCCTCCTCACTTATTTATGCAGATGAGACAGGCTGTCCTCGTGCATCCCTGCTCCTCCCCCACCAGTCCCCACTTCACAGAGTCTCAGATGACATGTTGAGGGTGGCATCTGTTTTCTACCTGGTCTCCCAAGAGAGGGCCACCTGAGACCCCTCACTCCAGGGGCCAGCAGAGTCCTCCCCACTGACCCTTTCAGCCTCATAGGCCAGGAGGCCCTGGAACATCACCCTAGGGCCAGGGTCCTATTGAGGAGGACAGACCAGGAACAAGCCACACTCCCGGCTCCATTTCTCTTCATTATTCATGACCTCCGATCAGCTTACTCAGAACCCCGGTTCTTATTGGATCCTTCTTGTTTTTCTGCTTCCTTCTCCTGAAGACTGCTGGCTTCGGAAAGTGGCCCTTCTACAGAGGAGACCAGCTGCACCCCACAAGCTCTTATCCCACAAAGCAGCTATTGAGCCATGAATTAGTGACACTATGGGGCCAGAGCCCAGGACCCTGGGGAAGCCTGCTTAACCTCAAGGACCCTCAGCAGTGCTCAGACACCGGCCTCTGTCTTACCAAGAACGCTCTGTTTACCCATGTTAATCTCTGGACTTTTAGCAGCTCCTCCCCACCCCTGTCATCAAGAAAAGTTCCCTTGTGGCCACCAGACTCCTCTTTCTTGCTTATTGATCTTATTAAGGCACCTAAGACTTTATTAAAATTCCTTACAATCCAAATCATAAGATTCATTTTGAAATGCAAGAAAATTTCATTTCACTTGAAACTCACTCCTGTGTCCTTGCAGCATGAGGTTGCTGGACAGAATGGAGCCCCTGTATAACCTCTTGGCTATGTGACCTGGGACAAGGCCACTGTTTTCCCATCCATAAAAGGGTCATAATGACCCTCTGGTGTTATTCAGCACTGGAAGAAAGCACTTCAGTATCAAAAACCTCCACAATACGCCAAGGGTTAACGTACATCCCAGAGGCCTGCACCAGATGGGATGTTTGTGTGGGTCTCTCCTGGTTGATATGTTGAATACGAGCGAATGACAGTTCCTATATCAGGTGATGGCATTAAGAGGCAGGCCACTGGGAGGTGATAAGGTCACAAGGGTGGAGCCCTCTTGAGTGGGATTAGTGCCGTCTAGAAGCATCTCATGTAATTCTGTACTCTAAGCCAAAGGAGCAAATATAATTTCAAAGGGAAGGAGAAACTTTCATGAATAGATGGAGGGACAGCTGACCAGCAGGTAGCACTCAATTCTCTCCAAGTCTGGGGCTGCTTTGTTCCTGTACTACTTGTTGGAGCCACCCAGATCCCCCACCAGCGGGGGGTCCAATCACTGACCCAAATATCCTCATCCAGGAAAACCAATCCCACCTCCTCCCCTACTTTGCTGAGGATCCACCCAGAACTCAGCTCCAAATCTACCAGAGGAACAGGAATAAAGTTTAATGGTGGGTGACGCGCGCCCCCTGCTGGCACCATGTGGTTTGACCTCAGGGACTTTGCGGATTACTAGGAAATGACTAGAAAAATCACTTTGAATGATGATCTATTATGAGAAAAAGAATAATAAAATATTCACTTTTAATGAATTATAATTCAGATAAAAATGTTTATTGGAGTTTTTTAAAAAAAATTGAAACGAATCTTTTTGAAGAATCCCCTGGCCTTTGAACACATGCATGAGAAAGTAGGTTCTGAGTCAGTGTATTGACAGGGACCTGGAACAGCTGGAACTCACAGCACTGTGGGAGTGTGTGATGGCCCAGGCCCCTGGAGACAGAGCAGCACTGTCTTATGCAGCTAAACAAACATTCCTTGCACAATCCAGAAAGAAAGTCCACTCCTGGTCATTTGCCTAAGGGAGATGACAATGATCGGTATGTGAATGTTCACAGAAGCTTGATTCACAATAGCCTCAAACTGTAGACAACTCAGATGCCCATCAACTGGCCATTGGGTAATCAAATCAAGGTCCATCTATGCAGAGGAAGACTTTTCAGCAATACAAAGGAAGTAGGGAGACATGCTCCTACCTGGATGAATCTCAAAACATTATGCTGAAAGAAAACAGGCAGAAAAAAATGTACATGCTGGACAATTGCGTTTACATTCTCCAAAAGGTAAAACCAGAGGATCAGAAAACAGGCCAGGTGGACGGGGGCTGTAATCAGGAAGGAATGGACTGTCAGGGATCACAAGGAGGCTTTGAATGACCTCAGAAACAGGACACGGGCTCCACCTGTCTCTCTCACATGTCCCACCTTCCCACGTCCCCATGACCACCTATCTGTCCAGCCCACAATGCAGACCTGACCATTGGCCCAATCCTCATCCCAGGCTTTTTGACTAGCTGTGAAAATAGGCCCAGATCCACCTCTCATCCCAGGCAGATCCAAGGGCCAGATTTGAGGAAGCCTTGGTGTCATCATATTCTCCCTCTAGACCTAGAGTGAAGCCCTCAAGTGGGCAGCGTAAGAGTCCTCGTGGCCAAAGTTGACTCTTGGATTCCCAGCAGTTTACATACAGATAAAAACACAAAGGGCATGCCGGGTGATGACTGGGACCCAAACCTCTGATAGCAGGAAAGGTCTGTTAAATCCCACTGACTACTGCACGTGTGCATGCATGCACGCCCACACAAGCACACACGTGCAAAATGATCTTGTTGGCAGCTCCTCCTCCTTCAAGTATATTCTATTGCTCTTCACTTACATTCCAGTGCAACTGACTTTTATCAACCAAGATCCTGAACTGCAAGCAACAGAAGCCAACACTGGCTAATTAAAGTTTTTTAAAAGTTTTATTTAAAAGTTGATAAGGGAGACCTCAGAATTTTTCTGAGTTCTAAGAACTACACTTAGAAGCTGCACCCTGGAAACGATGCTGGGAAATTGCATGTCTGGTGAGGACCCCACTGCCACCACAGCTGAGCCTGGAAGTGTGGCTTGTGTCCCTAAGCTCCAACATGAGCTGCTGCTACCAGAACCCCGGCTGCTGCCTATCTCTGCTGGTGTCACCCTTTCCAGAATGGACTCCACTGCCTTCTGCCAATCAGCCTGAGACCTGCACGTTTGAATGGTTGAGCCTCTGTCATGTACGCACACCCTTGCTAGAAAGGAGGCTGGGAAAGGGAATATTTGGCATTTCCAATGCCTAGGTGGGGGAGCTGATCTCTTCTCCGAGGACAAAAGGATTAGGATGCTGGGTTGCCAATAGAATAACAAATGTCCATGACATGAACAGAATCCTAGCTCCTCAAACTAATAGTAGAGGCCCTCTCTACCCTGACTCAACCTCCCTCTTCTGAAAGCCACCCTGGGTAAACAGACAAATGCCTATTTCCTAAGCACAACTGCTGCAAGCTTCAGTTTGCTTGGCTCTCAGAGCTTTTGCATGTATTTTTCTATCGTCAGCTCTTGCTTTGTAACAATCAGCCACCCAAAACTGAGTGGCACAAGCATTAGTTCTCCCTGTCTGGGACTGGGCTGGTGACTCATCTCTGCTGTCCTTGCCTGGTATCTCTACATCAAGCTATAGGACTGACTGGCCTTTGTAGGGACTGCTGTCCTCTGCACCCATTAAAGATGGGCTGGGCTGAAAGAGCACTCCCCACAAACTCTGGCCCAGAGAAAACTCTTCTCATTCTGTGGTGGAAGTGTAAGGGGCGTGGAATGCAATCCTGACAGTGCAAGCACTTTGGAGGGCTTCACTTGCATCCCTTCTGCTAATATCCTTCCACCAAACAAAGCGACACACAAGGCCAAGCCCATGGTTGCAGGGAGAGGAAGTGGGTCCTGCCTTTGTAGGAGGGTCTGGAGGATCGCAAGGCTGCACGAGCACACTGTGAGGAGCATCCCCCATATTGCTGCTCCTTCCAGTTAAGTCCTGGGTACCTCCAGTGCCTGGCCCAGAAGGAGTGTGACTCTCAAGAATGAGTGAGTGAGTGAGCAACCTACGAGTGGGAAGTGGGAAGTGGGTAAGGAACATGTAGAAACTGAAGAATCTGGGTGCATGGCCTGGCTGCTCTGCCTCTCACCCATGGCTCCCTGCCTACCCTGTGCCCTGAATTCTCACTCAAGGTAATCAGCTGGTCTGGGGTCTCAGATTGAGCCATCTCCTGTTCTGGGAGAGGAAGAGGATGCAGTGTCTGAGGTTGGTGGTCTTCCTGTTTCACTGAGATGTGAGTTCCCACTGTCATCTTGGGCAAACTCTGGCTAGCTCTAGCTGCCTGGTGTGTTAGGAAAGCAGGCCTTGACCACCTCTGTCTCCTCCAATCCATTCTTCTCAGCAGCTGAGGGATTTTTTCTAAAAATCAATCAGATTGCACCAATCTGCAGCTTATGTGCTCCAATGGCTTCCTGTGCCCTTAGAATAAAACCTGAGCCCCTCTAATACTAACCCCTGCAGGCTCACCCCACTCTCTCCACCCTCCAACCATACTGGCTCCCCCTGGCCCCATTTCCTCCAGTTGGACTCCTCTCCCTGAATGGCCTCACTGTCCTGAGCAAAAGCATACCCAGTCACCCTACTGTACACCTACTGAAGGGTGAACACCTTCCCTCCTGGGTTTGGAGTCCCTGCCTCCCTCCTCTCTCACCAAGATTGCGCCTCCTGGTGGCCATCCTGTGCATCTCTCCCACCTCACAAGGGGGTAACCTCTCAGTCACTCCAGCCAGAATACTTTTCCAGCCAATTGACATCCATTCCCCAGTTGCCTCATTTCCTAGAAAACAAATGAACTATTCCTTGGCCATGTTTACAGGGTTCTTCTCCCCCAAACATGAGTGAATCTCCTTCATTCCCTACAGATTTCAGCCAAAACCATCTGACTGGAGAGTTCCAGTGCCCAGTCCAAGACCAGGCCAATGGTCCTGCTCCTGACCCCTCCCACTTGCTCTTCCTTGGCCATTGCATGTGGCTCATGGCTCTCAACTTCTGGACCCAGTACCTCAAACACGCTGTGCTCTGTATGATGGAGAACACCTTCATTTTTGCTTGGTCAGGACAATTCTTCCCTTGACATCAGATGAAATCTGGGACAGATTCATGATTGTTGGAGTCCCTCAGGTAGTTTAGAAGTTCATCAGGCACTACAAGTGACAAACACTGTCTGGATTCAGTAAGGGGACTGCACAGATCCCACAGGAGCCCACCCTGAATCCTCAGCCAACTGGGACTTCTCCATACCTCTTCCCCAGACTGCTGCAGTGGCTGCTGAAGTCTGGGGAGGTGGCAGTCACCTTCTATCTGCCTGCCCCCTTCTCTTGGTAGCTGCATGTTCTGACATGCATCCTGCCTGTCCCCTGCTACAGAACTGGGACACTCTCAAGAGGACTTTATGTACTCCCAAGGACATCAGTGATGTTTAAAGTCTTTTGTGGTGATGTTTGTGGGTTCACTCCCAGGCTTCCCTCTTTAGCTAGGTGAACTCTTAGGGAGAGAGAGGCAGAGACCCTACCAGATGGAGACTCAGATCTAAGAGCACAACCAGCCATGCTTGTCCTTTTAGTTAGATGAACAAAACCTCCAGCATATGCTCATGTCAGATCAACTAGAACAAAAACATCATCAATTTCAATGGCACCAGATTCGTAGACCTACACAATGTGCCCTCAGATGATTGATGGTTAGATGGCTTAATCAAGAAGAAACATTCTGGACCCCAAATATCAAATGATTGACATTGGGATTTGGTTTGCACAAAATCTTGCCTGGGCACCCAAACAGAGAAAGCATGTATCTAGTCAGAGAGTTGAACCCTGGATGCATTACTGTCTTCTGTTATTTGAGAGGTGAGGGTGTCCACATCCTGCCTTTGGGGTGTATATACCTTTGCTTTGTTATCCTTTAGTAAATCTTTGCTTGAGCCTTGCTTTTGATGCATCCTGAAATTCTTCTCAGTAGCATAAATCCAGAACCTCCCCATGTTGAATTCAGGTCCCACTGCCCTCTTGGAGAGACCTCCTCAGACCTCTGTCAGGTGGCACTCTGACCAGTTCTTTGGATCAGGCAAATCCTAATGCCACTTCTGCCCCTGCAGTACACCCCATAGACTCCCCTGCCAAGGTCCCCTCATTCTGACAGGCCACCCTCTTCAGCAAAATACCTTTTTAAAATGACCCCTAGCTGACCTTTCTACCATATGACCTTACTACCAGGACTCACCTCTTGACCCTACATGAGACCAATGCTGCTGCCCTGACCACCACGGTGTCCTCTGCAAGAGCAGGGCTCCAGTGCTATGGGAATCCATGGCTGCTTTCTGGGGATCCTGCAGGAGCCCCTCTCACTAAGCCTGGAGCCAAGAGGCAGCACTGGTGACCCCCGCCACCCTCCTCCCGCCATCTACCATGATGGTGGTGCTCACAGTACTGTTCTCCCTGTGAAATCCCTTTCAAATCAACCATGACCCCTTAGCTCTTTGCCCTGTGATAAGAGCCCAAGACCAGCATGACTGGTTTTCCGTTGATTTGTCTGAAAGTATAGGTGTCCTAACTCCTCTTTGGGGAAACAGCACCCATTGCCTTGGCTGAAACTGCCATGATCTCCCTCCTCCAGCAAGCCTTCACCCCTGGAGGGCCATGTGTCAGACTTCTGTGCCTCTACAAGAAAGGGCCACTGTCTGCCCTTCGCTTCCCCCACCCTGCACATGTACCTCTGTGGATGGGTCTGCTTTCCCCATTCGTCTTCTAGGGAGCTTTTGGCCCTGTCCCCACCACCCCATCCCCAGGTCACCCATCACCCAGTCCTTGCCACCAGCAGGAGCCTCCTAACTGGCCTCCCCTCAGGCACTCTGGCCCCAGCAATCCCGCCCTCCACACTGTAGCCAGAGTGAGCTTTTTCAATGCCAACCTGATCACGTCCTCTTCCCCCTTCAAGGACTAGCGGATTCTCTGAGAATCAAAATCAACCTTGGGGCTGGGGATGTGGCTCAAGCGGTAGCGTGCTCACCTGGCATTCTCACGGCGCTGGGTTCGATCCTCAGCACCACATACAAATAAAATAAAGATGTTGTGTCCTCCGAAATCTAAACAATAAATATTAAAGATTCTCCCCACCCCCTCTCTCTCTCTTAAAAAAAAAAAAAAAATCAACCTTGCTAATGTGACCACCTCTTCCCCACAGGGTCCTACTCTGTCAGTGCTCCAGCTGTCCCCCTCCTTCCCGGGGCTCTCTCCCCTTGCAGGCCCCGGATGCTTCCCCGACAAGGCCACCTAGACAGGCTCCCTCCGCAGGGAGCTCTCCATGGTGCTTGATCCCTGGTCCGAGAAAGCCTTTCCCGGCTCCTGTAGCTCCTTTACAGCACGGTTTATAATTAAACTTTAGCTGGGAGGTTTTTGACTACCTCCATATCTTGGGCCAGTCTCTACGTTCTGTGAGTGGTGACATGTGCATTTGTTCACTCTTATGTCCCAGTTCCTCAAGAAGCCTAGCTCAATGCAGGGGCTCAGAAAATACTTGTTAAATGAATGAAGTGGTAAACAGCATGAACTTGATAAATGATGTGAAGTAAATAGACAAATGACATTCATACATACATTCGTTCAAAAATATTTATGGAAGTCCCCCTTCTTATGGAAGAGCGTCAGCTCTTTTTCCCACCAGGATAGAGTGGAAGACAAGGGCCAGGTCTCAGGGAGGAGCCTCAAATAGTACTTAGGTTTCAGAGTTGCTTGCTTCAGTGTTTAGCATTTTATGATAATAATAATGAAACATCCAAATATCTTACAGCTGTCATCACAATCATCTCAGAGAGGAAATAAATGGTCTCCCCTTGAAAAAATGTCTATGGAAAGTGGCAGGTGGCAGGTGAGCTGAGACCCAGGCTCAGCAGGAGACCAGCACTCCAGAGAATGCTTAAACAGCTGGGGAAAGGAAATGGCAGGAATGTGTTCTACTGCTGAGAGGAAGGTGGGGACAGGAGGACCAGGAGCAGAGAAGGAAGCCTTAGGCAGGGTAGGCAGAGGCTGGGCCACAGGAGTGCTAGCAGCTGGCTGGTGTCCGGACGGGTCTCCACTGGAGGTGATTGCCTGTTGGGAAGTGGTTTCCCTCCCTTCCCTGCCACCTTACCACACTCTGGAACCCATGTTCTTCTGCTCTCTGAGCCCATCCTGTGAGCCCACCTCCTCCCTAGATGAACCTCCCATGTTGTGACCATTGGTACCAAAGAAAGAGCTGTGTCTGACATCTGGACAGTCAACAGATACAAAGCAGTCCCCAGAGCAGGAGCTGAAGGCAGAGGGGACAGGAACTTTGTGAGCCTCTGGGAGTGTTACAAGGAAGGCTGCCAGGGTTCCAAGGATGCAAATTTGGGGACACAAGCCATCCATCTACATCTCTGGAGGCAGGCAGACCCACACCAGGCGTCTGTACCATCCATTAAAAATATATATATATATATATTTTTTTCCTTTTATAAGGGCACCAGAGGAGATGTTTTTTGTTTTTTTTGTTTTTTTTTTTTTTTTGTGCTGCTGGAGATTGAACTCAGGGCCTTGCACATGCTAGGAAAGTGCTCTACCTCTGAGTCACAACCCCCAGCCTACTGTCATCTTTTAAGAGAGGGTTATGTGTGCTCAAATGCCTTTGATGTGATCCAGGACCTTGATGGAGTTATTTTGCCTAGAGAGAGACAGGTCTGCAGAGCCACAAGATCTGGGTCCAGGTATAAGCACATCTCAAATCTCACCTTCTCTAGGCAGCTCCAGCCCCTATGGACCCTCCTTCCTCCTACGGAAGCACCCAGTCCTCTCTCTAGGTCCCTGTGCACCTATGTATCAATTCAATAGTCCACTTGACTTCTCCTCTTCTGCTCTCTGAGCCCATCCTGTAAGCCCACCTCCTCCCTTGGTTAGATTGCCACTTCTACCAGACAGCCACAGGTCTCCTGATCTTCAGGTACCCCTACACTGCCCAAAGATGTGCCCAGGTGGCCATGAGCCCCTGGGGATGGATATATGGCAACCTCCCCATATTGGACTTGACTCTTGTCAGCCCAGTCCAGGCCAATACACACACATGTGTGTGCATACAGACACACACACACACACACACACAGAGAGAGAGAGAGAGAGAGAGAGAGAGAGAGCAGTCTTTGCTAGATGAACCATTTGACTGGCTTTATTGGGTAGAAATTGAGGGTCTTTCAAACCCAGTGACAGACACAAAATACCCTGATGATGTTTTTTAGGTCTAGGGTTCCAGCCATCACTGCAGAATCACACGCAGCTAGAATTATGCTACAGGAGTTTGTAGTAACCAAAGCTTCCGAAGCCACATTTGCATAAAAATAGGCCAGCGCTGCAGGGCCCCCTCCCTCAAAGCTCTCAGAATGGCTCAGCATTTCTCTCCAGGGCCAGGGAAAGCTAATCAACTGGACTAGAGGGGGCTTCTGACACCAAAGGCGTTTTTTCTAGCATCCCAGCAAAAGCTACCTTGGTCCTCCCTTTCGTTCTTGGGGGGGGGGGGGCAGGCTCTGTGGAGCACCGAGCAGTGTGACTTGGCTCCTGGAGAGGAGAGCAGAGAAAGCTGGAGCAGGAATCAATGGAGACAGCTCAGAGGTGAGTTGCTGCCACCAACTCCTCTGGGAAACATGTAGAGCTTGAATGAAGCCACACCAGGTACAACTGGCCCCAGGGCAAGCACTTCCACAGCTCCTCTGCTGACACCCAGCATCTGTCCTGGCTGTATCTAGGGAGAAGATGGCAGGGGATTGGCTCCAGATGACCCTCTGAGCAGCCCACTGTCTGCTTATTGGGATGAAGCGCTCACTTTGCAAAAAAAAAATATACACAAACATATACGCACATTTCACACTTCAGACAATACTGCATTGTAGGGGCATTATGGCTTTCTACTGTGATGTCAGGCCTGCCGAGGAAGGGAATCTGCAGTCCATCAAGCCCCTGCCACTTCCCTAAATCACGTGCAGGGTGTGGGAAGACTGGCTGCTTCACAGATAGACCTTGGACAGGGGGACTTGCTCAGAAGTCAGCCACAGTGAGGGCTGAGCATCCCCAGGGTAAGTATTTAAGACTGACTCTGGGGGACAGGCAGAAGCGGCCAATTGGCACCCACCAGCCTCCTCCCAAAGAGCCAGAGCAGCAGGACACTGGCAGGGATTTCCTCCACACTGCCACTTCGCTCAGGCCTTTGGTCTGAATGACAGTACCAAGTATCACCGCTGCCCCACTCTACCCACAGGTACAGATACCCAGTGCTGCTGGTTCTGATGCCCTGGGCTTGGCAGACAGGAGCAAACACCCAAGGCCCCTCCCTGCACACAGTTGCTGTGCAGGCTGTGAGGCCAGGGGTAAAGCCCACACCTGGACCAAATAACCCCAGCAGGAAGAAGAGGGTAACACAGGGAGCTGGAACTCTGGAGCCTCACCCACCTTGGAAAACCTTGGCCACCCAACAGGAGACCTCCACCGCCAATCCACCCCCACCCCCCCNGAATCAAAATCAACCTTGGGGCTGGGGATGTGGCTCAAGCGGTAGCGTGCTCACCTGGCATTCTCACGGCGCTGGGTTCGATCCTCAGCACCACATACAAATAAAATAAAGATGTTGTGTCCTCCGAAATCTAAACAATAAATATTAAAGATTCTCCCCACCCCCTCACTCCCTACCCCCCACCCAACCTGGCGCACACAACCGCCATCTTCGGAGGCCCAGGTAGGGTTGCTACCATCTGCCCTATCCTCCTCCTGGGGTAGCAGCAAAGCCCAGGGAGAAAATGGTGGAAATGCTGGGAAAGCAGGAGTGTCTACCTGCAGGGAAAACGGTGGTATTCTCAAAATCAGAAATTAACCCAGGTCTCCGGTGAGGTCCTGACTCCTTCTCCCATGTGCATTAAATAAGGATGCCACCAGCAGAGCTGGAGGTGCAGAATGAGGGTGTTCCGGCCACATCATCAACCATGCTGCAAGCTCCCTTTGAGGTGGGAAGATGGAAGGGACTGGTCTCCCCTCCCTCTTGTCCTTTTTCCTTGGAGGAGAGGTGGCAGGAAAGAATGGCTGAAGTTACTTACAAGCAAGCTCAGAAGAGGGAGTCTGCCAACTCGGGTACCACCAGAGAAGGGACCCTTTCACTTATGAATTTGTAGATCGCTGAAAGTGGATCTCTTAAGCACCAAGACTTTTTTGAGTATGTTTTTGAGTTTGGGGGGATGGAAATCATTCTGATCATTCTATTGCCTCCTTAATGACCACATGCCGAAGGTTATTTAAAGGAGGTCTCTGCCTGGCGTGATGTCACAGAGTGAACAGAGCTGGACCGCTCTGCTGCTCTGAGCTTACTGCCACATACTTGCCTCGGTTGGCTTGTGGCTTCTGAGATGCATGGATCCACCTTCATTGTGAGACGGTTAGCTGCCACTTCTTGCTACATCTATACACCTAACATCTGCTGCCATTCTCTTAGCTTGCTCTATTTATAGAAACTAGAACCAAGTTCACTAGAATTGAATTTGAAGTGAAGGTCATGAGGTTTTGTTGTTTGCAAACTGGCCTTTGATACATAGCTTTATGGGGTCTCACGGTCCTTCATTGGAGTCCTCGGTGACCTGGGAACGTGCTGGTAAGTAGTCCTGGGAAGTGAAGGGGGTTTTACCTCATTTTAATAAACCAGTAACCATTTCTCCTTTAATAAATTGTCAAGATCTTCAAGGGTTCTTGTAAACTTTGTGGTTGAAGTGGAATTCTGAGCTGCAGGGGGTTGATGTCGTCTCCCTGCTGGGATGTCTTCAGAGGGAAGATCGGGGAACTCACCCCTGGGTACAGTGGAGAGAGATGGAGGCAGAAACCAGGTACCACCGACCAGACAGGCAGGTGGCCTCCCTTGCATGTCCCCTCACTGCCACCTGCCTTGATAGTTTTGCACAGGTGTGCAGGGAAGGCAGAGCATGGGGCCTGAGTCAGAAGGCTGGGTCCTCACCCAGGTGGGACAGGCTGGGCCTCCCTATGCCAGAGGGTACAGTGTGGTACTCAGATCCCACCCCAGCACTAGCCATAAAGTGTCACCAATCCCTTAACTCTGGATCACAAAATGCACCTTAATCCTAATAGGCATGGATGAATACCTAACCCAGGCACACTCTGAGCCTCTGAATCCTAGGGGGAGAAATCTGTCACTTTGCTTTTAAAAGACTTTATAATATTTACTTGTTTAAAATGTTTTGAAGGAAAAAAAAAAAGCCATTTGGGACCTTTAAGAAGTCTCAGGTCTGAATCAGATTTGAGGGAAAGAAACAAACCCCAAACCAGGAAAAAGAATATGGAGTGGGGCGGGGGGGGGGAGGCCAATGTCATTAAAAGACCATCCAGGGCAGTGATCCTGGAAGTGTGGTCCCTGGGAAGGCCACAGCATGGCTTGGAACTTGCTCGAAAGGTTCCACCCAGCCTTACTGACCCAGAGACTCTAGTGCGGCCCAAAGCCACTGAGCTCTCTAAAGATACCTGACACAGGCTCAAATTTGAGAACTACAGATCTGGAATAGCAGTCCCCAGTCCTGGCTATAGATTAGAAATACCTGGAGAGTTTGAAAAACCCTAATAGCCCAGGTCACATCTCAGATCAGTAGAACCAGAAAGTCTTGGGGTGGGGTCCCTTGAGAATTTCTTAAAGCTCTGCAGATGACTCTGGTATACAGCCAAAGCACAGGCCCTCTGCTTGTGGGAGAAGATTCCCAACCATTATACAACAGAACCACCCACCCCGGGAGATCTTTTAAGGTGAGGATTCTGGCTGCCGACCGCAAGACAACTGAAACAGATTCTCTGATCTTTTAAGTAACGTGAGAGGACCTGGCATAGAAATTATTTTAAAAAGAACTCTGGCAATTCTAAAGTACACACAAGATTGAGAACCACAGTTCTAGAGGAGATAGGAGGCACACTCCAAAGCCAAGAAGATCATTTAGCTGAAGGACACGCATGACTTCATTGCCAAAGGAAGCATCTTCCAACTGGAAGGAGACAGTCACTGAGTTCTGGCTTTGGTGGCCAAGAGCTGTCATGGTTGTGTAAATTGCTCTTTTTGAAATGAAAAAAAAAAATTCACAAAAGAGATTCTGCAAGAGAAAATATCTAAAGACCTTTAAAAGACTCTTGTCACTAAGGACACAACTGCAAGGACAGCTGAGCCCCACTGGCCAAGCAAGACTAGGTTTGCACTTGCCCTCAACCCAGGTACCCAGATCTCCAGAAGCCAGAGGCTGACCGAGGGCTCAGGACAGCTGCTCAAAGCAACTACAAAAATCAGAATTCTGCTAAAGGAACACTATTAATGTCATTTGAAAGCAGCTTTGCCTTAGCGATTCTTTATACTTAGGAAGTCTTTGATATATCATGCTAAGTGAAATGAGCCAGTCACAAAAAGACAATATTCTGTGATTCCATATACTTGAGGGACCTAGAGCAGACAAAGTCATAGAGATAGAAAATAGAATGTTGGTTGCCAGGCAGGGAGGGAGAGGAAAGTGCATTGTCATTCAATGGGTTTAAAGTTTTAATTTCGCAAAATTAGAAGAGTTTTGGAGATTGGTTGCACCCCAAAGCAAATGATCTTAACATGCCTGGACTGTACCCTGAAAAATGATCAAGATGCTCAGGTTAATTGCAGGTAATATTTTATATTTAAATATAAAAAGGTAGAAGTTGCCTTGTGTGCCAAATTCTTGTTTCCATCTTCTCAAGATTCCACTCTGGAATTTAGGCCAGGCATTGCTAGTCGATGGCAGCAGCCACAGAACCACAACAGGAGTGTGTTCAAGGCCCCCCTGGACATGTCGCTCATGCTGATTGCCTGGTGTCACGCCCTCTCCAGATTCTCAGTTCACCATTTTAACAAGCACCCAAGTCGTGATGCAGGAGATCTACCTGACTTTGAGGAGCACACCGCCTTGCTGGAATGTCTTGGATGTAATCAGTCTCCGCAGACTGAGCCTCTTTTGATGAGACCACTCAATAGCAGAAAGCACACCCTGGCCATTCACATACCCCTAGATTGGCCTCACCTGGCCCAGAGTCACAACCAGGCTCCCTTGCTGCAGAGGGATGGGAGCAGGGCATGTGTTGGACTCAGAATGACGTCTCTACCCACAGCTCCCTGGGAATGAGCCCCTGGCCTTCCACTGGAGCAGACATTCTGAAAAGCTCAGCTCAACTGTTTCTCAGCCAAAAACAAAGCATTGAGTCTAGTTTTTGAAACACTATTGATAAATCCCTTGTATTCTACATCCGACCCTGCCCATCAGCCGCAGAAACGCAAGACCCTGACTTATCTCAAGGGGAGTGAGAAAAGGACAAAGGGAAAGAAAGAAAAATAGAACATGTCTTTCCCTTCTTTTTCTTAAGCTAGAGAAAGAGATTGGTCAGCAACCAAGAAGCAGATGAGCAAGATTATGATGATGAAGAAAAATTTAAAAAATAAAAAAGGAAAGCAGAAACGAGGTGCTGGGAGCCAACAGGCCCCCCACCCCCTGGCTCCAATGATGTTCAGTTCTTGGGTCCCAAGCTCCCCAGGATGGGCAGGGGAGTCTGTGCCTTCCTAGAAGGTACTAGGCAAAAAATGACGAACAGAGAACTGTGCTCAGCTCTGACTCCTCCGTGGTGTTAGTCGGTTTATTAACGGGGTGTCCTGCACTGCTGGAGCTTGCGAGGAACCAGGACCTCCTTACTGGAGTGAGCATGTGCTGAAAAGCCCCCAGATGGCTCTGTGCCAGTGTGAGGGGCACAAAGATGGACCAGATACTGGACCTTCCCTTAGGGAAAAAACAGACCTTCCACCGAGGACATAGACACCGGGGCTGTGTGTTGTGAGGGTGTCCTAACAGAGTCAGCACTGATCACAGCAGAAGCACAGAGGAGAGAGTGCCTGGTCCAGGACCATAGAGAGGTGGCAGGGGCCATAACTGGACCTCATCTGGAAAAGTGGCCAGATCAAAAGAAGGAAGCCGGAGGAAGGAGTATGGCGTGGTTCCAGGCATTTGGATCTGCATGTGCAAAGGCACAGTGCCTGGAGGATCATGGGAAGAAGGGTGGTCTCTGGGAAGGTGAGGGAGCCAGTTTGGAATGTGGCCTGCATGACTTGGTAAAGAACCTGGACTTCACAGTACAAGTAGGCAATGGGACCCACAAAAGGTGTTTTCAGGTGGTAATTCTCTGACAGCAAAAAGATCAGCCAGAAGGGTCTAAATTAGAGCAAGAGCTGGTCTACAGGGAGGAATGAACTCTAGGGGTTTTTCCAAGCTGTAATTGACAAGATTTAGTGAACTAGTAAACAGAGACTAAAGAAGGAAGAGTCGAAGTGGAGCCAGATTTGGGGCAGAGGGACCTGTGCCTACTGAGAGTCCAGTTTGTGAGGCCTTGAACTAGGGATGGCCCAACACAGTGGCACTTGATCTTGGCAATAGCTGATCAGGTTGGAGTCTGGTTCTCATGTTTCAGATGATGAATCAGAGCCTCCAGGGGCTTCTGGAACTCCCCAAGGTCACACAGCTACTAAGCAATGGAAAGAGACTCTGATTCCAGATTGTTCTTTTAACTATACCAGTCAAGGACAGGTTGAGGGTCTGAGAAGCTGCTGAGGTGTGGACACTCAGGGGACCCCAGGGGAATGCTTCTGATGTTCCCAGGGAGGATGGGCCTGCAGGGATGGGGTAAGAAGTGAGGACAGGAGAACTGGAGGCTATGAGGAGATGAGATTTCTGCAGGAGCGCTCCTAGTAAGAGCAGAGAACCCTGAGGAAGCTTCACAGAAGAGGATTCACGAAGAAGCTTGAGGAGGAGCATTCAGAGAGGCAGGAAGCACGTCAGGGAAGAATGGTTTGTTAGGAAACACAGACAGCTCCGAGAAGACCAGAAAGGCCAAGTGCATCAGATGTCTGTCATGCTGCTGTCAAGGAGACCTGAGATAGAGGCCCTATTTGATAATGACAATCTTTATGCTGCAACCTCCAGGATTCAGAGTTAACTTCTGCACGCACACACCAGGTGATTGTCTCTGAACCTGGATTTCACAGCACTCTGCACAGTGAGCTTCTAAGTGTTTGTGGGATGCTTCACTAAACGGCTGTGCACACACACCAGACTGTGTCACCAGGAGCACAGGGTTTACACTTTGCTCAAGGCCTGGCACAAAATAAGCACTCAAGGAAGACACAGAGAATGCCAGGCCGGGGCATGCTCTGCTTCCCCTCCGGGGTCAGGAAGCACTTCTCTGCTTTACCCCAACGCTCAGCAGTCAGGACAATGCCAAGCTGCTCTGCCCACTGCAGCACCAGCCAATTATTGAGCAGATTTGGTCCCAGAGGCCTGCCTGACCTTGGGTCACCTTCCTTTCTGCCTGGCTAAGCACGGAGCCATGAGCTGGTTTTGCTGCCTTTCAAGCCCGGAGCAGTAGATTTAGCACAAAAGAAGACTGGGTGGTTGTTTTGTCTGAGGGAAATCAATGTCCCTTAAATACAAATTGAACTGGTAGTCTGTACCGCACAGTGACAGGGCTGCACAGGAATGTGGCAGAGGGCATCCAGAGTCAATGTCCAGGTCTCTCACCTTTGAAATAATGTATTTTCCTACAAACACTGGCTGCAGGAGAAAGAAGGTGATAAGTCAGGAGGCTGGGGAGAGTCCCAGCTAAACCTCTAGCTGGCCATGTGGTCCTGGGCAGGTCAATCATGTTGTCACTTAATGTGTATGCTTTCTGGGCAATCTTTTCTCACCTGAAAAACATGGAGACCACCTCAGTTACCCTCAAGGCCACTGAAAGTGGCTTAGTACTGCTGCAGGTAGCAGGGCTAGGGAGAGGCACCCACAAACAGAGGCTTGCCTTGACCCAGGACAGCCTCCCAGAGCATCTGACCCTAGAACAGGGCCTAGCACCACCCTGCAGTGGCATCTTGGTCTGGAGCCCTCATGTTCAAGCCCTGGTGACAGTGGCTGGGGAGCTAAGGCAGGATTTGGGGCTCCACAGACCTAGGTGCAGTGCCTCCACTGGGAATCTGACTGTGAGCAAGTTTCCAAGTCACTCTGACCTTCAGTCTCCTCCCCTGTATCATGGGAGCCTCCCTACCTGAGGGGTCTTGTGCTGACGATAGGAGATCATGCAGGGAAAGGGCTTAGCATAGTGCCTGGCACACAGTGACAGTGTGGTCAGTCTTAGCTATTATAAAAGTAAATATTTATGGCTTAGATCCATACATCACGAACACCTCAAAAAAATGGAGATTGTGCTGGGTGCAGTGGCACACGCCTGTAATCCCAGCCACTCAGGAGACTGATACAGGAGGATCGGGAGTTCAAAGCTAGTCTCAGCCACTTAGCAAAACCCTAAGCAACTTAGTAAAACCCTATCTCAAAATTAAAAAAAAATAAAAAGAGCTGGGGATGTAGCTCAGTGGTAAAGCACCCTAGGTTCAATCCCTGGTTCCAAAGGAAGAAATGGAGATTGTAGAGACCTCAGATATATTTTCTAAGCCACTCCTAGCAGAGATGAGGAAACCAAGATCCTGAAGGGAGCAGGGACTTGTCCTAAGATCCACAGGCAGAAAGTACAGCCATAAGCCCAGTGTCCCAACTCCAACATGGGATGGACCAGGATGCTTCATCCCCAGGTCCTATGAGGACCGTGGCTGGCGCAAATTTCAATCCCAACATCCTTGACTGTGGGGATCCTGGTATCCCACCAACGAAGGCTCTGGCCCCATCCACGCCCACCTAGTACACATCTCCTACCCAGAGGGTCCCCAGAGAGGGCTCTGTCCTCAGCAGGCCCTTGGTAGAGCCCCAGGCATGACTTGACCCAGGCCACTTCCCTATTCTGGGTCTGTTTCCTTAAATGAGACAAATGGCCTTTGAGACCCTTCCAGGTCCGTGTTTTCTGTCTCTCAGGTTGCCCTGCAGCTCTGCCTGAAGAAAAAGGTGATCAGGTAGGGGGTCCCCTCCCTGTTGTGCTCACATGTGGGACTGCAGTATGTGTATAATCCTCCTCCACCTCCGGAAATAGGGATGGTGCCTTTGTCACCTCCCCCTACCCCCCACCTCCAGTCTGCCCAAGGTCAATCAAAGACCAGAACAGGTTCTTCTCCAGAAATGTCTGAGGGAGGGAGGGAAAAAAGGAGGAAAAGGAGGAGGAAAGGAAGGACAGATGGATGGGCAGGCTGAAGCCTCCCGGCACTAACATCTATGCTTCCACACAGCTATGCTCTAAGGCAATTCACCAGCAGAGTCTGTTAGGCACAATCACATTCATGGTGGAAACCATCCCCCCACCTCGGGGCGGGCGGGGGGGGGAGGGGGGGGAGCAGAGGGAGGGATTTCAGATGTGAAATGACAAGGGACCCCTCTCAGGCTAGGCACAGCTGATTCTCAGAAGCCCAGGCCCCATGAGTCCCTGTGGTGAAGACATCAGGCCCACACTGCAGGGGGTCCCTGCCTTCATGGCAGAAACCTCAGGGATGCTGGTGTCTGAGGCCCCACCTTGTTTCCTTCCAGTCACTAAGCTCATGTGACAAGGCAGCATTTTCCAGCTGATTGTCCCCATTCAGGAACACAGTATAGCAGGATTCTGCAGTATTCAGGAACATCAAGAGGAACGCATCTTTATAAATAACTCCTGGATAAAATGGAGCTGGAAATAGGGAGAGAGAAGAGGAAGCAAATTGCTAAGCACTTATTGAGGCGATAGCATTGGCTTGGAAACCTTAGTGCAAATGGCTGGCCTGTTTTATTTCCTTCTCATCAAGAGGTCAAATGCAGGATGGAACCTAGGGGCACCAAGACTGTGTGTGTCCCAGGGTGTGTTTGGAAAGGTGTGGCTGTCTTTGGCCACTGGCTCTCAGGGAAGATAATAATCCAGGTCTCCGCTGGGTGCAGCTGGGGTGCTCACCCCAAGAGCTCTGAACGGCTCTTTCTTCACTGGAAGATCTGGCCACTGGTTGGCCTCTAAGCTCTGAGATGGTAATCCATGGCTAGTCCTTGGTATAAAAGTCAAGAGTCCAAAGGCCTGAATGAAATCTTGACTGTGCTCAGATGTCCTGTTTCCTCCCTCTGGTCCTTAGGGTCATCCTTCAGCCACAAGACCACTTCAGTCTGTGCTCTCTCACAAGCTAAAATTGAGGGGAAATGTGCTTTATTCCTTTGCAATCCCGAGGCCCCTGATTTGGGGCTGTGCCCAGCAGAAAGCACCCTGCAGAGCGCCCCAGCCCTGTCTTCCCGCCCCAGGATCCAAGCACAAAGCTCAATTACTTGAGGGAGCGACAGCCTGCTCACCAGGTCCCTGCACTGCCAGGCCAAGCGCCCCCTGTCCCGCCAGAAGAGAGAGGAGGAGAGGTGGTTCGGTTGTGGGCGGGCAGCCCGACGTGGCCACGTCAGCAGCAGCCGCAGGTGCCCGTGTGCACGCGGAGGATGCCGCGGCTGTGCAGGTGCAAGAAGTTGAAGATCTCGGAGGGCATGGCGTGGAAGCCGGGGCGCGGCTTGACGTTGTCGTAGTAGTGGTGCGTGATGTAGAGGCCCGAAGGGTTCATGGGGAAGGCCCAGAAGCCGAACAGGTGCACTTCCTCGCACAGCTCAAGCGCTGCGGTGGCCAGAATGAGGCCGGTGCTGATGCGCTTGGCGCGCACCCCCAGGCTGAGCCAATAGCGCGACACGTTGACCAGGTACTGCGGGTGGAAGTAGTAGACGGCCTGCGGCGACTCGAAGTCGTCCAGCACGTACTTGACGCGGATGGACACGTCGGTATTGCGCGTGTTGTAGAAGGCGGGCAGTAGCACCGACGCGTTCTCGTACACCTGCAGCACGCGGTAGAAGGGCCGCCGCCACTTCTCCAGCTTGTGGAACCTGCGAGGGGACCCAGAGTGAGAGAAGTCCTGTCGCCTGCTCCTCCGGATCCCTAACCCCACCTCTACCCCTCAGTGCCCCTAGCTTCCTGCCCCCTGCCCCCTGGGAGCTTTGCAAAGGGAGGGGGCAGGAACTCACAAGGCTACGCCCCTCCTCTCTCCTCCAGCGCCGCTGCAGAGAAAGGTGTGCCCTTTAAGTGGTGCAGGAGAGATCAGTCCAGACCAAAGGGGCGAATATCTAGTGTGTGGTTGCGGAGCCAAGGGAAAGGCCATGCTTAACCCAAAAAGATGCGCTTGGCACGGGGGCGTGCAGGCCGTCCAGAGTCCTCACATCCTCCCCAGCACTATCCTCCCCAAGGATGGGCCCTGTACTGGCTCAGCACCCTCCTCAGCCTCTTACCCCATCTATCTGGCACACTTTAACCTTGAACAGCCCACCTTCTGTGGCCTCTCACCGTGTCCTGCCACTTCCTCTGCACCATCTTTGCTACCTTTCTTGGCACCTGATACAATTCATCAACTCCTCCTCCTCCTCCTCCTCCTCCTCTCCTCTTGCCCTTCAACGTGATATGGATGGTGGAACTATGCCCAGCCTTGGGGATCTCAACAAATTGGCCCCTCCCCTGACACCTCCCAGGCACACCCCCAGGGGGCAGCTGGGTGGGGAGCTGCGATCTGTGGCCCTGGCTTCCCCAGTGCCGCCTGGACCCAGCCAGGTAGGGCGCTGTCTGCCCTGGCCACACCCTGGAAGGCTCCTCACAGCCTTAGCCGACAGCAGGCTGACTAGCCCACACTGTCCAAAGGAAATCCAATGCTGGCCTCACATGCAATGTTAAATATTCTAGTAAACACAACTTGAAAAGAGAGAAATGGGAGAGATTAATTTTTATATTTTATTTAACTCAATATATTGAAATAATATCATTTCAAGATGGAATTAATATTTTTAAAATGAGATAAATGACACCCTTTTGTTCTCATTAAGTCTTTGAAACCCATTTCAAAGATTTATATTTGTATATTTCATGGGAACAGCCTGCACACCTCAGTCTGGACTAGCCACGTTCCCAGTGCCCAGTGGCTACAGGGACTGTTGGCTACAGAAGAAAAAGGGCCACTGACCTTTCCGTGATGATGCTGGGGTTCACCGTGACGACGTCCGTCTTCACCCCCACATCCACGGTATACTTCTCTGAGATGGGGGGTAAGTTGCACCTGCAGAAGACACAAAGCAGCCCAGGCAGGGGGTCAGTCACTGTACAGATGACACTGGGAGGGGGCAAGGGTAAGGAAGGGATCACATGGACACAGGGATGCAGAGGTGGCCAGCTGGGCCAGACTTCTGGGGCCAGGTAATAAGACAGCAGCCCTCTTGCTCTGTGTCCAGTATCAGGCCCAGTCACTGGTTTTGCTGAAGTTCCAGACCCAGCAGGCAGAGAAACCACCAGAGGAATTGTATAGTTACAAGCTCTGTATAGAACACCCCTGGATAACAGGACCAGGACTATGGCTCTAAGTGGACGATGGCTGGGGTGCACCCCCTTGCATAGGGGTAGACTTCTCTGAGGAAGCGACACTTACTCGAAGGAGGAAGCAGCAGAAGCCCACCAGTGGAAGACTGGTCAAAGGTGGGAATGGTCAAAGGTGAGTCTTAGAAATGCAGTACTGAGTGACAGAGCAAGTTGCAGAGTGAGCAGAGGAGCAAACTCTGTGCAAAGCCCCTGCCATAGAGTCACGGCCACCAAAGATGCCCTTAAACGTCCTAATACCTGGAACCTATGAATAGGTTCTGCTCACAGATTCTGCAGCTGCAACTGTTAAGGAGCTTGAGAGAGGGGATCATCCTTGATGAAGCCAAGGTCATCACAGGGTCATACAGGAGAAAGTGATGTCACAACAAAGGAAAGAGAAGAAAACATGTGACTGCAGACCCAGAGAAAGAGACGGGAGGACGCTACGCTGCTGGCATTAAGCCAAGGAAGGCAGACAGCTTCCAGGAGCTGGAAAGGGCAACCCGTCCTCCCTTACAGCCCTCAGAAAGGGACGCAGCCCTGCCAGTGCCTTGACTGCAGCCCACTGAGACCTCTGACCACTGGAGCAGTAAGATGACAAACTTGTGCTGTTTCAAGCCACTACTTGTGGAGACTTGTTACAGCAGTAATAGGAAACTGACCCCAAACAGTGAAAGTTAACAAAGTATTCAGAGTTAAATCCACATGGAATGAAACCACTTTTAACAATCAAGGAATAATAAGTGCAAAATTCAGGGTGGCGATTACCTCTGGGGTAAAACAGTAGAATGGGAAAGTTGATAGACTGCCTTAATGCAAATCTTCAACTTTTAAATTAAGTGGTTGGTTTACAAATATTTATTTTATTGTTTTCTACATACTTAGAGATGTGGTATAAGGTTTTGGGGTTTTGTTTTGCATCAAATAGTACATGATGAATGAATAAATACACTGAAAAGAAGTGGGTGTTAAGTGGGTAAATTTGAAGGTCATGGGCATTTCAGCTTGTGCAAAGGTCCTGTGGTAGAGGAAAGCAGGAGGCATCTGGGAATGATTGAAGCCTAGTAACTACAGCAGAGTGAGGGTGGTGGTAGAAGCACAGGGCGAGGGGCTGGACTACAAAGGACTGAGACCCATGCAAAGAGTGTCTGCTCTTTATCCAGGAGAAGTCATGAGAAGTCATGGGTCTAAGGAACGACTGTATAGAACAACCCTGGATAACAGGACCAGGACTATCACCTGTCTTATAACCCAGTCATACCTCTCCTATCAGATCAGTGTGGAAGGCAGGTTTTACATTCCCCTTACAGACAGGGGATGTGCAGTTATCATGTATTGAGCACCTACAACATGCCAGGAGCTTTCACAGGATTATACGAGACATGGTTAACCTTAAGGGGCAGATATTAGGTCCCCTGTGTTATGAATGAGAAGCAAGACATTTGGAGAAGTACAGAGACCTGAAGCTGTGAAGTGGTTGAGTCATGGCTGGGGACACGTCTGTCTGACCTTGAACCTAAGGCGCTTTCCCAAAACTGGATGTCCTATCCAGTAGGGACATCGCTGGACACAAAAGGGACTAGCAAATCTTAGATATGCATGGCAGGCACTCAGCCAGGCTTTGCCACTAATGTCCCACTAGGACAAAGACAGTGACAACAACAAGAGGACCCCGTGTCTCTAAAACCAGCACAAACAACTGTGCTGTTACACCTGGCTCAGGTGGTAGGACGAGAGCACGCCCCAGGGAAATGCTTCCTGGCCCCTGGGGAGCTGAGGAGAGGCCATGGTACTGCACGGAGAACGCAGGACAAGAGCCACATCCCTAGTTCTGACCGTGACCACCCATGTGGTCTGGGCCTGGAATGTCCCCCCCCCCCCCAGTTGTTTTCATCTGTAAAATGAGAGAATATCAAAAGGCAAATTTGTATTATAACAAAGCTTAGTGTGTGTCCCACATTGCTGGAAGATCTTGCCTGTATTAACTCATTCAATCCTCACCGGGGGGTGGGTACCATGGTGGCCCTCATCCTGCATTTCAGGAAGGGAAGATGGAATGGTCAGTTAGGTCACTTGCCTAAGGTGACACAGTCCCTAGTTCAGACGCAGGCTTCCAGGCCTCAAACTCATGGCTTAACCAGTCTATCACCACGAAGCATCCTGGGGATACTGTGACCCCGTCCTTCCCCTCACTCCTGCACCCCTTCACCCCATGCTCGTTTTCTGAGTTATTACAATGTGCCAGCCACTGTCATAGGAAGTTCTCTGTGTTTCCAGTCCCCACAGGTGAAACCACTCGGCTGATCATGGCTACAGGGCTGGGTGTCTAATGCCACATGAGATGTGGCACCAGGTTCCATGAAGAGTGCAAGCGGAGACAGCCAGGGAAGGAGTGGGGATCCCTGAACTAAGCTTGAAGGACAAGGGGACAGCATAGCCAGAAGGTCAGGGGGTCCAGAATGGGCAACCTTCTAGGTGGAGAGGACAAGACCTTGAAAGAGTAGTAGCTGACATTTCTTAGGCACTGACAGAGTGTCCAGGGCAGTACGCATAAGAGCTGAAGCAGCCATGTCACTTAATTCCCCAGCTCTGGGAAGCTGCTGTCATTAACCCCACTTTGCAGGTGAGGAACCATAGTCCAGAGGAGCAAGATGACTTCCTAAGGCCAAGCACCTGGACAGAAGCTCAGATAGGCCCCAAAGACCCGGGAGGGCCTTCTGGCCTCCATTAGCAAGCCGGTAGCCGGGCTTAGGATTTGGGGATGGCTGCCATGTTGGAGAACTCTGAACCTTCTTTTGGGCTTCTCGGTGTCCCCAGGAAGTGTGAGCTGACTCAGGGCAGCAGGAATAGGTGTCTCTCACACATGTCACCCACCCACCCACGTCAGTGATGCTACTTCCAAGCCTGATGCAGGATGTCCTTGGCTTCCTTCTCCTAGGGACAGAAGGCTGGGGTTGCACTGCCAGGAACCCAAAATTTGCAAGAGCTGCCTTTATTTCAGGACTTCCAGCCACACCAAACCTCCCCTGCCTCCCTCCCTGCCACCAACTCTGAGTGGCCCCCTGATTGCAGATCCATAACCCCTGAGATCCCCCTGCAGACAACCTGTGGGTCTTTGCTTGAAGCTCTTATTTTGAACCCATTGCTACCCAGGCTAAAGAGGAAAGCCGGGCTCCCTAAAGACATAGGAGTATTCTGCATAAGGGAGAGGTGACACAAGGACCAGTGTCCAGCTTAAAGCCAGGGTGAAGCCACAAGGCTGCCCAGCTTCCAATCAGTACTCAGGGAAGTGTAGAACCGGCAGGGAGGTGGGTGCCCATAGCCTGGCCCACAAATCCTCAGGGCCTCACAGCCTGATCTTTGCTCTTTACATGCTTCCCATTCTGCAAATGGGAAAACGGAGGACCTGGGAGTCCAACAACTTACCCCAAGGGATGGGCTGGAGAGAGAAAGCAGGATACCTCGGAGCATAAGGGTGTGCAGGGTTGGGGAATGGGGGGCTAATTGTTTGAAGGACAATGTCAGAGCATGAGGGGGAGCTGCAGTTTGTGGGGTGTCACAGAGGAGGAGGGTGGTGGGGTCCATGGCAGGTACAGACCCAGAGGGTTCTCTTACCGGAAGACAAAGTCAGCACTGTTGATCTCCCTCCCGCAGCGGCTGTTCTTGAGGATGCCTCCGTTGCCCACCACTGCACACTTCTTAAACTGGGACCGGTAGTAGGGCATATCCTGGGGGAGGCACAGGCACAGTGGTCAGAGCCAAGGTCACCCCTGCCCTCATCTGGGGTGCTCACCTCTGCAACCACGTCTACCTCTAGGATTTCTTGGCCCCATGAGCGAGCCTTACTGGGAATGTGGGAGGAAAGTGGGTCTCCACTTTGCCCATGAGAAGAGAGGTCAACCTGTTATTGCTAGGTGGCCCCAAAGGTCCCTCCCACCTCTGACACCCAGGAGTCTGTAGGCAGCTTCTTCCTAGCACATCTGTGAAGAAGCTTATCTTGGAGCATGATAGTGCTACGGCAGCTTCAGGAATTAGGCTAACTCTAGAGACCTGCAGCGTCTGCGGGAGACTTGGTATTCACAGCCCATTTCCCTGGAGGGACAGACCCGAGGGGGCCAGGGCAGGAAAAGCACAGGTGTCTCAAGGACAGTGAAAGCACTCTTTACCTTTTACACAGGAATGAAAAAACCAAGGTCATCTTTGGAAAAATCATCAAAACCTTATTATGTTTTATATGGATGTTTTCCAAACTTCCATAAATCAAGAACTACCTGAGAATATCCATTTCTAGGCTTCATCTAAGAATCATGGAATCAGAATGTCCAGGGCAGGGACAGAAGGCTGGGAAGCTGAGAATTTTTACAAACCCAGTAAATACTTACCTTCAGGGGAAGTGCCATTCTATGTCACCTGAATTAGAATTCAGGGACCGGAAAATTATGGCTCCTGGGCCACATCTGGCTCGGCTCCTGGTTTTGTATGTCTTGCAAGCTATGAACAGATTTTATATTTGCTAGAGATGGAACCCAGAGCCTGTGCCCACCAGCCAAGACCCTATCCTGAGCCACGCTGCCAGCTCCTAGATTTTTAAATGGCTGGAAACAAATCAAAGACATGTGAAAATTATACACAATTCAGATTTCTGTGCTATTGGGACACAGCTGCCATCCTTTGTTAGTCATTCATAGCTGCGTTAGTGCTTGGATGTGGGATGTGACGGAGACAATATGCCCTTCAAAGCCCAAAACATTGGCTATCTGGCTCTTTCAGAAAATGTTCGGTGACCTCTGCTCTTTCCCTGGGCCTCTGCAGTCACACTACTGGCTGTTCCAGTTCCCCAGGTCCCTGCCTGGCTGTGTTTCACTCGCTGGTCACCTCACCAGCCTCATGTTCCAGGGCTAAGACCCACCTTGCAAAGGTAGCTCACCACCATCCTCTCCGGCACTGAGATGAAACCACTCAGTGGGAAGAAACCACTGGCCTCCAGCTGCTGCCCCGAGCTCCACAGAACCTGAGTCTTACTGGCGCCTCTGGTAGGACTGCAGGGAGACTGGGCTTGGTGGCACTCACACCCCCCAGGACCTCAAGCTTCATCCAGACAGATTTGCACACACCTCCATTCAGCATTACTTCTCTTTTTTTCGGGGGGGGGGGGTACTAGAGATTGAACCCAGGGGTGCTTTACCACTGAGCTACATTCTGGGTATTTTTTTTTTTAATTATTTTGAGACAGAGTCTTGCTAAGTTGCTGAGGCTGGCCTCAAACTTAGGATCCTTCTGCCTTAGCCTCCCTAGTCCCTGAGATCACAGGTGTGTGTCCCCCACACTGGCTCCACTCAACATTTCCACAGTTGGTCCAAAGTGTAGTAGTGCGCATGCCCCATGTGACCTGCCTCTCTTCAGAGGCCAAACCCCATCCACATCTGATGACAAGTACAGCATCCCCATCCATGAGAGTCTGGAGCCGGGGACTGTGCCTGTGGTCAGCCCAAGAGAACCTCAGTGATCTGAACAGGTCACATGTGTATATCCTTCACTCTGTGACCACCATGCCAGGCTGATCCACCCACTCCAGACTTCCTTATGTGAAAGGAAGGAAAGAAAGGTTTAAGGATATTGTGGATGTTCTTTAATGAGCAACTGAATCTACGCCTACTCCAAGCCCCTGTTAGACACAGAGACTGAGGTTGTGAAAGACTGACCCCAAGGTCATCTGACTTGGGCTAAGTTTCAGAGCCTGGTTTGCCCTGGATGGTGCCTTCTGGGGCTCATAGCCTTGGGGTGTCTCTTTCACTCCTGTGTCTACCTCTGGAGTGGAGGCACATGAGATCCGTGTCCCAGATGTCTGTCCTCAGCAAGCAATGCAATAACCAGGATTTTCACTACTTTCTTGCCAAAGTCACATGGGTGGTAGCCAGTTGGCATTCATGGTGCCTAGACAGAACCCCCAAGGAAGCCAGCAGACAGGCTACAGGGCCCAGGCAACTGGTCAACCAGGACAAGCCACTTGGGTACAGAGGGCAGAGCATGAGTCACACAAAATCACCAGGTATGGACACAGAGGGCCTCAGCTGTACGGGCTCCCTCACCCCACACAGAGCACCCCGCACAGAGCACCTTGGGAAACATGCGGAAGATCTCCTGGTTGATGTGGTAGATGCCGCTGGTGTCCACCTCGTACTTGAGCTTCGTGCCCAGTGGCGTGTTCTTCTGGGTGGTGAAGAGGAAGGCTGGGGCATTGCAGCACCTGGACAGAGTGGACCTGCCGGGTGGGAGGACAGGAGGGTGACACTAGGCATAGCACAGCCTACCGAGGACACAGGGGTCACTCTGCCGAGCCTCCCCGGTTCTGATTCCCACGCTTGCTCCTGCCCACACCTCCACTGGGGCTCCCTCCCCCTCCAGCAGTGACACCTCCCCAGGCACTGTCCTTTCAGCCACACCAGGTCTACCACCATGAAGCCTCCTACTGCCCCTGTCCCCACAAATGCACTGTCCCAAAGGCTGGCGCACAGACTGGGAGCCATAAACCTCATCTACCATGTCCCGCTCGGGCTTGGGTGACAGCCATTGACAGCAGGGGCTTCCCCCTCCCAATCCTGCCTAGGGCTAGTCACACCCTTAGCTGTTCCCCACTGGAGCCTCCATCCAGACCTGCTGCCCAGAGCCAGGCTACTCCTGCCGCATTTGTGCAGCCCGAACTGAAACCCCCAGGGAGCCTGAGCTCCTCTCAGGGCCTCAGCCCCCATCACAGATTAGACAAGGCATCCACCTTGTCTGAAGTCTCCCCAGAACCAAGATCCTGGTGGCCAGCAGAATTGTGTGCTATCGACCACTCAGAAACTGAGTCAGGAAAAAGGAAGGGTCAGAAACTGGGTGGTGGGTGATGCTGCTGGTTCCAACAGAAATGTCAGGGTTTGTCATTTTTATAAAAGGAGTCCTGATGAGAGCCACAGGGCTCAAGCTTAGGTACCAGCTTCATCAGGAACAAGCTGCAGGTAGGACAGGCTGGTGTGGCAGGCCCGGGCACCAGCCAGGCCAGGGGAGCCTGGTTCCCCTCCACTCTGCACCAGGTGTTCCACCCAGCAATGCATTCTGGGGGCACCAGGAGACTCCACACGCTGCCTCAGTGGGTCAGATCCTGGGCACACCGTGCTCCCCAGCCCTGGGGACGTGAAACTCTGAACACAGAGGGCGTTGGACTTGAATAAGGGCACAGACCATTGCCCCCTCATGTCAGGGATCTGGGCCCATGAGGCCCACTTCCTCCCAAAAGCGGCAGCAGCAGGCTCAGCACATGCTGGCTGCCTCCAGGGACACCAGCATCCAGGCACAATCACCACCAGCATCCAGGCAACTTCCCTACAGAGAGGGACACCTTCCCTACAGAGCCCTGCAATGACCACTAATGAAGAACCAGGAGGAGATTTCTGAAAGCCCAAGTTCTAGGATGGAAACTTAGGTCACCAACCTGGTGACAAGGGGCCTGGATTCTAGTATCTGTTCTCCCACTGCTGGCTGTGGGGCTCCAGGCAGGTCACTTTCCCCCCCTGGGCCTGTTTCCTCATAGGCGACATGCAGAATTGGCTCTTCCACTCTGACCCCTGTGATTCTGTGACTCCAGCTTGCCAAACCTGGGAAAGTTACAGGATAATTTTTTTTATGATTATGTCTCTTGCCGGGACTTCACTGAGAGCCCAGCTGGCTGCTAGTCACAGACAGTGGTCTTTCCTATGGAGAGGTGGCTTCCAGAGGGGAGACTAGAAGCCTGGCAGGGCATATCACAGGTCAGCACTACACACCAGCATCTGTCCCTAAGCTTCGCTGGTGCAGAACTCCATCTTGAGTACCCTCATTGGGGAAATCGACTCATACTAATCAAGCTTACAAGCAACAGACATACAAACCAAAATGCCAGTGTCTATTTGTAGGCCACAGGAGAGGAGCAGGACTCAGTTACAGGGCTCCTTCCTGCAACTACAGGGCTCAGGCCTCCCTCCCATCCTGCACCGGGTTCCTACAACCTGCATGAATAATCTCATCATCGTTCCAGGAGCTTGAGACATGAGCAGAGGGAAGCCACTGGATGGCCTTGAGGTTTTTCTACTCAGAGCACCCCAAGGCCTGATGACACCTCCCTTTCCACATCCCTCCTCCCTGGAAGGTCTCAGCTGTCCTGGGTGGTGCTCTCTGATCCCTGCCATGGCTCCCACATGACCCCTGTGTTTCCCTTGTCATTTTCCGGTTGCTTCACTATTTCCTTAGGCATGTAAATCCCACTGATGAGCCTCTCGGCCTAGACAACGGTCATCTCACTGACTGCACCTGTGCTGTGCTCTACGGCCACCCTGGGCGGGCTCAGGCCTTTCTCACTCCAGGCATCGATCTGGGCAGCACATAGTGACCCTCTGAGGGTCAGACTGCAGCACAGCCCCTGCACCATACCATTCCTCCAGCACAATGCTGAGGTTCACAGTCGGCTTTGAGGGAAGGTGGACCTCTGCAAACTACTTTGGGCCTGAGCAGGGTTTCTGGCATCTCACAAAGGCCACTAGCACCTGCTCTTCAGGGCTCATCACTTCAGACATTCACATTTCTAAAAATGTGCTACTTAAAACAATTATCCTACCTCTAGACTTGGCCTGGAATTGCCACAAACTGGAATAAATGATTTATAAAGAGAATACAGAATTCTCGGTAACATTCCCTCTTCCCAAGCTCTGGGATAGGATTCCCTCATGCTGAAGCTCCCTGAACATTTCAACTCGCACCTGATGTGGAAATCTAGCTTACACCCGGGTTACCAGGGTCGTATCAGTTCCGCAGCCTCAAGTCTACCTGCACCGCCACAATACCATACACTCGCGGGATTGTAGGGAGAGACGGAACCCGGGCACTTGCACTAATGAAAAGAATTTTTGGATGTCTTCCATCTGCTTGCCACCCACAGCAGGACGTTAAGACAGCTCCTGTCTCTTTGGGAGTTTGTAATCTGTTCATTGTGGTTGGAGAGCAATTAGGAGACAATCTACAGCCAGGCTCAGGCGTCTGGTGAGGCTGTCAGAACACAGGCTCTGAAAAGAGGGGAGGCTGTCTTTTGTCAGAGGCAATGTCCCAGAGAGGGAGGCCAGGTTGGTGAGGCTGCAGAGGCCTGGGGAGCCCTCAAGCAAGGATAGCCCCCCTACTAGGCACCTCAGTTAACCCCCACTGTGTGCTGCATGTGACAGCAGTGACCTTGCAGAGCCGCTACAAAGACTGCGGGAGAGAGATGCGGACAGCAGCTGTTCGGCTGCCCGCCTTGCCCTCTGTGGCCTGGGAACCTTGCCACTGCCCACACTCCCAAGCCAGTCAGGGCCGGCTCCAGGGCAGATGGCCTCCCAGAGCTTGGCCTTGCAGGACAGGGGAACTCTGAAGAGGTGGCAATGAGAGGGACAGTGCGGCCACACAGGGAGAGGGGGGACAACGGACGGTAGGTACTTGAACTGGTTGGCTTCGGAGATGTTCATGGCCCATTTGCACATCTGGAGGCTCTTCCACCTGTCGAACAGCTCCGACTGCTTCACCCTTTGGGAGTGGAGAACAGAGAGCAGGTAAGAGGGCCAGGCTGGACCAAGTGTCATCTTTCCAAAAATGCCCCCTTCCTGTTCCCCTATGCAAAATCCTGGACTGGTGCTTTGAAAATAAGTATATATGTATTTTTTATTTTCTGTGTTCTTGATGCTCTGGTGACTGGAGCCTTGCTAATTCCTGAAGACAACAAGCCAAGTCCCAGCCACGTGCCTTTCATGTGTAAACTGAGCAGTGCAGTCACCTCCTATTCAGAGAGCTGCTGTCCCCTGCCATAATCCCTCCAGGGCCAGCTATCAGACAACCAGTGGCAATCCTTAAGCCTCAGAGCCTGCCACAGTGATCCTAGCCAGTCCCAAAGCTGTCAGCACGACTGCTCCCACCCTGCCCATTCTACCCACAAAAATACCCACTAACGTTCTTGACGGACTCTCCCTGCGCTTGCCTTCTGAATGGCTTTAGGGCTTCCCCACGGGGCCCTGTGATGGTCATTTTGGGTCTGCATGTCTTTCCACACCTGATTCTAACAAGCCATTATTCCTTGTCCCTCAGGTCTGCACAGCGCTCTCAGGAAATGTTGGTTGTTTTTTTTTTTTTTTTTGTACTAGAAATTGAACCCAGGGGTACTTCCCCATTGAGCTCCAATCCCCAGCCTTTTTGATTTTTCTTTTGAAACAGGGTCTTTCTAAGTTGCTGAGGCTGGCCTTGAATTTGCAATCCTCCTGCCTCAGCCTCCGGAGTTACTAGGATTACAGTCATGTGCCACCACACCCAACTCAGGGCTATGAAGGAGTGACATCAGTTCTCTAGCAGGGCTCCCGTCAAGCCCCACACTGTGCACAGCCCACAGGAGACTCAGGACTGTGGCAACCCTTCTCATCCTCCTGTCCCAGGGCAGATCACAACTGCCCAGTGACATACAAAAGAGGTGAGAAACTATGGGTATGCCCCTTTTCTCTGAAAGACGATCTGCCAGGCGTTATGCTTACTGATTTTTAAATATCTGAGCATTGTTCTCAGGCACTCACAGAAAAGGGAACATCTCAATCAAAAATTGTGATTTTCCCTTTGAAACTCACAAAAGAATTATTACTTAAATTATCAATTTACATTTGCATATTTGTAATTATGCATTGAGTTTCAGTACTATATTTGCATGCCTAGCAAAATATAGACACTTGATAATGATTGTTGAGTAAATCAAAGATACAAATTCCTACAAACACCAAGTGATCATGAGACCCTTATACACATTGACCGCAATGGCCAGCATCTCCCTTCTCCTTTTCAGAGTGTCTAACCTTGAAGGCCACATGCCACGTCTCACACCCTCTCTCTAATATACGTGCTCAGTGTCTCTGTCATCTTCCCTATCCTTGGTTACATATCTCCATTGCACTCGAGAAGTTATTCCTTGGATCCTGTGTCACCACAGAAAAATCATTTCTGAGCCTCAGTCTCCTCATCTGTAACATGGGGCTACCATAACCCTGGGCTGCCTACTAAGAGATTGTGTTTTTACTATTACCACTTGGTTGGCACTTTTATGCATTTCCTTATACTGTTAGCTCTTTGGGTGGTGGGGGGAGAATGGGGCATAAAGGAGAAAAGAGAAAAATCCGTATGAGGACATTTGTGTTTTCCCAAGAATGTTCCATGGACTGCTACTTCAATGTGGTATCACAAGGTATTAGCTGAACTACATGAAAGTGCTACAAGATGGCATTTGCATATGGTTTAACCAATTTTTTTAAAGAAGGGGAACCTATGGTCAACTATATTGGGAACATTGAGTATTTAAATAAAGTTTAATGCTTTAGTGCGAGACTTCTCAGACCCTTTAATAAAGGAATCTCATGCGTATCATCTCCTAGAGTTAATGGATCATGGGATCCTTTTCTTATTGAGCTGTTTCTAAAACTGAAATTCTACAGAAACACTGAAATGCAAGGCAGGCCCTACACTCATTAAAAGCAATACCAAGACTTTTCTCTCTCTTGATCATACACCGTCCCCAACCAAAGGCTAGGCGTGGGGTACGTCCAGGGTCACCTAGTAGTGGGTCTTCGGAAGCTGGCTGGACTTGGGCCCTTGTGCAGAAGAAGCCCCTTAAAGGAAGCTATTCTGGCTTAGATCACAAATGAGGAAGTGATCCAGGAGCCGAGAGTTCCCAAGAAATCCCTACGACTGTAGTTCTTACCCCACAGTCTCCTGAAGGGCTTGAGGGAGTCCACCTGGGGCATATTCTGGGGAGAATTCAGCCTTCATCAGCTTCTTGAAGGGATCATGATTCCCAAAAAGGCAGATACCCACTTAACTATAATTTAAAACACACACACACAAAAAAACAAACAAACAAACAAACAAAAAAACAACCCAGACAAGGTTCATTCTGCAGGTGTGTCCCTGAGTTTATTTGGAGGGGGTGACAGTTGTCCCCAGTCAGGTCAAGCCTCACCTACAGGGAGGATGTATGACTGGTGGGGGAGGGGTGGTCGCAGGAAAAGTCACAGAGGATGGTGACTGCATGGGTTTGGAAACTACAGGGACGCAGTTGAGATACCTCCTAACTATTGAAGGTTTGGCAGGTTAGCAGGTTATTTAACTTCTCTGAGCTCAGTTTTCTCATCTATAAAATGAGCATAATAATAGTCTCTTGCCCTCATGGGTTTTTAAATGACTAAATAAGATGACACAATAAAGCATGGGGCCCAGTGCCTGACACAGCAAGCACCTGGGGGTGTAAGTTATTACTGCTGTTCAGCTGAACTGCTGCGACCCTCTGTACTTTGCATTTTTGTAAAACCCACAACCTGTCCTTACTCAATCCTGATTGTTCCCATGACAGCAAATAACCAAGAATACAGGGATCACTGTCAAGTCCAGTGCAAAGCACAGAGCAGGTGCCTATAGAATATTTATTATTTCAAGAGATGAATGAATGGATCAATAATATTGAGTCCAAATCAAGTTCCCTAACTATTTATAACTCTAGATGACACAAACTAGAAATACAGTCCCCGACCAAAACAACTCCCTGCTTGCAGGAAGCCTACAGACTAGGGTGGAGGCCCAGGGGAAGAAAATTTATAATGGCTCGCCCGAGAGTAGTAAGCGCTGTGCAGCAGGGTGAAGACAGAAGGAAGTGGCTGTTGGCTGTTTCAGTGGGTCGATCCCATGATCCATTAACTCTAGGAGATGATACGCATGAGATTCCTTTATTAAAGGGTCTGAGAAGTCTCGTACTAAAGCATTAAACTTTATTTAAATACTCAATGTTCCCAATATAGTTGCACAGAGACTGAAACGATACAGGGAATATCTGGGGAGAGTGTACCCAGGCAGAGAAGAGGGAGTACAAGGCTCTGGCCAGAACCCGCTTGGCATTCAGCCCTGGAAGGAACCCCTCACATCCAGACAGAAGGCAGGAGAGCTTCCTTCCGGCCTCCCAACCTCCTGCAGCAGCTCTCTCCACTCAGAACCTCACAGGAGAAGAGGTGCCACTACTCTGCAGCATCCTGGCTCCCCCACGGCTCCCCTTCCAACCCACAGGCCCTTGGAGCAGCACCTTGCACAGCCACTGCATCCATCACCTGGTGGAAACAGCCCTGCCAGGCCAGGTCCTGAACTCAACCGTGAGCAACCTCCAGGCCCCATTCCCTGGGCCTCCAGTGCCGTTGCTGCACCCTGAGCACCCAGCCTCAAATCCTGGCTCCATCCTCAACTTGCAAAGTGACCTGGGCAAGTCATTTAATCATCTGTAGGATGGATATCATCGCCTCTGCCCTGCCCATCCCAAAGGTTGCCAGAGAGATCAAATGGAATCATATGCATAAAAACAGTTTATAGATTGCTTTACATGTGCAGAGATCAACTTTACTTTAAAGACGGGGTTGCCCCAGACTCCCCTGTCTCCCCTGACACCACTAACACTCCAAAAGAGTAAAAACGGGCAAAAACCTACCAAATAAGCAGAATGGCAGGAGGAGCCTCTAGGAGGAAGAGAGATCTCAACAAGTGAAAGGAAGTGGAGCGGGTGGCAAAGGACAGGATAATAGAACAGTCCAAAAGCGGAGTAGAAAGGGGGAAGGCCCTGTCCCTGGAAATGAGAGTCAGGCTGTGAGAGCAAAACCCACCCCTCCCCCACAACAGGCAAAGATTTAATGTGGGGAGCAAGACTGTTAACTCCTCTCTAAAAACTGCACCATTCCCAGCTAAAAACCTGGACCTTCTAGCTGCAAAAGGCTCAGGAGCACCTGGAACAACTTCAGACGTGAAGCTCCTGCTGACTTTTAATTGCTTTAAGTTAAATGTGCATAGGCAACCAAGGGTCACCTGGTCAACCTGAGGGAGACACAGAACAGGACAAACCACCAGATAAAATGGCCACAGAGAAAACTACTGGAGGTGCAAAAGACCACTTAAAAATATCCTGCTTGGCACATGGTGCTGCACATCTGCAGTCTCAGCAACTCAGGAAGCTGAGGCAGGGGGATGGCAAGTTAGAGGAAGCCTCAGTAACTTAGAGAGCACCTGTCTCAACATTTAAAAGGCGTGGGTGGGAGGTGCTGGGGATGTAGCCCAGTGGCAAAGAGCTTCTAGGTTCAATCCTCAGTATCAAATAGTAATAATTTTGTTCTGCTTAATGTCTCCAGAGCTATTCAAAAGAGTACATCTTTGAAAGTAAGAAAAGAAAAACTGGAGGGAAGAGTTCATTAGAAGAACTAGAAGATGAGGTCAAGGAATTTGACCAGACAGTAGAAGCAAATGGCAAAGAGAGAAAGAGGTTGTGATTAAAAGATATGAGTGCTAGAGAAGCAATCGAGAAGACCCAGCCCAGCTTTTAGATATACTAGAAAGAGGAAGTACAGACCAATGAAGAGGAAGAAAACTGTACAGAAAGATTCAAGAGCAAGTTCTAGAGTTTGGAGACACACACACACACACACACACACACAAAAGAGTTTGGACATGAGCTCAGATGAAGAGGTCCCACTGGAAAATGAGAATGTCATTGGACATTCAGAAGTGGCCTGAGCTAACAAGATCCCAGAGGCAAAAAAGAAAGAAAGAAACCAGATAGTCTGGAACAGCCGTTCTCATGCTTCTCATGTAACCACGTGCTAGAAGATGGTGAAGGTCTTCAACATCCTGGGGGAAAGTCGTTACTTAGGTAATCTCTACAAACAGGAACTACAAAGGCTATCAATACCCCCTGGTATTATTCTATTTTCTGTTGCTATAACAAAATACCTGAGGCTAGTTCTTCTAAGAAAGAGACTTATTTAGCTTAAATATCTCCTACTAGGCTCCAGATTTAAAAAATTCCACTGCCTCAATGTTGCCACACTGAAGACCAAAGCTTCAATATATGAACCCTGGGGGCACAAACCATGTCCCAAACACAGTGTCCTTCAATTGGGGAAGTGTGGGGAGGGGCCTGGGCCTGGTGGAAGGGAACAGAATCCTCACCCACTGAAGCATGGAATCGGTGAAGACGGGAAACAGCATGTGCATGGTAGTGAGAGGTCATTACCAGAGGAGACAGCTGAGAATCGGAAGGAGTAGCTTGGGTGAGAAGGCATGGTGCAGGGCACTGGGACTTTTTATTATTGTGAGTCTCTGTGCACTGGAGGTTTCTTGGGCAGGAGGTGGAGATCGCATGAGCTGAGATGATCATCTCATTATGCGTCTTTGTTCTCCCCTTTTCTTCCACAGCCTTCTATTTGCACCAGATCTCACCCTCTTCCTTCACCCACTCATTCGTTTCCTAGGTGTGTCCTGGACCTGTGCAGGTTGATCTCGGAGCTGCCTAGGCTCAAGTTCTGCCCTCGAGGAGCCCCAGTGCAGTGGACTTGTGAACACTGCCCTGAGACAGCTTCCAGGGGCATGAAGCAGCTCCCAGCCCAGACGGCGGGCATCTGCCCAGTGCCTGTGGCTCCCAGCTTCTCGCCTGGCCTCATTACTGAGCTCAGCACCGAGTCCCAGACCCTGGAAAGATGGGTCATGGGCAGTGGAGAGGCCAGCTGAGAGTTCTCCTGCATGGCCACCAGCTGGATATGAGGGCAGGCAGCAACTGAATATTTTTATTTAAAAATAAAGAGGTACTAGAATGACTAAAATCAAGCATAAATAACTTGAACAAGAATTAGCAACCATGTATTTTCATAACAATTCATCACAGAATAACTCCTCCCGCATCTGACAGTGTCAGGGAGTGAGGCGTTTCCCATGTGGGAATTTTCTGGTTGACTGATTTTTACCATTGATTTGAGCAATTTTGCATCAAAATTATACCCAGATGAATCACAGATCTCCCTGTCTCCTCAGACAGCACCAGCTGACATTGTGTGCGCCTGAAGGGACATGAGTGTGTTTGTCCAGCAGTCTCCCTCCACAGATGGGGATGTGACCTTTTTCCAATGACTCAGGGCCATCGTTCATAAGTCCAGGTCATGGAGCTGAGCCGGAGCCCAGCAAAGCCTGTGGGTCCCCAGATGATGTCAGACCTGCTCAGATCAGAGGCCAGCCTCTGGGCTTCTCTGACTTCATCCAGGGAGGACTGGAAGACCCTCAGCTTGGAGGCTCAGGAAGGAAGGCACGGGGATTGCAGTTCCCTGGCATCTCCTGGGCACATGCACTGATGCTTCATGAGTAGCCTGGGCTTCGCTTGTCCTCTCAGACCCCCGGGGCTTGGAACCACAGAGAGAGCAGCTACCATGGAAGAGACAGGCCATGAAACGCGCAGCTAGACCTGCAGTCACCTCCTGAGATGGCTACTTATCTCAGGAACTCAGCCCGGGGGGACTAGAGAAGGTTCCCCAAAGGCAAATGTGAGAACAAATGCCACCAGACACCCCTAATGAAAGCCATGACCAGGGACAGCAGGTGGGCAGATGTGGGAAATAGGAGGCTGTCCATCACTGTCCATAAAGTTTGAATTTGGGCTCAAATCAGAGGGCCCAGGTCATCTCTCATCTGGTCCCCAAATATCAGCTGTGATGGGGACTGTTACTGGCTGAGTTGTGTCCCTCCACAACCCATGAGTTACAGCGATAACCTCTAGTACCCCACTGTGTGGCTGTATTTGGAGAAAGGGTCTTTAAAGAGGCCATTAAGGCAAAATTAAGTCATCATGGTGAACCCCAATGTGACTGGTGTCCTTATAAGAAGAGGAGATTAGGACGCAAGACACAGACCAAGGGTCAGCCATGTGAGGACATGGGGACATGGTGACCACTGGTCAGCCAAGGAGAGAGACCATGAAGGAAGCCAGCCCTGCTGACCCCATGCCCTCACACCCCCGGGGGTCAAGCACTGTGAGGAATCGGTGTCTGTTGCTTAAGGTCCCTTGTCTGTGGGACTGTCACAGAGGCCCCTACAGCCTGATGCAGTGACCAACACCAGCAGATAGGAATCACATGGGGAAGGACAGAGCTGCAGGGAAGGACGGCCAGCTTATAGGGCTTCTCCACTCTTCCTGTCCAGACCTCGGAGTGGCCATGTAAAGACTGTATGTTTTATAATTTTAAAAATTCACTATGTTCCCTTTGAAAACGCTGAGATATGCTTTGGATTTCCACCCAAGTGCAAAGGCCTGAAGTGTTTGAATTCTGAGGAAAGACAGGGGCTCTCTGCTCACAGGCCCTGACTGAAGTCTGGGTGGTCTTTGCCACTAAATCACAGCTGCTCGACAGTGCTTCCAAACAACTGCTGGTCCTGCTTAAACCCTGCCATGGGCACCCACGGCCTCTGGATAAAGACAAAATCCCAGGTGTGGGTCCACACGGCAGGCCCCTCCTGCTGCTCAGCTGACCACTCAAGCTGACCTGGTCCTTCAGGGCAGGGACACAGACTCCCTCCTGGCCCAGGGCCTCAGACAAATATTCCATCCAGGAACCTCCTGACCTAATTAGCACCTATCACCATGCAGGCTGCAGCTGTGCCATCCCCTTCGGGGAGGCCTTGCCTGGCCAGCCCCTTCTCACACTAGCCCAAGTCCAATTCTCTGTCACCTCTTAGTTATTCACGTCTGTTTCCCCCATGAGGGGTGGGACCACAGGGGTGCATGGCACTCATGAGAGGTGGATTGCCTCAGGGATTCACCCCAGGGCGGGAACACAGACAACTGGTGAATGCAGGAGCCATAACTGACCCAGACAATGCCAGCTGGACATTTGGCCTCACTCTTGGGCTTAGCTTATGGAATCTACTATAGTTTGCATCTGAAATGTCCCCAAGGCCCGTGTGTTGAAGGCTTGTTTGGCAGAGTGGTGCTATCGGGAGGCTGTGGAGCACTCAAGAGGTGGGGCCTAGTGAGAGGTCTCTAGGTCATTGGAGGTGTGCCCTCATGGGACCCATGAGTGAGTGGCTTTACTCAACACAGCTCCTGCCACACTGTGCTGGCTCACCACAGGCTCCAAAGCAAAGGGGCCACTTGGCCACGAACGGAGACCTCCAATTCTGTGAGCTAAAGTAAACCTTTTTTCTTTACAAGTTGATTGTCTAAGGTATTTGTTGATAGCACAGTCTCTGTATAGGACAGGCCAGAAAAACTGCTGCTGACTTCACAGGAAGAAGAGGAAGGAAAGAGGTAGAAGAAAGCAAGTCAAGCATGAGCATCGGCTGAGCACCTATCATGTGTGCCGTTGTGCATGCAGACCTCTAGGTCACCCATTTCCACATTCATCATTTCAGCGGATCAATAGCAACCCTTTAAAGGTAGGTAATGCTGTCCCCATTTCTATAGGCAAGGAAAGGCTCAGAGAGGTTAAGTAAGTTTGCCCAACAGTACAGAGCTGATAAGGCTCAGAGTTGTCTTTGGACTTGGGTCTGCCTGAGCTCAAAGGCCATGCTCTCCCCATCACCCCACTAGCTGGAATCACATCAAATGGGTAAAGGAAGCCTGGCTCCTATCTATGTGCCATCATGGGCCAAGGTAGCTGAAGTCATGTCAGGGGACCTTGAGTCCATGTGAGAACCCAACACTGCCTGCCTTGAACATCCACCCCACCATCAGAAGTAACTGTTTATAAATACAGATTCTGCCATGATTAATACGACACAAACTCCTCTAAGTGGATCTGTCTGCTGAATTCATGGCAGGCGGGCACATGCACATTGAAACGGCCACCATTTAATGTGCTTCCTGCACAGCTGTAAGAGGGTACTAGGTGACATATTGTGGAGGAGGAAGAGGAGCATAGTTCTTTCACTATTTGTGTAAGAAGGCAGACTTCAAGAGTCCCCCACATAGGTGCTTGTTCATGCCCCAATGTGCCCCAGAGAGATGCACAGGGCATGCCAGGCCCCTGGGGAGGGCTCATGGCTGGGAGAGGGCAGCATTTCCCTGGACCTTGAAGGTTGAATCGTTTAAATAATTGAAAAATCAAGACTTAATGAAACTTCAATTTTAAAAATGCGACAGTAAGAGGGCCTGACCCTGTGGTGCAAAGTGCCGAATTTCAAGTGAGTCACTCAGGTGCCCTCTTCTATTTCTACACAAGAGCCCGGCGATGATAATCAAGAAGGCTGTAACTGAGCTGAGGACTTAACACCCAAGTCATCAGAGGTGACCCTGCCAACCTGGCCTTCTGTCAAGAACCAGCTTCCAGGGCCTTCCGAATGCCCGTGCTCCGGGAAAAGGAGACCTAATTTTTTTCTCCCCACGATCTGCCTTGCGTTTCCTGTTCCCTTATGGCCTTGTCCTTGCCCCCACCCGGTCCCAGCCCTGCCCCAGCTCCACATGCCCCTGCGCCCTCCACCCAGCCGCCACACTCACATGGAGAGCACCTTCACTTCCAGTATCTCGTGCCTCAGCTCCAGGCATCTTGTGGAGTTATATTCAAAAGGCCCCTCGTAAAATTCAAAGTACCTGAGGACCAACAGGGACAGAGGTTACACAGAGAAGCAAGCCAGGCTTTCTGGGCCCGCCAAGGACTGCCAAGGGAGGCGGGGGTGGGGGAGTGGGGGGTCTGTCTCAGTCAAACAAATAGAGCCAATCAGCCCCACCGCAGCAGAGGACCTGGGGCTGGGGTTGGGTTCCAGGAGGGTGGTCAGTTACTGAGAGCACTCTGCTGCCCTGGGGCTAGAAGCACCTACAGTAGCAAGAACCCATTTCAGCCGTGACATGCAGTAGTAGGTCTGGTTCCAAGTTTGTGGCTGTGAAGGAGGAGCCAGAGGAGAGACGCTATGTACTGTGATCAGACAAAGATGAGAGGCCAGGAGGCAGCAGTCCTGGGAGGCCGGCAGGGAGCCAGCCCGCCAGCAGCCACCGGCCCTTCCTGACCCCATTTCTCTTTTTCCTTCTGGGACAATGTCTACAACACAGCCACAGGCAGGGCTGGATGTCTGCTGCTTTTTTCTACTTAGGGAGCATTTCCATTTCTCTCCACTCACTCCCTGTGCGCTCCCCTCTGTGAGGCAGCTGAGGCTGATGTTTCTTTCTCCCCATTTGGCAGCTGAGAACACTGAGGCTAAACAGAGGCCCAGGTCACACTGTAAGTGCAGGGAAGGCCTGGGGTTTGGCCGAGGGCCACCTGAAGAGGAGTTGAGCTTTTTCTGCACCAGCTGGCTCCAGACAGGTCACAGCCACCACAGGGTCCCTCTGTCAGGTTCATGCAGAATGATACTACCCATTTCAGCCAGCACTTACTGAGGCCTGGCCACAGGGCACTGCCAGGCCAAGTGTTGACTTTTAATCTTTCCCACTAGACTGTGAAAGAAATGATCAGCACAAGCAAACCACACACACAGGCCCTGGGAGTTACCTCTTCCCCAGTGTCACCTGGTTGGCAGGGAGCAGAGCTGGGGCATGAACCTGCATGTTGATTCAAGGCTGCGCTTGCCCCCACTAGCTACACAGACAGCTGGTGTCCCTGGAAGGCCTTCAGATCTTCCACAACCACGGGATAAGAAGCACCTCTTGGGACAGAGTCACCCCTCTCCACAGCTTCTCTCTTTCCAGAGGTGGCTCAACAGCTGGGGCAGACAGAGCCAGGAGGGCTGAATTCCAGCATAGCCTTGACACCAATCCAGATGCCTGCAGAGCCACACCACATAAATGTGGGAACAGTGGCCTCATGACAGGGAGCCCTCAAGAACCAAAAGTGAAAGAGGCACCCAGGGCTGTTGCAGGGCCAGGACCAGGGACAGAAATGCAAGCCTCCCTCCAGCAAGTCCCAGCACCTCCCAGCACAGAGTGGCTGTCACTCCACGTGTCCCCTTATACACAGAACTGCCATGTACAAACACGGACAGGCTGCCTTGGAAATCCCAAAACATTTTACCTGACATAGTGACTTCTTTTTAAAATATTTGTGTTTTAAATAATTAAAAAATATAATTTCCGTATTTAATATTTTTAAAGTTTTATTCATATATTCTTAATTTTAATATACTCTAATAGTTAATTTAAGTAACATAATTACATATTTAAGTATTGTTTTTTGGGGGTTTTTTTAATTTTTTTTTTTTTAGCTTTTTTAGGTGGACACAATATCTTTATTTTATTTTTATGTGGTGCTAAGGATCTAACCCAGTGCCTAGCATGCCAGGCGAGCATGCTATCACTTGAACCACATCCCCAGCCCTTAAGTAATGTTAAATGATATTTTTAATATAAAAATATTTTATACAACAAATTGGCTGCTTGTTCTTATATGAGCTAATAAGAACTAGAGCTGGGAAAGGTGGCATATACCTGTAATCCCAGTGGCTCAGAAGGCTGAGGCAGGAGGATCATGAGTTCAAAGCCAGCCTCATCAACTTAGTGAGACCCTAAGCAATTCAACAAGACCCTATTTCTAAATAAAATACAAAAAAGGGCTGAGGATATGGCTCAGTGGTTAAGCACCCTTGGGTTCAATCCTCAGTACAAAAAAAAAGAGAGAGCTAATAAGAACTAGAGACTGAGGCTAAACAGAGGCCCAGGTCACAATGTCAAGTGCAGGGAAGGCCTGGGGCTTGGCCAAGGGCCACCTCCAGAGGAGTTGAGCTTTTTCAGTACCAGCTGGCTCCGGACAGGTCACAGCCACCACAGGGTCTATATCAAACTCACCTTTTCCTCTCTGGTTCCCTTGTGTTTTAGAACTCCCTTCTCTGTATTTCTCAACTGGCAAATTCATAGAGATTCTTCCGCACCTAGCTCAAATGCTCATACTTTCAGGAAGCCTTCTCTTACGCTGACCCATGGGCTCCCAGTCTACTGTCTCTAAATTAGAGAAAATAATATTGTATTGCATTTTTTTTTTTAATACCATGGTCCTTCCAAACGCCAAGTCTCTCAAACACAAGGACTATGTCTTTATTTCTCTCTCTACCTTCTGTACTACAGAGGCAGGAAAGCTAAAGACTACATTTCCCAGACTCCTTTGCAGCTAGGGCCCTGGGTGCAATTTAGGTTCAACCAATCAGAAGCATTTGCACAAGACCTTTTTCAGAGCTGTTACAGGAGAAGATGGAGAGTTGCAAGGCATGGTTTTGTTGGTGGAGAATGCGGTCCAGGTGGCATGGCTCTTGGAAACTGCAGCAGTGGCAGCACCTTTGTGATTTTTATCAGGGGCAGCAGTTTTCATGATGGCCCCTTGTTATAATGCAGTTTTCCATTCCTGGAAGTGAACCATTTTTCAGTTTTCTCAAAGATTTGGAGCCAGCTGTCCCCTTAATAAATCCCTTTCTCCTTTAACTAGCTGACATGGATTCTATTGTCTGCAACTGAGAACAAGGGGTCAACCTGGGGCCACCAGGCCAGTCCATGACCTTGGTTCTGTCTCAAGTAGTTTTCCAGGCACACAGCAGTAAGTGAGGTCTGGTGTCTTATCACAAGCACCGTCTTTTGCAACCAGAGCCGGTGTCACTAAGCCTTTGGAACCAAGATCCCCGCCTGCTGCTAAGAAAAGCTCTAGATGCAAATGATGCTGGAGATAATTAGGAGACTCATTCTAGAATCCTCAGGGAGCTGGGAGATTTGCAGACCCATCTCCGCTGTGGCTGCAAGCCAGCTGTGTGACTTTGGGTAAATCACCTCCCCTCTCTGTGTCTTCTCCCTAAAGCAATCTGTTTGAACTAGACAACATCTTCCCTCTGACCAGCCAGCTTCCCGTATCCTCCAGAATGCTGACCTGCCTCCTTTCACCCAGCCCCCACCTGGTCCCCATTTCTCTTGAATCCCCAATATCACTCATATACCAAATCAGCCAGTAGAATGACTCCAGTCTTGTGCCATATGTCTGGTGGCTCTTAGGTGGGGAGGCTTTAAGAACTGGACTTACATCCCTCATTAGCCACTGCTATGGTCTGAATGTTTGTGTCCCCCAAGATGATGGTTTTAGAAGGTAAGCCCTTTGGGAGGTGAGGGGAGCAGAGGCCTCATGACTGGAGCTACTATCCTTATAAAAGAGGCCCAAGGTAGACCTTTTCTTTCCATCAGGTGAGAACAAGGTGACAAGGTACTGCCTAAGAGCCAGGAAGTAGGCTCTCACCTGAATCTTGGACTTTTAGCCTCCACAACTGTGAGGAGTTAACTTCTATTGTCTATAAGCCACCCAGTCTATGGTATTTTCTTACAGCAGCCCAAACGATGACACTAAGATCACCACAGCCCTGGCATCCAACTAAGCGAGCTAACGTCAGACCTGTGCCTTCCCTGAGCCTCAGTTTCCTCATTTGAAAAATCAGCAAAGACAGTGCCGGGCACGAGCAGCAGAGCTGAGATAAGACACTGGGGAGCATTTCTGGGAGGGACTGGCTTTCAAGAAGTGCCAAGAAATGCTCGCATGTGCTGTCCCCTTTCTCCTGCCACTAAAGGGCAAGTGCTGCCAGCAGATGCCACAGGGAGGCCCAGGAAGTCAGAGACTCGCTTCCAGTCCCTCGGCAGGTTGACGGCAGAGCTGAGTCAGGGATGAATAACTCAGGAAGCTTCTCTACCATCTGCTCTGGCAACACCCCCTTCTGCCAAGATTAGTAAACCTCCCCCTGCCACCCTGCGGATGAAGCTCATGCCAAGTTCTGCCTGGGCCTGGGGACGTCCTTGATCATCCCGTCTCTGCTGCAGACTCCATGCATTAACCATGGGTTTCCAATGCTTTGACCCTGGGGTCTTGCCAGGGGTGGTCAGTTCCTAGAGACAGTAACAAACGAGTCCACAGTGTACCTTTCATATGCAAGCCAACCCACGCTCAGCCCGGCCCCAGCCACTCCTCCGGGGGACTTCCACACTCTGGACCTCTAGTCCCCTGCTCCAATCACCCCAGGGCCAGGTACTGGGCACCTAGGGACAGCCCCAACACCCCAGAGCCAAAGGTATTATTCAAACGAGCCAATCCCAAGCCTGCAAACTTTGCCTCACCCGTTCCTGCTGCTGGAAGGCTCCTGCCTGCATTTGCCCTGTGCTTCCTCTGCTTCCTGACTGGCCCTCGGGCTTCCCAGGCAGCCCTGCTTATGGCTTAAAACCCCTTCCCTCGTGAGTCATTTCTGTAACTGCATCTTACCCCAGTGGACCAACGCAATGACAGGTCCCCTGAAAACTCTCTATGTGGTACCTCAGCCAAGCCATCAACACTGCTCCCTGCCTGGGTCTGGAGCCTCGCTTCTCCCATCTGGAAAAGGGAGACCAGCTCCTTCCCTCTCTGTTCCCCTGGGCTTCCTCACTGGGGGCTGTACTACCCGCTTGGTCTCTAAAGATGACTGACTTGGGAAACACAAAACTAGGGACAGCCCCAACACCCCAGAGCCAAAGAAATTATTCAGAGAAGTACTGCCACGCTGGGTCAGCTGAACTTCTGCCTCTGATAGGACGCCCGAGGATGGGGTCTGCATGAAGCCAGGCAACGCCCCGTGTGGCCTGGATACAGAGCACCATGGAGACTCAGGAAACCATGCACACTCAGGGGGCTTTGTATGCTGACGTGAGAAGATCCTCACATGATAGTGTTGAGTGCAAAACGCAAGGTCCAGCACTGTCGTCTCCAAAATAAATCACGCATGCCACTGGGGGTGACTGAGCCAGAAGAACCAAGGTGGGGCGGTGATGGGGTTTCTTGTAAAAATGCTTTTCCATATTTTTATAAATTTCTGGGTTATGATTCTTTTACAACCAGAAAGCACTAATAGATGGTCTTTGCCTTTAAGTCATGGGCCTCCCTCTGAACATCTTAAGCTTCCCTTTGGCCTGTGAGGAGTCAGAGAGAGGGGGTCTCTCTAACCTTCTACACTACACACACTTTGCAAGACAGTGAATCACATTCTCTCCTCTCAGTTATGCAAAGCCACCTCCACCCAGCTCAAAGGGGAGGGGACACCGCATCACCTATGCATCTCTCGCAGTTCTACCATCTGCTTTATAGGGAGCCCAGCTCTGCTCCAATGGCATTTGGCTTCCAGTAGCCAAATCTGATGCTGGTGCTAGGCCACAGCCAATCTGCCCCTGTCCCTGTGCAGCCCTAGCTGCCTGGTCCACAGATGAAAAGCCAAATGTAAAGGCCTACAGAAGGGCCCCAGGTGGCCCTGAACATGAGTCCCCTCATCCCACTCAAACTTGGGCTCCAGCCCACAGAGAGCCTGGTCCTGTATTCCCACCAGCCCTTCCTCACAAGCCTGCCCCATGGTCTCCTCTGCTAGCCTGATTCCCCTCCAGAGTCTCTCCAGAGTGGTGTCTTCATCCTTGGAGGTCACAATACTCTGGGCCAGCAACCACCGACCGGTACAGATGAGACGCACACATTCAGCTTTCTAGAACACTTCCGCCCAACTCACAGACGCTCCACAGAGCACAGGAGCCAGGGCCATCCCTGTGTCATACAAGAGGCCTGCTAGGCCTCTCCTCCAGCCCCAGGAGCAGGGAAGCTACCCAGCCAAGCAGTCTGAATACCTGGGCTCCTTTCAGCCTGGGGCAGAGTCGTAAAGAACCTCAGAGTAGTTTATTTCACACTGGTAGGATCACCACTAACTAGCTCACGTGGCCCCTTTGGGCAAATCTGGAAGAAAGCACCCTTTTCTCTAGATTCATTAAGCCACATGCCAGGCATGTGGCTGGCTGGTCAAGTGAAAATGAGCTGATTTCAGCCCAACCTGTCTCCTTGATTGGGAGTCTTTGTGCCGTGCCCATCCTGAGTAACGGTATGAAACAGCCTGATCCTGGACTTCAACCTTGTTCATTTCATTCTCCCAACATCCCCATGAGACAGGTATTATTTCCTCCAGTTTATATCAGAAACTCAGGCTGCAAGGGCTAGGGCAACTTGCCTAAGATCCTTCAGGTAATAAATGGTGGCACTAGAAACGAAACCTCAGGTTCATGAGATCTCGGAATCCTGGGTCTTAATGACTTCAACGTGCCCCTCTCCCTGACTCCAACAGCACAGTTCTCTCAGGGTTTTCTCAGCATACAGCCCCCTCCCCCTCCCAGGGATAATAGCCCTTCAGAGGGCTCAGTGCTATTTCTAGAGCCAGAACAGCTGCCGGCTGGAGCTGGTACACTACCCATCAGCGAATGCTCAGAAACCAGAGCCGGAAGACAGCAGCCTGGCAATTCCAGGGCTGCAGCGTCTTCCCGGTCAGTCTAGAAAGAGGTCAGCAGGAGACACCACAGTGGCAGTGAAGAGCCCTGGCTGGGAGCCTGGCTGGACCATGGCCCTGCTCGGCAGCCTCAGGCTTCCCCTGCCCTCTCTGGGCCACAATTCCTCACCTGTCCCCAGGAATTTGAGACATCAAGGTCTAAAAGCAAAAGGCCTGATGCTCTAGGGCAGCCCTAGCATTCCTGAGGTCAATCTGCTCCCATGGGCACCTTCCACCAAGCCTGGGCTGTCATTTCTGACACGTGGTGGGGCAAAGCCACATGCCCAGACTCACACCTCCTTCCTCCAGCCAAAGGTTCTGCAGGGCGGAGGCACAGGGTCCAGCTCATCCCCTGCAAAGGTACCAAGGCAGTGATCTTATTTCTCGGGCCAGACCAGGAAGGTCTGAAAGCTCCCTTCTATGAAATTCAGCTCAAAAGCCTGGGATACTCAGTGTGTCTACATCAGCACTGGTCAGTGTCCTTAATGTTCCTAGTGGGCTATGACCCTCCTCCAGTGCCCAAGACAAGTACCTCCTCTTCATCTCCTCTGCAGAGCAGGGACCTGACTTGGTCTTCCTGTCTCACCCGGGCTGGTTTCTCTGTCTAGAACTTCAGTGCGTCTTCCTACTCATCCCTCAGAGGTCACCTGGTTGGCTTCCTTTGGTCACTTCTCCCCCAGCCCTCCTTATGCTGAATGACAAGCCATCCCTCCATGGCTCGTCAGGGCCCCTCCACAGGCTGAGAGTTGCTCTTCTCTTCCACCCACTGAAGGTTCACTGAACTTCTACTAAGTCCAGGCACCGTTTAGGGCAGAACCCAGTGATGATCTAGGCATTCAAAACCGCTCCCTCCTGGACACTGCCAAGGGGTGAGGATCAGATATTTATAACAGAGTGACGGCGACCATGAAATCTATCAAAATAAATAAATAAATAAATAAATAAATAGCAGGGTAGGAGACAGAGGACACCTGAGGCCAGTCAAGGAAGGTCTCCTTGGACAGGGGACATAATGCAAGGGGTGGAGCCTTATGCAGATGTGCAGGAAGAACTTCCCAGAGAGGGAACCGTGAGTGAACACAGATGCTCTGAGGACAGCCAGAGGTGGCCAGCTGCAGGTCCACCAGCAGCCAGTGTGGTGGGAAGAGGGGTGGGGGGTCAGAAGGCAGCAGGCCTGGGACACACTGGGCCTGTGGGCCACCCAGCATCGCGGTGCTCAGAGCATTCAAACAGGGGAACACCAACATCTGATTTAAAAGGTCACGCTGTCTGCCAAGGGACTTGGGAAGGAGGAAAGGAAACAGCGCAGAGTGGGGGACCTGATGCTGTTCCCAAAGGCTGAGCAGGTGGGGGAAGAGACAGGCCTAGCAGGTAGCTGAGGGACTGGACCGGTGGGATGTGCTGATGGCCAAGATTCAGCAAGTCAGAGGGGGGGGGGTGTCTATGGTAACCAACAACTTTAGCTTGAACAACAGGTAGGGGATGGAGCCATTTACGGAAGGGGAGAGGAAAGTTTTGGCGTGTGAATGGAAAGGGGAGTGGGCCATGTGAAGTCACCATGACCTCAGACATCCGAGGAGAGATAACAGGTAGGCAGTCAGATACGCACACCTGTGGCCCAGAGCAGAGGATGGGGCTGGAGATACATGTTCCCAATCAAAGGACAAGGACTCCTTGAGAAGTCGGGGAAAGCGAGCAGACAGAATGAACAAGAGGGCCCAGGGCAGGCCTGAGGTCAGCCCTTGGTGGCAGAGAGACACAAAGAAGGAGGGCAGGTGGGAGGAAAACCCAGACAAGGATGCTCCGAGCAGAGAGCGCCCCCCGGGCCAGAAGGGCAAGTCCATCCAGAGCTGATGGGGTCCAGGAGGGAGGGAGGGCAAGACCAGTGAGACAACTAGGGGGCCACCAGTGGTCTTGACAGGGGCAGGTACACTCTGTGGGCAGAAGCTGAGGCAAGGCAGCTGCCATGACGCTGACCGTGAAGTCGCAGTAAGGAAAACCAAGGGGGGGTGGGTAGAGCTAGGTCCTGGGGGAGTGGAGGGGACAGGAGGTGATCGATGTGGAGGAGGAGGAAGGGATGGACTTAACATGTTCTTCGAGGCTCTAATGGGCAGACCCAAGAGCCAGCTGAGCATCAGGGAGGGAAGGTTTACCTTCAACACATGGAGCACATTCTGACCAGGGTCCTGTGTGCAGGCCCCGTCTCTGCCTGTTCGTGATTCCCCATCACCTATAATCCCAGCACAGTCTTGGTAGCCATGGATTAAGGAGGATGCAGGGCTATGCGTAGCTACATAGAGCCTCTAGATGCTTCTAGAACTTCTAGCTTCTAGGGAACACTTGCAAGTATCCCCCATCCGATTACCAGGTAGATGCTGGGTCTTCTCTGCCCAACTCCAGCCCCTTTTCTTCCTATTCTCCATTTCCTTTCATCCTCACTGCTTCGCAAGGCCTCCTACCTTTGCCAGGGACTGGAATGAACTTCTGGAAGACAAGCGAAGAGGAAGTAAGTACAGGGTCTGTGAGGCAGGGGAGGAGGGAGATGTGGTCATGGCGGCTAAAGGGAGGAGCATGGGGAGCTGACCCGGGTCAGGAGGGGTTGGGGTGAGGATGATGCTCCACCCTCCTCACTAGATTTTTCTGGGATAAAGAAGCAGCGTGATGTAAAGCAATAAGAGGTAAAGTCACCAGGGGTCTGTGCACACACAACCTTCACGGTTCTTCATCAGATGCATGTTCAGGAAATGGTGTTCCCATGATCTGAGGGGTTCTGGCTTCCTAATGTCAAGAGATCACCTATGGGACACCTGCACAGGCCCAAGAGAAGAGATGGTGGTTTTGCAAGAATCAGCCTTCAAGTCTCTTAAAAGTAACTCATGCAACCAACATCATTACGACCTACTCATCAGAGCATCTCTCTACAGCAGGGGAGACTAATAATATATTTCATAGCTGCATGACTCCAAAATAAGTGATTTTTTTAAAAGTCAGTTAAAAGTATGGAACCATTTTTTTGTTTGTTTGTTTCACCAGCACCCACACTAGAAGATTTTGCTAACCTGACTCTCCAAATTCTTGCCAGCTGGATGGAGACCAAGAGCTCCACCAGCCACCTTCCCACTTCCCCCTTCCTTTTCCACAAAAGGGGAAACTGACCAGAAAGGCTCACCCTAAGCCATCCTGCACCCACGTCACTGCAACACCTGACATTTCACCGCATCCCAAGGGCTTCTCTTTGAAGCGCAGAATCCCTAGTTGAAGGCAGAGGGCAGGAAGCATCTTTTGGGGAGCAGCCGTCAGGGAAGTACTGAGTTCAGGGATCGGAGTCTCCCAGAGAGAACCCCAGAGGAGTGGGTGAGGGGAAGGGAGGAGGCCCCAGAGGAGGAAAGGTGGGGAGAGCTAGGAAGGGGCAGCGAGAGAATCAGGAGCATCATGCCCAAAGCCACTGCTGCAGCCCAAGGATGAGAGGAAATGCGCAGAGCAATGACCCACTCGCGTCCTTTTTTATTCAAGGCCTTTTTGTTCTGTCTCACTGCCAGGAGCTGAGGACAAGAACAGAAGGGAAGAGAGGCCTTGGAAAGGGAAGGCAAGCGGCACTCACCCCAGCATGGATGACCTGTCCGCAGCCCAGGAGCTGGGACTTCAGAGTCACACCACACCCGTGTGCTCTGCCTAGACCACCCACCCCCCAGAGGTGATGTCACCTTTCCATGACTCCGTTTCCTCACCTATAATGTGGGGATGGTGGGAGTGCCCATCTCAAAGGCTTGAGGGTGAGGATTAAATGTGACAATGCACAGAAGGCTCCCAGCAAGCGCCTGGCACACCATCAGCCCCATGACACCAGGCTGCGGGCTGACCCTCAAGGGCTCAGCCGAGTCTTACTTCCTCACCAAAGCATCTTGATTTCCACCTAAGTTCCAAGAACGCTCGCCCACTGTGCCACATAATTTATTATCTAATTATACACTGTCTTGAAACAATTAGGGAACAATTCACTACAGCATAATAAGGTGCTCTAAAATATGACAATTCCAAACCCCATGACATATGGGACTTGCAAGACACACAGAAGGCAACCTCCTCCTCGCTCACTCGGCTCACTCTTCTGCAGGGATGGCTCTCTTCTGTCATGGGTCAGGGGCTTCTCTTTTTTCCACACTCCAACCCAGAAGCCCAGCCGTCCAGGGAGAAGGGAGTCCCAGCCACAGGCCACCCAGCCAGCTCTGCTCCAGACCTCAGTGGGAAGGCTCCCTTGGCTTGCTTCTCCTCTCCTCCCCTGGCCATCATGTCCCAGTGGAAAGACCAGAGGACCAAGGCTGGTGTGCAGCCAGGGAAAAGGCACTGAAGAGGCCAGCCCACCAGGCTGCCAGTGGGCTGCACCTGGGGCTGAGCATCGGGAGGGCCCTGGGGATACATGCACAGATGGTGCAGCCAGGTCTCCAAGGGGAGAGGCTCCTAGGGATTTGCAGATGCCTCAACAAACACGGAAAGGCACCTCATACTGTGGAAGAGTTGTCCCTGTGTAATGACAGACACTGCCCTGAAAGCAGACACATCTCACAGAAAGTAGAGTGAAAGGGCTCAGGCAGGCTGGGCCATCACGGAGGGCTTGCAGGAGGAGGTGGGGCAGGAGGCGCATATTGGCAGGAAGACAGGACCAGGGTGTGGAGCAGGGACCAAGGTGCGGAGCTGGCCCCATAGGACGAGTACTCGGCCTCTCCTCCCAGAAATGCTGTGCCTGGGGGGAGGTGTTGGGGGGGTGTTCTCAGTCATCACAGAAGTAAACAATCCACCGCCCTCTTGCCTCCTTTTTTGCTTATATTTTTGTTTTTGTGTAGGGGATTGAACCCAGGGCACTCTACCATTGAGCTACATCCCCAGCCCTTTTATTTTAATTTAAAGACAAGGTCTCACTATGATCCTCCTGCCTCAGCCTCCTGAGTTGCTGTGATTATAGGCATGCATCACCATGCTCAGCTTCCTTTCTACTTTCTTTACAACTTTCAGTCTCCCTGTTTTTCTACCCTGGGGCTCAGAACCCTCAGGCTGCCCTGTCATCTGCTCTTCCCAAGAGAAAATGCTCTGATAATTCCAACCTGTGACTGAGTTTATGCATCCAAAGTGCTTCCCCCTTTCTGGTGGTGACTTTCCCAAGACAATTGAAGGAGACAGCAAGGTTGAATCCAAAGGAATAAATCTCTAAGGGAAGATTTGGGAGCACTGAAGTTGAAGTTTGCAATCTTACCAATAACCTTTACCACTTTTCTGCATACTTTGTTCTTTTATTCAATTAACACTGAGCAGTGAGTAGACACCATAGAAGGTGCTGAGAACTCAAAGAAGCAAAATCAGTATTGAGCTGGGGAGATGGAACCAGTAGCTCATAATTTAAACAAGACAAGAAAGGCCTTCCTACTTATTCAAAGTACTCATTTAAGTAAAACACACGCTGATTAAAAAGCATTTCTATCTGCTCATTAAAACAGTTCTCCTGAGGCTGCTTAGTGGATAATAGTTCATAGACTTAGACTTGAACTTCATCAAGCTGTATGTTCATGTGATTTTATAACTCACACACTTTCCAGTTCCTCCTGGACCTCCCCAGCATGTATCCAGTGAGAAGATCTGACCAGGGCCTTTTTGAGCACAGTCTGGATTTTCTTTGTGGTCCTGTTTGGAGTCTTCCAGACTGGTCGTTTGGACTGGTTCCTTCTGTGGCTCCTGCTTGAGCATACAGTACATTAATCCTTTGCTTTTCTGCCCCTCTTTTTCCCCTGGTTATATTTGGTAGATCCTGACTTCCTTTCCAACCCTGTTAATAATAAATGATAACAGGTTGTCCCACACATCGACACACTACACAACTATAGATAGCAAAATATGGCAGGCACTGAATTATTCAATAGCTGGATAATGCCACAGAGAGCATTCCCCGCTCCAGACGCGGAGGGCCGCTCATCAGGATGCTGTACACTGTGTCCTGCTTAGGTCCTCCCCCGGCCCTGCTGATTGGCTGCCAGGAGCTAAGCGACCCATTTTAAAGAAGAACAAGCTGCTTGCTCACCAAGGGGAAAAAAAATCTCCCACATCCGGCTCAGTTTATTTTTTTTCCTTTTATTCTTTTTTTTTTAATTATAGATGAACACAATACTTTTATTTTATTTACTTTTATGTGGTGCTGAGGATGGAACCCAGTGCATCACACATGCTAGGCAAGTGCTCGGCCACAGAGCCACAACCCCAGCCCCCTATTCTTTTGTTTAATTTGTTCTTTATAGTTGTACATGACAATAGAGTGTATTTTGTCATACTGTACATACATGGAGTATAACTTCTCATTCTTGTGATGAAACATGATGTGGAGTTACACTGGTCATGTATGCATATATGAACATAGAAAAGTTATGTCCAATTCATTCTAGTCTCTTTCCTATTCCCATCTTCCCTCCCTTCCCTTCATTCCCTTTTGTTTAATCCAATGAACTTCTATTCTTCCCTCCCCCAACCTTTAATGTGTATTAGCATCAGCATATCAGAGAGAACATTTGGCCTTTGATTTGGGGGGATTGGCTTATTTCACTTAACATGGTAGTCTCCAGTACCATCCATTTCCCTGCAAATGCCATAACTTTATTCTCTTTTAATACTGAGTAATAGTCCATTGTGTATATGTACCGCATTTTCTTTATCCATTCATCTCATGAAGGGCACCAAGATTGGTTCCATAGCTCAGTTATTGTGAATTGAGGCACTACCAGCTCAGTTTTTAATGACACGAACCACCATGTCTCACAGGAGAGCTGAGCATGCTGCAGTCCTTTGGGGGTTAACTAGAAACTGAGATTGGAATTGGAACTGTCCCAGGGAAACTTGGGATGACATTTATTCTGTGGCTAAGGGAATTCTTGGTCAACTGGCTGCTCTCCAAAAGGAAGTCAACTCAGCTGGTCATGACCTTGGATAAAGGGCACTTGAATTCCAAAACCCAACTGACAGGGGACAGTGGTATCACCGCCCCTGAGGGATCCCAGTATTTAGGAAAGGGGAGACTGACCTGAGTCCTTGAGACAGAAAGAGAGGAAGAGAAAATAAAGAACAGGAGAGATGACAAAGGGAAGGAAAATGAAAGACCGGCCAAGAACAGATGACAGGAACAGAGACAGCGAGCAGGGGGGCGAGACGATACTGAAGAGGAGGGGAAGGAGGATACTGGCCCAGGAGGAGTAAGGGACAGAGTCCATTCAATGACTTCAGCCACTGACTGGGGACGTCTGTCCAGAAACAGCCTCCCAGGGGCCTGTCCTTCCTGCTCACTCCAGCATTTCCAGCCAAGGCCTCTCAAGCCTCTCCCAGGCGGCTCCCCCGGAAGATGGACAGCCGCTCACTTCCCCAGGCCACTGTCCATCTCTGCAGGCAGAACACACGGCAGACGGGCCAGTGTGCAAGCTCAACATTTCAAGGACAACCATGGATCATTCACCCTCCCTGTGACATCCCAAGGGCCACGCAGCTGGCCATAAACAAGAAGAACTGTGGTCCCAAGAAGCCAGCATCAGACCCAGGAGCCCTCGCCATGTCGTCCCCACACCTCAGTCCTGCCCGTGGGCATCTGCCTGCCTGGTTTCTGACATTGCCACCACGTCTTTACTTGTTTAAGTATTGAACAAACGCATACCTACCAGGGATCTCCGAAAAACTCAACTTCTGCAGGGTCAATTTCATGTTTGGGCGTCAAAATTAACTGTGTGGAAAACTCAGGCCTCTTCCCAGGGCAGTGGCTCTGAAAGCCTGTACTTAGGAATATAAGAACCAAACACCTCCATCGGCCCCTGGAAGCATTTAGCTGGCAGGTTCCAGCCACACCCAGCTCCCAGCCGAGAGAGCATCCTACCTCCTCAGGAAATCCCCCACAATCCCTCCCTGCAAGGACTGTGCCCGCCCGAGGATGTTCCATCTGCACTTGCTCAACAATCTTGCTGAGCTTCCGCTCCTGAGTCTGCAGAGTGCCCTCGGTTACTGACATGAGCTCCAAACACTGAGATCAAGAGGAAACACCCCGTGACAGCACGGACGTCACAGTTCAGCACTGCCCTGAAGTGTCTCTGCCCAGCCAAGGGCAGCCCATTTGTGCCCAGGCAGTGGACTTCAGAGGAACAAGGGACCCTAGCCCAACACCCATCCCTGATGCCACACACACCCTGCCAACACCTGCCAGCTGATGTCCCAATCCATGCTACAGGGACATAGCCTTGGCTCCCACCCTCAGATGGAGGCTTGAGACCCAGACACCCCAGGGCCAATGAGTCCCTATGTTGTTGGGCGTGGGTCCTACTCCTCAGCCTTCACATCCACTCACCCCTGGGGTAACGAGATAGGAGGATCCCCAAATGATCTTGCTTTGAGCCAGCAGATCAAGCTGCCTCTCCCCTGAAGGCAGCTCTGGGGGTGGACCATGGGGCACAGACTCCAGGGTCCCCACAGGATGGGCTCCCCCCTCCCTGGCCATTTGTCGGGGTCTGTACCTGGAACTGGAGTCACTGCTGCTCTGCACTGCTGGGTTGTCGGTGACATTAAAGAGCCCCGTCCAATTGGCCAGCTGGTCACCACTCTGCCAACCAAACTGGAGGCCTCTGGCAAGAAAACGAGGCAGTCGGTACACACACTCACTTGTTGGGTTAAGCCTGTCTAACAAGGCTTGTTCTGTCCTCGTGCCCAAGTGACACATCACCTTGATCATACACTTGATGGAGTTGACGGTGAGGATTCCCACCATGAGGATGACCCAGCGTCTCTGCTCTCCTGCAGCCACTGCTCACTTCCCCTTTCCCAGCAGGGCTGAGACCACACATTTTCAACACAGGGAAACTGAGGCTCAGTGAGATCAAGGTCAGAGGGCTCTTCTACCTTTACTATAGTGCCATCCCTCAATTCCTGCCTCTAGAGACTTAAACGGAAGAGCTCTGGTTGCAAGTATTTTGTCCCCTCGTGAGGTAAAATATGCTTCAAAGATTTTCATGAAATTGCCAGTTTTCCAATGCATCAGGGTGTTGCTCCTGGGCTAAGCTGATGGACTTAAAACATGTGTCTCTACTTCCCCAAACCTGCAAAAATATCAGCAAAGCAATAATAAGGACCTGGGCATGGACAACAAGCAGATGGGTAAGGAACTTAGGTGGAGAGGATAGACTCCTGACTATCTACAAGAAGTAGAGCTGAACCAGGCATGGCGGCACATGCCTGTAATCCCAGAGACTTGAGTGATGAGGCTGGAGGATCACAAGTTTGAGGCCAGCCTCAGCAACTTAGTGAGATCCTGTCTCAAAATAAACATAAAGAAGGGCTGGGGATGTAGCTCAGAAGTGGAGCCCCCTGGGTTCAATCCCCAGCATCAGACACTCAGGCAAAAGAGGAGGATCTATTGGTAGCGCACATTCTGGAAGACTCAGGCAGGAGAGGGGCTGGGGCCCACAGCAGGTGGGTAGATAGAACGGCATTAAAGGCAAAAGAATGTGTTAAATCCAGATAAGGAGCAGCTAGATGACCCTCTCCTGCTACCACCACCCTGCAGGTTCCTTCCCAGACCCACTCACACTCCACCTGCCCACCCCAGATGCAGCACATGTGCCCCCATAGCAAGAGGACCCAGAGAAGTTCTATTCTGTTCTCCTTGGAGACCTTACACTGAAAACAGCTGGGGGCACTTGCAAGCCTGCCCACCAACTCTGCAGAATGCTGGGACCACTTACCCTGCCCCTCTGGTTGAGCCAGGGATGCATTTCTCAGAAAAGAAACTGAGGCTTAAAGGACACAGCAAAGAACAAAAGGGACTGTGCCATCTGAGAGCCCTGGGACAGGCTTTCCCTACTGGCACTGTGGACACCTGGGGCTGGAGAGCTCTTTGGTGGGGATGTCTTGTGCCTGTAGGGTGGGCAACATCCTGGTGTCTGCTACTAGGTGCCAGCAGCACTGCACCCCAACTCTCCTGTTATGACAGCCAGAAATGTCTCCAGACACTGCCAAACGCCCCTGGGGAAAGATCAACCTGGCTGAGAGCTCTTGTTGCATAGCAATGCAGAGCTTCTAAGTGACCTTCTAGGGACTGGCTGCTAAGGACACTGGCAAATGGAGAAAGTCTGAACTTGAAAGCCAGAAGACCAAACAAACAAAAAACCAAAAAAGGAATTCAGAGAAAAGAGGAATACTCAGATGAAGGGCAGACAAGATTTTTAAATAAAACCCTTAATAATAACCAGGCTTTCAACCAAGGCCGTGGGGCGCAGGTGGTAGATGGAGTGAGCCACCTCCACTGATGCCCAAAGTCCTCAGGCAAGTCTCAGTGCTGCTCCCAGTCTCTGCTCTCATCTTTCAAGGGAGGGAACTGTCTCGGACGTCTCCAAAGTCCTTGGCCAAAAGTGTCATGGAGCTGGGCGTCCTGGGTGCCCAGCACCTCTCCTTGCAAGTCCAGCTCACCTCCCAAGGGCATGCTGGCCCAGCCTCCCAGCTGGCCCTCTGCTGAGGGTGCCCCTTCAGGTGCTGCTAGGGGAGCACTGCACACATAAAGTGCTCAATTAATGCACTGCTGACTGGCTGTGGGTTCCTTTCTCATCCTCTCCAGTCTCCATGGCAGAAGGGAGCTCGGCCTGGGAGAGGAACAGGCATAACTCACAGAGGCCAGAGGCCTAGCAGAATGCCCATCCAGTTCTTTGTCCATTCAGAAAACAACTGCACTCCATTCTGGTCTCATTCAATAGTTATTCATTTATTTATTTGTTGGTTAAGCTTCATTACTTTAAGGCTTGGTGATACCATCTAGGTTTGGTTTAGAGATACTTGTTGAACACTTTACTATGGACTGGGCCCTTTACATACAGGATCTCAATTCTTAACAACAACCCATCCAAAAAGTCTCATGAACTTTATTTAAGCTGATGAAACGTGCAGCTCAGAGAGGTTTAGTAACTTTCCCAAGATCACAAGGCTAACAACTGACCAACCTAAGACTTAAACCCAGGGTTGTCTTATCAAAAAGCTTTTATTCCCTAAGACTTTTACTAGGCTGAATATGGGATGAGAAAATAATATTTCCACCTTAGATTCTGTAAATTAGCTGGTTTACAAATCAGTTCCCCAGCCCAGGAGTCTGCTATGAAACTCACAGCCTTCTTAAAAATAATCTGACCAGCTCTCTCTCTGCTTTGTGGTGCCATGTCCTGAGTTGCTTTTCTCGGCCACACCCTTCTGCCATAATGCTCTGTCTCACCTCAGACAAAAAGCCATGGAGCTGGCCTTCTACTAACTGAGACCTCTGAAACCGCACATTAAAGCAAGACCACATACAGAAGTGGAAAACACCCCTCGGCTTGAAAAATGCCTCGCAAGAAATGCCGGCCTTCCCAGGGACAACTTCAAATCATAGCAAAGAGAAGATCCTTGAGGAGATCCCCTCATTTCCTGTGACTTCAAAAGCTGCAATGGATGGAAGTAAAACATACAAAAGGTTTAATCCAAATTTTTCCCAATTACATACTAATGTTTCATAGGCTTTCCCAATCATCATCATCATCATCAAGCCGGGTAAGGTGGCGCACACCTGTAATCCCACTGGCTCAGAAGGCTGAGGCAGGAGGATCACGAGTTCAAAGCCAGCCTCAGCAACTTATCAAGGCCCTAAGCAATTCAGTGAGACCCTATCTGTAAATAAAATACCAAAAAAGGCTGGGGATGTGGCTCAGTGGTTAAGTGCCCCTGAGTTCAATCCCTGGTATCAATCATCATCATCATCATCATCATCATCATCAATCATCACCACCACATTTTTGTCTCTTTAGAGCAGAACAACTGCATCCCAACTGTCTAGCAATTTTTAGTAAAAACTCTAACATATGGACACAAAAACTATGGCGATGGCTAGTGGTTATATCCTGAGACATTCAGAAAACAAAAACTATAAATAGGGGAGACATTAGCTCACAAGTCAGGACAGCCCGCCAGGGTGCTTGAGCTCTGCATAGCAGTTGCTCTAGAGTCCCAAAGACAAGGAGTGCTCTTAATTACCTGCACCCTGAGTTTATGTTTAACTGTGGAAAGTCCACATGAAATGTGTCATTTTTATGTAATTGATAATCCTATCTAGCTAGGCATGTGGCACATACCTGTAATCCCAGTGACTCAGGAAGCTGAGGCAGGAGGATTTCGAGTTCAAAGCCAGCCTCAGCAAAAGTAAGGCCCTAAGCAACTCAGTGAGACCCTGTCTCTAAACAAAATAGAAAATAGGGCTGGGGATGTGGCTCAGTGGTTGAGTGCCTCTGAGTCCAATCCCTGATACCAAATAATAATAATAATAATCCTATCTATAAAGTCACAAAATTGAGACTCGGTAAAGACATATTCTTCTTTGTGGAGCACATTGTACCTCTTAGGTACACATTTTTAAGAGAAAAAAAAAAAGGAGGATTTGAATTTTGGCCTATTGCAAAACTCAGCTCAGCAGAGAGCAAGGGCTGATGTTTGAGGCAAACATCAGTTAACATCTGCCCTTCCATCTGCCTCCATGCAGATTCCTTGATATTTAATCAGATCACAACTCCACAGACCTACACAGACCATTGGACGGCAACAGTTCCTTCCTACTCTAACTACCCTGTTCAAACCAAGAACCCTCTAGAAGAATCACTTTTGTCTCTGTAAACTTAAGAAGAGCTGAAATCTGTAAGTTTCCACCACCACACTTTCATGCTACTTCTAAATACTTCTCACTGGATCTGGTGTAGGGATGGACAGAACAGAAAATTAATATCTTAGTTCATTTTGTCCTGAAAAAGATGTGCTTTCCTTGTGAAAAATTTTAGATGAAGGCTGTCCAAAAGAACTTCCTGTAGAGGGCCCTGAACACTTGACATTAGTTGATACCATTGAAAAACTTTTATCATTTTATTGTTAATATACATTTGAACAAACCCAAGTGACTGACAGTTACCATACTGGACAACACAAGTCTGGATAAACTCAATATGTAGATCAAATCACTGTAATTATATTTTTAATGTGCGAGAAAAATGTTATTTCATCTGTGTTTGAATATGTACCTCTTGAGTTTCAGGTCAAAGACTCTCAAAAAGAATGTCTAGGCAAATTGCTCTCAGTGAGATATAATTTACATATAATAAAATTCACAAAATTTTATTCACACAAAAAAATAATACTCTGACCAGCAAGAGGTTTTCCCATGAAATGTACAAAAGGTCAGCAAGCCAGACTGTCATTCTCCCACGTACAGGAGACAGTGCTTCCTGGGTGATAGCAGTCAGGAATCATGAGCAGGCATTCTTTACAGTTCTTGAGCAGGAAGGGCAACATCACAGAAAGGTGCTCATTATAAATTAATGAAAGAAACAGGCCACCAGAGGTATGCAGTAGTCATCTGACTTTTATAAGGCTTTACATCATAAAGCTACTTATCTTTGTAGGCTAAAATGTGTTTCTTCTAGGGGCCTGGAAATGGGGTTCAGTGGTAGAGCATTTGTGTGGCGGGAGGCCCAGGGTTTGATCCCTAGCACTACAAAAAAAAAAAAAAGTGAAAATGGTTGAAATTTATCCTTCTTTTAGTTTCGCAATGTTTTCTATTTATCTCAAAAAGTTGATTGCATCATTTTCAAAGCTAATATATAATTAAAATTCTATTCCTGAGCTAAGTGAAGGAATTGTCTATTATTAGCTAATTAAACTCCCATGAGGAAGGTGAGTATTGCTATGAGAGAGGATAACAAAGGAAAGAGAAATGTTTTGTTTTGTTTTTGTTTTGCAGTACTGGGGACTGAACTCAGGAGTGCTCTAACACTGAGCTACATCCCCAGCTTTTCTAATTTTATATTTAGAAACTGCATCTTGCTGGGGCTGGGGATGTGGCTCAAGCGGTAGCACGCTCACCTGGCATGTGCAGGGCGCTGGGTTCAATCCTCAGCACCCATAAAAATAAAATAAAGATGTTGTGTCCACCGAAAACTAAAAAATAAATATTAAAAAATTTTCTCTCCCCCCCTTAAAGAAAGAAAGAGAGAGACTGGCCTTGAATTTAACCAACTAGCTGGGATTATAGGTATGTGCTCCCACATCCAGCTAACAAAGAAAAGTTTTATCCACTTATTCACTTACTCAACAACTACTTATTGAGCATCTACTATGCACCAAAAACTGTCCTAGACACTGGGACAAATAATAAAAGGATAGCAAATTCTTGTCTTCAAAATATTTGCCATAAAATAGAGGTGAGTGAACTAACACACACACAAATATTAACACACGTGAAAATAACACACACAAGAACCTGCTAGCATACACGAAATGTGAGCAAACAACTAAATGCAGGTGAAAACATTGGCAAACAACATGGGACAAAATTAAGTGCTAAAAGAGGGGCTATTGATGTTCTGTCTTGGTTTGTTTTTGTCTCGTTTATTTTACAAGAAGAAAAAGATCTGAAATCAACATGGCAGAATGTGAACCTTATCAACATTGTTAATACTCAGTCATGACATGAATGTTTATTATATTGTTCTCCATATTCTTTAGCATTCCATCTTTTCATTCTAAAAATGTGTTAAAATAATTTTTGTTGTCTGCAGTGCTGGGGATTGACCGGGGGTTTCACGCATGCTCAACACACTCTGCCACTGAGTTACATCCACACCCTGGAGGAATTTTTGCAAATGAAGTGTTTTCTCTAAACTCGAGTTCACTAACAAGCTCCAGAGTGGCCACAGGCAACTTTTTGGTCTTGGACAGACTTGTAGTGTCTTTGCGCCTCACAGGTTTAGCCAACACTGAACACTGTCTGAAACCTATAGACACAACACGTACAGAATTACATAAACTGATTTATTCACGACTGGATTCAGATAATTTCAAGGCCTCACGCACTGAAAAGTTTCTGGTGCCACCTAAAGTTACACGCCTATTAGAATTAAAATAGCTGCGGTCTAGATTTCCTGATTATGAAATCTGGGATAGGTTCACTGGGGCTCAGCTCTCCCCTGTTGTGGTGGTTGTTGGTGACAACCGGGGTCATCCACGTCCCCTGTTGCATAACCCTCAGACATGGAATGTAACCCCCTGATCTCAAAGCAACGGATCCTCCCGCCATCTGACCCTTCCCAAAGTCAACTACAGGGAATTTCAGGGCAAAAAGCAAGATCACGTTTTAGAGATGCTGTTTAAAAACAAGAGGAATTGCCCATTAGACGGAATTACTTCCATTAACAATGTCCTCCAAAATTGTAATCATTAACTTATTAAAATTTATGCCAGTGGATTGAGAAAATATGTGGCTAAGAAAACATATGCTTTAGCACTGGGACAGGTTTATATGTCATTTTCATTCCTCCCAAAAGCTTTGAGGTAAATATTATTATCCCCATTCACAGATTAGGAAACTGAGGCTCAGGGAGATTACATTCATAACCTGCCCAGCTATTATAGGAAGCTAAAAAAGTATTCAAGCTGGAGTCCAACTCCAGGGCCTGTGCTTCTTCCTCTTCTTTAGCCTCATCCATATTCCCATGGTCTGTCTTTCTTTGCTTTCCTTTTCTTTCTTTCTTTCTTTCTTTCTTTTTTTTTTTTTTTTTTTTTT
>NW_025999990.1:20695263-20714870 GCF_001458135.2 Marmota marmota marmota | reverse complement strand
TTTTTTTTTTTTTTTTTTTTTTTTTTTTTTGTATTAGGGATTGAACCAGAGGTGCTTTGGTTTTTTTTTACATCCCAAACCCTTTTTATTTTGAAACAGGATCTTGCTAAATTGCTGAGGCTAGCAACTTACAGGTGTGGGCCACTATGCCAGGTTCCCTATTCTCTTTCAAAGCAACAACAAAAGAATACTTTCCTGACACATGCCTGTGATCCCAATGACTGAGAAGCTGAGGCAGGAGGATCTCAAGTTCAAGGCCAGCCTCAGCAACTTAGTGAGACCCTGTCTCAAAAGAAAATTTTAAAAAACAGCTGGGGGTGTAGCTTAGTGGATGAACACTTGCCTAGCATGTGTGAGGCCCTGGGTCCCCTCCCCAATACTGCAACCAAACAAATCAAAAAGCTGAAGGACTTCTGCATTATTCGGTGTTTTTAATATCATCAGAGCTTCTACTGTCGCTGTGGAGAGTACTGTAAACACTGTAAATTGAAGAGGCTGCACCAAGTCATCTCTGAGAGCCTCTCCATCTGATTGAAGACCCAAAGTCATGGATTTTTTTTTAATATTTATTTTTCAGTTTTCAGTGGACACAACATCTTTATTTTTTTATGTGGTGCTGAGGATCCAACCCAGCGCCCTGTGCATGCCAGGCGAGCGCGTTACCACTTGAGCCACATCCCCAGCCCAAAGTCATGGATTTTTAATATAAACTTGTGACCCTGGAGGAGGCCAGAGGGGCAATTTTATGGGGGACAGCAAGGCGAGTAGCACATCCATAGCTCTCCGCTCCCAGCACATGAGCACAGACACAGTCTGCCTTCATATGTAGTGGCAGGCTGGAAGTGTGGCTCAGTGGTCAGCACCAACCTTGCACATGGTAGGCCTGGCCAAGCATCGGCTGGTCCACTCAGGTGCTGGAATCCCCAGGGATGCTGAGCCAAGAAAGGCAGGATCTGTGGGGCTCAAGCCACTGGGCATTGCAGGCACCTGTGCTCCATGAGCAAAGCATACCCCTGACAATGGAGCCCAGGACCCCCACGAAGAATACTCCACCCCGCAGAGCACAGCATGCAGCCAGGTCACCAAAAGGCTGGCCAGGTGCCTCAGGACAAAATGAAAACTGAATCCTTTCCTCAGGAGACTCATCCAAGGGTCTCCTCCCTCGGGCTTCTGCAGGCTCTGGAGGTCAGACTGAAGCCATGGTTACTTCCTTCAGGTCAGCTGCCTCTCAGCTGGCCTCTGGTCTTCATGTCTTCCCTGCCATTTGGCCCAGACACTGCCATCAGTCCCAGGCAAGGGAAGGAACTGGGGGAGGAGGAGGCCCAGCTGGGACCAGACTGCTTCAGAGTCCAACCATCCCAGGTGGCAGAAGCCCAGGCTCATATTGGATAATCCCAGTAGTGCTAGCAAGAGCCACCAGGCAGGAATGGGCCTGACTTGAAGGGCCACAGGGGCCATCTCTAGCCTTAGAATATCTGACACTTTTATTTGTCACTCGTACTTCCAGAAGAATGAGGGCCTTCCCCCCACAATGCTACATGGCCTTCTTCAATGCTATTAGACACCTATGTGCTTAATAACTGACAGCCTGTTTGTACTGTTGATTGACAATGACCACCTGTGCACAGTGGGCGTCTTGGGAGACCCAGGGGTGGGTGTGAGTGGACAAGAAAAGGCCCAGAGTGGAGATTACCCGGGTCCTCAGGGTATTGAGGAGTCAGTGGACCCTGGCGGATGAACAGCCTCTGGTGAGATCTCAGGCAGCAGCACCAGCTTGACAAGGGAGAGGTTTCTGGACAGGAAGCCATTCCAGAGCCACTCAGTCACGCACCCACCTGCAGCTGCCTCCTGAGATTCCCGGATGGGAAGCCCAAGAGCCACACCCACCACCAACTAGCAGCAGGACTCCTGGCAGCTAACCTCTTGGAGCCTGGGTTTCCTCACCTGTGGAAGGAGAGGAATGACCTTTGCTATGGTTGGATATGGTTGGGTTGCCCCCACAGGCTTGTGTATTATTTAATTACCACCATGAGGCATTAGCCCATTTTGCCCCATCATCCCAGATGTGAAACACGTATAAAAACTTAAATACTGCCAGGCACAGTGGCGTGCGCCTGTAATCCCAGCTGCTCAGAAGGCTGAATCTTGAGTTCAAAGCCAGCCTCAGCAATGGCAAGGCCCTAAGCAACTCAGTGAGACCCTGTGTCTAAATAAAATACAAAATAGGACTGGGGATGTGGCTCAGTGGTCCAGTGCCTCTGAGTTCAATCCTGGTACCCCACCCCAAAAAACCTTAAATATTATATGTAATATAATTGTGGTATGATTATATCAATTAACTGATATGCATAATCTCTAGATTATGATTTCCAATTTTTCCTGTTTTAGACTACCTGTTTCCATTTCATTTATTCTCAGATTCATAAACATGGGACTTAATGGTTAGGACGATGGAAACTTGAGACAACTTTGGTGTTCAAAGATGGGGCCTTCAGGGGGTGATTAGAATTGGATAAGGACATCAGGCTGGAACCTGCATGATTAAATCCTGGTGGTTCTATGAGAGAGAGAGAGCCCAGAGAAGACACATGTGTGCTCCTGGTCACTCACAATATGACTCCTGAGCTGCCTCAGCATTCTGCTGAACAAAAGTCATCATCAGAGGTGGGTCCTTGAACCTCCAGAATTGTGAGCTTAATACACCTTTTTTTTTAAAAAATAAAGTTACCAGCCTTGGTATTTCATTACAATAACACAAATGGAAAAATATAACCCTCTATCTAAGGATAGAAACAGCCATAAAAGCAGACATACAAATGTTAAGTATAAGAAAGCTGTATCTAACAACAAACCATTTAGATACATTTAACATAATGTTTGCTTCAAGAAAAGAGAATGGGGTGATTGATAACAAGATAAGGAGTGTTACTTTCTTTTTTTAAATATTTTTTTAGTTGTAGTTTGACAAAACACCTTATTTCACTTGCTTATTTTTGTATGTGATGCTAAGGATTGAACCCAGGGTCTCACACATGCAAGGCGAGCGCTCTACCACTGAGCCACAATCCCAGCCTCAGGATTGTTACTTTCCATTCACATACTCTTTTGTAGTTTTTTAATCTAATACATTTATCACTTTTTCCAAAAATAAACACCAATGCATTTTGGTGTGAGTTTAATCTTACTAGTAACTGGAGGCATGCAAATGAAAATAATAGTCTTAATAGTTTTTTTTTTATCCTGTCAAAATGACAAAATATATGTAATGTTAACATCAGGGCTGGTCATTGGAAATCACTTGTCTGGAAGAGATTTTGGAAATATGTATCAAAAGGTTTAACAAGGCTTAAAAATGCAACCCACCAATGCAATGGGTGGCCCTATAGCTACCACAACATCATAGTGTGCAGAAGCTTTAAATGACATGGGGAAATTGGTAATTTTAAGCAAAGAAGAAAAAGGAGGAGAAGAAGGAGGATAATATATGTAGAAGTTCACTATTATCTTATTTCTGTTTAAAAAGGCTTCAAGAAAAGTCTGAGAGAAAATATACCAAAAAGTTAATATGTCTCTGAGTAGTGAGATTTTTGAGACTTTTTTTTTTCTGCTTCTTGATGCTTTTCTGTCCTAACACTGAACATGTGTTCTTTCTGTAATAACATTAAAAAGTTATAACAACATAATAAACTTAAAATAATATAATAAGTAATTGTAATAAAATAATAATCCTTTAAAAAGGAAGGCAAAAAACAAAATAAGAATCCTAGAAAACTGCACAAGCTGTATATAGGCACAAAGCAAATCTTCCACAAAGTATCCTTGCACTTTCTCAAAAAAAGACAAAAGGTATAAAAGTCTACTTGCATCCTTTTTCTTACTGTATTACTTTAGAAAACTTGCACCACCTTTCTCTTCTCTTTGAAATGGATATAAATCACTTTCAAAATATGATAGGCCTTTTGTCAGCTTTGTGACCCAGGGACATCTTTCTTGAAGACCTGGAAGCCATCTCCTTGAAATGTAAAAATCAAGGAAGCATGCACCCCCATCTCCCAGTCTCAGGGTTAGGGAAGGATTCTAACTTTAACGTGTACCTTGCTCCAAGTTGCAAAGCTACCTCCTGTCAGAAAGATTTGAGAAGTTTGCTCTCCTCTAGACAAAGCCAATGAGCCAACACAATGGTCATAACCCACCCCCACTCCCCACCCCCGCAACTACCAGCCTTAGGTATTTAGAAACAGGTGCCATTACTGTCCTGGTAAGTCAGTTTTCCATCACTGTGACAAAAATACCTGAGACTCTCAACCTAGTAAGGGAAAAAGTTTATTTTGGTTCATGGTTTCAGAAGGTCCAGTCCACAGTGACTTGGTCCTGTTGCTTTGGGCCTGTGATGGCAGGTGTGTCAGGAGGAAGGGGACTGTTCACCTCATGATGGTCAGGAAATAAAGAGTGAGCTAGGAAGGGCTGGAGTTCCAATCTCCCTTCAAGGGCACACCCCCAATGATCTAACTTCCTTCTACTAGGCCCCACCCCTTAAAGGTTCCACCATCTCCCAACAGTGCTACAGGCTGGGATCAAGCTGTCAACACATGACTCTGTGGAATATTCAACATTCAAACTACAGCACCAGGTAAAGTGAGGTTGAACATCGTGTGACAAATGGTGCTGTCAACTGCGTGAGGACTAGCTGTTTATCTTGAGAAGATGTGGAAAATAGATTGTATCTGGGTGGCTGTAAAAAAGGGTGAGATTTCTTCCTCTATTATCTCTTAGCAGGTTGCCTGTGAGAACCACATTCTGATTTGATGCTTCTTCAATTATAAAAATATTTTCTTTCCCTACCAAAAAAGTCCTTTGTGATCCTTTTGGTACTGCCCAAACAGGTAGATGGCAATGATGATGGATAGCTGATATTAACACCCACCAAAAAAAAAAAAAAAAATAGATAATAATAAACTAGGGGCAGAGTTTCCCCCACCCCATGAAAAAACTTTACAGGTGAAGCTTTTCCAGAGATTTCATGCCTTTTTCCTAACAACTGTCACTCAAGCCCCTAGGGAGCCAGTGACCCACTGGGAGAATCACCCAGCCCATGTCCCTGCTTTCCCCCTCGTGCCATCAGGAGAGCCCTGGACCAGGTGGAGGGCAGGGACCCCAAGGGCCATCAGCCCAAAGTGACTGGAGCAGCTGATCTGAAAGGCTTTCCCAATCCAAGTCTCGACCAAGAACAAAGCCAAACCCACTTCTTTTCCTGGAATCAACTTGCTCTCAAGCCAGTGGGTCACTCAAGAAATAGGTGCCATTACTGTCATAGGGGACTCCATCCTAGCCTTGAGAGGGACACTCTTATTCTATGACAGTAATCCCTAAAGGTAGGGATGGTCCCATGATACCCTGACTTTCCCATCTTCATGCCCTCCTTGGACCTTTGAGAGCCTAGCCCACCCCAGCTAAAATATCCAACAAGATCATATCTAGACATTGATGCCTTATGCTCCCACAGTGCTTCACTTCCACCAGGGAGCTGATTCAAGAGTGGGGAATGGGGGCAGACAGAGAACGAATGAAACAAAGGCACCCAGAACGAGAGAACCCACGCCCTGCCCAACACATGGGAAAACGGGCCTCATGGCACCAATTCCTTCCGTTTTCCAAGGGGTGCTGGGAAGCCAGACTTTTATTTTTAATTTTCCAATTTTTAAAAGCTGTCAATTAATTCAAACTTGAAACACTGTGCAGACCAAATATGCGGTGCTGGAGGCTGGGGACCACCCACTGGCAGCCCCTGACTGACATCATCTCGCTCTATCCTGTGAGGGAGATAGAGTGTGCATCACCCCCACCTCTGAGGAAACTGGGATACAGAGTAGAAAGTTAGTGCTCAGACAACTAGTGGCCAAGGGAGGCCAGGAACTCAGGAGTCCTCTCAGTTCATTTCTCCAATCAGCAAAGTTCTAGACTCTGTCCTGGGAGTCAGCTGCACACCACACCTTGGGGTCTTCCCCTGTTGGGGTGCAGGGTCAGCAACCCTCTGCCTTTTGACCTCATGCATGACGGACTTGCTCACCATTGCGACAGCTGCCCACTCTGGAAGCCCAGGTAAATGTGATTCTGGAGCCCTGCCTGAAAGCACCTCTTTCCCTCCCATTTGACAGCTTATAATAGGAATGCAAATGCTGAACTCACTATTAGTACAAGGATAACCTTGAGTAGGCTCTGTTTGAAAAAAGAAATAATAATAATAAGAGGAAAATCATTCACAAACACCAGTACTTAACTTTCACTTAACTTTCGTGGGAGGAGAATCTATTAAATTATTCATTGGTATCTTCCCTCCCCCACACCAGGAAGATAGCTTGCCTTTTTTATCTTCTCACTTTAGGGCCATCTGGGTTGTGGGGGCTGAAAGGCTTCAACACTCACTGAAGAAATTGTGCTAGACTGTTCTGGAGGGAAGCAGAAGGCGGGTAATTTTGGGTCTGGAGAGGGGTAGAGAGGAAGTGGTGGGACCATGCCCAGGGGAGATACCTCGAGACAGGGAGGCCCACAATAGGGGTTTGGGATCCCCTCTCCATACCTTTCCGAAGGGACAGCAGGCCTCAGAAAGACTGCTGCTAGGGGCACCTCTAGAGGCTGGGCCAGGGCTCCAAAAGCCTCCAGAAAGTAGGAGGCAGATCAGCTGAGGCCCAGGGGGTCTCAGTGTGGCCCAGAGGGTCACTCAAATGTCCTGTTCCCCAGGTCTCCACCCAACCCTGGGGATGGAGGGAAGGCGCCTGAGCCATTACAACTTCCTACCAACTGGTGGAGAAGACCTGGCATTGCTTTTTAATTAAATAAAAATCTTTAAAGGAGCCATTTCTCACACACCACACCATGCTCGTGAAATAAAATGGACAGGCACTCTTCCATTATTCACCGTCACTGTCCCTGAACCTCACAGCTGGCAGAAGGCACCTTTCCTTTACCCATCCACTCTATTTTTTGTTTATTACATGTATTTATTTTAGTATATTATTCCATAATTATCAAAAAAACCTCACCAGGCTGGATGCCAAGGCTCAACAGTGCACAAACCGACAGAGGCCCAGACCCATTGGAGCTTCCCTTCTACGACAGGGAGAAAGATACAATGACAATAAACTAGCAGGTGACAAAATGTGTACTGTGCCTGAGGGGGAAATGTGCTGTGGGGAAAAATAAAGGGAGAAAAAGAGGATGAGGAGCTTGGGGTAGGTGAGATGCCCTTCCACACAGGGTGTGAAGGAGGCCTCTTCCCAAAGGGGCCACTTGAAAGGGACCAAAAGGTGGTGAGGTGACCTCAGGGGAAGGATGCTGAGAGGATTAGCACCTGCAAAGGCCTGAAGCTTGGGGCCAGAGGTTTCTGTTGGGCTGAGGAGCCAGAGGCAGGTGACGGTGGATAAGAGGACACTTCATAGAAGCAATGCCACCTTTCTGTGCTCCCTCAAAGCCTTCTCTGAGGTGGTGTGCCGTGTCCTGCATGGCTATTTATTCAGGTTCCAGGTTCCCAAACTGGGCAGTAACGGGATTGAGAAAAGACAAACAGACACAAAAGTAGAGAAAAAGACAGGGCCTGGTGCTTCCGCCAACCTCCAATGGAGGAAGACTGTCCACAAGCAAGCTCAGCACATTTATTAAATAAGCTTTAACATCAAAGGGATTTATTGTGAGAAAGTTACCCTAAAACAAACAGAACCGAGGTCAAAGGTATGAACAACCCAATTACAGTTATCAGTTTGCACCCATAATTCTCTACCCACCCCCTAGGGGCAGTGGGCATTTGAATCTTAGGTCATGAACTGATAAATTCTGTGGCTGGCACAGAATCCCCTTTGAACAGGGCATCACCATAGCAACTGGGCAATCTTTGATCAGCACCTTCTCACTGAGAAATTCCCAAGAGAGATATTCCCTCTGTCTCTGGGCAATTCAAGACCCATAATTCATTTGCTGCTCCCGATAGAGGTAGGCCAGTTTCATCCTCTGGGAAGTAGGGATTTCAGCACAGCTACCTGGAGTCTGTGAGGGTCAGATCTCCCTCCTTTTGCTGTCCATATCCCCCCAGGTCCAGAGGAGGAGTCCAAGGGCCTCTCCACCCAGATCAAGGTGGAAGTGCTGCCAGCCGGCAGCTGCACACCTCTCCAGGGGGATTAGCGGTGTAGCTACCAGATTCCCCTTCCTCACTGTCCTGCTCCTCACTGACTACAGGCTCATGACTTCCCTGTGAAGCTCCAGACAGTAATGCCTCCCTAGAAGAACATCAGGGGAAAGGGAAGTGATTTTACTCTCCAGGTTTGCCAGGAGACATTTCATCTGGGGTAAAAGGAAAGATGTTGCAGGGTGGATGACCCCAGGCTGGTCCTACCATCAGAGGGGAAGGAGAAGACTGGCAGGGTGAGCAGCAGGCACCAGAGCAGACAAGGGCTCTGTGGACTGCAGGGGGTGGCCTCCCTGAGACCCCAGCTCCCAGCCCTGGGCCCCAGATTCTAATGAGCAGGTGGGCATCCTGGATTCTAAAGCCCTGTGGATCTGCAGGGCCCTCTGGGGTGATTCAAATACTCACAGTGCCAAAGCATGGTGGGGAAAAGGGTGCACATGGGGGCCACTCTGCCAAGAAAGGGTCCAGAGAGAAACAGAACAAGCTGCAGGCAAGCTCTGGGACCATGTGCCACATCCGGCCTCAGAACTGTGATGGGCTAAACCTGGGCCAACCTCAAGATGCTCCTGCCACTGACACAGCCTTCCAGACCTTCACTTCCTACCCACTCCCCTCCCTGCTCATCTCCCAAGCTCACCCCCCAGTCAGACCCATTCACATGGGCATCTGGACCATCCAATGATGTCACAACCCTTCCAGCTACTCTTTGTTAAATATATACTCAACTTTTATTTCAAGGAGGGGCTGCCCATAGGAGGCAACAGGTTGAGGAGTGGGGACAGGGGATGCACCCACCAGCCTCCCAACTCTCCTTTAGATTCAGGCACCAAACAGCAAGCAGAGTACAGATCCCACCCTCCCTGAGGCTGCAGAGTGATGTGGACAAAGGGGAGGGCCCACATCATTCTAACTGCTATCTTTGTCAGAGCTTCCACGAGCACTGCTTTCTCCATCTTGTTACATGCCCTGGGGTGTGTGTGTGTGTGTGTGTGCACACGTGTGTGTACACACCCGGCACATAGATAAGTATGTGAGATCATCAGTGCCCACATTCTCTCCAAGCCTGTGGAACCCAGTCCAACTGAACTTCAACCCTTTTATTCCTCATGCTGGCCTTTCCAGCTAGTTCCTCTGCTGGGTTGAATTGTGTCCCCCCTCCCCTCCCCCAGAACTGATAAGTTGAAGTCCCTCCCCAAGTACCTGTGAATTTGACCTTATTTGGAAATTAAGTCCTTGCAGGTTTGCTCAGTTAAGTAGGATGAGGTCACAGGTAGGACCTATAAGCCAATATGCCTGGGGGTCTCATAAATGGGAAAATTTGGACACAGACACATGCAAAGGGAGAATGGCATGTAAAGCTGAAGGCAGAGATGTACCAGGCAAAGAGCAAAAAGGTTAGCAGCAAAACATCAAAAGAGGGAAGAGACACTGAACTGATTCCCTATCAGAGCCTCAGACAGAACCAACCCTGCAGGTGTCATGATCTTGGACATCCAGCCTCCAGAACTGTGAGACAGTGACTTCCTGTTGTGTAAACCTTCTAATCTGTGGTGCTCGTTACAGCAGTCCTTGCAAACTAATACACCTAAAGTAGCTCCTCCGATCCTCCATGCCAAAATCTTAGTCTTCTTTCCCCAGACTCCCCTAAAATCCTCAGCCTTATTCAGTGGTTCCCAACTTGGCCCGGTGAAGGATCCATGCACCCTTCAGGTCTCTGCAGAGGAGGAGAGGGCAGGGGTGGAGGATGGGATCAAGGAGGAGGGAGCTGAGTGGGCAGGACTAGAGCCCCCACACTATTTCCAGCAAAGCAGGTGAATTAGCAGGCTCCTCTGTGGCCCTAGGTCAGGTCAGAGGGGCCTCCCAGTCCCCTAACACCAGCAGCACTGAACAAGAGACTGTGTCACCCGCTTTACACCTAGAACCCAAGAAAAGTCTGTCAACTTTTTTTTTCATTTTTTATTTGTTCTTTTTAGATACACATGACTGTAGAATATATTTTGATACATTATACATACATGGCTTATAACTTATTCATGAGGCAGTCTGTCAACTTTCCATGGGTATTGGACGCCTGCCCCCTAGGAGCTCCTTAAGAGCAGCCTGTTTGGTCCATTTTGGAAGCCAGGGTCTAGACAGCACCATCCAATTGAAATATATCAGGATCCACATATGTAATTTAACACTGTCTGGTAGCCTTCTCATAAGAAAGTTAAAACACATATAATAAAATTTTATAGAAGGAATACATACAATATACAAATAAGTGCACGTAAACCCAGCAAAGTCCAAAGAAGGTTGATGGATTGTGGCAAAGCTAATTTCCTGGTTGTGACATTGTACCTTTGAGGGAAAATAGGGTATTCAGGTTCTCTCTGTTATTTCTGAGAGCTGTATGTGAATCCCCAAAGGATTTTAAAAAATAAAAAGAGCCAAGCATGGTGGCGCATGGTGGTATAATCCCAGCGACTCAGGAGGCTAAGGCAGGAGGATCCGAGTTCAAAGTCAGCCTCATCAGCTTAGTGAGGCCCTAAGCAACTTAGTGAGACTCTCTCACACAATAAAAAGTAAAAAGGGCTGGGGATGGGGCTCGGTGGTTAAGCACCCCTGGGTTTAATCCCTAGTATCAAAAAAAAAAGTAAAATTAGTTTTAATAATACATTTTATTTTATTTTATCTAATATATCCAAAGTGTTATCATTTCCACCTGTAAATAATTTTAAAATGAGATCTATTACAACTTTTAATGTGTGTGTTCCATCTTTGAAATCCAGTGCATATTTATACTTACAGCCAGCACATCCCAATTCAGACTTGCCACGTTTCCAGAACTCAGCAGCCACATGAGGCAAGTGGCTCTGGTACTGGACAGGGCAAGGCTGGTACATAAAGAGGGCTCAGTTTGGGCTTGCTGTGGAACTGAATGAATGAGCCAGCTCATCCACCTGAAGCAAGAGGGGCTGATGGTGGCTTACAGCACAGTGCCCCTCCAGGGGTAGGTCAGAGGTACAGAAATGTTAACTCTGCAGGCACTGCCGGCAAGAAGGACAGGAAGGAGGGCAGCAACTCTCAGCCGGACAGGTAGAAAGAGAAGATGATGGCGGAGGGCAGGGATTCTTGATCCCTTTAAGCCTTCTTGGGGATGGTAGGGGGGTTATTTCTAGGAAATAAAAACAATGACCCTGAGAAGCATTGCTGCTTTGAGCTGCGGGAAGAATGGCAGCTGGCCTGCTAGAGGAGTGAGGGAAACGATGCTTGGCTTTCCTTTGCCCAGAGAAGGCGCGAGCACTACAGAGGACGTGTGATCCCAGGCTGCAGTGAACACAAGTGCATGCGATTCTCCCAATAACCCCCAGCACTTCCCATGCATGGAATTCCACACTCATCTCCTGGCTTACCTGCCTTATTTCCACCCACGCCCCCAGTCTAGAGGCTCTGAGTTCCTCCCAGAAGGAGCTGGCAAAGCCCAACCCAAGCCATTCTCCTGAAGGAACAGCCCCTGTGACCCACATCATCATACCTAGAGGAGAGAGCAGCCATCTTGCCTACCCACTCAAACTGCATAGGACAAAACCGAGACCAGAAAGGCCATCTGTTGGCCACACCAAACACTGGGGTACAAAAAGAGAATTTAAAACCTTCCTTCACCTGCTCCTCCAGCCTCAACACCTCAATCTGTCCTCCAGATTCTCCCCAAATCCAGTTCCTGAAATTCATCTGTTCTCCAAAGCCTCCATCAGGTTCCACCTGGCTACTGTCAACACCCTGGTTGCTGTCTTCTCTGAAAACTGCATGACGTATAGTCTATTCCACATCACATTGAGCTTGTTCATGTCATCTGACCTGATTTTTCCTTTTGTCCCTCTAGGTGCTCTGTAAGTGCCTCAAGGCAGGCACCTCTCCTAACAGTTCTTCAGCGGCACCCTCTCCCTCCTGCCACAAAGCTGAGCAGGTGTCTGATGAGTGTCTGTCAGTTGTTGGGGAAAAGCTTTGGGATTCCTTTTGTTTGTATCCATTCACTCAACAGTGAATTTCAGGTACTGTGCTAGGTCCTGAGAACTCACGGATGAATAAAACATCTTTTATGTCTTACAAGAGTCTTCCAAACTATATGGCCCTTATGAGTTATTTGTCCTCTCCCCTTGAATATTAAATGAGGAATTAAATGAATCTATTTAACAGGTCTATGGTGAGGATTAAATGAAATAATCCTTCTCTCTCCTTGGTCTATATCCAAAGGACTTAAAAACAGAATACTACAGGGACACAGCAACATCAATGTTTATAGCAGCACAATTCACAATAGCTAAACTGTGGAGCCAACCTAGATGCCCTTCAGTGGATGAATGGATTAAAAAAATATGTGGCATATACACACAATGGAATTTTACTCAGCAATAAAAGAGAATAAAATCATGGCATTTGCAGGTAAATGGATGGAATAAGAGAAGAAAATGCTAAGTGAAGTTAGCCAATCCCAAAAAACCAAATCCAGAATGTTTTCTCTGATATAAGGAGGCTGATTCATAGTGGGATAGGGAGAGGGAGCATGGGAGGAATAGATGAACTCTAGATAGGGCAGAGGGGTTGGAGGGGAAGGGAGGGGGCATGGGTTTAGAAATGATGGTGGAACATGGTGATCATTATTATCCAAAGTACATGTATGAAGACAAGAATTGGTGTGAATATATTTTGTATACAACCAGAGATATGAAAAATTAGCTCTATATGAGTAATAAGAGTTGCAACGCATTCCGCTGTCATATATAAATAAAATAATGAAATAATCCTCACTTAGAATTATCTGCTTAGGTTACAGCCTGACCCCTGAACCCTAATATTATTACCTGATGAATTCTTCACCTGTAAGATAGTCCCTAGAATCATGGGTAGGGCTAAGAGCTAAATTGGGAAAGTATTAGATGAGAAGCAAATGGACTTAGGTAAGTCAAAGAGAAACTAAATCCTCTAAAGAGGCAAAATTTTCCTGAAAAGAACAAGTGTCAAAAAATAAAGAACTAGGACTGGGGTTGTAGCCCAATGGTAAAGCGCTTGCCTAGCATGCATGAGGTACTGGGTTCGATTCCCAGCACTGCACATAAATAACTAAAATAAATGTCCATTGACAACTAAAAAATATTTTTAAAAAATTAAAATAAAATACAGAACTAGCCAGGCCCAGTGGCACATACCTGTAATCCCAGCAGCTCTGGAGGCTGAGGCAGGAGGATATTGAGTTCAAAGCCAGCCTCAGCAACAGCAAGGCACTAAGCAACTCAGTGAGACCCCATCTCTAAATAAAATACAAAATAGGGGTGGGGATGTGACCCAGTGGTCAAGTGCCCCTGAGTTCACTCCCTGGTACTAAAGAAAAAAAAAATCCAGAAGTGAGAGGGGATCATTGTGCACCTGAGGGGCACTGGGAAAAGGACAGGAAACTATCATCCCTCCCCTAGTGCAGAGTGGGGCAGAGTACGTCAGGGTAGGCCTAGAGAGTGCCCAGCAAGGGCAAGGATGTGACATTTAAGGAGGTCTTCAAGTCTCAGGCTCATCAAGTGGGTTGACAACTGCGAGCGGGGCTTCCCTAAGGTTTGCTCCTGGGTCCCTTAGGAAGGTCACTCTCTTCCCAGCCTGCAGCAGTGCTCCCAAGCAACCTGCCCTGTGCAGCAAGACTATGAAGTTCTTCTGCTGGCAGCACAGCTTACAGCCCAGGCTGCTGTCTGCTCCTTTCTCCTTCCTAGGGCGCCCTCCCCATTAGAGCCACACTCTAGATAATAGAGCCCCTAAGCCCCCTTCCCCATGGTCCCAATCTCCTGGGGCTCTGCCTATTTCTCAGGACAGCAGAACAGCAGGCTTTGTCCCCTGGGTGTGGGGAGATCTGGCTGTGAGATGAGAGCCTTCGAATATACACATGAAGGTGGCCCAAAGTCAGGCTGTCCTTTCCCTTGACCCAGTTTCAAATCCTCAAGTCTCAGGTCTGCACCAGCCACATGCAGACAGGCCAGGTCTGCACCCTCAGGGTGCAGGAGGAGGAGGGCTGGCGGGGCAGACAGAGCATAGGATTGTCCTCTGTCCTCAGAGTAGGAGAAAACAGGCCCAGCCCATCTGCTGTCCCCTGCGCCATCACATAGCAAAAGGACAGTACTAAGCAGAGCGTGCCAAGTGCAGCCAGTACAGGTGCTAGGAATTCAGAGGAGGGCAAGAACACTGTGGGCTGGGAATGGAAAGAGGCAGGATTTGGACTGAAAGGCAGCCAGGAAGGAACAGCAGGGACAGACACAGCACGGGTAAGAGCACAGAGTAAGGACAGACGTCGTGGGTGGAAAAGACCCTTGTGTGAGGAAATGCTCCACTTCAGGGTGGGCTTCAGACCCAGGCAGACCAAGGGGGTGAGATTTTTATTTGGGGTGGGGTGGGGAACACAGACATTCAAGGGTTTCCATTTCAGACAAAATGGCAAAATGAGGAGCCCTCTATAGCAGGTGCTGTGATGTGCCCCACACCCACTGCAGGGGTGAAGGACTTCTTCCTTGCCTGCCAGGGATGCCATGAGCTGAGCCCCCTCTTGGAGCTGCCTCAGAAGAGAAGAACCCCCTTGCCCCTTACCCAGTGACTGGTCAACACAGAGGTATAAAGGTCTGATCCTTTGCCCCAACTCTGGGCATGCCTGAAGGACCATCCCATCTCCGGGCTGCCTCTGGGGCTGGCTGAGGATTTCTCTGGGACTATATTACCATTCAAGCTCTCCCAATTGCAGTCTTTCCTATCCCTTTCTCAGGTATTGATCTCAAGAGCACTTCTTTTAATAAGCATTTTGCATTCTAAACTCTGGCTCAGATTCTGCTTTCTAGGGAACTAAATGTGCGACATCCTCCCACTACAAAACACTAAAACAACAATTAAAAACATCTTTAAAATGTCTTCTTAAATAGATGAATAATCTGGCAAGGAAAGAAGTAGTAGAGTGTTAAAGTCAGACGCTGCCCTAGTGACATCAGCCATTGCTAGAGATTTGTGCTTCCATTGCAAGGGCTACAGGGCCTACCCAACGTGGAGGATTGCAATAGAAACCTCCTCCTAAAGTCAGGAAAATGCAAGCAATCCAAAGGCAAAAAGAGAGAAAAAGCAAGATATATATAAAAAAAACATAAAAATATGAGAAATAAATCCTTAGTTAACAATAATCATAAAAAAATCTAAATTTATAAATTTTGAGGTAAAAAAACAAAGACTGTCACACTCAATATAAAAATTGTAACTATGGCTGGGCACGGTGATGCATGCCTGTAATCCTAGTGGCTCAGGAGGGCGAGACAGGAGGATGGAAAGTTCAAAGCCATCCTCAGCAAAAGTGAGGCTCTAAGCAACTCAGCAGCTCAATACAAAATAGGGCTGGGGATGAGGCTCAGTGGTTGAATGCCCCTGAGTTCAATCCCTAGTACCAAAAAAAGAAAAAAGAAAAACAATGTAACTATGTACTGGTAGCAAGAGACAAAATAAAAGACACACAAATGTTGAAAAAGGCAAATCAGCATCATTATCTTATTATAATAGCTTTGAGTTAATAAAATCACAAAATAAATAAAAAACACAAAGTACCTGGAAATTTTTGACCTATAAATGTTTCTAAATTTATAGGTAAAAAAATAAATCAAGACAGAAATTGAAAAATACTTGGAATTAAAGATAATGAAAATACCTCTGGTCATAACTATGTAACCTTAAACAAATTACTTAACCTTCCTGTGCCTTAGTTTTCCCATCTACAAAATGAGCATGGTACTAGAATCTATTCCATGTTGTTAAAGGAATTCAGTGAATTACATTAATAATAAACATTGTTGAGAATATGGGGGGAAAGGCACACTCATACATTGCTGGTGAGACTGCAAATTGGTGCAACCACCAAGGGTGGTATGGAGATACCATCCTTCTGCTTTCCATCTCTATGAATCTGACAATTCTAGCTACTTCACATAAGTGAAATGGCACCATGTTTATCCCTTTGTGCCTGATTTATTTCACTAAGCACAATTCCTCGAGGTTCATCCATCTTGTAACCTGTGTCCAAATTTCCTTTTTTTTAAGGACTGAATAATATTCCATTGCACTTTTTAAATAAAGAAGTTTTTTAATGAAGTAGAATAAAAAATAATAGAGCATATTTCTTGTAAATAAGGCCAAGTATTTCCTACTACTATGCATCACAATCATGAAAGTTCATGATTTTGATGGTTGGCAACTCCACAGTTTACACTGCTAGCTGGGTCTTCCCTATCTGCAGCTCCAGTGTTTGAGCAGATTCAGACCCAGACTTGCAATTCTCTTTCCTCCAGATGTGCCTCTTTTCCCACAGTCCTACTGGTCCTTCAACCTGGCCCTGCCTGCCCTACCTGCCCCACCAAAACAGTCCTAACTTTATAATGCAGAACACTCAGGTTTTCCTTGTTCTCTTCAATTCCTGCTTAAACTGGATTCGTCCACTTCCTCCCATCTCCACCTAAGCCTGTGGACCATTTCTCTTTAAGACCTCCTTCAAAGGCTTCTGTGAACCATGAAGCACACTGATTTACTTCGGCTCCCTCCTCCTCCTCTGGTTCACCCCACCCCCCAAACCAGGGACCAAGGACCGTGTNTAAAAAAAAAAAAAAAAAAAAAATGCCTCTGCCTATTAAGAATTGCCCTCAATCTAGAATCCCTGGTATGGAGCAGGAGAAGCTTGCTACAGGTCTCCCTGGGAACCTGCTAAAGAGGCATTCACAAGATCATACCCCAGGTTATCTGCTCCAGAAACCCAGGAATTTGCATCTCTATGGCCCTCCAGGTGGTCTCAGTGCTGGCCTCTGCTTGGGGAATACTGATGGGATGTTTCCAACAGGAGTCACACTCATGTTCACATAAGCCAGCTCATTACAATGATGGTGCACACAGAAAACAAGATAGGTAAGCAAGTGCTATGGATGCAACTCATGTGGCAGCCACAGTCTAGCTTGTGGTCCTGGCAGCTCACTGACAGACTAACCAGGGATAGAGCAAGTAGAGAGGTGCAGGTAGGGTCAGGTGTGGGAGAGATGAGGGGATATACCACACCTGCATCTCTGCACCTCTATTCCTGCTCTCTTTAGTTCTAGATATGCTTGTCCCCCCCACCCCTCCTTATCTAACCCTTCCTTCAAGACCCACTCAAGTTGCGCCTCCTCCAGGCAGTCTTTCAAGTATTCCGGTCCACTAGGCTCTCTCTTCTCATTTACTTCCTATCTCATTTGTGCTACTATGTTTCCCCAAATAGACTTCAAAGCCCCTGAGCACCAGCACAGCATCATCTATCTTCTTCTCTACTGTCCCCAGGACTCCCTTCCAGGATCAGAGCACATAGACATTGTGCTTGCTTGGCTGGATTAAACTGAGTCTCAGGAGTGAGCCTGCAAGGTGGCATCGTGCAATGTAGGGGGTCAGGGTCTCTGAGGGAGAGCGGATGGGAAGCAACTGGAGTACCTTCTGGGCTCTGGGCAGCCGGCCCATCCACCCAAGATCAGGCAGGGCCTGCCATAGCAAGCAGGTAATTCAGTTGGCATTTGCCCTGGCACTGATACTTGGCCCTATTGACCAGGCAGAAGGAATCCAGCCCCAGCAATTCCACTGAGGTACCAGTAGGGGGCAGGAACCCAGAGCTGCCCTACTGAAAAGAAAGTACCAAGACAGCAGCAGGCAAAGGGCCTGCAGGGTCCCAGGCAGCTGATTCAGGGACCCAGCTGTTGGCGCATGGTGTCATCTCAGGGTAAAACAGGAACCAAAATAGGAGGCAGGTCCTGTGAGATCCAACAAGCCAGGAAACTCTGAAAATGTTCTTTAAAGCCATGGGGGCCACAGAGAAGAGCACATGAGTTGCTGCCCCCCCCAAGGAAGAAGCCTCTCTGGGATGGTAGCAGTGACTAGCTGGAAACAAAGGTTTGGGAGGAGTCACCACAGACTCCTCAGTTCTAGGAGTAATTACAAAGAGGGGAAATAGCCTGACTGCCTAGTTTTCCCACTGGGAGTGAGACCACCAGCAGCAACCTTAGCCCTCCCATCCTCATGCTCAGCCACAATTGGGAGCACAAATGACTGTTGTAGGCCCCAAAGTGGTGGAAAGAAAAAACAAAACCATTCCATTATTTGGAAGTTTCAAGAAGATGGGATGCTTATAAGCCAGAGAGACATTTTGTTTCCTATCCGTTTGGGGGTAGAGTGGAGAGAGCAGAGAGACACAGGAGACAGAGGAGGATGAACCATTAGCAGAAAGGGGAAGGGGCTTCCCACCACCAGAGGCTCTGGTATAGGAGCATTCTAGGACAACCCTCCCCCCAACCTCCCCCAGCCCCCAGCCAGGCAGAGAACCGCAGCAGCGTTTCCTCTAAGTCTATGGAGCCACAGAGGGAGGCAGCTGGCATTTTGGTGTTATCTTTCCCACAAGGAATGGGGCTGTCCCCACACAGAATGGGGTGTTTCTGAGCAACACCTCCTACTGCCCTTTCTCTCTGTGGAGTTAAACCCAAGGATGGAGGTAGGATGGGGAAAGTCCATCTTTTCCGACCTTTGGCCCTAAGGATGGGAGAGAATTCTCTCCTTCAGAAGGGATCAGGCTGGGAGTTTCACAGAACCAATGGCTATGGAACTGTAAGAATTCACTACCCCTGTGCATTGCCACAGTCCATTAACACTGCTACCTAGTTCGATGCTCCTGGGGGAGAAAATATGCTTTTTATGCCTCAGCGGCCCGTACAAAAAATTCAGAACTCACCAGGTTGAAAAAAAATTCTACCTGACTTTAAGCCCTTTCCCTTCGGGCTCCAATCAAATGGCCACGGAACTGTAGGTTTGGGGAACGCCCGGATCTGATCCCCGCCGCCGCTTCGGGCATTCTAAAGGATTTATTGCCAGTTTAGCTGCTTAGAATTCCAAACTGCACCCCATTTCTTAACAGCAGAATAAAGTTGTAGCCCCCCCCCCGCCTCCCCCTAAACACACACACACACACACACACACACACACACACAACCAGCGCTGAGCAGGCGCTCTTCTGGCCGCTGAGATGCGCTTCGCAGCGCCATGACCCAAGCCTAAATCAACGGTGCCTGGGACTAGGTGCAGATCCCAGGGTCACTCGCCCCGGGGATGCTGAGACCACAGCATCAGCCATCTGGGGGCTCGCCCGTGAGCCTCGTGCATCCCACCCCGTGTCTCGGACTTTCTTACCTCTTGATGTAGTTCCTGCCATACAGGATCTGCTGCAGCAAGGTCACCAAGGCGAAGGCGCAGATGAAGATGAAGAGCAAAGTTCGGTTTCCCAACAAATCCCGGTTGGCGGAGGGGTCTGCGTAGCGCATCCTGGTCGCGGGGCGCCGCGGGCGCGGGGTGCGGGGAGGCCCGGCAATCACGCTCTGGCTTCTGAGAC
>NW_025999990.1:20566222-20694799 GCF_001458135.2 Marmota marmota marmota | reverse complement strand
AAGCCGGGGGCGGCCCCTCCCGCTGAGGTGATGGCCAATGGGGATCCGGCTGGGCACAGTCCGCCCGTGCGCTCCAGCGCGCGGTTTACCGCCCCCTCTGGCTGGGCTCAGATCGCGGTCGCCCAGAGCTTGGGGCTCAACTAGGATGGCCACGTCTGATCCCTCGGCCCTAAGCGAGGAAGCGCAAAGGTTGGCCTTCAGTTCTGGGGATGGGAATGGAAAATAAAACACTCCTGGAGTCAGACTAATGACAGGCGGGCCGTGAAGAGGGGGAGGGGATGGAGCGGAAAACGCCGAGTTGGAATCGTAGAATTAAAAAGAGGGCAGAATGGGGAAGCCGAGGCTGCGGAGCTGGGCTTGCTGGAGAGGATCATTTGCATGCGGCGCGCAGGGCACTGAGTCACCGCCGTGAACGCGTCCTCGCACGCTCCTGGAGACTGCTCGGGAGAAAGCGGAGCAAGGTCAGCCGGGCAGCCCTTCAAGGACGGCGCGCGCGACTCCTGCATGCTAATGGCCTGTGGGGCTGCCCGCCCGCGCCCCCGGCGTCCGACAGGGCAGAAATTCAGGGGCAGCCCGCTTCTGCTGCAGGCCTCTTCCTCCTCCCCAACTTCAGTTCCTAGGGTTCGTCAAAGACCCTGTTGTCACCAAGACACTGTCTTATCCTTAACCACGGGTAAACCTAAGGTCAGGCGACCGGACGCCTTCGGAGGCCACGGTCCCCAAAAGCTTTGTAAGCCACTATGTCCGGAAGCACGGAATGCTTCAAAGTATAAGCAGGGGGGGAAATAATCACAGAAATAAAATGTGAACTTCCTACCTCTGCAGAAATCCTTACCTCGAAAAGTGTACCCCCAGCCATGCTCCTGACCCAGCACGCCAGGCGACCGCGCTGCTATCTGAACACCGCAGTCCCTGGTCACGTGCCGGCCGCGTTCACCACCAATCCCAGTCAGGATGATTCTAGGGAGCCCCTTTGGTGGACCCACAGACACCGGGAGATTCTGGAGTCAGGCCGGGAATTCTACTTGGAACTTGAATAAAACCCAAATCTCAGAGAGAAAAAGAACTTTGGTGGGAAGTACTCAGACTCCCACACCCCTGGTCGTGACATTTAGTAGTTTTCTTTTTGAGCTGGAAAGACCCAGGAATACACGGTAAATCCTCATGAACTCTTATAGGGTTCCACCAGTAATTTGGAATTTGTGTAAATTTACAAGGTGGAAGTGGACCCTGTGCTGTCTAGGAAGAGTTCAGGTATTTATCCAGGAGGTCACAGGTAGGCTTTTTAGTCAATTAAAGGAACAACCCAGACATGTGGAGGGCCCATCATTAGAGTAATTCCTGCCTCTTCTCACATATATTAATGAATTTTCATCTCCCAACCTCTGGCTAACTCATTTTACAGCTGAATGGACCAAAGCACTAGCTGACCAAAGCAACTTACCTTGGGAGAAGTCCCTGGGCTCTCAGATGGTACCTTTTCTCCCACACATGCAGGCGGGGACATACTTAATTATGGGAGTATCTGTTCAGTTGTCCCTGATCCCAACACAACCTTAATTGTCCATTCTTGTTTTCTTCAATTTTTTGAACCCTGTCACTGGACCACACACATGTCACCTGCACACAGAATCCAAGTTGGCAGAGTACTAATTTTCACCTGGTTGGTGCTCAGGTGTAGAGTTAGTAAAGTTCTGTCTTACTTATTCAGGACAATTTTTGAAACCTCATTTCTTTTCTGGTCCTGCGTATCCTCCACTGCCATCAGGTACCCATTCTGAGACTTGTCTTTGGATGCATGCTTCTTTAGAAAAACAAATCTGTTTAAAAATAATAAATGCAAATTATCCTCAGAATGTTTAAGTTGCAGTATAATACATTTACCAAAAAAAAAAAAAAAAAAACAAGTACATGTAAACCTAGGTGACCAGCACACAGATCAAGAAACAAAAGCATTGTCAGCCCTCAGTAGACCAGAGAATTATGAAAAAGTCAAAGAAATAACAAGAGAGAGATGAGAGCCCTGCTCTGTTCTTTGAATGGCTATTTGAGTTCCTCAGAAAGTTTACTAATTTTGATCTAGCTCTGTGGAAGGACAAATTTTGCTGGAGTCTTATTTTATTAGCCATTCAGCCTCAGATATCTGCAGAAAGCTCTAAAATCAAACGGGTCCTCGAATGTTCTCTAATCATCTTGATTCATAGAAGAGACTATGAAGATCCAGAGAGAATGGCAACAGGGTAGAGAACAAGTTTAATTAATTGTTGTTGCTACAGGTAACACCCTGGTACCTCAGGATCACCAGAGAGGCAGATATAATCCAAAAGGGGAAAACTGTCTCAGTTGCAGAGAATACGGGGAATGGAGAAAGGACTGCCCAAGCAGAGGCCACTTTTCCTGAGCTTTGTCCCCTATGCAAAGGGAGAAACCACTGGAGGAGAGAATGGCCCTACCTCCAAAGGGAGGCTGGGACATCTGGTTCCCATGATGACTGCTTTCAAGGATGGGACGTGCCCGAGGTCTCACATAGCCCCCATTAACAAATTGGAGATCCCTTGTGAAGATCCTAAGGTGACTTTTTTTTTTTAAGAGAGAGAGAATTTTTTAATATTTATTTTTTAGTTTTCGGCGGACACAACATCTTTGTATGTGGTGCTGAGGATCAAACCCGGGCCGCATGCATGCCAAGCGAGCGCGCTACCACTTGAGCCACATCCCCAGCCCCCTAAGGTGACTTTTTGTGGGGGAGGTGTACTAGGGATTCAACTCAGTGGCACTTGACCACTGAGCCACATCCCCAGCCCTATTTTGTATTTTTTATTTAGAGACCGGGTTTCACTGAGTTGCTTTAGCACCTAGCTTTTGCTGAGGCTGACTTTGAACTCAAGATCCTCCTGCTTCCACCTCCAGAGCCACTGGGACACCCCGCACCTGGCTCAGGTGACTCTTGATATGGCAGATAAAAATATCAATTTCTGATTGGATACAGTTTCATTTTCTGCCTTCCTCAAGCCTTCCAAACCCCTTTCTTATCAAACCTGTGTTGTAAATGGTGTTGATGGCACCCCTAAAGTCAAAAGGTTTATAGGACCTTTGACTTGCAGATTTGGAGAACTAATTATCACTCAAACCTTCTTGTTCCTTCCAGAATGCCTCTCTGGATGCAACTCTTCATTTAACAACAGGACATTCACCCATCTTCCTGGAACCATTGACAACAGGACATCAAGTGAGAGGCTCAGAGGATGCTTGAGGATGTTTTAACTCAAATAGATTCTTAGGTTTGCGACACCAAGATATCAGGAAGGACAAAATGCCTAGCCAGTCTTTATTTTCCTAAAAACAAATAAACAAACAAAAAACCCCCAAATGATAGTATCCTATCAATCCTGCAGACCCCCAAGGGCTTTAAACCCCCATCTCTAACAGTCTGCATTCACCAATGATCATTAAAGGCCTAAATTGCCTTCCTGAAAATATCATCCTATCTCTGTTAAGCAAAGGAACCCTTCACTATCTCCTGAAGATGAGACGCAGACATCTGTGCTTGAACACAGACATCTGTGCTTACCTAGCGGCATGTTCTTCATAACACAAATACAGAGCTATCTAGGGTCACATGAATTTTGCACTGCACAGATTGCAAGAGATGACCAGAACATGGGACATGAGATAAATTGTCACTCCAGCAGATAAGATGCAAATTTTCACTAGTGACCCCTGAGGCACCAACTCCTCTACATTACACAGGTCAGGAGAAAGAGAGTTAATTCAAGGTCTAATTATAGCTAGGGTAATAACCTTAATTGGATAACTTATTGGATGGGTAGAAGGAATAATTTGCAATGCAGTGACCACTCAAAACATTTCCGCAACCACAGGGGACATTGCTATAGAAACTTGACAAGAGTTTAAATGACTAGCTAAAATATTTAGACTTACTAGCCCAATTGGTGATTGAAAATAGGCTGGTTCTAGGTGATTTATTGGCTTGGGAAGGTGGAGTTTGTACTCTGGCAAACACCTACTGCTGATTTTATGTCACTGTGTCTGGAAAAATAAATACTAGTGCTGATCAAGTTTTGCAAAAAGCTATTGGCTTTAAAGCTGTTCACCCAGATAACACTAGGGATGTATGGGAAACTTTAAGCTTACCTGCCTAAACTCACTTGTCTGTTACCACTGTTTGGATCTTTGGTTGCTATAACTCTACTCCTATTGCTTGATCCTTGCCTTCTTAATCTCCTGGTAAAATTTATATCTTCCAGATTGCAACAATTCCATGTTAAAATGATGGCAATGTTAAAGAATTCCAATCTGTCCTAACAATGGAGAGTGATCTCTTTGTGTCACCATTAGATCAGGCAGGCAGAGACTTTATTTATTTATTTATTTTAAAGAGAGAGAGAGAGAATTTTATTTATTTTTTAGTTTTTCGGCGGACACAACATCTTTTTTTGTATGTGGTGCTGAGGATCGAACCTGGGCGGCACACATGCCAGGCGAGCGCGCTACCACTTGAGCCACATCCCCAGCCCCAGGCAGAGACTTTAGATCCCAGAATAGCTAGGGACAATGCCCCATTCTAGCTTGAATCCACTATGGAAGATGGGTCATTCCCCTTCTGGAACCCCTTAAGAACAAGGATCTAAGTCTCTGGGAGTGGGGAAGAGGTTTAAGAATACAGAGAGAACACTAGGTCTCAAAAGAGAAATGCCCATCATATCTTGGAATGAAGAACAAACAACTCATGAGCAATGTCCCCACCCCTGTCATTGCCTGCAGCTTGCCAATTGGCTGATGAAAAAGCAACAAAACTGCAAGATGATCACAAGGCACCTAGAGGAATCACTCCCTTAGGGCATATTCACATTAAACTTTGGTGACCAAGAAATGACAAGTATCCTCATTGGCTACTTTCAATTCTCCTGCCTCAGCTTCCAGAGTCGCTAGGATTGCAGGCATGGACCAAGGTGCAAGGTCATATTACTTATTCTTTTGTGTATGACTTCTTTGGCTCATTGTTCATTATGTGTGGTTGGAAAACTTCTAAGATGACCCCCATCTTCTCACTCCCTCTTATATATACATCTTCACCCAGTCATTCAATTGAATGTCAATCTAGGTCCTGCTGTGCAGGGAGTTTGCAGATGTAATTTGGCCTAAATCTGTTGGCATTCAGATTAGGAGATAGTCCTCAAGGACTGGATCACATGAACCCTTGATAGGAACTAGGCTCCTATGGATGGAAGAGAAGTGAAGCATGAGAGGGATTGACAGAGGGAGTAGGGAGTCCACAAGTCTTGATTTTGAAGATGGAGGAGTTTGCTTGGCAAAGGATACAGATGGCCTTGTGGAGCTTTGATTGGCTCCTGATTGACAGCCAGCAAGGAAATGGAGGATCCCAGTCCTACCAACAACCTGAATTCTACCAGCAGTTCTACCAACAACCTGAATGAGCTCTGAGCTCATTCCTCCTGAGCTCCAGCCTCCCATTACTTGATTCGAGCCTTTGAGACTCCTCATCATAGACCCTAGCTGCACTGCACCCAGATTGGAGAACCCCACACCTGGGACCTCAGAAACATGTGCTATTCAGGACCCTAAATTCATGATCATTGTTTCACAGCAATAGAAAACCAGTATCTTAGCCAGGCACGGTGGCGCACACCTGTAATCCCAACAGCTTGGGAAGCAGAGGCAGGAGCATCATGAGTTCCAAGCCAGCCTCGACACTGAGAGGCCCTAAAGCAACTTAGAGAGACCCTGTCTCAAAATTTTAAAAAAAGTACTGGGGATATGATTCAGTGGTTAAGTGTCCCTGGGTTCAATCCCAGTACCAAAATAAATAAATAAATAAATAGACAACTAATACCTTGTATGAAGTGAGAATTTGCTTGATTGTATTGCTGTATAACATGCCCTGTAGCACAAACTACTTATCCTTCTACTGATGATGGATACCTGGATAGCTGCCACCAGGAACCTTCCAGTGCATGTCTATCTGCTGGGCATCTGTATCAGGAAGTGAAATTGATGGGTCAGAGAGCATACTTATTTTAAGCTTTACTGACTACTGCCTAATGGTTTTCCAAAGGACAATTTTATTTATTTATTTATTTATTTATTTATTTATTTATTTATTTATATTTGGTGCTGGGGACTGAGCTCAGGGCCACTCAGCCACTGAGCCACATACCCAGCCCTATTTTGTATTTTATTTAGAGACAGGGTTGCTTAGTGCCTTGTTGTTGCTGAAGCTGGCTTTGAACTTGCAATCCTCCTGCCTCAGCCTCCCCAGCCACTGGGATTACAGGCGTGCACCACTGCACCTGGCAAGAAATTATTTTTTAATACGTATTCTATTCAGATTTGCCATGGCCTAATAAGAAATTGGTCTCCATTCTGGGTGATGTCAACATTAACTAGCTAACTTAATAACAAAGAGCCCACTGCACCATAAGCCAAAATAGTTCAGGGACAGTTAACAGCTCCAAAGGTCCTTACTCTCCTCATTTGCTAGGTCACCTGAACAAATTAGCAGGGAATAAGACTGAGTTGGCATTAGGCCCTTTTGGAAAGCAGCCATGCCCAACACTATACTGCCAATGCTGTCCCCTTCAGCACATTTGGAACTTTGCAACAATATTCCAGAGAAGATGTGTTTCAATCACTGGATACTCTGGAAATGATCAGCAATGGTCCAGTGTGTCTTTGCTGATGCCGTTTTTCTATCTTAATGGAGTTTTAAGCCTGACTTCTTCATATCAAGGTAAAGAGGTATCTTTAACACCTGCACAAAATTGCAGGGATCTTTAGTCTTGCAACATGGAAGTCTGAAGTTTCCACTTTTGCTATCAATCTGGAGTAGGTTCCACTTTAAGCCAAATTTATATCTGAGTGGAGAATCACAGCAAAAACTCAGAAGGCCTGCAAACAAAAGAGTAAATGCATGAATAACTGATGGTTATTCCAGATTCAGTGATCACCAGTTTTATATTGTAATTACCCAGAACAGGGACAGCAGCTTCATTGTTGAAATCACACACTCACGCGCAATTAAGCCAAGAACAAATGTCAACACTGGCACAATCTGCTAAATTGCTGATAACTTGGTGAGCATTGTCTCCAAAATAAAATAGAAAGACTTAAAAAAAAAAAAAAAAAGAACTTAGAGGTCTCTTCGGGTTTAACAAAGCCGGTTTTTATTTTGTACTGCTCAACTGCCAGATTATGTAAGTAACATTCCAGGCACGTGTTCAAGGAGTTTGTGCTAAGTACACCCTCTTCTTGTGACTCTTTACATTTATGTTCAGAAGTCGAGCCTTCAAGAGGCTGGCTCCTGGCTTTGGGTCACTTGGTTGGTGGTGAGAATATCTTGCTGCCTGGTAAGCAGAGATGCTCTGGTAATAATCTCTTATCCAGAAAGCCAGGCTCTGCCATTGAATAGTTAACGCTAGACTTTACTGCATCAATCTTGTTTTTAAAAACTTATTATATAATAGAACGATAATTTAAATCCCTTGTTCGGTGCAAGTTGTGTTCTACATAACTTATAATAATTCATTTATAATCCTGAACTTTTTGGTCCTCACATTCCAAACCTGAGAAGTCCTAGCACCACTTCCAGTGATTCCTCTTCTGTGTTCGTTCCAGTTGATCCAGTTGGTTCCAAAGGGTAGAAATACTGTTGTCATTAATCTATAAGTCAATCAATGCATCAGAGTGTAAAAAGATTCTGTCAAGTATATCATACTCCCACAGCCGGGCATGGCATCAGTGTTTGTAATACAGTCACTCAGACCACATATAGATGACAAGGTGGCCAAAATGGACCCTGACTGTCCCTTGCCAACCTTAAAGATTGGGTCCTGTGAGGATGTGGGGGAAAAGGCACACTCATACATTGCTAGTGGGACTGCAAATTGGTGCAGCCGATATGAAAAGCAGTATGGAGATCCTTGGAAATTTGGGAATGGAACCACCATTTGACCCAGCTATCCCACTCCTCGGTATCTACCCAAAGGACTTAAAAATAGCATACTGCAGGGACACAGCCCATCAATGTTTATAGCAGCACAATTCACAATAGCTAAACTGTGTAACCAACCTAGATGCCCTTCAGTAGATGAATGAATAAGAAAATGTGGTATATATACACAATGAAATATTACTCAGCAATAAAAGAGAATAAAATCATGGCATTTGCAGGTAAATGGATGGAGCTAGAGAATATAATGCTAAGTGAAGTTAGCCAAACCCAAAAGTTTTCTCTGATTTAAGGATGCTAATTCATGATGTGGTTGGGGGTGGGGGTATGGGAGGATTAGATGAACTCTAGATAGGGCAAAGGAGGAGGGGGGAGGGAGGGGCCATGGGGGTAGGAAAGACGGTGGAATGAGATGGACATCATTACCCTAAGTACATGTATGAAGACACAAATGATGTGACTCTACTTTGTGTACAACCAGAGTTATGAAAAATTGTGCTCTATATGTGTAACATAAATTGTAATGCATTCTGCTGTCATATATAACAAATTTTAAAAAAATATTAAAAAAAAAAAAAAGACAGGGCCCTGGAGGAGAAAACAGGGACTCAGGGACCAGGTTCTGAAGAACTCAACTGAGAGGATGTTTTTCATTTTTAAGACAATGCAGGCCCCCTCCACATGTTTTATTGGTGGTCTGTATAATTCTGAGGCTTTCAAAAGAACACCCTAATAAATATTGCTGCTTAAAGTTATACTTCATTTATGTATGATGTATCAAAATGCACTCTACTGTCATGTATAACTAATTAGGGCAAATAAAAAATATATTTAAAAAATAAATAAAGATCGCTGCTTAAAATGTTTCATGTTTCTTCAGAGCTAAGGAGAAAAATGGGCTGGGTGTTCCACAGTGATCATAGCTTCTAAAGCACCCTGGGATGGTCCCAATTCTATCACTGTGTCCACCACAGAGGATGTGTCATTTAATGACTGTCCTAAGTTCTAAAAGCTCCATGCATTCAGTAGTCACGGCTGGAATGACCATCATGCGCTAACCATTGTGTGACATGCTAAGGGAATGGGGATTAGGAATTCATAGTCTGAGCCAAAAATCCAGTGAGGAAGACACGTGGACAATCCCTGTAGTAGCTAAATATGTGCTCATCCTGGCTGTGAGTGACAGGGAGGAATAGCAGGCAGAGGTGGACTGGCAAGGAAGGTTTCCAGAGGAGGGTGTGTTTGGCCTTCATTGTAATGGGTAAAGATGGACAGCCAGGTGAAGACAGTGGGTCAACACTTTCTGGGCAGAGGGAGTGATGTGAACAAACCTGGCAGTGGGAGGTGCAGCTCTGTTGGCTCAACGGAGCTGGAGAGATGATCCTCCCTAGGCGCACAGGAGGCAGAGACTAGGGAGCTGGATTTTAAGCACGGAACCACTGCAAGTAGAGGGATGATACGATGAGCTTTGCATTTTAGCTCATCAGTTTGTAGGCTAGCAGAGCAGTGTCTGAGGGGGCAATGTTGTAGAGGCATGGATGGCCCCACTTCTCTTTCTGTCCCCTGAAGGCCTCAGATCCCTCCCCATCACCCACCCTCCCATTCACACCCCACTGGCAGGCAGCCCCACTACGGAGCTCTCATTATTGTACCAATTTAAAAATTAATTTTCTTCCTCCTTCCAGGGAAGCAGGACTGGGGTAGAGAAATGTGATCACTGCTTTATAAAGCTGTCACCATATTAAGTGCCTCATCATTCACTTTATTTGAGGTTCATAGAAGGAGATTAATAGCGGTTGGAGCTGGGCCACTGGAAAATTGTGCAGTTGGCAGAGTTGGCCTTTGGTACACCATTGTTGCCACTTACTGGGCCCTTGTCCCCCACAAGCTCCTGGTTCCATACCATGCTCTTCCCCCTCCCTTTGATAATCTCTGCTCGTGGGAAAGGCTTTGCTAGTTTTCATTTAAGCCCTAACATTCTTGGTGGAGAGAAATTTAACCTCAAGTATCATCTGTGAATGTAATCAAGGAGACCCCCATGAGCACTGCTCTCAGAGCTCAGAAACACACAGCAGCCCTTCCTCTGGTCACACATTTCCAGTGCAACCTCCTGGATAATCATTCCCCCTGGAATATAGTTCTGATTTTATAATAGAAATAGTAGAAATAACATTCATCATTTAGACAATTTCTTGCCATCCAATTATGTCAATAATTGTATATGAACAATGACAAGATTGGTGTATTCTGCCTAAGAATCCTGAAACGAGATCACTCTCCACAAATTTAGTCACTGGTATGACAGTCTAGCCTTGCAATGCTGTGGGTTTGCTCAGACCATCATTACTTGTAGGCCAAGTAGGATGCAGAGAACACTAAGAGCGAACTTCTTGAAAAGGCTAGATGGTAAATGTCCTAGGCTTTGTGGGCCTTATGGTTTGAGCTGAAACTACCCCACCCTGCTGTGGTAGTATGGAAGCAAAGTAAGGCAGAAATGAGTGGGCATGGCCAGAGTTGGCCACAGGACATGTTGCTGATTCCTGTTCTACACCATGTGACATGCTGAGCCCAGTGTATATGGTTTCACCCCACTAACCTAAAGGTCATGTTTCAGAACCATGTGCAGTACCACCTGTGGCCTTTCTCCTGACTATCCCCAAACACATCCCCTGCCCCCCCCCACACACACACAGATGTGCTGGAACCTGTGTCTCTAACCACGAGGCTCATTGTAAAATTAAGAAGCCAGGCAACTGGTCAACCAGTTTACAAGAGTGGAAGCTAATTCTGTTTGTTTTGTGAATACCTTGATGTTTGTCTGCAAGGATTGTGACAAGGCTGAAGGCAGTCACTGGCAGTATCCCATAGCTTGAGAGATGCTGGAGGACGAGGGATTAGCTCAGAGGGGGAGTCAGGAGAAGACGATGTCCCTGTCACAGCTTTGTGAGAGAAGACACCCGCCCTCTTACCCGCTGGCTTTCTCACATGTAAACTGGAAATACAACATCTCCACCTCAAAGTGGGAGTTTGAGAGGATCAAATGTGAACATATCAGCACCTTGTAAAGCCTGGAAACCATACAGTCCCAAGACAAACCACAATCTTTCCTATGGCCTTAGGAGAAGAAATTTCACAAATGTTGAAACTCAACAAATGTGTCAAGTTGGTCAGGTGTCCTCAGTGGTCTTTCTTCTCCCACCAACACTTGACCACTCCCATTGCCAAGACTGAGCTGGCCTGACTCTCCAGTGTCCCCACTGAAGCCCAGACCAAGGTGCCTCTCTGCCCACCAAACTTTCCTGCCTTGAGTCTCACTGTCTCATTTCCTGATTCAGGTCTGAAGCTGTTTTAATGTTTTGTCTCTGTGACCAAATTGACAAGAACAATTTAGAGGAGGAGAAGTTTATTTGGGGCTCCTGGTCAGCCGACTCCATTGCTCTGGACCTGAGTTGAGGTAGAACATCAAGGCAGACAGATGTGTTGGAGGAAAGCTGCTCAGCTAATGGCAACTAAGAAGGAGACAGAGGGAGAGAAAGTGGTGGGGGAGGGAAGGAGAGAGAGGGAGGGCGAGAAGCCAGGAATGAAATATAGTCCCCGAAGGCACAGGCCCAGGGACTCATCTCCTGTAGCCATGCCCCACTTACCAGTAGTCCATTCAAATTATCACTCCATCAAATGGATTAATCCCTCAAGGAGGTTACAGCTCATAATTTAATTTTTTCACTTCTGAACATGCCTGCACTACCTAACAATGAGTTTTTTGGAGAATATTCCAGATCCAAACCAAACAGAAATGAACCCAAAAAAGTATGACACAGTGGAGAGGGCACAGGATCCAGAGTCAGAGACCTGAACTTGAAGTCTGGCTCTGCCACTGTCCGAAACAAAGTTTGACCATCCTATCTAGCCTATAACATAAGAGAGCAATAGTTTTCAGAACTTTTTCCAATGGCAAAATCCTGGCTCCAAAGCAAAAGGGTCCCCTGTGTCCTCTCTCCTCCCCTCACCGTTTTGCCAAACTGGCAGCCCCTAGGTGCCATCGCAACTGCAATGCTTTGCTGGAGCAAAACTTGAAACCACTTGGCCCAATGGTCCTGAGTTCCTGTTGTGCTAAAAGTGCTCTAATTGTCAGGTAAGTGGGATGAGGACCTATGACCAGTGGTGGGCTCCACATTAGGAGCTGGGCAGCCATGAGGAAGGATCGGCAATTCACAGAATTTTAGTTCTGAAATCTGTATACTGACCCAGACTCTTGGCAATTTCAGCTGGATATCTTCAGATTTTTAAACATAACTTTTAATGCTCTTTGAAAAAAGCAATTAAGAGCTACGTGAATATGAACTTTAAAAAAAATACATAGGACTTAATAACTATATGCTACAAAGTTCCTCTTTCTTTTAACCTTTTTAAAAACTATAACATATGTTCAGAAATGTGCATAAATCACAGTGAACAGCTAGCTCTTCATGAATCATCACAAAGGGAAAGAAACAGCCAACAGCCAGACTCCAGAATCCACTGTCTTGCCCATCTCGGGTGCCTATCTTGAATCCTTTCCTCTCCTCTACTTTTCTTCCCAGCCCTGTCTTAGCAAGGCCTTCCCTGTAGCTCACTGCCCCCACCCACCGCCGTCCCTGCCCAGGTCCCCAGGTAGGGCGTGCCTTTCTGAGGCCACAGTGACTGGTACAGTGGAAAGAAGATGCACTTTGGAGCCAGAGTCTCCATGATCAAGCTCTTAGCTTGGTTGCTCACTAGCTTTGTGAATCCAGGCAGGACATCAACCCGCTCAACCTGCCCGGAGCAGTGTCTGAGGGCCACATATTGTGTGCTTCCCATGGGACCTGGAGCATGATTGGTGCTCCACACATGTGACTCAGGGGCTGCCACTGCAGCTTCACATATGCGCCTCCCAGTGGGCTTCCTTTTCCAAGCCCTGCACGGAAGCACCCGCTATTTGCATTTATGGATTGCCACTGTGATGCCCATGGGGATGAAATGACTTGCCCAGTGTCAAACAGTGGATCACATCAGAGCAAACGCTGTCTAAAAGTCTGAGGTTGGCCAGTGTGTGACCTGGAGTTATAGCCCCCTAGGCCCAGAAGGGCGGAGACCTGGAAGGGAATTCAGATTTGCCCACAATCTGTGATCCTCTAGAGGCTGGTTTGGGCCAGGGTGCCTGGCTCTTTAATAGGTTCCCTGTCCTCAGGAATACTTCTCTCAGGCTCCCCAGGATGTTTCCTAAACAGACACACAAATGCCAATCTTATGACACTTGCTAATACAAACAAGGATTGGATCCCACTGGTGCCTAATAATAGCCACAGGCACCAATGAATAAATAGCTGACCTGACCTTGGGGAATATGGAGCAGCCAGGGCAGGCAGCAGGGCTTGGGGCTGGCTAACAGGGCCCCTGGCAGGAGAGGGAGGGCACTAAACCAAAGCCAGGCCCCATTCCTGCCACGTTCACAAGCCTGAACAGTGTATGCTGTCATCTAACAACATTACTGGACAATGACCTAGTATAGGCCCCGGGTGACCTAGGGGCATGTGTAGTTTGGGGTTCAGAGGAAAACTCCCAGCCTCTTCCCAAGATGTCCAGGCACTGATTTAGAATAGCTGGTATTCATGCACATGGGGTCTTTCCTGATAGGAGAAATAGATGACAATCAAATAACCCTAGGAAAGCAAGCCTAGGGCTGTGTCCAGAGCGAAGTATAGAGAATGGGGGGGGAGGTCAGCACCTCCTGAGGGGCTCTGACATTGGCTGCCGCAATCCTGGGGTCCCCCATCATAGCTCCCTATCTTCTCCGTGAAGACCCTGCTGAGGGCTGTCGGCCTGTGAGGACTGTTCCAGGCACTTCCCTCCATTCAGTCTTCATGATCAGGTGAGGTAGGATTATTATTTATTTATTTATTTATTTTTTAAAATTTTTATTTATTTTTTTTTTATTTTTTATTTTTTAATTTTTTATTGTTGGCTGTTCAAAACATTACATAGTTCTTGATATATCATATTTCACACTTTGATTCAAGTGGGTTATGAGCTCCCATTTTTACCCCATATACAGATTGCAGAATCACATCAGTTACACATCCATTGATTTACATATTGCCATACTAGTGTCTGTTGTGTTCTGCTGCCTTTCCTATCCTCTACTATCCCCCCTCCCCTCCCCTCTTCTCTCTCTGCCCCCTCTACTGACATTCATTTGTCCCCCTTGTATTATTTTTCCCTTTCCCCTCACTTCCTCTTGTATGTACTTTTGTATAACTCTGAGGGTCTCCTTCCATTTCCATGCAATTTCCCTTCTCTCTCCCTTTCCCTCCCACCTCTCATTTATTTATTTTTTTTAAAGAGAGAGAGAGAGAGAGATGAGAGAGAGGGGGAGAGAGAGAGAGGATTTTAATATTTATTTTCTAGTTTTCGGCAGACACAACATCTTTGTTTGTATGTGTTGCTGAGGATCGAACCCGGGCCGCACGCATGCCAGGCAAGTGCGCTACTGCTTGAGCCACGACCCCAGCCCATAGATTTTTTTTTTTTTTTTGGCAATGCTGGGAACTGAACTCAGGACTTTGCATGTGTAAAGCAATCACTCTACCACTGAGCGATGTCCCCAACCCCCGAGGAAGGATTATTATGGTGCCCAAATACACAGGGAAACTGGGGCACAGAAGATCTCGGCACTTGTCTAAGGGGACAGAGCTGGGGAGAGGTGGAGACGGGATCTGACCCAGAATTCATGCTACCTCCGCTTCAGGCCAGATTTGACGTCCCTGCAGGGGCCGCTCCCTGTACTCCTTGGCAGTGCTCCAGGCCCGCAGGGTCCCAGGGCAGACAGAGTCTGCGGGATCCAGAGTAGACAAATCATCCTTTCACTGACCTTCACCCAGCCGAGCCATGCCCTCCTGGCCAGGCCCACATAGTCACGTCTGTGCTGGAGACACCTACCTGTCCTCCACCTGGCCAGGCATTGATTTAGAATAGCTGGAATTCATTCATATGAGGTCTTTCCTGATAGGAGGTGGAGATGGGATCTGACCCTGAATGTCCACCCAGAGGATGCAGCTGGTGGCCAGTCTCACAGGCCTCCATCTCCTGAACTTGCTAGTGGCACCCAGTCCCCCAGCAGTCCCCAGGGGTTGCCAGACAGAGAAGTAGGCATGGGCTCTGGAGTCACACTGAGGGAGGGTTTCTAATGCCAACCTGGCCGGTTACCAGTTTTGCCCCTCAGGTAAGCTTCTTGGCTTGAACCTTAGATCCTTTATTTGGGAATGAGAACAATGAAAGAGTTGGGCTAGGGGTGAGATTAGGCATGTCAGTTACCTCAAAGGGAGCCGGGTGGGTGGAGGTGTTAGGGAGGGATAGTGCTTACCATGACCTCATCTCTTCCAGCCAATCTGGAATCTTTAACTCAGGAATCCCACTCTCTAATGACAACTTCCTGTTTTCTGCTTTTAAAGACCTTCTACTCTCTCTGGCCTACTCTGCTGTATTGCCCCCCCCCCCACCTCCAGGGCTAAAGTCCCCATTCTGCCTTCCAGGCTTCTCATCCTTCCCTCCTTTGTGAAGATCTCCTGGCAGTCTTTACTGAATTCTCATAATTATCCACAGTTCCTTCATGCTTGGTCTGGTCCTGTTGGAATTACGCTCAGACATATAACAGAAAACCCCAAATAACAATTCTTAAAATCATGAGAATTTATCTCCCTCTCAAATAAAAGGAATGCAGAAGTAGCCCAGAGACAAGGTGGTGGCCACACATGTATCAGCGATCCATGCTTCTCCTCCCTTGCTGTTCATCCCTTTAACTTAGCACACTGTCTTATAGTACAAAATGGCTGCTTGGGCTCCAGCCATGAGGTCTACATTCCAGACAGCACAACAGAGGCAGGAAGAGGAGAAAAGAGCAAATGGAGAGCCTCATGGAGTCTTCCAACTCAATGCCTGCCTCCCTTATATATCTCACCAGCCAGAACTTAGCCACAGAGCCACACCTAGCCCCTGCTTGTTTACTGATCCAAATAAAAGGAAAANAAAACCACAGCCTTCAGTACTTCACCTCCAGGAAGGCACCTGGAGGGAAACCAGAGGCCCCCAGCAGGTTGCCTTGGGTGATTTCAGGGACAGTGCCCCCCACTTGCTCAGCCTTCTAATCCTCTCCACAGCAGCAAATGGGCCCCGGGACAGACAACGGTACCCCCTGGAGGAAGCTCAGTGCCGAGTGGCTCCATTAGGCCGCCCCTCCCCCCTCCCCTGTCAGATCCAGTCCCTGTGCTTAGTCCTGCAGGCACACAGACAGGCAGGTGCACTGTCCATCTCACAAAGGGGGAAATGGCTTTGTGAGATGAGAATGTGGGTACTTCCTGAGTGAAGAGGGAGCCTCCCCTTTGCATTCCTGACTGCTGTGCAGTGCCTGGGGCAGAGGCCCCTGGGTTTGGGGACCAATTGAAGCAGGCCACCCCATTCTTCAATAAATGGAGGGGAATCAAGAGAAGAGCTGGCTTCCAAGCCCTCCTGGCCCTCCCCCACACAGCCTCTGCTTCCTACTGTGCCTGGAGGCCTCTGGGAGGGAGGCTGGGGCCTGCTCTTCCAGCCCCCAGGGTTCTCAGGGCCTGGCACCCCAGCCTCCTCCACTCCCACCTGGGCTAAGGAGGGCTTGGGTCGGGAACGGGCAGAGGGGCTAAGGGGTTCCTGCCTAGTGTGAAAAGTCAGGCCTGGAGGGTGCTATAGAAAGGCGTGAAAGTAACAGATCGGTCTTTTTGTCTGTCTTTGTGCTCCCTGTTTCGCTTCTCTCTCTCTCTCTCTCTCTCTCTCTCTGTCTCTCTCTCTCTCTCACACACACACACACACACACACACACTCACACACACATACACACTCACACACACACGTCTTGCAAGAGCTACTTATTTTCACATTTTCTTCAGTCACTTCCTCCCTCCAATGTGAATTACTTAAAATAACAACACCTCTTGGTAGGTCAGCCTCACAGCCATGGGTAGCAGGCAGCTGCCCCGGGAACAGGACTGAGCCCAAAGGAGCCCTCCCTCAACTCTCAAACCTGCCACCAGCAGCCTGAGGTGCTGCTGACTGAGGAGGCCCGGGGACTCTGCTTGGGTGACACTGGACACTGGACACTCCTGAGGACAAGCTTGGCTAGGAGAGCGAGAGAGAAGAACACGGGCCATCTGGCATGGAGAAAGCACCTGGATATTGTTCAGTATGTGCTATTAATGGGCTATGTGACCATGGGCAAGTTGCTTTCCCTCTCTGGGCTGCAGACTCCTCATCTATAAAATTAAGGTGTGCCAGGGCCCTTCCAGAGCCGCAACCATGCCTAAGCCTCTCCCACATTCATTGCTGCCTCTTAAATCTCTGTCCTCTCCACTCCTCAGCACTTAGGCGTGGCAATATTTATGTAATGCCTCATCCAGGAATCTCTGGTCTGATCCTCCAGCCTCGGGCGGGGGTCATCCCTGAAGTCTGTTCTCCCCTCTGTCCCCAGACCGCTCCTCAATGCTCATCTCCTGAACTGTTGAAATCCCTCGGTCTCTTTCCACTGCATCCCCCTTCTTAGCAGGCATGAAAGAATTATCACCATCTTGCTCCACCTCCCTTTCTATAGCTTCTGACTTCATTCAAGGTTATTTACTAAGCCCATTCTTTGTGCCAAGCACTGTTCTAGGAGCTCTGGACACGGCAGTGAACTTTGAAGGCTGTTCTGTTGTCCCCTCCCCTCATTGCCCTCCCTCATTGCCAGCTGCAGGGCAAGCTCATTGCCTCTTCCTTGCACACAAGCTGCCATAGCTGCCTGACTGTGAGGCACCTGCGACAGGACCCTCCCCTGCTTCGCTGCCCTACCACCAACGGACACACCTGAGAAGTCAGGATCTGTTCATGCTTGCTGAGTGCAATTGTTAATTTTATGTGTCAACTTGGCTGGGCCAGGGCACTTCCATGTTTGGCCAAATGCTTTTCTAGATCTTTCAGTAAAGGTACTGATTTAGATGAGATGAATATTTGTATCAGTAGAGTTTGAATAAAGCAGATTACCTTTCCTAATGCGGGTGGACATCATCTATTCAGTTGAAGACCTGCAGAGAAAAAAGATTGACATCCCCCAAGGAAGAGGAAACCCTGTCTCCAGACTGTCTTCAGACTTTAGACATCTACCCTGCAGATTTTTGGTATACACACACACAAGCAGGTGCATACACTCACACAACCTATTGGTTCCGTTTCTCGGGAGAGCCCTGATACACTGCATGATTCAATCAGCTTTCCTCACTTTTCTGATTTGTTGGCTAAACAAGGTGTGAGAGAAAGAAGAAAAGAAATGGATGTATTTCGAATATGCTTATCAGTCATTTTATATCTTCCTTTGTGAAGAACCTATTTAAGTCCTTTGTCCCCTTCCTGATAACACTGTCTTTTATTGTTGATTTGTAGTTGCGTGTGTAGGTGGATAGATGATAGGTAGGTAGGTAGGTAGGTAGATAGATAGATAGACGGATTGATTCTAGATCCATGTCCTTTACCAGCTCTTATTATTTTTTATTTTGAGATAGTGTCTCCCTAAATTGTTGAGGTTGGCCTTGAACTTGCAATCCTGCCTTAGCCTCCCAAGTCACTGGGATTTCAGGCATGTGCCATCACACATGGCTCCTGTGTCCCTTTGACACATCCAATCTACTTGTTCTCTGATTTTAGCACTCATTGTCTAACTCTTATAGAGTTGTAGATGTTCCAGGCTCCTGTATTTCCTGCCACCCACCCCACCAAGTCCTCGACTCTCCCATATATCCAAGGAACCCTGGTTTTTTTGTTTTGTTTTGTTGGTACCGGGGATTGAACTCAGGGCACTTAGCCACTGAGTCACATCCCCAGCCTTATTTTGTATTTTATTTAGAGACAGGGTCTCACTGAGTTGCTTGGCGCCTCACTTCTTGCTGGCTTTGAACTTGCTATCCTCCTGACACAGCCTCCTGAGCCATTGGGATTACAGGTGTGTACCACAGTGCCTGGTGGAACCCTGGTTTTACTGGAGAATGATTTTAGAAACAAAAATCCAGCCACTAAGGTATGAGAAGTTGCTGTCTAAAAATGGCAACTTTTAAACTTCATTTTTTCAATTGTCACTAGCATATAGAAATAGTTTTTTACCATTTACCTTGAATTCCATGGTATGATTCACTTATTAGTTTTAATAGTTTCTTTATAGAATTCTTTAGGTGTTCTACATAAATGATCCATTATCTATAATATAAAGGCAGTTTCTCCTTTGTAACTCTACAAATTTATTTCTTTTTCTTATACTTGTGGGCTTGCAGAACAGTGAGTGGAAATGAGGTTATTCAAAAATAGTGGCTATTAGTGCCTTGTTATTAACATTTTAGAGGAAAATGTTCACTATCTCACCATTGATTATATTATCTGTAGGCTTTTTGCAGGTATGCTTTATCAAGTTGAGGAAATTCCCATCTAGTTCCAGTTTGCTGAGACTATCAGAAATAGGTGATGATATGGTTTTCGAATGAGTTTTTCAAATGCATTTTCTGACTCTATTTAAATGATTACATGATTTTTGTCCTTTATTCTGTTAATATGAACTTTTCATTTAAGAGGGTCAGGCTTATTGGTATGTAATTAACATACCGCAAAATCCATCCTTTTAATATATATAAATACATATATATATATATATATATATATATATAGTTCATGTGCATATATACATTGTAGAGTATATATATATTTTTTCTTGAATACAGATATATATTTTGCAAATAATTTCTTCCAATCTGTAACTCATCCTTTCATTTTTTTTCAACAAGTTTATTTTAAAAAGAACTTTGTTTTAAAATTTAATGTGTTTGCTAAGCAAAGTAAGCCAATCCCAAAAAACCAAAGGCTGAATGTTTTCCCTGATAAACGGATGTTAATTCATAATGGGGAGGGGCATGGGATGAGTGGAGGAACTTTGAATTGGACAAAGGGGAGGGAAGAGAGGGGAGGGGATATGGGGGTTGGAAAAATAATGGAATGTGACAGATCATAATCCTAGGTACATGTATGATTGTACGAATGGTGTGACCCTACTTTTTTTTCACAGAGAAGTGAAAAATTGTGTTCCATTTGTGTACAATAAATTGAAGAGCATTCTGCTGTCATGTATAACTGATTAGAACAAATAAAAAAATAATTTAATCTCTTTTTTTGGCACCAGGTATTAAACCCAGGGGCATTTAATTACTGAGCCATATTCTCAGCTTTTTTTAATATTGTATTTAGAGACAGGGTCTCACTGATTTGCTTCGCACCTTGCTAAGTTGCTGAGGTTGGCTTTGAACTTTCAATCCTCCTGCCTCAGCCTCTAGAGCCACTGGGATTACAGGTGTGCGCCACCATGCCTGATCAATGTGTCTTTTTTAAAATGAAAAAGTGCTGATCTAAGAAGTCTTTGCAGGATACAAGAGCCTAAAGATGTTCTCATCTGTTTTCTTCTACAAGTTTCCCAGTTTTAGGTAACATTTAGTTTAAAATCCATTTTGCTTAACTAATAATTCCTTACACTCACATGACTATCGAGAGCTGACATTTTAGTGCAGTTTTCAAGGTGATAAAGTTTAAATTGTTTGCTTGGGTACCTTGCTTTTTCTTTCTTTGTTTTTTAAAAATTTATTTATTTATTTATTTATTTATTTATTCTAAATTAGGGATATAAAACATCAGAATGCATTTTGAATCATGGTACACAAATGCAGCACAATTTTTCATTTCTCTGGTTGTACATGATATAGCATCACACCATATGTGCAGTCATACATGTACCTAGTGTAATGGTGTCCACCTCACTCCACCATCTTTCCTGCCCCCATGCCCCACCTTTCTTTGTTTTTTAGAGCAGTTTTAGGTTCACAGTAAAATTGAGGAAAAAGTACAGAGTTCCCATATAACTTCTAAGCCCAACACAGGCAAATTCCATTCCTGTCAGTGCCCTGCTCCAGAGTGGTACATAGGTTACATTTACTTTGACATATCATATCACCCAAAGTATCGAGTTTACATTAGGGTTCTCTTCTTCATATTATACATTGTAGGGGCTCGGACAACTGTAATGGGCTGTGTCCACCATTATAGTATCGTACAGAATAGCTTCATTTTCCTAAAAATCCTGTGCATTGTCTATTCATTCCTTCCTCCCCACTACCCCCTGGCATCACTGACCTTTTTACTCTCCATAGTTTCGGCTTTTCCAGAATGTCATACAGTTGGAATCACATAATATACAGCCTCTTCAGAGTGGATTCTTTCACTTAGTAATAAGCACTTAAGCTTTCTCCATGTCTTTCCATGGCTTGATGGCTCATTTCTTTTTAATGTTCAATAATATTCCATTGTCCGGATGTACCACTGTTCATCCTCTCATCTACTGAAGAGCATCTTAGTGGCTTTCAAGTTTGGACAATTATGAAGAAAGCTGCTCTGAATATCCATACACAGGTTTTAGTGGGATAGTTTTCAGTTCATGAGCGGGTAAACAGCAAGGAGCATGATTGCTGGATCATATGGTAAGAGTATGTTCAGTTTTGAAAGAAATTGCCCAACTGTCTTCCGAGGCGAAGGTGCCATTTTGCATTTCCACCAGCAGCGAATGAGAGTTCCCATTGCTCCCCATCCTCTCCAGCATCCTCTCCACATCCACTCCAGCATTCAAGTTCTGGATTTGGGCCATTCTAGTGTGTGTGTGTGTGTGTGTGTGTGTGTGTGAGAGAGAGAGAGTGAAAGAGAGAGAGAGAGAGAGGAGAAACAGAAGACATCAGATAGGAGAATACTACTAAAAGTCAATAGACTGGAGTGTTTACACAGTAAGAAGAAAGATGTAATGAGTAGTCAGTATGAAAATAGTATTAATTGCAGTTATGAAGAACTGCTTGACATTTCTAGCAAATTATCGTGCAGCAAAATAGAAAGTACCCAAGTCAATAATTTTCAGACCTTTCTTTCAAATTGCAGGTCTCTATGACAACTCTTTGTGAGACAGGCTCTAGGACCTTTTCTCCTAAGCCACTCCTCCTATTTGTTTCTGTTGTATGATTTTGTTTGAAAGAAAAAGCATCATCAGAGTTGAAGAAACGAGAACAGGAAATGGGGACAAGGAGGGAAAGAATTGACAGGCCACTGACAAGAATGACTAAATCTAAATCAGAGTAAATTTGCTGTGATTTTCTTTGATTAAACCTTTGTTTCCAACTCTGAAAAGGGATTTCAGTTAGAGGGAAACAGCTGGACCAAATATTAAAACACATAAATCCAAAATAACTAGCATGGTACTGATACTTAAGTGGGTAGGCTACTAATGGAATAGAAAAGAACCATGCAAACAGATCCAAATACACACAGGAACTTGAGTTAAATAAACAGAGGCTGATGAACACCCACACTCTCCAAATCCACCACTGCATCTGAGGCCTCCCAGCTGGAGAATTGTTTTGTGCTCACTCTTAAATTTAATTTGAAGTTTTTCTTTGAACAGTTCTAATCTTTTTTTTTTTTTTTGACAAAATAAATGGCTTTTCTGGAAAATGCAAATTATCAAATTTTATTCGGGGGGGAAAAGTAATAAGTCTAAATCGACAAAAAACTGTGAAAGAATCTGAAAATGTAACCTCTTGTCTCTGGGCATAACTTCCAGTCAAAGGTTCACTTAAAAAAAAAATTAAAGAAAGAAGACAAAACTGTTGTTCTAAATTATGAAATGATTGTTTACAGGGAGACAAATGAGAAATCTCCCAAAATCTTGGAAGACGGAGGATCTGAATGGGGTCTTTACTTTCTCTCCTTCTACCTATGGTTTCGGTTTTCCCTGAGATGGAATAAGATGTACTTGTATTCAGGTAATTTGGGGCGGCTGGAGAGCAGTCAGAGTTCCTGCTTCTTTTGGCCTCTGTTCCCCACAAAGCTCCGGGACACGCCCCTAGCCTGGGTCTCAGGCCTCAGGCTCTGCATCCCTTTCCCTGTAGCCAGCTGTTCCTGGGCAGAAAGGCAGATGCTCTGTCCAGAGGCCAAAGGCCCTTTCCACCTTCCCCCAGGTCAAGACTCAGCTGCATATTAAAGCAGAAGCAATGGCAGGAAGTATCCCTGCAGTGCAGCCTGAGCCTGAGGGTTCCTCCACAGTCTCCTCCTCCCCCCAGCAAAGTCAGGAAGTGCTGTTTTTGAACAGCCATCCACTTCATTCCTGTCTCTTTATGTTAAAAATGCCATTTAGCTGTTCACATTGCCTTGTAAATCATCTGTTATAATTATTTTTTGTAGCCAACTTTGTGACAGATCATATTTTTCTACACATTGTATATAGCTTTTTAAATACTAAACATGATTTATTTAAAATTATAAGAACTTTACACTTATTTTTCTTCATAAGGTCACTTTTTTTTTAGTTAGCCTTAACATAATAGTTGTCTTAAGTACCCATAATTTGTTTCACTACCCATTATAAAAATAGAAGTAAACCATTTGTTCAATTACATACTTTATAAAAATCTCTATTTTGCTTAGTAAATAATTTCTGTAAAAAAGTATCACATGTGGAGAAGTAGGAATTTATATTTGAATTTCACAAAATTCAGTCTACTAATAGTAAGGTTCCTGATTTGTTCTTTCTTCAGTTATCTGCCAGTGTACCTTCTGTTTTAGTTGGCTTTTTCGTCGTTGTGACCAAAAGACCTTATAAGAACAACGTAGAGGAGGAAAAGTTTATTTTGGCTCACGGTTTCAGAGGCTCAGTCCATGTCAGCCAGCTCCATATCTCTCTGCCCAAAGTGAGGCAGAACATCATGGCAGACGGGTGTAGTAAGAAAGCAGCTCAGAACATGGCAACCAGGAAGCAGAGGGAGAGAGAGAGCTCCGCTCACCAGGGACAAAATATAACCCCCCCAAATCACACTCCAGTGACCCACCTCCTCCAATCATGCTTTACCTGACTACAATTACCATCCACTTAATCCATATTTGTGAACTAATCCATTGATCAGGTCACAAATTTAATAATCTAATCATTTCACTCCTGAATGATATTTCATTATCTCAGCTTTGGGGAGATACCTCATTTCTAAACCAGAACACCATCTGATTCTAAGTGACTCTTAAAGGGTAATAGCTAAATCTGAAGAGTTAGTCTCGGGTTAATGGAAAAGGCTTACAGACCTTCTAAATTCTCCCAGAGCCTGGAAGTCCATTTTAAGATTGTGTGTAAGTGCCAAATTTGTGTAGCTTTATGTTTTCTTTCTCTCTGATGGGATAATGTATGCTTAGGGGCTCCCACGAAAACTCAGACCAGTAATGGCACAAAAGATTAAGCCAGTAAGTCTTGATTCAGGAGCCATTACCAGAAGTTGAATATATTTAAGTTCCTGGGCCCCTGCAGAAATCCTAGGAGGACTCCAGGCATGTGTTCTCATGGGCATATGTATACAAACACAGACATTTGTGGACAACGAAGTATATTCAATTTTAAATGCACCAGTATCTTTTTTTAAAAAAAGAATGGGAATTGTGAAAAAACAGAATTTATCAGAATTCCTATTTTTAGCGACAAATCTTAGCAATACTACAAATTACATGTTAATGAAGTTGCATAATTCTTGCATCTCTACTACTAGCAATAAACAAATCCATTCACTTTTCTAGAACACTGACTTATCTTTCGGTTCTTTCTGTAGAAAACACAATCAACAATAAAAAAGCAATCAGGTCATATGCAGTTATGTAGGGAAATGTTGAATGGAGGTATGCCAAGCAGTCCATTGACAAATTTTTCTCTGTGCCTTGTGGAGTATTTGTCAGGGTGCTTTGAAGGGTTAACTGAACAGGCTCAGGCTGTTCAAGCCCAGCACATTTCAAAGGGAGAAGTGGCCCTTGTCAACTCCTGGGAGATGGCTTCTGAGCCTTAGAATCTCCTAGCATGTTTTTGCAGGCCTGAGTCCCTGTATCAGTTTGATCCCTGGCAGGACTGAGACTAGTGGCCAAGGTCAGTCACTGAGATGCCACTTACCTTGATAACTGGTCCTCAACTGTGTGAAATCCTGGACACCGAGGCTCAGGTGAGCTTCCCAGATGGGCTACACTCCACACATTGCCACACATCAGAGCTGGGAGGATTCATGTTGTCCATGCAATCTGCTGGGAGCCTGGGGAGCCCCACTCACCCTTCCCCCTCGCTGATCTTTGCTTTTGTTGTACTCAAACATAATCACAAGCATAACAGCATTTCTGAGCCTGAGGGTGGTCTTGGAGACCCCTGAAATAGCTTTAAAGTTTGTGAATTGCCATGATCTATCCTTCTTTCTTTTCTTTTCCCTCCCTCCCTTCCTTCCTTCGTTTCTTCTTTCTCTCTTTCCTTAGGGGTGCCACATCTCCAGCCCTTTATTTTCTCTCCTCCTCCTCCTCCCCCTCCTTCCCCCTNTTTGAGCATTACTGAATCACTTCTCTCAGGTTGGAACACGTACACTGGGGATTTTTGATGTTGACATCTGGCTTCATATGTGTAACTTAAAAAGCTTGTTGAAGCACCCACTATAAAACACAGTTCCTCGGCCTCCCCGCCTCCTCCCAGTTTTGACCTTATGATCCTCCCGCCTCAGCCTCCTGAGCTGCTGGGATTACAGGCACACACCACCACACCTAGCATCTTTCTCATATTTAATACATTTACTATCATACCTAATCTTGTATTCTTGATATTGGATTTCTTAAAGAGAAGCCCCGAAATTACACAATTTCCAAGTTCCTCCCTGTCTTGCACATGTTCTCATGTCTTGAGCCTTCACACATGGTAACACACCTCCACCTGGAATGAGTCTGCAGAGCTGACCCCACAGGCAGTTCTTTTCTTCCCTTGATTCTCTGCCAGGACTCTGCCCTCTCTCCTCCAAGGCAGAGCAGCTCTGTGTTCCCCGCTGCCCATAACACTTGACACAGAACCGTTTTGGCAATTATCTCAGTATAATGCAATTATCTTACACTACAGATGCACAGCTCTGTCATCCGGATTCCCTCAGGAAGGGAGGGAGGTAGATGAAGGCAACATGGAAGATTAGGAAGAATTTGCTTAGCTGGGTGCAGTGACACACGCCCATAATCCCAGCAGTTTGGGAGGCTGAGGTAGGAGGATCACGAGTTCAAAGCCAGCCTCAGCAACTTAGTGAGACCCTAAGCAATTCAATGACACTCTGTCTCCCAATACAATACAAAAAAGGGCTGGGGATGTGGCTCGGTGGTTAAGCACCCATTGGGTTTAATCCCTGGCACACACAAAAGGAAGAATTTGCTTATCAGAAGACAGAACTGATGAGTCCACCATTCACTAGCTGAGATGTTGGGGCAAGTGTATTCAGTTTTTTTGTTACAAAGTGGCTAACCGCTTGCCTTACAGGATGAGAAAATGTCAGTGGAAAGATCTAGTCACCAGTTTGGGCAGAAGCTGAGAGGCACCCTGAATTTGAATCTCATTTTCCTCAGCTGCTCCTATGTGACCATGGGAAAGTTATTTCGGCTATCTTCTTTAATTTCTCTACTGTGTAATGGAGATGACAGCACCTACTTCACAGGGCCATTGTCAGGATTAAATGAACCAACCAGTGCTTGGCCCGCAGTCAATAAATACTAGCTGGCATTAGACATTCAGTGGAGGTTAACTGCTTTGTGGCACATGTAGCCAGCAGGAATCTGTTCATAGACTCAGCCTTCTGTGTTTATTTCCTGGTAAATATCTTTAAATAAATATCTTCCTGCCTGTACCTTTACCCTAGACCCAAAGCCAAAGCAAGCAGAATATTCAGTCTGGCTTGGGGAGAGTATCCTTCCCCAACCACCACACCCAGGAGGAACCGGGGCAGGTCCCAGGTATTGGTCAACAGCTTCAGTGGTCACTCGGGGTAGGAGTGGGGTTCTGGGTAGCTGTTTAAAATCTACTGCCCTCTCTCCTGGCTTGGAAGACTGTCTTGGTCTGGGTGGGGACAACCATCCCTCTCTCTGACTGTACAGGAGCTCCAGCAATAGTCCCTCAAAGGGAATAAAGGTAGGCCTGGGTCAACTGGGAGTGCCAGGTACCTTTCTAACTTAGTAAGAATTCCTGGGCCTGGCACCCACTCCATGCATGGAGCCAGACCAGGGTGGGAGAGGATGATAGAGGAGTGGGGAGGATAGGAAAAGGGAAGGGAGCGTCAATGTATATTTCTCTTGCTACCCCTATTTTTAACTCAAAAGGCTTTCCACTGTGGCTGGGATTCTCTCCCATAGAAGGGAGCCTCTGGAATCAGTGACCCTTTTGGGGTAGCAGTAACCAAGCTGAGACTTCCTCCTGTCCTACAGATTCATTCCTCTACCTGTTCATTCCAGATTAGTTATCAAAAGCAAGCATATGGTTCTTAGCCCTGACTGGGCCTTGGAATCCCTAGGGGAGCTTTTTAAAAGTGCCCAGGCCTGCGACCTCCTCCTGCAGAAGTAGATTCATTAGCCTGAAGTGTGGCCCAGCCACATATTAATTTCAAAAGCTCCTTGGATGACTGGTATGCAGTCTGCGATGGAAACCACAGGTTACTTAAATGGGTATGGATGAAATGGGTGAATGATAGAGGGATCTCCCACTGTCCTGGGAGCCCACCAACTGCCTGTGGAGTCAGCTCTGCAGACTCATTCCAGGTAGAGGTGTGTTACCATGTGTGACGGCTCAAGACGTGAAAACATGTGCAAGACAGGGTGGAACTTGGAAATTATGTAATTTGGGGGTCTCTCTTTAAGAAATCCAATATCAAGAATACAGGATTATGTGTGAAAGTAAATGTGTATTAAATATGAGAAAGATGCTAAGTGTGGTGGTGTGTGCCTCTAATCCCAGCAGCTCAGGAGGCTGAGGCAGGAGGATCATAAAGTCAAAGCCAGCCTCAGCAATACAGCAAGGCCACCTCCCAAGCCTTACATGGTTTGGTTACTGCTCCTCCTGGACATGGCAAGGCCTGATGGGAGACATCTTGGATGGAAAGTTAGTTTGCAATTGTCTGACTTGGTGAACAGTATGTGGCTTGTTTTCTCTTTAGAAGGGGGAAGGATCTCTGCCCTATGTTCCTCATGGGATAATGGGAAATAGCTTTGGGGAAAGAAAAAGTTAGCTAAAAGATTTCTTCCTTTCTTTTTTTGGAGGGGGATATGACGGATTGAACTCAGAGGCAAAGGTTTTTTCCTAATATCTCTAGTATTCAGCACCCTATTACAAGCAATTTTTTTTTGTGTGTGTGTGTGTGTGTGTGTGTGTGTGTGTGTGTGTGTGTGTGGTACTGGGATCAAACCCAGGGCCTCGTGTATTAGGTGAGCTCTCTACCACTGAGCCATGTCCCCGGCAGCAACGTGCTCTAACATCTTAAACTCTTTCAGAGCTTATAGCACTTTCACCTCTAAGGTCTGAAGGGTAGAAATTCAAGAAAAAGAAACAGGTGGGGGTATTGTCAAATTATTAAGATCAATTAAAATGTGACCTGGTACTAGTTACAAAATTAGTAAAATATAATAAGTTTATTAAATGCAAAATATATCCAATTAGAAAGTATACTAATGAGCAGTTTAAAATCAGATTGATTTGAGTCAAACTGAGCGAAATCTGTGAACTCATACCAGCAAACACCTTGACACCCTTGGTTGAATCATCTTATCAGCTTGTGATGTTTCGATACTTAATTTTTTGGGTCTGTGGCATTCACAGTCCTTGTGTAAGGGGGAAAATCGTATTTGGGTTTAATTGGTGGCTTAGCAAATGTGAGCCATGAGACTTAACCATCAGTTAACTTCTGACCATTTCCATAAATTGAAAGGGAGGGGAATAATAGCACTTAATAAATGCTGGTTACTGTTCTGATAGCGTTACATGTATTTTAATCCTAAATAAAAAAAGAAAAAGAAGAAGACAAACCTCAAAGGAAAGTAATCTTATTAACCTCATTTTACACAAGAGGAAACTGGATCATAGCATAATTAAGTAACTTTGCCAAGATTACAGGTGGCAGAATTTTAATCCAGGCAGTGTGGCTACCAAATCCACACCTTGACCATGGCCATTCTCTCCTGCCACTCTCTTGCTCAGGGCAACTTAATCTCAATCCAAGTGAAGGGAACATCTGATTCAGCTTCTATTCTGATTCTTCTTTCAGAAACCTTGTCCCTCCCCGCAGAGCACCACTGTCAGCGGCAAAGGAGAATATCTGTCTCTAGCTGGTAACAACGTAAACTGATCCTGTTTAACCCTACTGCAATAACTGGAAGCACCTAACATATAAATCATTCAACAACTAGATTGACATGTGAGTGGAGGCAGCGAGGTGCTTATGAGAGGTTCCGACTAGGTGTGTAGACAGCTGTCTGTCCTGGGCAGCAGGATATTTGCTACAGGGGAGAGAAGCACAGGGTGTTAGGAGAGACCCTGGGGGACGGCGACGGATAGATGAGACAGTGTTCCTGGTAGGTGCTCTTACCCCTGACTACATATTAGAAACACTTGGAGAGATTTTTTTTTGGGGGGGTACCTGGGATTAAACTCAAGGGGACTTGACCACTGAGCCACATCCCCAGCCCTATTTTGTATTTTATTTAGAGACAGGGCCTCACTGAGTTGCTTAATGCCTGGTTTTGGCTGACGCTGGCTTTGAACTTGAGATCCTCCTGCCTCAGCCCCCTGAGCTGCTGGGATTACAGGCATGCGCCACCACACCTGGCAACTTGGAGAGATTTTAAAAGAACACCAAGCCCAGGCCACACATCAGACTAATTAAATTAGAATCTCTTGGACATTTCCTTCAAGCCCCTACAGCAGTGGTCACTACTAGAGCAGTGGGCCCTGAGAAACTTGTGAGAAGGCCCTCCCAGGTATACTAAGTCAGCCACCTAAGAGATTCTGATCAAACTCAAGTTTGCACAATGACTCTCAAATAGGCATTAGAATACTCTGAGGGCTGCAGAAAATACAGCCAGACTGGAATCTGAACGGCAGGAGTTAGCAAGCAGAAGGGTGTGAGGAATGGGTACAAGCCCTTACACAGTAGATGACACTTGAGTGCCAGCTATGTGCCGGGTGCCATTTCAAGTACTAGGGATTCGGGAGGAAGCACAGTGAAGTCCCTCTCGTGGGGGCTGGCCTTCTGTGTGAGGCAGGACGGCACCTCAAGACAGTAAACAACCAGGCACTCTCTGAGAGTGACACAGACAATGAAGAAAAATGAAGCTATGTGAGAGGGGTATGTGGGGGAGGCCCTTTCAGACAGGGTCCTAGCCAGGGAAGGGCTCTCTGAGAAGATAGCCATGGGCAAGATGGATGCTTATCCCACAGTATCCCTTCTTCCCATCTTACAAACAGAATGTTAGCAGGGTATACACAATTCAGAATAAAGACTACATTCCCCAGCTTCACTTGCAGCTATTGAAGTCATTCAGAACAACACCAGGACAAAGGGACATGCCCTGGGAATAGCAGAGCTGCAGCCAAAAGGAACTTGGGTCCCATGAAACCATGGTGCAGAGATCGTATACCAGTCCTGGGTAGCAAAGGTCTGGAGAAATACATGTCTGTGTTATTTAAGTCACTGGTATCTTGGAAAATCTTGATATTTGTAGCTGAATCTAATACTAATTCAATGAGGCTTTTTTGGGGGGGAGGGAGGGGGCATTGTTTGGTACTGAGGATTGAATACCGGGTGTTTTACCACTGAGCTACATCCCCAGCCCTTTTTGAGACAGGGTCTAAGTTGCTGCTGAGGCTGACCTTGAACTTGCAATCCTCCTGTATCAGCCTCCAGAATTGCTAAGATTACAGGTATGGGCCACTATGCTTAACTAATTCAGTGACTTTTAATTAAAGCTTTAAAAGGAGGAAGCAAATCAAGTAGGAATCTGGAGGCAAAAGCACCCCAACAGGAAAAAATAGCAACGGTGAATGCCCCAGAAGTGGGGTCATGCTCAGAGCATCCAAGGAACAGCAAGGAAGCTGGGGTGACTGGAGTGGGAGGAGAATTTGAAGAAATGAGGACAGGGTGGTATTGTTGGGGAGGGGGGCGTATTCAGAACATAAAAGTTTTCTTTTGAAAAGTTTGTATGTACAGAAATGTGTATAAACACATCCATTTTAAATAAGGCAAACATTTGTGTACCCGCAGTATCCCTTCTTCCCATCTTACAAGCTCCCTGGGCCTGTGGGCATCCTTTCCCGCCCCACAGCTACTGTTGATTTTTTGATAACCTCTCCCTAGTGTTGTTTTAGGGATGTGTCATGTACATACGCTTCCCTGAGTAAGACTGGCTGCTAATTAATTCTCCTATAGTCAAAGTCCCCTTTGCTCCACATTCTCAGCACTTTGAATGGACTGTGTCCTTCAAAATGGTTAAGGTGGTAAATTCTGTGTATTTTATAATCTATACAAAAAGGCAAGTAATGGCATCCAATTATTCCTTTATTCTGTATTGCCCTGAACACCGAGAATAAATACCTTTCCTTTATGGGATTTTTAGATACCTTTTGTGAGTTACCATTCAGTCTTTCACCCATTTAATATTTTGGTTCTTTTGTTGTTGTTCTGGGGATTGAACCCAGGGGTAATATGCCACACAGAGTTACATTCCCAGTCCTTTTTGAGATTGTCTTATTAAGTTGACAAGGTTGGCCTTGAACTTGCGATCTTCTTGCCTTAGCCGCCCCAGTAACTGGTATTATAGACATGTGTCACCACACTTGGATGGTCCGTTTCTTAACTTACAGGAAAGATTTATATTTTCTTATGTAGTCCTTTGAGTTGCATGAAGTATCTCCTCGGTGTCTTTTCACTCTCTGGGATCATCTGTGGATGGACACTCTTATGTAGACAATTTATATCTTTATTGGGCCAGAGACCCAATAAAGTCCATTTCTAGTTAAACAGATGGTGAGTTTTAAATTTTATCATCTATTGAGGTAATGACAATGGAATGTGAATTCACTCTTTTTCTATTATTAAAACTTTCACTGAATTCCATGGATAAATCCAACTAACTAATGATTTTTTCCTTTTTAAACATTCCAATTTACCAACTTTTCATCTAAAATTCTTACTTCTGTGACTGCATGCTATCCTTGTTGAGTTTGGAATGAAGATTACAAGAGCATCTTAAAATGAGCTGGGGGGGGGGTGTTTTCTTCCCCCTGTATTCAGGAATGGTGTATGTAAAATTGAGGGGTTTTTTTTGCTTTTTTTTTTTGAATTTTTAGTAAGCTCACTGAATTCAACTGAGCCTGGAGGTTTCTTTAGGAAGAAATAGCTACTCAATTTGACTATTTAAATTTAGGTTTTCAATCCCTTCTTGAGTAAATTTAGGGCTATTTATACCTATTTTCACTGCAACTACAACTTCAAGTTTATTAGGATAAAACTATACATATCTTTGGAAGATGTCTATCTCATACTGATTTTAATATTTGTTCCTTTTTAATCAGTTCAACTGTACTAGTCTTTTTTTTTTTTAATATATATTTTTTTTAATTATCGGCGGACACAACATCTTGGTTTGTATGTGGTGCTGAGGACCGAACCCGGGCCGCACGCATGCCAGGCGAGCGCGCTACCGCTTGAGCCACATCCCCAGCCCATGTACTAGTCTTTTCAGAGCCATTTTCAAACACCAACTTCTTTATTGTTTTTTTCTTAATTTCTTTTCTTATTTTTTTCCTTTAAAAAACAAATTTTGAGTTGCTTTACCACCAAGCTATAGCTCCAGTCCTTTTTATAATTTTATATATTTGTGTGTATATAATTTTTTTTTTTTTTTTTTTGAGATGGGGTCTAAGTTGCTTAGGGCCTTAGTTGCTGAGGTTGGCTTTGAACCTGCGATCCTCCTGCCTCAGCTTCCCAAGTTGCAGGCATGTGTCACTGAGCCCAGCTGATACTCTTATAACTTAATATGGATGCTTGTCTTTTATTTTCTGCCTAGTTTTCTAACACCACTGAGGTTATAAACTTCCAATACCTTAACTGCTTCCCTGTGCCTTTTGCTATGTTTTTAATTTCAACGTTTCTGCACTTTCTTGTTTTAGATGTCTTTTGTACACAGCATGTTCTTTGATATCTGATAATCTCTGTCGTATGATTGGAGCATTTAGTCGATTTTCACTTGGTGTAAAAGTGAACAACGTGCAACAATACATGGGTAATGAAGACAGAGAAAGAAACCCTAAGGAAAAAATAACAGAAATGAAGATTGATGGGTTCATCTGTGGAGTGGTCACAGCTGAGGCAAGAACCATGGGTTTAAATATAAATAGTAAAAACTATCAAAACTTAAATGCAAAAAGGAAAAAGCCAGGATATCATCTGAGAACAGTTATAAAAGGTTAACATACAAATAATGGAAAAACAGGGAGAAGGCAGAAAAATATTTTAAATAATGACAGTCACTCAAAATTAATGACAGACACCAAACCACAGATCCAAGAAGCTCTCAGAATGCAATAAATGCCACTAACAACGAAACTTCATTAGGCATAGCATATTCAAACTACAGAAAGTCCAAGGCAAAAGAGAAAAATCTTAAAAGAATTTAGAGGAACAAAATACGTATAGAGCAGTAAATATAAGAATAATATTGTACTTCTCTTCAGAAACCATGCAAGCAATGAGCGAGAGGAATGAAACATTTAAACATCATACTGGAAGCCCTAGCTAATGCAGTTAAGAAAAGGTATACATATCGGAAAGAGAAAAAAAAACAAAAACTGTCTTTGCTTGCAAATGATATGATTATGTAGAAAATCTCAAAGAATGGACAAAAACCTCCTGGAACTAATAAGTGATTACAGCAAGGCTGCAGGATATGGTTGATAAGAAAATAATGGGTTTTATTTATCAGCATGAACAACTGGGATCTGAAATAAACAGGTGAAAAAAATAATACTTAGGCATAAGTGTAACAAAGTGTGCGACAAGACCTATATAAGGAAAATCACAAGACTCCAATGAAAACAATCAAAGAGGGCTGGGGAAGTGGCTCAAGCGGTAGCATGCTCACCTGGCATGCGTGCGGACCAGGTTCGATCCTCAGCACCACATACAAACAAAGATGTTGTGTCCGCCGAAAACTAAAAAATAAATATTAAAATTCTCTCTCTTTGTCTTCAAAAAAGAAAAGAAAAGAAAACAATAAAAGAAGAAGAACATGAACGAAGAGATGCTCCATGTTCATGGAGCATCTTTTTTTGCCAACTTAATCTGTAAAATCAACACAACTCTAACCAAAATTCAGGAAGTTATTTTATGGCTATCAACAAACTAACTTTGTGTAAAGGCAGAGACGCAGAATAGTCAATACAAAAATGAAGAAAAAAAAAGTCTAAATTCAACATTTACTATAAAATGACAGTAATCAAAAGAGAATGGTATTGGTAAAAGAACAGACCAAGAGGTCAATCAAATAGAATAGTGGGTCCAGAAATAGACCAATATAAATGCAATCAACTAATCTTTGACTATGGAACAAAGGCAATATAGCAGAAAATAGACCTTTCAACAAACAGTACTGTTACAAGTGGACAGGCACATGCCAAAAGAAAGAAAAAAAGAATCTAGGTATAGATCTTACAACTTTCATAAAAGTTAACTAGAAGTGGATTATATATCAAAATGTAAAAATGCTATAAAACTCCTAAAAGACAGGTGAAAATTCAAAGGACTTTCAGTATAGCAATGAATGTTTAGGCCACTGAGGATACAACCCATGAAAGAAATAACTGATGAATTGGACATCATTAAAATTAAAAACTTCTGATAAAAATAATAATAATTTAAAAAAATTAAAAACTTCTGCTCTGCAAAGGAGACCATCATGAATATAAGATGAGCCACAGACCAGGAAAAAAGTATTTGCTAAACACATACCTGATAAAGGACTGTGAACAAACATTACAAAGAACTACCAAAACTCAGTAAGAAAACAAACTGAAAACAGCAAAAAGATATGAATAGACACCACGGAGAAGATATACAATTGGAAAATAAACATATGAAAAGATGTTCAACATCATGTCATCACAGAATTGTGAATCAAAACAACAATAATACCACATGATTCAGGACAGCCAAAACCCAAAACATGAACACCATAAAATAGTGGAGAGGATGTAGAATAGAGAGAGCTCTCTTCACCGGTGGTAGAAATGCAAAATGATATATCCACTTTGGAAGATGGTTTAGCACTATTACCATATGATAGAGGAAACTTAAATGCATACTACTAATTGGAAGAAGCCAATCTGAAAATGCTACATACTGTATGAATCAATACCCTGACATTCTGGAAAAGGCAGAACTATGAAGATAACCAAAACAGAGGTTTCCAGGGGTTCAGGAAGGGGAAGGATGAAAAAGTAGAACACAGGAGTCTTGGGGCAGTGACTCATCTTTGTTGTAATACGGTAATGGGTATATAAGTCTGTGAAATCCACAGAATGTACACCACCAAGAGTGAACCCCAATGTTAAACTATAGACTTTAGTAGATAATGTGTCAATGTTGACTCATCAATTATAACAAATATGCTATATTGATACAGTATACTGTCGGTGGGAGAGGATGGCAGGGTTAAATGGGAATATGTGAAAGCTCTCTGTGTTCTGTTTAATGTTGCCATGAAGTTAAAAGTACTCTAAAAAAATAAAGTCTACTACTCTTTTTTTTAAAAAAATCAATTGTATTTTTACAAATCCAAAATGAAAGATACAATTCCATTTACAACAGCATCAAAAATAATAAAATATGTATAAATATATTTCAACAAAAGAAGCATAAACTTACACGGTAAAAACTACAAAATGTCATTAAAAGAAATTAAAGATGTAAATAACTGGGAAAACATCCTATGTTCATAAGAAGAACTATATTGCCAAAGTGAAAGTAGTTCCCAAACTGATCTACACATGCAAAGCAATCTTCATCAGAATACCTACCAGCTTCCTCCTAGATATTTATAAGATGATTCTAAAACTCATGTGAAATTATCAGGATCTCTGATTAGCCAAAACAACCTTGAAAAGGAATAAACTTGATTTACACCTTCCAATTTCAAAACATATTACAAAGCAATGGTAATCAAGGCAGTGTGGTGCTGGCATAGGATAAATGCACAAATCAATAGAACAGAATGGAAAGTTATGTGTTTACAGACAACTGATTTTTAACCGGGGTACAGCCAAGGCCATTTGATAGGGAAAGAACAGACTTTTCAACAATTAATACTGAGACAACTGGATAGCCACATAGAAAAGAATGAAAGTGAACCATTATGCCATTTAAAGAATTTGGATCCAAGTCCTAAATGTGAATTAAAACTATTAATATTCTTGGAAGAAGAAATATAGGTAAATCTTCATGATCTTAGACTTGACAATGGATTCTTAGGTAAAAACAAAATCATAAGCAACACAGGAAAGAAATGAGGCTGCATCAAAATTTAAAATGTTTGTGCTTTAAGGGATATATCAAGAAAGTGAAAAGATAATCCAGAGAAAATATTTGCCAATCATATATCTTCAAAAGGACTTGTACCTTCAAATATAAAAATATTTACAACTCCATAATAAAAAGACAAATAACCTCAATTAAAACATAAGGAAAGGATATAAATAACAGTTATTTCTCCAAAGAAAATATGCAAATGACGAATAAGCACATAAAAAAGATGGTTAGGATCTATTAATCATCAGATATGCAAATCAAAACCTTTATAAGTTCACATTTCCAACCTATTAAAATGGTTATAGTAAATAACAGTAACAAATATTGATGAGGATTTGAAGAAATTGGAACCTCGACACATTGATGGTACAGCAACCTTGGAAAAGTCTGGAAGTTCCTCAAAATGTTAAATATGGAGTTAGCATATGACCCAGCAGTTCCCATCCTAGGTATATACCTAAAAGAAACCAAAAAATCATGTCCACACAAACACACGCACATGAATGACCACAGAGCATCATTCAAAACAGCCAAAAGACGGGAACCACCCAAATATTTGTGCACTGCTGAATGGATGAACAAAGCATGACATATCCATACCATATCATTATTTGGCCATAAAANGGGGGTTCTTTTTATGGCGTTATAGTACTTGCTTGTAGTTCATACAATAGCATGTGGGAATGGATTCCAGTGACATCAGGTTAACCAATTCTTGTTTCAGTTACAATGCATCAAATCCAATATTTGGGTCAGGTTATTAGCATCAAGAGATTGAGATAAATACATTTTTTTTGGCGGGGGGTGGGCACTGGGGATTAAACAGAGGTGCTTGACCACTGAATGACATCCCTACTCCTTTTTTTACTCAAGATAGGGTCTTCCTAAGATGCTGAGGCAAGTCTTCAATTTGCAATCCTCCTGCCTCAGCCTTTGGAGTCACTAGGATTATAAGCATGCTTCTGGCTTCAACAATTATACTCTGTAACTGAGCATGGTGTACCTGATGCAGATGAGGTGGTTCTCAATACATAATCTAGACTACATGCAGAATTTCCCCAGCCTTATATACATAGTAGGTTGGGTCCACAAGAGGTCACTTAAGACTCTCAGGTTTACTAAAACATCTACTTGTACATGATCTGCACTGTGTACCCTGCACTTACTAACTGCTCTTTGCCCCTGTAAGCTGCAACAGCCTAGAAAGTGAAGGTGCTGCTTCCTTTGACTCTTCAGCACCTCTACTACCTACCCCAAATATGCACCTTCTCTCAAGCTTTCCTGTCTTGGTAAATATCTGCTGCTTGGGTATTCTATTTTCAACAGATATCAAATTTCCACAGGGAGCATAAGTCAAATGCAAATGGGTATCCATCATTTCTTCATTCACAAATATTTATTGAGTATCTACTACGCACCATTTACCACATTAGAATCTGGGGTGCAATGAAATATCATCTCTGCCCTCATGGAGCTTACAATCTAATAGAGACAATACATGGTGAACCAATACATAAAATCACAGGTGTGATAAATCCCACACAGTATATAAACAGGGTGATATGATAGAAAATATCTAAGAAACACCTACTTTTAAAATAAAATAATTGAAAGCTGGGGGTATGGCCCAGTGGTAGATTACAAGCTTAGCATGTGCAATGCACCAGGTTCAATCCCCATCACTAAAACAACCAACAATAAAATAAAATAAAATCATTAGGAAGGGCCTGGGAATGTGGTTAAAACTGGGTCTGAAACCTGACTCCCCACTTAGCAGTTGGCCTTAGACAAATCCTTTACCCTCTTAGAATCTGTTTCCACATTTGTAAACTGGAAATAATTCCAACAAATTCTCATTACTGTTATCTATCAGGCAAATTCCAATGCCTTCTGTTGCACAAGAGTCTTCACAGGCAGAGACTACTGACAAAGGCATTTCCACAAGGACAAAGGGCAGCAAACACTAAATGCAGGTGTAGCCCACACTAGTGAGAGCCACAGGGAAATGAGAGCAAATCTGTCATGGCAAGGCAGTGAAGAGAAGGAAAGGAAAGGCTGAGACAGAGCTAAGCAGGGAGGAAGGAGCCAACAGGCAACCGCAAGGGATTAGAGCATGCACAGCCCAGAGGAGAGCAAAGGTGAGATGCAGGACAAGGAAGGGCTGAACTTTGGAAAGTCTGTACAAAACCCAGGGATGAGCTCCACAGGTGATCTAAGAAACTCATCATTGTCTCCTCTAAAGGACTAACCACAACTGCCTCCCGGCTGGTAAACAGCATATTATCCTTCAACCTGTAACAGGATAAAAGCATAACAGCCCCGTTATCTCCAGTCTCGGACTGGCACTTATTCCTGCAGCTATGCAGTGAATTCTGGAACTTGAGTCCACTTGTTCCTAACTACTTTGGCCAGGATCTGAAAACCAGTTTCGTCTAGATTTCCATGAGTTTCCTAAAAACCATAGCTAATTAATGTCACTTCAGCTTAGTCAAAGGGCTTCTGAGGTAGGTTTGGGCCAGAATCCCAAGCCCACTACTCACTAAGATGTTGGTGAACTTACTAAATCTGTTAGTCCATTTGTAAAGTGAAAAGCTATTATAAGGAATGAGACACACTGTAGTAAAGTTAGCACACAAAACCTAATACTAGGTAAGAATTCTTGTTTTTTAAAAACTAGATAAGCCCTTTGAAGGCTTCAATTAGATCTTTTATAATTACTTTATCCCAGACATAAGAAAAACATTAAACATCTGTTGAATAGTTTGATGAAGGCTAAAATAAGAGACATATTCCATTTTGAAACAACATGCTCCTTAATTTAGGATAGTTAAGCTTCTAGAACACAGAATAAAGGAAGCTTTATAAACCATTCGGAAATGAAAAGCAGTTTGGGAAATAATGAACGTACTATGCCAGTTGAGAAAATGCTACTTACACCTCTAATATGAACATAGCAATCTGTTTTCTTTCTCCATAGCCACCCTTGAACACCAAGAATAAGATCTGATTGGCAACATAAAAGAATGCAAAGTGAAACGGGCAGAGCTTGGCCCTGTTTTGTTTTAGCCTTACCACTTTTCCAGTTTGGGTTGGACTGCCTTTGTCTCAGCAGATCCTACTGGCTTTAGGGAGATCAGAAAGGCCACAATGGAGCCTACAAGAGGAAAAAGAAAGCTGCTACTAAGGGCTGGCCCTAGGCACAAATTGTTTATTAAAAAAAAAAAAAAAAAAAAACCCAAAGTGTAGTCTGACCAATATTTTTGCTACTGCACAGTGCAAGTAAAACTATGTGAAAATTCAGTTGGATATACATATGGAGATGTTTCTAGAACTTGTCAGATAAATTCAGTTAACCTTCCATACCGATAGGACCTGCATCAGTGGATTCAACTAAACATTTGGGGGAAGCAGGACTGCATCTGTACTGAGCACATACAGGCTTTTTCTTATTATTATTTAAAAAGAAAGCACAGCTATTTATACAGCTTTTATATTACATTAGGTATTATAAATAATCCAGAGATGATTTAAAGTGTATGGGTGGATGTACACAGATTATATTAGTACAATGTCCTCTTATATAAGAGGTAACATCTGTGCTTGTTAGTACTGGGTGGGGCAGCTCTGGAAGCAGTCTCCCCAGATAATTGGGACAACTGTATATTTAAAACTGAGAAATCCTGGGAAAGTATCTTCCAATTATCCTTAGCCCAGTTCACCAGGCTCAGAAGAGCTGAGGATCTGAGTGCAGATGGCTGCATAAAGATAAATGTGTTCTTGGAAAATACACTATGCAGCCCTTCTCACACCTCCTGGTGGAGTATAAATGACAACAACTGTCTGGAAAGGTGGCATGAATCAAGAACCACAAAAATGTTCATATCCTTGACCCAGAAATCACACCTCTAGGAATTTATCCTAAGAAATAATTTATGCACAAATCTAAAATGTCCTATGGGGAAAGGTTATATGAATTGTGATAGAGCCACACAACGGAATATCATGGACTTAATAATGGTTGACAGAGTTTTTAATGACAAGGAAGAATGCCTATAGATTGAGGGAAAAAACAAGGTACAAATTATATATAAAAATGCATAAGCAGCAAAGAGTCTGGCAAGAAATATGCAAAAATATTTAATGTGAATCTCTTCTCTCTAGTGATGGACTTAGGGGCAATTTTTGTTGTTCTTTTCTGTACCGTCTACATTTCTACAATGAGCATATACCACTGACATAAACAAGAATAAAAAAATCAGTGAACCAGACAATCATTAAAGAAGAATGGGCAAATATTTTAATAAAACTTTGTTTTTTCTAGAAATTGCAGTGTGGTTTCTAACAAAAAAAAGGGGGGAGGGGGAGTGGGAGTCATACAAACCAGTCATTTATTTGATAGGAGGCATGAGACTCTTAAAAAGCAGAATTCTTAAATTCTTTTCTATAAGTTTCATTGTATGCATGTAGAACTGTAGCAGAACAGATGGGAATTAGGTGGAACCATCAATCACCCATCAAAATGACACTACCAAGCTCTCACATCACATGAACCCAGTGCCACTAAGTCCAATGTCACCCTTAAGTTATAATGGGGTACTACTTTACATTTTCTAAGGTGAAAACAACTAGGAAAAAAATTCATTATGATATTCCAAAGAACTAGAAATAATTGGAAACAATTACTTTTTAGCCAATGAAGGCTGGGGAGAAAAGAATACCTGACAACTAAACCAATGCTCTGTAAAAACCTTAACAGTTAAAAGCACAAATGTAACTTTACTGGCAAAAGAAGAAAGGAGGTTATTAGATGGTGAGTGTCTAGGATTGGCTTGAAGGTATATCAAGATCAAAATAGTTTCTGTTCAACTTTAATTAAAATTCAACATCTTACTTTTCTTCAGATTTCTTAATACTATCCTAAAGAACCTTGTTTTAAACCAGGAGTTATGGATCAACTGAATTACACTTGCTATCTGCTATCTCTTACCTACATATTGTATTTTTATCCTGGAACATGTTATCAGATAGATGCCACATAACCTGAATTCATCACAACTATTTCATTTGGCCTTTACATTTATTGTAGAACAGATGCCAAGTATTTATAACTTCAGGGCAGAAATGGAATAAGATCCTAAAATGGATCCCCTAGGGGTGAAAAGTGGGTGAGTGTAAGTGGCTCTAGGCGAGCAGCTACAGTCAACACCAGATATTCTGCAGGACGTACCAAAGCAAGAGAAGCCTTCCCTATTTCTAAGTGAAGAAAGGTAAAAATACAAGTTGGTTAAAAGACTATAAAAGTAGTAATTACAGCTCCTTTCCTTAAACAAGATACTCCAAATAATGATTGACTGGCTGACTTCTAAGTAACAGCTTTTTATTCCATTATACTTTGTTAAGCAGAATCTGGGTTAGCAAAATACACTGCTATCAGGATCTTTGTAAAAATAATTAAAGTGAACATATTAAATCAAGCTTAGAAACCATGTTGTTGTCATAGTGCCAAAAGCACACCAAAAAGTATCTTCAAAGACATCTACAAAAGGTAAGCCCAACATTAAAAACTTGAAAGTATATTTTCAAAAGTGTTAGTTGCCTGAGGTAAAATAAAAATTTATACATAAGTTCAGTGTAAAGCACCAAAAATGAACACTAAAACTGTTCACATAAAACAGTAACAAGGAAACATCACAACTACAAAAGGAGAGGTTATCAGTTACAAGAACCAAGTATTAATATTTTCATTACTTTATAAAACTTTGCTGATTCAACTGGGAGAAAAGGAGTTTCCGAGAATCTAAAGGGTCACAAAATGATAACAAATATGCATTATTTCTTTGTTAACAAATTATACCACACAAATCAAGTTACTTTTTCTGATTACAGAGTTAACAGAAATTGCATCTGTACTTACAGCAGCAACACGAAATCCTACCAATAAGTAGTTCTCTGTATCTGGACCAAAAATAAGACTGTAATCTGGATTGAAACCTAACAGTTAAAAGATGAAACTGGCAACTATGGTGCAACTAGTGCTCCAAGAGTCAGGGCTGACTTTGCTTTTCCATGTCTTTAACATGCAGCCCACACAAAGGGATACTACATTAAATAAGTGGATGACGGAGCCAAAGAAGGTATAATGTGGAAAATCACACATTACAGAACACGAAAAGAGGCAACAAATGCCATGAAAACTTGAGAGAGCATCAAAACCCAAGCAGGGAGCTCCCTGGAGTTGCACCAATTCTGAAGCAAGGTGTCCTCGTTAAACTGCAAGTGGACAGCCCTCCTCTGGGCACCTCTGCTTGAGAAGGAGACTCGTCAGACTAGCTATGAAAAGTGAACACAGCCTAGGAGAGAAAGCTCAACATAAGAAAATGCTAGCTTCTAGATAATTTAAGAAGCCAAATGAAATAAAGTATAAAATTTGGATAAAAATGTTTCTCTACAAGGAAAACCCAGTTTATGAGTGGTTTAAAATCAAACAAATGATAGGAGAGTGGTTTTCAAAGTGGACCCAGTAAAGCTAGAGGGGTGGAGTGTTTTTGGATACCATGGAATGAGACATGAAGTGGGCTTCATGCCCCTCTCCCAAACCCTTCCTCACTGTTCAGTTCAAACATTTCTCATTTTGTTTCATCTTTTGTGGTTTAAAGAAAGACTGAAAAAAAGGAAAAAGAAATTAATAATGTCCCCTTTCTTCGCTATTGTCTTTTCCTTTTGAAAATCATTCCATGAGACAGAAATTACACTGGCAAAAAATATGACTGAAGACCTAAAACAATTTTTATGTCACTGCCCCTAAAATGTGAACAGTTTCAACAGTGATTTGTATATTTTCCTATAAAATCAATGAGCAAATTAAATTCTTAGGGAGAGACTAAATTTTGTTCTTTCCACCTTCCCTAAATCTGTCCTTCCACTCCTATCAACATTTCTAGACACTGGAAAGAAAATTCGAACAAACTTTCTAGCCACACCTTACCTCAAAAATATTTCATTCAAAGGCTGCATAGAATTTTTTAAGAAGGCAAGCCTTAAATTTATAGAAAACTCTAGAATGAGAATGTACAGTTACCAAAAATAATACATCATGTCAGGGCAGAATCTGCATAGTGTTCTTAGACATAATCACTAATAAAGAGCAGCCAAATCCTAGAACTTCCTCTGCATTCATGAGCAAACAGAATCAAAATGTAAATGACAACCAGGGAAAAAAGAATACCACAAAGGCCATTTTTCTTTGATGGAATCATGAAGAGTGAAAGAATAGTGAAACTCAAGCTTTGGCCACTTATCAAAATTTCATTACTGCAACAAAAAAATAAATCTCCATGGAAAAGACTCATTTAGCAAACATGACTTCTTTCCATATATTTTTTCTTTCACATTGGATTAAACAGAAGTTGCTGTCATTTTAGAATCAGTGATTACATCTTTTTTAATTAGAAAAGTTTAAATATTTACATAATTTTTATTGCTGTTTATTATACCCCCCCCCCAAAAAAAACCACCTTTAAACTGCCTTGTAGAATCCATCCAGTAATGTATGAAATTGAAATCCACTGCTCAAGAAGACACTGTTATGGCTGAAATGTATCTGATGCTCAACATGAATACGAAAAGTCCTTGTGTGTCATTTGGTTCTTGCTTCAGTCATCTGGGTTCATCTCTCAGAAAGCAAAAGAATCCATTTGACGTTTCAATAAATATCAAATTGCCAAAAAAATAGCATCCATGGACCAGAGATCCAAGAAAAAGCAGTTTTGATGAATGATTCCCAGAATCAAATGAGTCCGCCTTTAGTCCAATGAGATGATGTCAGGAATGTTACTTCCACTGCTGGTTATGACCCCTGTCTCACTTCTGCTGCTGGATGAACTAACATGAGTACTGCTTTCATGGGGGCTGGTGGTGGTGACGGACGTACTGCTTGCTGTTAAGGGTGAGGTGAGACTATCCAAAAACATAGGAGGACAGTACTGCTTGAAACAAACAATGATGCCGATGAGGAAGAGGCTACATTGGTTTTAAATAAATAGACTAGAAACTGTTAGATATGCACAAGTGATAGTCACATATTTAAATCGCCCTTGAATTTAAAGATACCTTTAAACTTCACATCTTTGGGTGGAAGATGGCCTGAATTTAGCTAGCTAGTTTACATTCTTCAGTGAATGCATCATATTCTTGATTCTCTCAAATCAAGAACATGTGAAACTTGTTTGTTGACCGCATACAGAGGTAAAAGAACAAGTAATGTCAACAATAACTGAAATCACTTAGTATTAAATATTGGCCCCACAATTATGATTCATTCTTAATTGGTCACTAAGTATATTTAGACAAAGTTTAAACCACAATATAAAAGGCTGATAAGCACTTATTTTTCAAGCAAAAATGCTAATGAAAAGCTCAACCATTTTCTAAAATTCAGTATCAAACAGACCCTTTATGAGTAAGAGTGAATATTAAGAGTGAGCAGCAGAATGATGGGGCTGGACTCCTCTGTACATACACATAGAACACTACTTGTGTAATAAAAATGCCAACATTCATTCTAAAATGGAGACTACAAGGAATGCTCAGGCAGGAAATCATATAATCACAAAACTTTGGAATGCATCTTAATGAAGATCTAATCTAATCTTAAAATGCTTGCTTGACATTCCTCACCAGTGTTCACATTTCAAGTCACCTTACCATACAGGCTGCTAATTACCCCCAAAGACAAATCTAAAGTGTGAGAGTCTATAATACTGACCAAGAGAAATGGAGAGAAACAAGGGATAAACATTTAAATGATCATAGTAGAATACGTTATAAGAGAAACAACCATACTGACTTTAACAAAATAATTAGCAACTCACTGTCCTAAGTGGGTCTGGATACAGACTGAAAGGTCAGTAAGGATATCTGATTGGTATTATATATTCTATATATCATTCAATTCATTCTTAGAACCACTAACTTATGAAATGGTCATTTAAAACTGAAATTGTTTAGACTCCATGATCTTCAAAGCCCATAAATAAAATGGGAATAACAGCACCAAGTTTAGGCTGTCTTTCAACAGAGAAAGTTATTTAATGTTTTGGATGGAAAATTCTTGATATATTAATAAAATGAATGCCACACACAAAGAGATTCAAGGGATGTTATAAGGGGGAGAAAGTAATTTTAAAAAGCTTCTAAGTAGCTCTGAAGATAGTTGAATCATTGGATACTACAAATTCTTCTCTAAAATCAAATCAATTTCTAACTTCTCTAAAAAGTTGTTTCTAAAAAGTCAGGGAAAAATCTGGGGGGAAAATTCCAGAAACTTATGATTTTATTCTTACTACTTTTCAGGTTGGTTTTTACTACCTGACAGTAAAAACACACCCCTCTTCATTTATACAATGAGTGGATGCTATAGTCCCATCCTCCATGTACTTCCTCGCCTTGAATTGTTATACTCCAGTTATAACCATTTTACTTCTAACCCTTATCTATATATCTACCTAAAGACAATAGATATTAAGGGGCAATATGGAACTAAAGCAGGAAAACCTAAGGATTCTATAGTAAATGGAAGGCACAATCTCATTCATCTACCAACTTATGTAATCAGCCTGACACTCACCGAGGCAAACAGAGCTATGAAATAATAATCTCAGGCTCTAATATAATTTTTTCTAAAGGACTTCACAAAAATTGGTAACCTTTAAGTCTGAAAAATCCATATCCTAGAAAAATAGATATCCTTGCTATAGAATCTACTAAATCAACTAAAGGTGACAAGAAATTCCTCAGTCTGTTCATTATTTGAGGTCCAAGTTCCCAGTGCTGTTTGTGTTCAGATTAATAAATTACAGGAGGCTCATAACAGACCTGTAGATAGTTGATGCTGAGCAACCCATGAAGTAGGGGTCTATGGTTCATCCTTTGCCCCACTACTCATTATACCTGCTCTCAAAGTCTCTTTCTGGCTGTTTTCTTTCCCTAATTTTCCTCTGCTAGAGCTCTAAGCATGTGAATGGAATCCATGCTCACTGAAGAGTCTGAAGGGCTGGAACTGGGAGCTAACAGAAATGCTTATCTTTGAGAGAAAATAGGCACATCACACCTTTTCACTGAGGTATTCCTAATGTCTGATGGTTTTCCTTCAAACAATGGAGAATTAAGTTGGCAAGTCAAGTCTATTTAACAAGCTTTAGCTGTTATTTATGTATATAGTAAGTTTCTGTTTTGGGGAACTGGAGACTGAACCCTGGGGCACTTTTACCATTTAGCCACATCCTAGCCTGTTTTCTTATTTAAGGACAGGGTCTAAGTTGCTGAGGCTGACTTTGAACTTGTGATCCTCCTGCCTCAGCCTCCCAAGCCGCTGGGATTACAGGTGTGTGTCACCTCGCCAAGCAAGATTAAGTTTTTATTGATAAAATTTTACCTTTAAAACCTTAATCCCCAGCCACCTGGCACTGCTTCCACTCAATCTAATCAAATACTGATTAATCTCAATAAAGTATGATTAAAAGCTTAGGTATTAAAGACAAAAAATTATAAATTGAAAAATAGTAACTTTATTTCTCCAAATAAAACTGTGAAATATTTATACAGTACTTTCTTCCCTTCAATGTAAATAACTGATAGTTGACTGTCCTGATTTTATGCAACTGGTCATTTTTAGTTAGTATGGCATAACAATCAAATACAAATTAGTTGCTTAAATTCAGGATACATACCTGGGGATCAACTGGAATAAGGGAAAGAAAATCCAAACCTAAAACAAAAATGTTTTGTTAATAGTTGACTCATATTTTGGGGACTAGAATTATTTTCCAAAATGATTTTGTATTTATCATAAATCACAAAACTACTGGGTTAAATGCTTACCACTTTGCCATAGGAAGTTCTGTACCATATCACTTATCAGTGACACATCAGTGATATTTGATGCATATAAAAACCTGACAAAGTAACTGGAAAAACCACCTCCCAGCATCTCAAAGGAAGCAGTCCAAAAATTTTCAGAGAAGTAGGACTAATCATACATTTTTACTTTGTCATTTAACAGAATGAGAGGCAATCAAAATGATGAGATAATGATCTTCAGATTAAAAAGAAAAACATACTTAGGTTCTTAAAGATAATTCACATTTATTTTTCAGAAATACACATTGAGGTTCATCTAAAATATTACTTCTTAAACAGATGTCTCTTTCATTGATACCTCTCTGACCCTTGCTGCCAATGAAGAGTAGTACACAGTCCCACACTCCGCACAAAGCAAGCAGTTGGTAACTGTTGCTCACTAACAAGCAAAAGTTAATACAAGTTTACTAAGCTCTAAACCAATGACCTGGGATTCTCCACTTATGTTTTAGAAATAGGAATGTAGAAAAGGTTGCCCAGGAATATCATTTAAGAGGGTTAAAGTAACAGAATAATAAAACTTCAGATCTGAAAAACCAAGCAATGAACTTTGAAGTCAGTTCCCCAAACCTCCTTGGGTAACTGAATTCTTTTCAATTATTTCAAAATAAAAAAGGAATCATAGTAGGCCTAGCCATTAAGACAGGTCAGAGTCTATCAATAACATGGCTTTTTATATGCAGGCATTCAATGTCACCCCAAATGCAACTACAGTGTCAAAGTATGATGTTATATACACTATTACTCAAAACAGAGACTATCAGTGAGGATTGTTTTTAAAATTTTTAATATCCCCTATGAATAATTTTGACTCAAAAATTTTAAAGTGTATTTACTCCCTTATAATCTCAAAATCTGTTGTAAGCATATCAAGTGATATAAACTATAGCACCAGTTATCTAAAATGAAACAATTCCTAAAGCATTTTTAAAATGTTGCTATAGTTTTTCATTTCATACACTGGTTACCAGCTATATAATACAGCAGTTTGAGACTATGATGGACAAAGGAAATTACAATGAATCTTTCCAATGACTTCCTCCATTAAACTGAAATCAGTAAATGACATATTTCTAAGCAGAGAGTTTCTCTTCACATTAATGATATTGTTCAGTAAATCCTGCTTCTGAACAGTAATTCAAATTTAGCCTAAAGTTACATACCTTCTCAGAGCTTTATATAGAAAAATTTCTATTGCTGTCACAAAAAGTTTATTGGAATATAATTGGCCTCATTTTATTAATTTTTTGTTTTGCTTCAAATGGTATAACATTTTCCTAATTTTTTAACAGTTTCTACGTTTTAATAGTTTTTTAGTTTACATGTTCTATCACTTAATGTTTATTACTCAATCCATTTTAACTTTTTAAAAAATAAAGCTAAAGAAAGTATTGACATCTCTGATGGAATACTGTGTACTGAAACCAAATCACTCAGAAATGTTCATTTTCTAAATGTTCAACTTCTTCCATTTCATAATTTCAACTTACATAAATTCACAGGCTTGATATAATATTCTGCTTCTGCAGCTCTATTGCCACTAAAGGATGCCCACGGAGATCCAAAGATTCTACCTATTTTCATTATTTCAATATCCAGCTTGTCTCTTCGGGGATTTTTTGTGTGCCAATAAATATCAAGTCAATTAGAAAAGAGTTAAAAAGATTTACTTGATCTGTATCTTTTGATACTCCATCCAAAGATAACTGAAATATGGTGACTTATACAATGCCATATTAAAATATCTAGACTTTAAAAAAAAAATTGTGTTGAAACCCTAGATTGTCTTCTAAGCATTACATAGGTGCTGTTAATACAAAATCCAATAGGGTTTTAAAGTAAATATTTCTTAATGAAACTCTGTCTTAAGCACTTAACAGTGAAATGTGATAAAATGTGATGTTTTATGTTACTCCTTCTAATAAGAAGCTAAACATCCATCAAAATCTTGCATTTTTTCCAGGTATAGCTGCACACACCTGTAATCCCAGCAACTTAGGAGGTTGAGGCAGAAAGCTCCCAAGTTCGAGGGCAGCTTGGGCAACACAATGACATAATCTCCAAAAAGAAAAAAGACTGGGGAATGTAGGTCTGAGGTAGAGCACTTAGCACACGCCTAGCATGCACAAGGCCCTGGGTTCAATCCACCACATACCAAGAGTCTTGTATTTTTACATTTTAAGTAGATTAAAACTCATGAACTAATAGTTTTATCAATAGTGATGAAAATTTTACTACCTTGTTCTATAAGTTTAGCAAAATGTTATTCCTTATTTTATCATGTCAATTGTAACATATAATACTGATATTTTTTGCCCTTCTAAGTATTTCATGGTTGAAAATGATCTATTATTTTAACTAAAAAGTATTATGAAAAATTCTGATGGTACATTCTAAATGTTTCTGCTTTATTAACACTGATAAAATTCTCATTTTTGAACTTTAAATGCTTCACTAAGTGAAACTGACTCATTAGTTTTTTTCCCTCATTGATGACAACACACTTTTCCTTAACTTGCGCCATAAACTTTCACAAAACATGATTGCTACAAGATTAAAAATGTAAAGGTTTAGCACTTTCAAATTTTAATGATACAACTGTTGAGCACCACTCGCACCTGACAATATGGCACTAGCAATAATAAGGCAGTCATTTTTTTTTCTTGTAATAATCAAGCTGTTTTCCATTCCATAAATACAAATTATGTTTAATTTTGTATTCACTGTTGCACAGTATCAGAAGATGTTCCAAGCTGCAGTTCATTATTAATATCATTTCTTCTTTGTATTCCTGCAGATTCAGAAGATTCATATTTATGATGTTTAAAAGGAATGTTAAGAAATGTATTAAAACTTTCTTATCCTTTCATTCTTGGTGTTCTATTTAATATTTTATTATAAAATTATTAAATTTATCAATACCCAAATTCTACATTATGACTAATGACATAAAAATCATACACAAGAATAAAACAAAAGTGACTACTAGTTATAAAGAGCAAGTTAACAATAAAAACAAAATTTAAACTATTTGGACGTAATAACTGCTTCATAACTCACATTCGACAATAAACCAGTCATTCTTATAAAGGATAATTGAACTATTCTAGTTAGTTTATCAACTGCTAAGAAAGTTTCTCAAACTTTTAGCAACCAGATATTGGTTTTTATTGGTTAAACATCAGTCCCATATATTAGTGTTGTATCCTCAATACCAGCTTGGAATGCATTTTCCCAAATACACAGATTAGACTAATTTTACACTACATTTTTCTCAAAACCACACACTTTTTTAAAGATGTAAAATATCACTTTATAAGATCACATTCTGAAATAATGTAAATTCTCCCAACTTAAAAAATTCATCCAGACCCACATCATTTGAAAACTACCAGGAAAAGTGATTTATTTGTAAATTGTGTCTATGCTATTGCTAAATAACCTGAGCCACTTCAATAAACTGAAAAGTTCACTATTTTTTCAAGATTAGTTTTTAATTCAAGATCTTAAGGAAACAAATTCTTCAGGGATGCTTATTTATAACATATAGTAAGACAATACATGGAAGACTCTTCAACACAGCCAAGGTAAAGCAACATAGACCATTAGGAATTAGAAATATTTGAGTTTCCATCTTTGTCATGGTCCATAAACCCTCACCATATCTCAGCATCAGCCTTTATATACAACAAATACTTTTTAACTGGTACAAATATATACCTGGTACAAATTAAATATCCGGTAAACATATTTTAGAAGCAAAAAGTAGTTTTTTTCTTTAAAGCTCCTTTTGATGGGTACTATTTTAATTTATTCTTTACCACTAAATTTTATTCAAATAATCTAATTTCAAGTGGCAAAATTATATTGGGCTAGATAACACAGCTATCAACTGTTTCAATAGCACAAATTTTGCCCAACAAAATAAGCATTGTGCCTAAAACAAAGGGCAAAAAGAAAAATAAACCACATCAAAATCAATTTTACAATTCCATAAAAGAAAATTGATAACAGAAGAAGGAAGTATATAGGGCCTTCAGAGAAAAGTGAAGCCATGAATGGAAGAGGCACTGATTCTATCTTGCTTTTAACTGACAAAAATTTAAGCAAAAACAATGGCTATGGAGAGAAGGAAGAAGAGTAAAGGGAGAAGCCTTTAAATTTTATAATATGCCCTTGATTGCATATTCTAATACTATGGTAATCTCCAAATATTAAGATCTAGAGAAACACATGATAGATTCTATTCTTTTGGGAGGAAATCCACCGGGTACAGCTAGCAGGCAAAACTGGCCCCCCAAAACATCAGTATATTGGGGAGTTCTGATAGGCTACTGAGAAAGAACAGACTACCAAGAAGAGTATGAGAAAATACTCTCCCTAAACTGTGAAGCTTCTATGATAAATAAACCAAGAAGTCTAAGCACAAATTCTCTATAAGGGAGAATACAGTCTATAAAATTTTCCTTCTATTATCCTATATTCCCTACCATCAGAAATCTATAGATTTCTTAGTAGTTACAATGACAACAACTGAATATGATGCAAAATAGATATTACTTTTACATGAGGACTTCAAATTTCTTTACCACTTTTATTTAAAATTTTGAAATTTATTTGCTCCACTGATTAAGATTTTTAAAAAATGATAAAATTTGATTAAAAAAATAAAAGAAAAACAACAAAAACTCTCCACATACCTGGCAAGTCTGATGACATGCTTGATATTGGCGTGTGGTGGAATGGTACTGAGTAGTCTGTTAATGAAGGCGGAATAGCAGCAGGATCAACCGAAGTCACACTGGGCACCCTTACAGAAGATGGCTGATACATGAGAACCCTGTTTTAAATAGCATGGGAAATTACAAACAATCTGGCTGTTAGTTCACAGGAGAGAAGAGCTGAACCACTGGGCATTCTCAGATGTACGTTCACTAAGTCTTAGCACAATTACATGGCAACTACTCACTACACAGTACTCCACACTCTTACTCTCCTCTTTCATAACAGTCTTCATTTTAGCATGAATGTATCCTGGCTCTTAACAGCAGCTATGATGTAAGAGCAAGCTGGCATTAAAAACATGATGCACTGCTGGGGTAAGATATATAACACTTTCATTCCACAAAAAGAAATGTGTTTGACATATGCTTTTATTAATGTAAATGTAACATGCATGTGGCTATTAGTAATTCATCTCTAAAAAAATTTAAAAATAAAACAGAGAACTCATAAGATTTGACTTTAATCAGGACACTTTTATGAGCAAAGCAACTCACAGTAGCTCAACCAGAATTTCTTCAATTCTAACTTGTATTAATTTATTCAAATATTATCTGGGAATGCTCCGAGCAAAGCTGATCAACAAGATAGCAGTAGGGCAAAATCCAGTATCAGGATAAGAGGAGCAGTATTCAGGATTCAGGATACGATATTCAGAAATAAAAAAGCCGACTATCATGATGTTACCTATTTTTCTATAAGAATTTTTGACTTTTAAAGTAGCTGTTCATGCTACTAAAAATACAACTAAAACACATAAAAATATTTTATAATTTAGTATTATAAATATACACTATATAACTAAAGCTTTGTAATTTCAAGAAACAATATAATTAAAAATTAAACATATTTTTGAAAAAGTTCAGACTTGAAGAAAGATGACTGTACTTTTCTATTTAACCTGCATTTTCTCTTTCTCTTAACCCAAGGTAAACAACTAGAACTGCCTAAGAAAAACATTTTGAATGTTTATGAGAAGCTAAGCAACATTACTGACCCTGTTGGCCATCTCGCCAACAAATAATGAGATACAAGAACGGTGCAAAACATTTAAGGTGAGCATCCCAAAGCATTGCTGGTTAACTTCATGAGTGAGGCTGAAAGAAACCATTATAAAGATGAATAAAGCGCAATCTTCTTAGAAACTAAAAGTAGGACCATGGTGATAAAGCTGGCAGGGATGAGAACTTGGGACCTCTAGATGTCCATTCTCTAGATTAAAATATTTTCTGTTATCATTCAGATTATTAAGATTATTAAGTGCTGGTAATGAGAAACACCTATTTGCATGATATTCTTCATACTGTGGTAAATAAATCATGTTAGGAAATAGTTTACCCACTTAAATAATCAGAAGCTACTTAGAGTCCTTCTAAGACTGGTTTGTGTTATACCATAAGGACCTTGTCTAGCTGTTATTCCATATTACTCATTGAAAACACAAACTGAAAATGTGGAAAACAAAGTCATTTTCAGAGTACATATATATAGTTGTGTTGGCAACTACATTATTCTCAGAAAAATCAACAAAAGTCGTAGTTCAGAAACTTTAGATTATAAATTGATCGATTCAAGGGGCATATGGAATATAATATGCTTGACATGAAAACATAAGCCTGGAACTTCAAAACACATTTTCCAGAGTTAGAGGGAAGTCATTCCAAAGATAATCTGCCTTAGGAAAGAATCAAGACGTTCCTTAGTCTCCAACAGAACCTGAAGAACTAGAGCCACAAACAGGATATGAATGATATTATAAAAGAATCTAGAGGAATAAATGAAAAACTTGGTAATAAATACGAGAAGAGAAAATAACCAAAAGTGTTTTCATACACGAGCCTACCCACTCCACCACCAGGAGTGCAAATCAGAAGGAAGAACAGAGAAGGTTAAGAAAGAGGAAGAGACCAGATATGCCTTAGTGCTGGGGAGGAATCTATAAAAAAAAAAAAAGTTCTGATTATTATGGTTGCCTCTCAGTATTAATATCTCGATCCTACTTTTTCTCAAAATATAAGAGGGAAAACTTTCAATGACAAAAACAAAACAAAACAAAACAAAACAAAAACCCAAAATACTTCCCACAAATATAAAAACGTTTCATTTAGTTTAAAAATTCCTCTTAAAGGAACATTGAACCTATTATCTTTTCTCTGCCCCTGAAGGAAACTAAAAGGAGAATTTCAAGGGCTACTACAGTTCTATGGTAAAGCTCCAGCTTAGAATATGCAAGGTTCCGGGTTAAATCCCCAGTAGCACAAAAAAAAAAAAAAAGAATTTTAGGTTGATAAGAAAAAGATAATGCCTTCCTTCCTACCACTTACCCTTTTCTTCCTTTGAGATGTCACTGGAGATTTTCTTTTGTCTTGATCCTATATTACAGAAATCAGCAACCCAACTCTTTCCTTCCCCAACCACTGATTTTATATCTAAAGAGCAGACAAGTAAGCATCCCTGTGCTCTATCATCACAGGAACACTAATTATTGCACATATCCCATTTACATAACAAGAAACCTTAAATAATTAAATAACTATTCATGCTTCTGCCATAACAAAATATTGACTGTCAAACATGAAAATGCAAAATCTAATGGAAGTAAAAACTATTAAATCAACTTCTAAAACCATATGAAAAGTTAAAACATTTTAGTGTTGATTAATTCCTATTACCTGAACTTTGTAAGCATTAACACAAATTCAACTTTATATAAAATGGGTGTAAATAGACATTAGGGTATCAAATTAGAGACTGGTAGTACATCTTGCTTTCATCAAATCTTCACCATGACTATAATCAGAAACATAAAATGATTCTAAAACCTATGTGAAAAATACATGTATTTATAGATATAAATAACAGGTTCCATAGATATGTAAATGGCTGTTTTTATGAAATTATGGGTATACAAATGTGATACCATGAAGTAACAGATTTTTAAATAGTCTTTAAAATTTGCTATGGTCCAGTATGGGGATTCTTTGGAAAACTTGGAATGGAATCACCAATTGACCCAGCTATCCCACTCCTCAGTTTATACCCAAAGGAATTAAAACAGCATACTACAGGGACACAGCCATATCAATGTTTTTAAAGCAGCACAATTCATAATAGCTAAATTGTGGAACCAACCCAGATGCCCTTCAGTAGATGAATGAAGAGGGAAACTTTAGAATATATACACAATGGAACATTACTCAGCATTAAGAGAGAATAAAACATGGCATTTGCAGGTAAATGGATGGAACTGGAGAATATAATGCCAAGTGAAGTAAGCCAATACCCCAAAACCAAAGGCAGAATGATTTCTTTGATATGAGGATGCTGACTTATAATGGCAATGGGGGTGGGGCATGGGAAGAATGGAGGAACTCAGAATAGGGCAAAGGGTAGGGAGGGGAAGGGAGGGAACAAGGGGGTAGGAATGATGGTGAATTTTGAGTTAGACATCATTACCCTAAGTAATTGTGCTCTATATATGTAAAATGAAATGAATTGCATTCTGCCATTGTGTGTAACAAATCAGAATAAATAAGTTTTAAAAAAATTTGCTATGGACACTTCTTGGGTAGGCAATGACACATTAGGCACAGTATGTATTATGCAAGTGTACATATTCATTTTAAATTTTTTAAACTTTATCCACTATACCACAACACAAAAGTAAACTGCTAGGCTGCTGTTAGATAGTAAATCCTAGCATTCCGGATCATGTATTATATACATGGAATTCATACCTGTCTCAGACACAGATATCTGAAAATGAGTTTTCTGGGGTTTTTTTTTTTTTCCTTTTTTTTGTGGGGGGGTGGTGGTGGTACAGGGTTGAACCCAGGGGTGCTTACCTCTGAGCAACATCCCAGCCCTTTTTACTTATTTTCAGACAGGGTCTCACTAAGTTGCAAGGCTTGGCATCAAACTTGGGATACTCCTGCCTATCCTCCCAAGGGCTGGAATTACAGATATGCACCACCATGCCTGGCTGAGTTGATTTTTATTCATATACCTGAAGCTCACCATGCACTCCCACTTTATGATCATAAAGGAATAAAGATTTAAATTTGCTACCAATTCTTAATACTTCTTAATACACATTTTATTCCTATTATTACATACACATTTTATTCCTATTATTTCCTGTCTCCTTATTAAAACCAAGCCAACTATTCAATTTTGGAGGGACAGAAGCATCAAATGCAAAATATCTCAATATAGAAGAACTTAAGTTTTCTAAATGTTTTATATGGTACCAGTTTCTTCCAACAAGAATTATAAAACTACATTTAAAACCCTGTGGTGGAGCATGCCTGTAATCCCAGCAGCTCGGGAGGCTGAAGCAGGAGGATTGCAAGTTCAAAGCCAGCCTCAGCAACTTAGCAAGGCCCTAAGCAATTTGGTCCTGTCTCAAAAACAAAACAAAACAGCCTGTGGATGAGCTTGGTGACTAAATGTCCCTGGGTTCAATCCCTGATAAAAATCAATCAATCAATCTCCATGAGGTAAGCAAAGAAAAGGGCTAGGATGTCAACAAAATGATAACAGAAGTTCTTTCTACATGACAGACCTTTTACTTTCTTCTCAGTGCTCTATAAAATTGTTTATAAGAATTAATTTTACTAAAACAATATGCTTTTTAAAAAACAGTTCATATAATTTCTGGACTATAAGTCAAAATTAAGTTTTCTGCATCTCTCATCTATTCTTTCATTTGCTTACTGTCATTGGTTATGAGGTTCATTCATTCAAGGATAAACTTTCACAGCTGAGGAAAACCACCGAAATTCTCAATTGAGACATAAGGAAAGATATGAAAAGAATGATGAGAAACAAAACCCCCAAAGCCCAAGAGTAGGAAAGGATTACAGAGAGGATATAATCATAGTATTAAGCCTACACTCGGATATTTTGATAGATGGTGTGCACTCTGTCTTAACAAAGAAAAATGTGATAGCACAAAACATCAACTATTTGTGTTCAGAAAGTTCCAATACAAAGTTTTTCCATGCATCTCTCATTTGACCTAAATCCACTGAATGTTATAACAAAGAGTAAAAATGAAGTTAGTGAATAGTTCCCTTTTAAGAACTAGGAGGTGGCTGTAACATAGACTCTTCTCCTGGCTTAATACCTTCATCTATTGTGTTCCAGGTTCCATCACCCACACCTTCCTATTCATCCTGCCTGGCTGCCTTCATTTCTTAATACACTTCTTGATGATCATCTCTAAAATTGTCTTAAATAGAGCTGCATAACCTAAAATGGAACAAAACTGCTATAGTACATATTCTGGACACTGTTTTTATTAGTGCCATCTAAGAACAAAGAACAAATCAGCTTAAGCAGTAAGTTCTTTAAACCATTAAGTGAATTCTGACATTAAAAAAAAAAATAGCATTTACTAAATACCTTTCAGACATCTTAAGACTATATAGCTGTCCTAATGACAAAATTCACTTTATTATTTCCTAATATTAAAGCACTCCTAGAATAAGCTCTACTTGGTCATAATGGATGTCATTTTAATGCATAATTATAAGACTTCCTAAAATTAAGTTCAGAATTTTCACTTATCTTTCCATGTGAACCTATTCTTCTATATGGTGATGATAACCTAATTTGGGTATTGAGGGTTATGCTAATTTCATGGAAGGAGCTGGGTAGCTGAAATTCATACAAAATTCTTAAAACTAAACTGCCATATGTTGATTTAATCATATACTTTCACCTTACACTAACCAGAGTTAGTTATGACCTTCTTTTCAACTTAGATGAGGGGTCTTAATATTTATCTCTATAGTAGCTGACCACAGGTATAAACTACCTTTATTCCTTTGCATTTTGTGGTCACTTCAGATTTTGTTACCCAATGTATATGTCATTCCTCCAGTGTCATGTCCCTATCGAGTACTGATAAAATGTGGTACAGAATACTCAAAGGATTAGACCCTTGTGGCATGCCACCAGCAACTCTCTACAACCACATTAACTCATGAGCCAGCATCAATGCATATCTTTAAAAATATGCATTTATGAATTCATTCAAGGAATAACTCCAACTTAAACAGCTTCTGCAACTCATCTTTCCAGCATATTCTAAATGATATCATGAGAAAATAATATGTAGAAATACCATACCTAAGCATTCATTTTTCTGATTCTACACCTCAGTAAACACTTCAAAAGTATATTTTCACTTTTTGTCATTCAAATTATAGAACTGCCAAACAAAATCCCTCAAAGGAGCAATAAGTGATCAGCATGGCAGAAGAAATCCAGATCAATTACTTTCATCTTTTTCTATTCCACTAAAAAAAAGCATTCTAAAAATACAAGCCCTTAGATATATAAATCATATCTGAAAATATAAGTATTTTACAAGGAAGAACAAAAGTTTAGTTCTTAAAAGTAACTTTAAAAAGTAGTCCGAATGTAAGTTTTTAAAAAGTTACAAAAAAGAATGCTGTTAAAGTGTACTGAGTGTAATTCCATTTATAAAAAAAAAAGTCTAAAACAGGTAAATTAGGAGATAAAAATGGTTACCTAATTCTGGAGTGTGTATAGGAATAACCTGCAAAGGAATATGATGTTTTTTGGGTGTTAGAAATATTCTGCAACTGACTTGTGATGATGGTTATAGAACTGTATGAATTTAATAAAAAGGAATTAATTGTGCTATTCTATACTTAGGATGAGTGGACTTTATGGCATGTAAAAAAACCATCAGAAAAAAATAAACAGACTGAGAAGCCAGCAATGATGAGATTAGCACTTCCAAGTTTGAAAAAAATGTGTGATGGAATGGTGAAGAGAATCCATTACACCTTCCAAAATCTCTGAGAAGCATCTATCATTAAACACTCAGAACCATTTTTCCTTCAAATTGGAATGGTTTCTGCCAGATGAGTCACAGAAAGTGCATAAAAAATGCACTATTTGCTCTCATTTTACCCTGGAGTGGGAGAAAAGGTAAGGGAATCAATTCTCATTGAGTAACTATTATGTGCCTGACAACAAAAGTTAAGTTCTTTCATTATCTCATTGTAACCTGATATCAATCCCATAAAGTAGGCATTATTTCATCCCATTTTACAGAACAGAAAAAGGTGGCTCAACTTAAGGATTTCAACCAAAACCACAGAGCAAAGAAGCAAGTGCCAGAATTGATATTTGTTCTTAGAAGATTTCCAATTCCACACTCTATTACACCAGGCTTCCTCACAATGGCCTGAGACATGAAAAAAAGGTTCCTCACAAAAAAGATTTAAGAAATGACTTTCTCAATAGAACCCCTAAAGCTCAGGAAGTAATGTCATAAGTTAACAAGTGGAATGGCATCAAGTTAAAAAACTTATGCACAGTTAAAGAAATAATTAGGAATGTGAAGACAGAACCAACAGAAAGGCAGACAATCTTGCTATTCTTCTGACAGAGCATTATTATCTAGAATATATAAAAACTCAAAAAAATTTATACACACAAAAAAATCAAATAACCCAATTAATAAATAGGCAAATGAACTAAACCGACACTTCTCAAAAAAAAAAAAAAGAAACACAAATGGCCAACAAATATAGGAGGAAATGTTCAATATCATTAGCAATTAGGAAAATGCAAATCAAAACTACAGTAGAGACTTCATTTCACACCAGTCAGAATGACAGGTCATCAAGAATACAAACAATAATGAATACTGGAGAGGATATGGACAAAAGGGAACACTTTTAAACTGTTGCTGGGGCTGTATATTGGTACAATAGCTATGGAGTACCAATATGGAGGTTCCTCAAAAGGCAAAAAATGGAACCATCACAGGACCCAGCTACACCACTCCTCAGCCCTTATCCTAGAGAATTAAAGTCATCATACTATGGTAATACATGCTTACCCATGTTTATAGCTGCACAAGTCACAACAGCCAAACTATGGTATCAGTCTAGGTGCCCATCAACAAATGGCCAGATTAAAAACAAAACAAAACAAAACAAATGTGGTATATACACATAATGGAGTTTTATTTCTTATTTCATAAAGAAAAATGAAATAAGTCATTTGTAGAAAAATGGATGGAACTCACAACCATTATGTTAAGTGAAAAAAGCCAAAGTGGGAAGGTCATGGGTTGTACATTTTATCATATGTGGGAGGTCAAGAGGAAAAAGAAAAAGATGAGCATGGAGTGGGGAGCAGTGAACTTATGAAAATCAAAGAGAGATGAGTAGAAGAAAGGGGAAAAAAGGGACCACTGGGTAGGAGGGAGGGAAAGGAGGAGGAAGTGCTGGGGAGTGATACTGTATAAATTATATTGTTATACCAAGTGTGCATGTACGAATATGTAACAATAAAAGCCATCATTACATATAACTATAATGCACCAATTAAAAAAAATTAGAGAAAAAAATTTGTAGTAAAAAAATTTCAATAAAATAACAAAGGGTATCATATATGAAATAAATACCTCAGTCTCACTTCTCAGATATGTGAATATTTTCTTCAACAAAATTTGCTTTCCTATAAACAATATATTTTCTTGAAAATAATTCAACTAAACAAAAGCAAATTAAAATTGCCTTCTACGGTTATGCAACTTCCCAAAGAGATATTTACAAATCTATCCTAAGAACAATTAGTGGCAAGGGTAATGAACAATAGTGAACTATAAATTAACAAACCCTTTGGTTGGGCTGCTTTGTGTTTCTGACATAAAGATGCATTTCCTTTTGGCAGGAGGTTCTTCATCTTCATCAGAAGAGCTTTCTATTGTTAGGTCAATAACATCCACTTTCTTCTTGCTTGCCTCACTGGCTACAGTCACTGAACAAGGCTTACTGAGTACACTTGAAGCTGGATGCAGAAAAAGAGAAGGAAAATAAAAACATCAATGGTAAAACACAAACTCTATCCGTGACAGTCTTAACTATATAGTAAAGGATGATAACACACAGCCAGGGAAGCTACATACTCTATCCAACTGACGGAGTTCAGTTCCCTAACTCCAGATATCTGTGAAATAGCTGCTAACCTGGAGAGGCAACATGAGCATTACTCTTTGACAGAGGTCAAAGAGGTAACTGGACTCCTGCTACTGCTCATGTGGTATTCCCAGGTAAGCAGTCATAGTACAGAGAGACTCAGAGGTTAGGAAACTGTTCAAAGTATATGTTTCACCAGTTGCATATTCACAGATTCGTGGCCCAGTTAAGTCAGAATCGGGTATTTCCATTCAAACAATCACGTTCATACTAAACAATTTATAGACTCATCATGAGCCAAAAACTTGATAAAAATCGTCAACTTGATAAACAGAAAAAAATCCCAAACTTGTCCGAGTGATTTAGACATTTAAAATTTTCTTATGAATCCTCTATTAATCATCAAGGTTCTTTTGGCCCATTAGGATAGTCTAATACATTATATATCAACTCATATTTTAATATGAAAGTATTATTTTTAAACTCTGTTTAGTAAAAAATGAATGTTAGTTTATAAAGGAAAAAGCAGCAGTAACTATCAATTAAATCACTCCCATTCTTCTCAAAGATAAGGGAAACCTTGGCCATTGCACTCTTCCAACTACAGGGAAATAACTAATATTAGTAGAACTCCTTTAGTTTTTCTTCTCTTTGAACTCTGATGCAATCCCTGAATTCCACCTGAGGTTTTACCTACAGAAACTCTCAAAAGAATTCTAAAAAACTGTATGTCATTTTCTAACTTTTCATTCTATAGGTAACATTTTATAATTTATTAAAATTATTAGTGACTTATTTATTTTGCATATGAAAACTACACAATGAAAAGATGGTATTAAACCTTCTGCATATTTCATAAGAAATTACATGTGATAGATGATCAAAAGATAAAACTTAGGGCTGGGTTGTAGCTCAGTAGTAGAACGCTTGCCTGGTATGTATGAGGCACTGGGTTCGATCCTCAGCACTGCATATAAATAAATTAACAAAATAAAGGTATTGTGTCCATGTACAACTAAAAAAAATTAAAAGATAAAACTTAGTGAACTGAAATCCAAAATTAGGTCTAGCAGTCAAGGTTCATTAAAAAGATAATGTTGTATAAATCTCCTGGCTTTGCTCTCTGATGGCATTGTGCACATACTTTCTATTTTTGTACATGGCTGGCTGGAAACTTTCATAGCTTCTTTCTTCGGTCTCATTGGACACCAAGAACCATCTTCTTGGAATTTTATTTCATCCACATCAGAACAGTCATTGAGAATTTCCATAAAAAGCCTGAAAACCAATTAAGAAGTACATACATGTCAATGGCTCTGTTCAAATATTAAGTATATAGTGTACAATAGAAGCTCTGCCTATTAAAGATTTTGGATTTATAGTTAAAAATCTTATCAGTAAAACTCACAAACTTCTATCAGATTTATTTAAATTCACTCAACAAGAAAAAGTAATGTTTTCTGACTTTTTTTTTTAATATTTCAATACTTAACACTTCATAGCAACTATTATGCCCTTTTCCTCCAAGGATTGATTATTTACTTATTTTTTAAGTATTTGTTTATTAATTCATTTATTTTTTTATGTTACTGGGGATTCAACCTAGAACCTCATCCTTGCTAGGCAAATGTTCTACCACTGAGCTAATCATGAGCCAAGTTTTAGGTGTGTAATAGGCAATGAGTATTGCCTAATGATCTAAAATATCAATGATTTAAAATATCAGTGACTAAAACAGAAATAGACATCTAGAGTCTCCTAGCTATAAGTGGCCTTAAAGAACAACCTCAAATACAGCTTATAAAACAAACATGAGTAGACAAAGGCTATTATACAATAAAATAATTTATAAGCTTTAATATCAAGAAAAAAGGAAAACAGGTGAGAAGAGGAAGAAAGGCAATAAAGTCTTAATAAATTTCAAATAATTCAACGCATACATTATTTTCTGTGACTAAAATGGAAATAAAATTGAAGTCAGAATTAGAAAAATATCTGAAAAATTCTCAATATTTATAAACTAAATGCTCTGTAAGATATGAAAAATAAAAATAAAAATTGTAAAGTATTATGAACAGAATGAAAATACAATTAAATTTGTGAATTATAGCTACAGCAGTAATAAACAGAAAATAGCACTTATACCCCCCTTTTTAGAAATGGTTTCAGTCCAAAAACTTTATTTGATAAACTGAAAATTATAGTTAAGCAAAAATAAATATTTCAAAAGGGAAATAAAAAACAGAGATGAAATAAATAAAATAGAAAAAACAATCAATGAAACCAAAGGCTGATTTTCTGAACAGATCAGTAAAACTCACAAACTTCTATCAGATTTATTTAAATTCACTCAACAAGAAATAGTAACCTCAGAAGCTCTGCCTATTAAAGATTTTAGATTTGTAGTTAAAAATCTTATCACAAAGAAGATTCTAGACACAAAAGTAAGAAGCACAACTGTCTTGTAGAAAATCCAATGTAGGGGCTGGGTTTGTGGCTCAGTGGTAGAGTGCTTGCCTAGCATGCACGAGGCCCAGGGTTCCATCCTCAGCACCACATAAATGCAAAATAAAGATATTGTATATCCACCTAAAACTTAAGAATAAATATAAAGAAAGAAAGAAAATCCAATGTAAACTTCAATAAAGTGCTTGGAAATATTGAGTTCAAGATATGAAAGCAATATAAAGAAATCAATTATGTTTCTAATATTAGGAATAAATAGAATTAAAAAAATCAGAAGCCTGTGTCAACAATATAAAATATTTAGGGATAAATCTGATAAAAGATGTAGAAGATAGACTGAAAACTACATTACTGAAAAATAAATCTATCACGTTCATGTATCAGAAACCTCAATATTGTTGATCAGGACAATACAAATCAATATCCCATGTTTTTTCCAGGAAAAAAAAAAGTTGGAAAATTCATACTACCTAATTTCCAGAGAGTGTAGTACTAATGCAAATATAAAAAAATAAATCAACAGAACAGAGTCCAAGATAGATTCACACACATATGATCAACTGATTTTTGGGGAAGACAATTAAATTAAAAAAAAAAAAAAAAAACAAACCTATGATGGGAGAACAATCATATGGCTATATACCAAAAAGTAGTAATAATAAACCTCGATCTTTTTCTTAAATTCATGTAGATAGATCTAAATATAAAAATAAGTTTAAAAATTCTTGAGAAAGCGTTAGACAAAATTTTTGTGGCCTTCAGTTAGAGGGAAATGTGATATCAAAAGTACAATCCGTAAAAGAAAAATTTGTTAAATTGGCCTTCCTAGAAGTTAAGAACTTCTGCTATTTGATAGATACTGAAAAAACAGGTTAAAAAGATGAAAAAAATGGTAGAAAATAGTTGCGAACAGATTTGCATCCAGAATTTATAAAGAATCATCAAAACTTAGTAATATGAAAACAATCAATTAAAAAAATAGGCAAAATTAAAACAGTCACTTCAAGGAAAGTGTCAGATGGAGAATTCATACACAAATAGATCTCAACACAACTAGCAATAGAAAATGCAAATTAAATTCACAATGGGATACCACTATATATGGCTACAGGCTATAGCAAAAATCAAAGATTAGTCATACCAATGTTGGTGAGAATGTGAAATCAACGACAATTCTCACATACTGCTAATCAGAATATAAAATATGACAACCATTTTAGAAAACAGTTCAGCGGTTTCTTAGACATATGCCTAGAATGCAACCAGGTATTTCATTCCTAAGCATTTATCCAAGATAAATGAAAATATTCATCTACACAATGAATGAATATCCACTGATGCTGTATTTGCCATAATTCAAAACCAGAAACAATTCCAAAACATGTGAAAAGTTAAACTATGATATCCCTATACTACAAATGAAATGCAATTCAGTGAACTATGTACTAAAGGTGAACTGTTGTCGGGCGTGGTAGTGCATGCTTGTAATCCCAAAGGCTGAGGTAAGAGGATTGAGTTCTAGGCCAGTCTTAGCAACTTGGTGAGGCCCTAAGCAAAAGAGCAAAACCTTCCCTGTAAATAAGATATAAAAAGGGACTGGGGATGTGGATCAGTGGTTAAGTGCCTCTGGGTTCAATTCCTGGTACCCACCCTTCCCAAATATCAACTGTTGGTACACACGAAAAGTGGATGAATTTCAAATAAGTATGCTGAGTAAAAGAAGCTGAACAAAGGAAACTACTGTACAGAAACAGAAAGCATATCATGTCTGCCTGAGGACTGAATAAAAGGGAAAGATCACAAAGATATATAGTGTGATGGATATATTCATTATCTTAATTGGAGTGAAGAGTTTACATACATATAGGTCAAAATTTAGCAAACTGTATATGTTATATATATGTAGTTCTTATACCTCAATACAGCTGATATAAATGGGGGAGAAAAGAATGCCTCCTTCATGAGCCATTTATTTGCCTTAATCATACTGAACTATAAGAATGGAGTGATGATGCTGGTAGTAACTACCACAAAAGTACAAAGAAGAGCTAACTGCTGTTCAATAAATGTCGAAACTATTAACAATGAGTGGCAGGATGGTAGGATACTTAACCCTAATAGCATCACCTACTCTCTACCATAAACTGCACTCTACCATAAAAGTTTCTCCCCGGCTGGGCACGGTGGCACAAGCCTGTAATCCTAGTGGCTCAGGAGGCTGAGGCAAGAGTATTGCAAGTTCAAAGCCAGCCTCAGCAATGGTAAGGCACTAAGCAATTCAGTGAGACCCTGTTTTTAAATAAAAATACAATAATAGGACCGGGGATGTGACTCACTAGTTGAGTGTCCCTGAGTTCAATCCCTAGTACCTAAATAAAGAAAAAAAAAATATCATCTTCCCCATTCCAATATTCCTGACGCAGTACAGTTCTTTGTCTCCATAGCATTTAATATGCAACATCTACAGATAATAGGTATTTGGCAAATATGCTTAATAAATTCTTGAAGGAATACACAACAAAATGAAGAACTGCATGATTGAAAATCAATCATAAATGTATCTGATGAAAAACAAGTGAATGATTATTTAAAATCTCTAGGACTTCTTAAATGCATTAAGGACAGAAATTCAAAAGGAACATCCTTGATGAAACAAAAATGTGAAACTTCTAAATGAAAAATAATTATAATAAGTACAATTAAAAGGTAAACAGACTAGGAAAACACATTTGGCACATATAAACAATGAAATACTCTTACTATATGATGACCACTTACAAATCAGTAAGAAAAAAAGATGAACAGTCCTAGAAAAGAAAGGAAACCCTAGCAGGTTATTCACAAAAGATATTATAATGATCAACATATGGAATAAATAGGTATCTAATAATTCTAATAATACAAGATGTAGAAATCAAAACAATGAGACATGATTTTCAATCAGGAAATTGGTAGGCATTTTAAAAATAAGATTTAATATGTAAGACTGATAAGAGGGACTAAGAAGTAGGTGATATACCTGCTGGCAAGAGACTAAAATGATTTTACTACTAGTGTAAACAGCTTACTATGAGAGGCATCATAATAATGCTGTCTTAAAGCCATTCACTTTTTGAATCAAGATTTCTGTTTTGGAAATCTTAAGAACTCCATAAACATACACAAAATGTCACCTTCCAAAATGATTATATCACAAGGCAATTTAAAACAGAAAAGTAGAAACAAATAATATCCTAAAATATTAAAGTGCAAAAAGACAGGAACATAAAACTCTCAGATGGTTCAAAACAAGTCTACAAATAGTAATAATTCTTTCTGTGTGTACCCATTCATGCAACACACCAAAAATGTATATACATACATATATATGAATGGAATGTGAAGAAACAATTGCGGCAGAAGGTTAACAACTGATGCATCTGGGTCAAATCTGATACTGGAGGTTGCACTACTGTTTCCACTTCTTTGCTATTATTTTAAATTCTTTCAAAATAAGCTGAAATTACCACAATAATATCCAGCAAAAAGGAAGTTTAGAGGGAAGGGTGAAAATCACTTTCTCTCACAAGTGCCCCATTATTCTCCAAAGTAAAACATTCTGAAAAGTTTTCACTATATACTGAGTGAAAATCATGTAAGTAAAGTAGGATTTAACTATTTCAATGTAAATTACAAAGTCAACACCACAGGATGAGATTACTGGTTATTTTAATAACTTCATTAATTGTATTTTCTAAATCTTATAGTGGTACATAGATGATGTATTAATTTTTTAAAAGGTCATTCAAAAAAAAAAAAAAGAATACCTCACTTATTCAAATTATTTCCTATAATTTTCCATATTCTGACATGCAATATAAGAAATAATGTTTAGAATTTGGGCTCCAGAATCAGAATAACCTGAGTGTGAATTCCAATATGAATCTACCACCTCTGTGACTATCTATCCTGCCACTCTATGGTTTATTTCAAAGACCCTAATTGCTATTATAAGAGATTTTAGGTAAACAAAATGATTTCACTAAGCAGATTTCCCTCTTACCTACAGGCTTTTATAAAAAGATCTTGGGAGGCAAAGACAAAAGGAAACTGTATACCTACTTTCCCCAATACAAATTATATTACAGGTTTGGCATCCCTGATCAAAACTCTGAAACTATTCTGAGGACTAAAAGGACAATCAAAAACTTTCAGTTTTTGGAGCATTTTTGATTTGGGATATTCAGATTAGGAGTGCTCAACTGGAAAAATCTATCCAAGTATTCCAAAGTCTGAAATACTCTAAACTGTAAAACGCTTTGGTCTCAAGCATTTCAGTTAGTGGATACTCAACCTGTAAAAGGAAAACATAAAGAGGGGGCTTAGGGGTTAGGAAAGATGGTGGAATGAGAGGGACATCATTACCCTAAGAACATGTATGAAGACACAAATGGTGTGAGTCTACTTTGTGTACAACCAGAGACATGAAAAATTGTGCTGTATATATGTACTATGAATTGAAATGCATTTTGCTGCCATGTATAACAAACTAGAACAAATAAATTAATCAAAAAAACATAAAGCACCAATAACCTGCTTAAAAAGAAGCTATGTGTAATTAAATGTAAAATAGAAAATGCACAAACATCTGAATTTTATGCTAGAGTAGAATTTATAAGGCCATACTAAAGGAAGCCAAAGCCAATAGCTATTAAAAGAGATACAGTGAGCTGGGGGATATAGATCAGTGGTAGAGCTTGTGCATAGCATTCAAGAGGCCATAGGTTGGATCCCTAAGCACCAAAAAAGGGAGTACCAGCCAGGCCACAATGGCTTACACCTATAATCCCAGCAGCTTGGGAGGCTGAAGCAAGATTGTGAGGTCCTAAGCAACTTGGTGAGACTCTGACTCTAAATAAAAATACAAAATAGGGCTGGAGATATGGCTCAGTGGCTGAGTGCCCCTGAATTCAATCGCCAGTACCCTCTAAAATGGGAGGGCATATACTTACCCATCTAGTATTAGACTTTCATAGGCAGCTTTTTTATCACACACAGGACAAATCCAGGTGGGCTTCTTCTCATTCATTTGTAGATAAAGGGCAGCATCAAAGCACTGTAGATGTGTACAAGTCACTGCACGGCATGGGATTGTCAGCCTCATTTTTCCTAACTATAGGACAGGGGATACAACATGGAAAGTAGTTCAAAAAAGAGGACAAAACCTCAAAGGGAACAGAGAAAAAAGTCTCAAGAAGCATCAAAATGAAAATAAAATACAAACCTAAATTTATTACTATTAAATCACTATTTTTTTTTTTACTTCACAAACTGCTTTGTGGTTTTTGAAAAACCATTTCACTTTTTCAAAATAAGCTACGTATAAATGCACTGGTAGAAAAAGATACAATGAAAAAAATACTTCAACTGGTTCTCAGTTTTCCTATTTAAAGAAACCACTGTATCCATTTCTTACATGTTTTTTCATAGATGTCCTATGCATAAAATAAGTGGATATTTAAGGAAAGTATTTTTCCACAAATGGTGGCATATTTTACACCCACTTCTGCAACTTACCCTGTCACATAATTTGGTGACTATTATACACAAGTCAGTATATATAAAACTACCATTACACAAAGGCATAATTTATTTAATAAGTACACTAGTGATGGACACTTAAATTGTTTCCAATCTTTGTAGTGAGAAAAGCTAAGTACCTAGGAATTAAATTTTGAGGTCAAAGGGAAAGGAAAGGACTGGGGATACAGCTCAGTTGATAGAGTGCTTGCCTCACATGCACAAAGGCCCAGGGTTCAATCCTCTGCACAACCAAAAAAAAGGGGGGGGGGGGGATAACATGTATGATCTCAGTCCCAATGACAAACCACCTTCCAGAGATACCTACTCACTTATGCACACAATAAATGTTGTTGGTTCCATGTAACCTTGCCAATACAGTGTTTTGTAATTCTTTGATTTTTATGAAATAAGAAATATTCCAAAAGAGTTGTGAACTGCATTTCTGTTAATTATAAGACGTTGTAGAGCCTCCTCTTCTACTTCTAAGAGTCACTTGTGTTTCTAATAACTATTTATTCATATAAAACCTTTCCTCATTTTTCATTTGATCATTAATGTTGATCATATATTTGTAGGATTTATTTACATGAGACAGATCAGCCTTGTATGTTTGATATAAGCTAAGCATACTTTTTATGAAAGTTTAACTATTATATAATCTCGTCGATTTTCAATGTACTTTTCTATAATTACATTTTGTTCAACTGCTATTGCAATTGGTTTAGCTTTACTGCACCAACATATACATAATACTCAGATGAGATCAGATTATATTTTTCTATGTAACTCTTAATCTCCCCATATATTTTCTTTACCAAAAGTATCTCCATTTTTAGTCAGCTCTGGTAATTTGGTTCAAAGTGTTTCTCCCACTATAGAGCTCCCACAAGGCCAGGGTCTACATCTGTTGCCCATTGTAATTTCACTGTCCAAGCACAATACTACCTCATAGTAAGTGCTCAGTATTTGCTTATCAGGCAGTAGAATGAATAATTGGAAAGTGGCAAAGAGATATTTTTTTTCTTTATACGCACTACAAAGTTTGAAAAAATTCAGAAACAAAATCAGAACATTCTTAATACTGCTTGGGTGGTAGAATTTTTAGAATATTCCCTCCTTTCTACTTCATCTATAATTGTCTAAGTGTTCATAAATTTTGTAATTTAAAAATGAAACAATTAGCTAAATCAACATGGCAATAACTAATGCTTACAGAACTTGCCTATGTGCAAGTTACTTTTCACTAATTCCAATAACACTTTTATTTACTATCATTTATTTATGTACTGGGGATTGAATCCAGGGCTTCACACATGCTAGGGAACTCTACCACAGAGCTACATCCCCAATGCTTCTTTCTTCCCTTCAGTTTTATTTTGAGAGGATCTAAGTTGCTTAGGTTGGCCTTGAACGTGCAATTCTCCTGCTTCTGTGTAGTTGTTTACAAGTGTGCGCCACTGCATCCACACTTTTACATTTAAACAATCATACCTTTTACATCTTTAAATATAAAACATTCCCCATTTTAATAATGAGAAAAAACAAAGGCACAAGGAATCAATTTAATATTACATGAAGTTAGAAATAAGGCAGAGCTAAGATCTGGGCTTATTACAAGCCATCCTTGTTACTGTGCTATACTGCCTCTAGCTATTCATCTAACTAGAATTCTAAAAGGAATCCTAGAAGTTAAATGTTTAAGCAAGCATGCAGTACACTATAACTCATCATTGAGAAAAGAAAACAGAATAAAACCTGAGGAAACTTCTCCTCTTACTCTACATACTTCCATATTTTTTCTTCTTTTAAAACAGATTATTCCTTAAGTTACCTAGAATCTTACAATATGCTAAGAGTTTTTATAGAAACCTCCTATAATCCTCATAATCCTATGACCCAGAGAAGTTGGCATCTCTATTTTTAATTTGTGTCGAAGATGCAGATGCTCAAGAAGCTAAAATAACTTACCTGCTGAGACACAGCTGATATTACAACACAAATCCTAATGCTCCTCACTGCCTTGAGATGTCCCTAGCTTTATAACATTACACATGTTTGGGGGTTTAACCATCAATTTTTCCTATTTTGCTAAGCTTTTGATGTATTAGGAATAGATACTAACTATCTGACATTCTATGAGATGATCATGGGCTTATAAAAAAAAATTCCTTTCAATTATAAGATGAATAGTTTTAACAGATTTTTCTAAACCCAAACTATATCTGCATTCCTAGTAGACATCCTTTTGTTATCACTTATTATTTAAATAGTATTAGCATAAATATTTTATTTAGGAATTTTCAATCAATTCTTAAATAAAATATTTAGGAATCAAAATAAGCAAATAGTCACTAGAACAGGTTGAATAAGTTACACTACACCATTCAACAAAATGCCTATAATGATCTATACATACTAACGTATTTAGGATATACTATTAATTTTAAAATAGCTCAATCGGTAGAGTACTTATCCTCCATGTACAAGGCCCTGGGTTCAATCCCCAGTAACACCACCACCAAAAAAAAAAAAAAAAAAGACAAGCCGCACAGTATATATAAAACATTTTTTTTTCTAACATGCATATGATTATGAACACAAGAGCTAAATCTAGAAAAAAAATCACATTCCATCAGTAATATTACATCAAATAGTAGACCTTGACCATTTAAATTTTTTCATTTCTTTACTCTTCCTGTCCCAATTAAATAATTCTATAATTTAAAAATCTCAAGAGGTAAAAAATCAAATCCATCTTTCTTTTCCCCCAGCGACCCAGCACACCTACTCTGCAGGACACACTGAAAATCACTAGCTGATATCACAAGGTAAAACTCCCATATAAACGTCACATATTATTTCCACAAATAAAATTATACATGCTCAATCAGATCCCTCTTCAATAATACTGTGAAACTACCTCCTGCAGGTCCCTAGGACAGAGGTCTTGAGACTTGTTCCCATTTCCCAGACTCACATCTACTCTAAATAATTTCACAAGCTTCTTATGAAATAAAACAAACATTTCTTCCATCACTCTGAGCTATCATTTTCTCCTGTTTTCCCAAATAAACCCAGGGTTCACTCTTTATCCTTCTGAGTAACTAAGACCTTTTTTTTCCTTCTTTATTTCCCATTACTGTACCAAATCCCATGTTATTTCCATAGTTTGCTGGCTGGGACTCCATTCTGGCAGGGACTCCATTCTGCTTTCTCTAACTGATGCTAGAACTGCTCCTTCTTCTAAAACTACTTTAATCTGCTAACATCTGTCAGTTAACTACCCATTAAATCTTATCAAGACATCTGCATTAGATTTTGATTTATACCATATATTACAGTTTAACTACCCAATCTATTTTAATATCACTATGGTCTAAAGAGTACGATCTACTCTTATAAAGCTCTTGAGAACATCAAGAAAGATAAATTCTGAGGAAATGTAGCTCAGAAATAGACCTGTTGTCACTTATAAACAGAGAAAAGGAAACATTTATTTATTTTTTTTTTTATTTTTTTTTTAGAGAGAGAAAGAATTTTTAATATTTATTTTTTAGTTTTTGGCGGGCACAACATCTTTGTTTGTATGTGGTGCTGAGGATTGAACCCGGGCCGCACGCATGCCAGGCGAGCATGCTACCATTTGAGCCACATCCCCAGCCCAAAAGGAAACATTTAATGAACACAGGATGGGGCCATGGGTGTAGGTCAGAGTACATGCTTACCATGAGTGAAGGCTTGTGTTCAATCTCCAGCACCACAAAAATAAACAAACAGCTATATGATTTGACTTCTTCAAATAATTGAAAAGTTAATTTTCTTAAAATTGTCAACTTTATTAAAGTTGACATATTTAAAATGAACTGCTCCCTATTTTTATATAAAAAGAATACTAACAACTCTTATATACTACTTCTGCTATTAATAAAAGTCTGAGAATCCTTCAGTATGTTTGCCATTGTGTTTTGGTTGTTTTTATGTAGAATGGGCAGTCTGTTTAAAGGAGGGTTAAGGTTCTAAGAAAATAAGACTTATTAGAGAAAACAGCATTGTAACACTGTAGAACTAGAACTCCTTAGGGAAACTGTATAGCAGTACTTACTTTCTGGTAAAATAGCTTGATACACTAAAACATATAGGTTATATATGAGTTTCCTCTCCATACCATGACTGAACTCCTAGAGAGTCTGCAATTAATGCCTGCTAAATATAGTGGGGTCATTAAAAACCATTTAAAAAACTGTCAAAATGCAACTATTTTTAAACAAAAAACAGTAATTTCATTTGTTTTAATCTGGTATCAATTTTAATTTTAATATTAGAAGGAACAAAAAGGTAATGTGGAGATTCTCAAACCCATGTCAGAAGCTTGTGTCAAGCTTATAAAAAGAGGAAGTTAGGGTCCAAGCCACTGTCCACTAGAACCTCTGCCACTACCTCAGGTATCATCCTCCTTTGCTGGGAGTACACAACTTCTGAGTTTGATAGCCACAGAGGGTACCAATTTCTCATCAATCCCCATTTCACTAAATTCTACATTTTTCAATAAAAGGAAATTATTTTAAATTAATGATGATAATAAAATTTCAGGAAAGAAGATAACTGCAAATATCATTTTCCAGGTTAACAGAAGGTACATTTATAATTAGGACATGTATATTTTAGCCCAATTTGGCAGCAGTTATTGGAAAAAAAACTAGAATAACATTCAAAATTTTTATTTTTGTTCTACTACTAAATGTGTGATTTGGGTTGACCAGCCTGTATCTGTCTTGGTTTTCTCATCTACAAAATCACTGAAACTGAGTTGGGGATGTAGCTCAGTGGCAGAGTGCTTGCTTAGCATGTGTGAGGCCTTGGGTTCAATTTCCCCACCACCACACACACACACAAAGTCAGGAAAACTATTCAATATAGGCTTGCTAAAACAGTTAAATAAGAAGCACCAAGTAGGATCTCACTTCTGACACAACTTAATGTCCAGTAAAAAAAACAAAACACTTTTCTCACAATGGCGGGGAGTCATCAAATGTCCCCAAAACTACATTATAGATTCCTTATTCTATAAATTTTATCCTAAAATCTTATTGAAAGGTTTTTCTTCCACTAACTTTATAGAGAAACCTTCATCCACCATCCCTGTCCTTTCCCATCTCCTCATATCTGATAAATACAATCTGATGTTTTATCACGGGAGTTGGTTTTATCTCTCAAACTAGTATTAACTTTCCAACAACTCATGGCAAGTCCTCAGCACTTTCATGCTGAATTAGTTCAGTTGGAAACTCATGGGAGGATCTCGGGATCGTTGAGTGATTTCTCACCTAAATTTCTACATGAGGATACACAAAATTATGTAATTCAAAGTACCTTACAAAGATATCCTAACTTAATAATCCAAGATCATCAATTAGCATTTATTAGGCCCTTGTTATTTTATTAGTATTTTTTCAATACCACGTGTATTCTCACAAAAGGAGCCACCTTTTACGACATGGTTTTTTGTTGTTTGTTGTAGTTTTAGATAGATACCATCCCTTTATTTTATTTTGCTTATTTTGTTAGGCGGTGCTAAGGATCAAGCGTAATACCTCACATGTAAATGCTCTGCCACTGAGTCCCAGCCCTACTATAAGTTTTTTTAGCAGCTATGGATTGTCTACAGTATTAACCATGACAGATTATTCCGAGTCTAATGTTATCTTTCTTCTTTGATCCAATGGCCTTTAAATTTCTTCCTCTATCACTACCTGAAGACTACAAAGAATTATAATGCTTAATCATGTAGATTTCCAAATGGTAAAAAACAGAAGTTCAGACTTCTGTCAAATTACATCATTCATTCCCACAATTATTTTATAAGGAAATCAATCATTTCTACAAAGTAAAATTACCTAGAATGATTTGCCAGTTTACTTACAGGGCACATTAAGGATACCCGAAGACTAGTTGTAGCAATTTCACTATCTGGATCTGCAGTAAGTTTTTCTTTAACTAAAAAAAAAAAAAAAAAAAAAGAAAGAAAGAAAAAGAAAAAGAAGAGTGAAATACAATGAAAAGTTTCTAAATAATAGTGAAAATGAGCTGAAATATAAAAATATTTTATTTTAATAATTTCCCAAACACTTCAAATAGGTCAAGAAACACAAAATGTTAAATATCAATGTATTAAATATATAGCCAGACTTCTGGTATTAGGTTAAAGAATTACAAACATGCAAACTTTAGATCAAATGTTTAAGTGAGGTTTTAAGATTTCTTTTTAAAACTAACACTGATGGTAAAGAAGAGTTACAAAATAGAAAGTTGTTTTTTAAGACTTAAGAACAAAACAACAACTAGCAGAGGAACCTCAAATGCAGCAGTACCCTGAGCGTCAATGCTTTTCTAACAAATTTTAAAAATTTCTTTCTAACAAATTTGTATTAAGCTACGCTGATTATTTCTAACAATTACTAAATTTATAAAGACATAAACAGTCTTATATCTTCTTGTTGAAAAACCTCTACAATGAAAACTAAAGAACACTGAAGAAAGAAACTGAAATAGACCTCAGAAGATGAAAAGACCTCCCATGTTCATTGATAGGCAGAGTTAATAGTTGGCCCTACTACCAAAAGCAGTGTAGAGATTCAATGCAATCCCCATCAAACTACCAATAACATGCTTCACAGTACTAGAAAAAACAGTTCTAAAATTTGGAATAAAACCCAGAATAACAAAGCAACTCTAAGCCAAAAAAGCAATGCTGGAATCATCCCAATACCTATTTCAAATTATTCTACAGAGCTATAATAACAAAAACTGCATGGGACTGGCATAAAAACAGACACAGACTCCCAATTGTACAGAATAAAAGACAGAGACAAACACACCCATTTACAGTCAACCGATCCTTGACAAAAGTGCCAAAAATATACAGTGGGGGTTGGGAGAAACAAATGATGCTCAGAAAACTAGTTATCCATATGCAGACCCTTATCTCTCACCCTACACAAAAGTCAACTCAAAAGGAAACAAAGACCTAAGAAACCAGAAATTATGCAGCTTCTAGAAGAAAATGTAGGGTCAACATGCCAGCTTTTAGGAATAAGCAATGACTTTCTCAATAGGATCTGTAAAGCTCAGGAAATAATGCTAAGAGTTAACAAACGGGATGGCATTAAATTAAAAAACTTCTGCACAGCCACACACGGCGGTGCATTCCTATAATCCCTGCAGCTTAGAAGGCTGAGGGAGGAGGATTTTTAAGTTCAAAGCCAGCCTCAGCAAAAGCTGAGGTGCTAAGCAACTCAGAGAGACCCTGTCTCTAAATAAAATACAAAGTAGGTCTGGGGATGTTGTTCAGTGGTTGAGTGCCCCCGAGTTCAATAACCCCTAGCACATAAAACACCCCAATGAAAAATCTTCTGCATAGCAAAGGAAACAATTAGGAAGAGAGAACCTACAGAATGAGAGAAAATCTTGCCACTCTTCTGAGAGAGCATTAACAGCTAGAAAATATAAAGAATAACCTCAAAATCAAATAACCCAATTAATAAATGGGCTAATGAGTAGATACTTCTCAAAAGAAATACAAATGGCCAACAAATGTATGAAAAAATGTTCAACATCATTAGTAATTAGGGAAATGCAAATAAAAACTACAGAGGTTTAATCTTACACCAGTCAGAATGGCAGTCATCAAGAATACAAATAATAATAAATGCTGGAAAGATGTGGAGAAAAAGAAAGACTTTACACTGTTGGTGGGACTGTAAATTGGTACAACCACTATAAAGCACCAGTTCCTCAAAAGGCTAAGAATGGAACCACCATAGGACCCAGCTATACCATTTCTCAGCGTTTATCCTGAAGAATTAAAGTCATCACACGATAGTGATACATGATTACCCATGTTTATAGCTGCACAAGTCACAACAGTCAAACTATGGAACCAGCCTAGGTGGCCATCTATGAATGGACACATAAAGAAAATGTGGTATATACACATAACAAAGTTTTATTCAGCCACAAAGAAAAATGAAATATGTCATTTACAGGAAAAAGGATAGAACTTGAGACCATTGTACTATGCAAAACAAGTCAAAATCAGAAGGTCAAGGGTCATTATGTTTTCTCCTATGTGGAAGTTAGAGAAAAAACGAAAAGGTGGCAGGGATTCTCATAAAAATCTGAGGGAGATGAGTAGAGGAAAAGGACTAGGGTGTGGGAGAATGGGTGGGAAGAGGGAAGTGATAGGGAGTGATACTGGCCAAATTGTTATATTGTGTGCATGTATGAATATGTAACAACAAATCCCATTATTATGTACAACTATTATGTTCCAATAATAAATATGGAAAAAACTATCTCATCTGACAACTGAAAATTATTATATCTGAGGTAACATGTTTGATTTCTTCCATGAGGTAATATATACAATTTACCATATATAAGCTAATAAATACACAAATATTATAAATATAGATGCATATGTGAGTTTATTGTTTTTAATCACATTACAGTATCTCATATGCTTGGTCTTTCACAAGCATTACTTACTTAGTGCTCTGGAATGATCAGGGTTTCTAATACCTTTCATTTTTAATCTCTGTAGTAACATGGCTGATGTAAGCTGTCGTACAAGATACACAGACATGGAGTAATTCTACAAAGAAAGATAATCTGTATTACGGACTAGAGATGATATTCTCTTTATTTACATAAAATGCTTATCTAAGAAACTCTAGTTTCTAAAAATAACATTCAAAATAACTTCTAAAAAAAGTCAGTTACTGGGAAGAGGGCAAAATCAACAAGGCTACTTGAGGGAAAATAATGGCTTACTCATTCTAAATATATTTCTCTTATCATTTTATAATATCCATGGGTTGGTATAGTATGGTAAATAGCTTCAATTTAGTGGTTAAAAACTGTTTACAGAGACCACTATGCAAATGTACCTTCCCATAATTACTTACAATTAGAATCCTTTTGTTTTCATCTACTTATATAATGAGGCTCTCATATTTTCATTTAAAAATGCAGAAGCAAAGATCGAATAGTGGTATGAATTAACACTTCACACCCAGAGTTCCAAAGTTTTATTTCTAACAAGAGAAATCACTGGTCAAATGGCCTTGAGCACAGCCTTCAGATAAAGTTAGTATTGGCTTTCTTCTGAGAAAAGCAGTCATTTACAAAAGACACATGAAAAAATAATGAAATTCAAAAGGTGAGGCCAGAAAATAATAGTATAAATCTGGCACAAAGCAACTTTCTCGATTATCTATACAGCTTTGAAAGATGACATATAATTTTACCAAATATTAAAAAATTCTACTTTAATATTTTAACACATACACATATATTCATTCATTCCACAATAAAAAAAAATACTTTTGATAGTTGCCAAACCAAATATTTTAAATACATTTAGTGTTCTTTTAAATATCTCATACTCAATAAACTATGCAAATTTTAGGTCCTTGTATCATTTTAACTACAAAGAAGGAATATCAATCCCATTATATGGCAAATCTATAGTCTTCAATGTCAATAATAATTTATTCAAAAATCCTAAAGTTATTTCCAGTTTTGCAACTACTCTAGTGGTGAAATAAAATTCCTGCTATAAACATATGCCTCGACTTTTTCATCCACAACAAAATATTACACTTTATTTCCATGAAACAGGAACTAAAGTTGATACTCAGATATTAAATCTTTTTCCATTATTTGTTAACAAGTGCATCTAAAATGTATATTCCCTGTTGTATTAGTCAGTATCTTATTGATATAATTCATTTTGAGACAAAATCAGCAAAAAGCCAGGTTCATCAACCTGAAGGTATAGAGAAAATAATTTTAAGTGAACATCTTTGTAAGAGATGGTTGTGTTATCTGAACTATTAGCTGTTTATGTAAAGGCAGGAACAGATTATTTCTGATCACATGAGTACATTCAACTATTTCCTCCAAAGACTGATAACATTCTGTCCTTTGCTCCTCTTCATAGATACTAATCATCCAAAACTTCCAGGTTTTTAAGATACACTACACACACACACACACACTCTCACACACAGTGTTTAAATCATTACCTTAAGGAATATAAACATATACATTTCTTACCCAGAAAACAGACATGATACTTAAGAAACCTCAGAGTTAAAGGTATTAACCTTCAAAATAACTATACTTACAACCCTTGAATTGAAAAGGGGTGGAGCCAGTTTAGCCTAAGAAAAAACAAAAAACACCAACTTCCAGTGGACAAGAGAATATTTACCTTTCCAATTTCAGATGCCCAAGAAATAGAAATCTGGTTTGGCACAGCTGAAGACAACCTAACTAAAGATGTAATATTCAAGGGGCGCCCAGGGCGCTTCTGCTCAATCCCATTTTTCGGTGGTGGTGCATACCCCTGTAACCATAAGAAATTTATCTTAAATTCTCTGTAAGACATTAAACATTTTACCCAAAATAGATGCAGGATACTGTCTAATTTCAGTTACAATCACATGATCTAGAAAAATACAAGAAATAATAAAAATCAATGTTTCCTCATTAACATTAAAGAGGCTAACATCTTGCCATTTTGGCTATGAATCTTCTTCCCCTTTACAAGAAACCAAATTTTACAGATGAAATCCCATCTCTTCAAAATGAGTCACTTAGGAGACCCCATTCAAAATATTTTAACATGCTGGGGTGGAAAACAGGGAGAACAAACTTTGGAAACTTAAATCAGGTCAAGTGCACACCTGTGATCCCAGCTACTTGAGAGGCTGAGGCAGGAAGATCATCAAGTTGTTGCCCTGTGCGAGCGACTTTACCCCATCTCAAAAATAAAAAGGGCTGGACATGTAAATCAGTAGTATGGCAAACATAAGGCCCTGGGTTAAATCCCCAGCACCACAAAATCAAAAACGGAAGAAAAAAGGAAGAAGAAAAAAAAACAAAACATCAAGCCAATGAAAAAAATTCATCACTATTTCAGTTGGCATTAGATTTTCTTTTAAATAGTAAACATACTCATTTTTGTTGTGTTTTAATGGCAATAGAAGCTGAACCTAGGGGTGCTCTATCACTAAGTTATATCCCCTGAGGTGTTAGCAACATGAAAAACAGTATTAAGAGACTGCTTTATCTCTATAGCTCTTGTTCACATATAAGAATATCATTTGGAAAAAAACTTTTTAATTTTGAAATAGGGTCTAAGTTTTGGAGGCTGGCCTCAAACTTGTGATCCTCCTGCCTCAGCCTCCTGAGTAGCTAGATATACAGGTATGCACCACCATGCCTGGTAACATAATCACTTTTTTTAACCTTTATTTGTTTATTTATTTATTTCTATGTGGTGCTGAGGATCGAACTCACTGCCTCACATTTGCTAGGGAAGTGCTCTACTACTGATCCATAACCCTAGCCCCACATAATCACTTTTGATTAACAGCATACTCAATTTTTAATTACCAAAAGAATTCAAAGGTTATAATTTTCAGGTTATATACTTTCAAATACATATTAAAGAAAATCAAAATTTCTTAGCTTCAGTAACATCTGTGTATTGAAAAGCAGGCATTATATTTCACTAATGGTCTGATATCTTTCATGTAATTTAATTATCTACTATTGAGAAGGAAAAAACACTAAGTGTATCACTTATTTTTGTACACATAGAAGAAAATATAAGCAAAATTAATTGACTAATATTATTTTAGGATACAGATGAATCTTCTGATTCATATTTCTTTTTAATATTTTTTAGTTGCAGATGGACATGATACCTTTCTTTTTATGGTACTGGGGATTGAACTCAGGGGTACTCAACCACTGAGCCACATCCCCAGGGATTTTAATTTGTATTTGTTTAGAGACAGGGTCTCACTGAGTTGCTTAGCACCTCCCCGTTGCTGAGGCTGGCTTTGAACTTGCGAGCCTCCTGCCTCAGCCTCTTGAGCTTCTGGGATTATAGGCATACGCCACTACATCCGGCTATTTATTTTGTATGTGATGCTGAGGATTGAACCCAGTGCCTCATCCATGTTACTCGAGTGCTCTACCACTTAGCCACAAGCCCAGCCCCCCTGCTCAATTTTCAAAGTCATCAATGTATGTTTTTCCAAATGATATTCTTAATACTGTTTTTCATGTTGCTAACACCTCAGATTTCCTTCCAAGTCAATCATATCATTAACTATATGAGTCAATGCTAATACAATATGAATCTTATGAGAATGGTGATGAAAGGTTTTCAGACAACAGCCAGAATTCACTCTCCTTCATAAAATGTCCTTAAAGTACCTGTTGATTGAAAAGCTAAGGGCATGCAGCTAATCAATCACACTAGAGAAATACTATCAAAGTTGTAAAAGTAAAGGCAGCGACAAAAACGTCACAGCTGCCACATCAGCAACCACAAAACATTTGTTATTTCAGCAACATTGAATTAAATACCTTACAAGGAATTCTATACTGGTGGTATTATAGAGCAGAACTAAGGAACACATCCAAGTTGTCTACTACAACTTAGGAACATCCTTCCTCATTGTCTCATAAGAGGAAGAACAGTAATTATTAAGTGGGAAGGAATCTACATGCTAAGTCTTACTCTACAACTTGCAACAAAATTCTGAAAATCATTAAAACTGATTGAGTAGTTGGGCACAGTGTGGCTCACAACTGTGATCACAGTGACTCAAGAGGCTAAGGTAGGAGGATTATAAGTTCAAGGCCAGATTCAGTAACTTCCCAAGATCCTACCTCAAAATTAAACAATGAAAAGGGCTGGAGATGCTGCTCTGTGGGTAAGAGCCCCAAAGTTCAATCCCCAGTACTTAAACAAAAACAAAAACTGAGGAACAGAGTAAAAAGGCAAAGAAAAAAACTTAAGTGTGAGTGTGCGTGTATAGGAGGGGTGCACACATCTAAATTTGCTCATGTGAAATACAACAGAAAAAAGCTTATTAAAAAGTCCTCTTACAAGCCAGGCACAGCGGTGCATGCCTGTAATCCCATAGGCTCAGGAGACTGAGACAGGAGGATGGAGAGTTTAAAGCCAGTCTTAGCATCGGGGAGGCGCTAAGCAACTCAGTGAGACCCTGTCTCTAAAGAATACAAAATAGGGCTGGGGATGTGGCTCAGTGGTTGAGTGCCCCTGAGTTCAATCCCCAGTACCAAAAAAAAAAAAAAAAAAAAAAAGTCCTCTTACAATATGTCAAAATACATCTACTGTCAAGTGTAACTAATAATCAGAATTTTAAAAAATAAATTTTAAAAAGTCCTCTTGTAAAAATTCTAACAATAGACAAACACAAGGAATATCAATATCAGTATTTAGGCAATTATAAATGCAAACTTTTGTCTTGCCTATTTTGGGCCTAGAAGATAATTCTGTCTACTGGTATTTCAGCCAAATAAAAACAATGGCATAGGGTCTGCCAAAATGATAAGAATAACTCATGACCTAGCTATACGTGAAGTCTGTAAAATGGAATTTTGAGTCACATCTTGACAGCACGGAATGGAACAGTAACAGTGGGTCAAACAACAGTGAATTTAAGAACGAGTGCTAAGCAAATTCAAAATTATGTATGGAACTAGTCTTAATTGCCTAAAGTATATTCAGTCTATTCTCTACCTATTTGAGAAGTTTGATTTCAATAGTAATTATGGGTCATCAATCTGTATTCCCCTTCTAGCCCATAGCAACCTCCTACCTATCCAAGCATACAAGACCCCATTATAGTTGAAACTTTGTAAAATATTAATGTTCAGCCTTCTCGAATTTTTAACAACTTTCCATGTTTAAAGCAAAAATAAAATCAAGTTCATTTCACAGGTGATCTGAAGAGCAAATCCACAAGTTTTCTCAATAAAGGCTGTTAGAGAACATTGGTAGAAGACTATGTGGATCTCAGCCTCACACTTTAGGAAAAGAAACTAAAAGAACTTTTCATGTTACATGCTGTGACAACATCCTGCCCTACATACAATTGTGACAAACTCCACAATGCTGTTCCTTTATCATCACCTCCTAAATTCTAATCACCACTATTATTTTAATACTATCAACATCTATTTGCTTATTTAGTTTATATTTTGGAAATTTTCAAACATACACAAAAGCAGAGAGAACAATAGGTACCCACTAACCAGCTCCAATAATTACTAACATTTTTCAATCTTGTTACTTTTGTCTCCAGCCTCATTCCAGCTTGCCCTAAAACACACCCACCATGTACATGCACAATAATTTTTGTCCTTGAGTAAACACAAATTCTAGACATACCAGTTAATTTTCATATTATTAATCAGTGTGTCTAAGAAGACCTTTAAAAAAACACAGTATTGCAACCTTACAAAATTCACAAGTTTCCAAAAAATCATCTAATATCTTGTTTCTATTCCAGTTTCCCAGCTGCCTCAAAGACATTTTTTTTTTTAATTTAAAAAATTTTTTTCATTTTTTTATTGGTATGTGGTGCTAAGGATCGAAGCCAGTGCCTCACACATGCTAGGCAAGCATTCTGCCACTGAGCCACGACCCTCAAAGACATTTTTTATTACTGAAAATTTCATACACAAAAACAAAGAAAAGAACTGGGCATGGTGGTGCACACCTGTAATCGCACTAGCTCAGGAGGCTGAGGCAGGAGGATTGGGAATTCAAAGCCAGCCTCAGCAACTTAGCAAGGCACTAAGCAATTCAGTGAGACCCTGTCTCTAAATAAAATATAAAAATGGGCTGGGGATGTCACTCAGTAGTAGTTAAGTGTTCCTGGGTTCAATCCCAGATACAAAACAACAAAAAAAAAAAAAAAAAAAAAACAGAAAGAGGGAAATCCATAAACTCAGAATTTATTAGGAAAAGGAGGTCAGTACTGCACTAAGAGGAACTGGAGATTTTTGCCAACTGAGTTAAAGCACGTATCTTCTCCATTCTTTGGAATCTCTCTAAGAAATACTCCTCCCTGTCAGTCTTTTCCCATTCAAGCTTCCAGTTCCACAGGTTTCATAGAAATTTCTTATAATCTCTTTAAAACTAATAATAAGTCAACTACTCAAAATAACTCCCTAAGCCTTTTTCTGCCCGCCCCCACCTTGCAACAAAACAAAACAAAACAAAAAACATAGACTTCTGATCTAGCTCTCAGTCTGCACACCGGCAGTCCTTGGAGTCAAAGATGGGGGCAGTGTCTAAGGCAACTTTTTATCTTTGCAAGATGCAGGCCATTACCATGCAAGCCTCACTATGAGCTGCATACTTCTTCCCTGAAGATTCAAGAGAATCTTCTCCTTCGTATTATCCAAATTACATTTCCCATTCCATTTACTGTGTATATGTAATATAGTGGCCAAATGCCATGGGTTTATAATAACTAGACATTATAATAAGGTGATTCAGCATACGACAAATATGTTTGGCGCTCTTGTGGGAAATTCCATGACCATGTCAAACTTATCCCTCTGGGATCTGTTATTTAACAAACCAGGGTCAGGGGCAAGGACTACATACATGTTAAGCTTCTTTATGGCTTGCTCATGGTTCTTACAATTAGAACAGGGTCCCTGAGACTCAAAAGTTCAATGTCACTCCTATACATTCCCTGTAGCTTTCTTCTTTTGAGGCTGCAGCATATTCACATAATTCTCATAAACCTCACAATCCTGTTTCGTGTTCTTAATGAATTTCATTACCTTAATGAATAGCATGTGTGGATTAAGAAGTAATTTTAAGACGTTTTCCATCAATTGCATGTGAATTTATGTCAGTTGTTCCATGGGAGTTCATGGGTCTGTGGCAAAAAGCCTTTTCAGGAAAAAGGCTGGAACAGGATTTTCTTTGGCATGGCCCTAGCTGGGTCAAGCAGGGCTTCCCCACTCCCTTTAAATTTTAAAAATGTCTCTGCCTTTCTCCCATTGCTTTATTTCTTCTTCTTCTTCACAAGTACCCCTAACTCCCAGGATAAGTACCAAATTCATCAGACAAAGGGTGCTTTAAATAGTAGTCAATGTATTCACAAATAACCTAGGATAAGCACTCAAGGGTTAATTGGTGCTTTGGGGCAGAAGTCAGCAATAACTAACAATGTAAAGAGGAAATAATCAGCTGCCCAATTTTCTCTCTCTCAAAAGGACTGTAAGAGTGACAAATTCAGAGCTACAGTGGTGAAGATCTCAGCCATGAGGATTATCATCCTCATATATGTTACTGACTAGTCCATCTGGAAATTTTGTGGGCTTGTGTGTATACACATATGCAGCCTCCATATTTTCTAAAGCAATGCCAAAGAATTTAAACAAAACATCACATATTTCAGACACAGCATCACTGGCACGTCCAACCTGGCTTTGAACATATACGAGACCATGTAAGCAATTGTTCCTGAGCATATCTATTCATCCTGTTTCCCCCCTTTTTACCCCCATAGGACTATCCCAACTGATTTCAGTCTCACAGGCATCTTCACAAAGAGTTTGTGATGCAGTGGTCTTCAAGCTCTGTAAAACTCCTGGAACAAGTATTTCTCAAGTTTTCTAAATCCACTGTCTATGAATGAGACACATTCCTAACAAGAAAAGTCAGATTCCTTTAGCTACTGGGGTCAACCTGAGCCATGGACTATCTTAAGTTGGGAGCTCAATTTCAAGGGCTTAGCTGCTCATAGGTATTATTCATATACTTACTCCAGAGCCAAGTCTCATGCTCAGCAGGAATGCTAAACAGCTTCCCATTCATTCCTTAAGAGCTGCAATGGTGTCTGATCTGTTGAAATGGCACCTCAGCAAAATGGGGCGGGGGAGGGGGTCTGTTCTCAGAATACTTCAGTTAGAGCAAACACTTGGTAGGACTTAACAAAGAGATCATACTTTTTTTTTTTTTTTTTAATGCTTTTGTTGGCCTTCTGTACAACTGACAAAATTAATAATATACTTCAGGCCTCAGTGCAAAATACAAAACAGTTCACCAATTTAAATATTATTTTTAAGACTTGATTAAGGATTTGAAGATTCCAAAACTATCTATTAGGTCAGGAATAGGATGCATACATTTACAATGTATATATTCCAGCTAAGTCCATATGCTGCTTCCCTGTTAAACAACAGGTTGTCAAATATCATTGCATTCCCCTAACCCTCTGGTGTGTACATCAAGTTCCAGGCTTGGAACTCTATACCTCTTGGGCTAGCCGCTCTCAAAAAGACCCTGCATCCCACCACGCGTCCACTGGCTAGTCTCAGCTAATCCATATAGCCACCGTAACACGCTGTCCTATATATTTAAGTGCCCAAGTCCTGTTGTTTAATATGATCCCAAGAGTCTTTCAGAGCTTCCTAAAATTCTAAAATAACAAGTTCCAGGCTCATTTTTTTTCCATCTCTCCAAGAGTCATTTATTTCTCTAAGGAGCTATGGATCCCTCAAAGACAAAGCAATATTTAATCTAGATGCTAGAACTAACTATTAATTGGTACGTGGCTATCACTGTTTCTAGACCTTGTCAGTGTTTACATTAAATTTACATGAAAATCTTATGAATAAAAAGCAACTTACAGGCAAAGGAAACAGCTTCCCATTTACTTTTATACATAGACTATTGGGATAGTTGTCTTCTTGAGGACAACTTGTCTCTGCCAGGCAAAGTCTGCATTTAAAAAAACAAAGAAGAAACCTCTCTTAAATAATGAATCCAAACATGTTTATATGTTTTAAAATTCAGGGTCACATACACAAAGGTAACAAGTGTAAACTTATAGTTAGAAAATTTCAAACTCACCTCAGCTGAACTTGGACTGTATAATCTCTCCTACCACCTGGCAAAAAATCCCTGTTGGAAAGAGAAATAGAACAGGTTAAGAATATAGAATAAGATTCCACAGGAACACTATCACGGGGGGGGAGTATTATTCATTTTGATTCTTACTTGTTAAAACTTGAAATCTAGCCTGCCAACCGTATAAACCTTAATTAAAACACTCTGATGATAACGCTCTTTGACTTTTAGTCATGTCTTTTCAGCAATTTTAAGGTATTTTCAATTCATAGGAACTCTGACAATACAGTATTTACTTCAATAGACAACAAATTTGTTAACATGAAAAGAAATATGCTAGGTTCTGAAAAAAATTAACAAATTAATCTGTACTTAACAGTTCTCCACTCTAAGACTCTAATCACTTGAAGATCTTGCTTGTTTAACATAAAAGTCCATTCACTAGATATTCTTACGATTTGAGTATTGTCTCTCATTACATTTTACAGCTACCCAAGTTATTCTAATATAGAACTAATGCTTGCAGTATCAACTTCTCTATACAATAGCAACTTCATAATTAGTATTCAAATTAATACACATAACCTCTTGCACTTTCTAGATGAGAAACAGAGTTCTATATAAAACACCTCTGGCACCGAACTCTCTAAACCTTGCCATTCAAAATGGAGTCCACAGCAAAGTAGCACTAGTATCTTTAGGAGCTTGTTAGAAATGTAGACTCTCTGTCCCCATCCCAGATGTATGGAATTTGAATCTGCATTTTAACAAGATCACCTGGGGATACACCTTGTAGTTAACAAGGTATCCTTAGTCATTATCCTAAATCTTGCACTTTGTCAGAGAAAAGATCATTAACAGTAGTACCTAAAGTAGTACATTTTACCCTCACTTTATTCTAACTGAGATAGTCTGTTCATTGTTTCCAACTCTCTACCTTGATGGAAGGCAGTAAAGCACAGCAATGACCAGCATGAGCTTTATGGTCCTGAGCTAAAGGACCTTGGGCAATTACTTAACCTTTCTGTGTTTTGGTTTCTGTATTTGTTAAAGACAGAAAACTACTTGTGATGATTAAACATGTTAACACAAGAGCTGTGCTCAATAAGTGTGAGCAGCTGAGTACCAGTGTTTCCTCTCCTCCCACTGTCTTCCTTGCCACTAAAAGGCTCCACTGTTCTCAAGTGTCTCTTCAAAACATTCCCATATCCTAGACAATACTGACCTCTTAAAAGACTCATGACAGTAGGTAACATACATATATATATATATATATATATATATATATATATATACACACACATAACAAAACAGAAGTGTGATAAGTGCTATAGCAATGTGGAAACTTAATTTTTGTCTTGAAAGTTCAAGGCAGTTATCAGAAGACCAATCAAATAGGGTTTGTACAACAGTGGTTCTGCCTATTTCTATTTAGTGACCCCACTTGTGTTGTGATTCTCAATAGAAAAGTGAGGATCAATTAGAAATGCCTTAAGTATCTTGTTAGGTTGGGGAACATAATCTGAAAAAAGGAGAAATGACAGGAGATGAGCCTAGAAAAGTAGAAAGCCTATTCAGAATATAAGTTGCTAGAGAAAACTAATGGGAGATAAGATGATTTAAAAAAAAAAAAAAAAAAGTTGGGCAGAGCAAAATGTAAAGAGCTGCCAGGCAATGAAGTGTGGACTTGATGAAGCAGCACTACCAGGTTTTTGAGTACCAAAGAGAAAAAAACAGAACAGGCTTTAGAAAGATCACATGATCAGCTAGGAACCAAAGTTAGGAGACCATTTCAATTGTATAGGTAAAAGAAGAGAACTTGAAAGCTATTTAAACACAAATACTGCTGAGAGATACTTCAGCATAAAGTATTCAGTAGACCTCAAAGCCTGACTAAACACAGGAAGTAAATGAGAGAAGAGGCATTTTTGGGTGGGTGCTCAGGTTTTGGAATAGTGCAATGGGATAGTTGGTGATGCTACTCATTGGGATAAGGAGAAGTAGAGCAAGTTATAGCACCCCTCTTCAAGAGACCCATTGAGGTGGTGATTACTCCAGTTTTACATATTGGATACATAAGAATGAATGAGGTTTAGTCACTAGTCCAGCAGCATATAGACCTAGGTGGTTAAGCCAAAATTCACTTTTTTTTGTTGTTGTTGTTACTGGAGACTGAACCCAATGATACTTTACCACCGAGCTTTACCCTCAGACGTGTGTGTGTGTGTGTGTGTGTGTGTGTGTGTGTGAGAGAGAGAGAGAGAGAGAGAGAGAGAGAGAGACTGACTCTCACTAGGGCCGTGCTAAATTGCTGAGGCTGGCTTTGAACTTGTGATCCTCCTGAATAAGGCTCCCAAATCAGGGATTACAGGCATGGACCAGTGCATTGGGCCAAGATTCACTTTCTAGTTGGTATTACTCTAAAAATTCTACTAGCTTCTTCAAAAGTAGAGTTCCATGGTTAAGTTATAACTCTGGAAAGTGATGGAGAAGAATCAATACAGTGTTATCAAAGTAATGGGAGATGGTCTATGAACAGTGTGATAATACCAAGAGGCCTTGTGTCCTGACAGATCCCAATGCTATCAATGAATGGGGACTACAGCAGGAAATACATCAAACAAAAATGTCCTTGAAGCCAATTTATTTTTCAAGTTTGTGTCACTGATATATGGAGTACAATCTGGACTACAGCAGAAAGTCAATAAATATGTGCTGCATAAAGGAACAAAAGACAAGCAAGTCTGAAAAGTAGGCAAGTTTAATTTTAGATGTGCTGTGTTTGATGTGCTTGTGGGTCATTAAAGTAGGCTCAATGAGAAAGGACACTGGAGAGAGATAGCGGTGATCTTCAACTTCCAATATAAAAATAACAAAAGCACATACAAAGAAACTGACACAGAGTATCAAGAAGAGAATCACAAATTGATTTCTGAGAATGAGCAGGAAAAGTCAATGGGAAGACCTAAGGAAGAATGATTAGAAATGTGGTAGTACCAAATGGAAGTCCTAAAGTCAAGAAGAGAGCTGAGGCCACTCACTGATGGATCTTTACATGATATAATACAAAGGGAGGAGGGGAAGAGGGAAAAAAGGGAGGGAGGCAAGAAGTGAGGGAGACAAGGAAGGAGGCAGGCAAGGAGGAGGAAGGGAAGGAAGGAAGGAAGCAAGCTAGCTGAACCTGAATATATTCACATCTTTATACTAGACCTTATTATCTCTACAGGCAAACGGGAAGAGTCAGACACACAGCAGTGGTTTTCAAATTTGCTCACAGGAAACGCCTAGAGAGCTTTAAGGATCCCTGTTTTTCGGATATAGGTATAATTCAATAATAAAGCACATATACGGTATGTATGCATGTGTATGGGTTTGATCTCCAGCACCACAAAAACCACTGTCTATCCTAGGAGATTCTAATTTAACTGATATGGGATGAATCCTGGGTATCTGGCATGGATTGGATTTTCTTAAAGCTCCCCAGTTGACTCTAATATGCAGCAAGTTTGAAAACCATGGGGATAGGCATGGTTAAATGTTACCACAAGAAGCAAGCATGCAAATGAAACTTTTTTGTTGTTGTTGTTTGAAAAGCAGAAACTGTGATAATTATAATTATAACTATGAGGGGAACCATGGCTGTGGAGAAGTGATCAATTCCCAATTCCAGGGGGAACACAAAACCAGAAGATAAGCCTGGAGTATCTTGGATGTCAGAAAGTATAAAGGTGCTTAAAAGTGGATCTAGGAGGGAGAGAAACATTAAAAGGGCATTAAAACCAATTTGAAAGAATTACCAACAGCCAAAGGTAGAACAATTGAACCACAATATAAATCCCTATGGCACTGAGTTAAATCCATGGAACACCTATGAAACCACACTGATATGAATTCCTACATACATAAATAAGGGAGAAGGGACAGTTCTTTCCTCAAAAGAAAAGCTCCAATGTAGAAAAGAATAAGGACAATAGAAAATCATCACTGAAACACGACTATTTTGCTGAAGATAAGATTCACAAATGACTAATGAACTAGAGCAAAAGTCTGAGGAGCAACAGTATATGCCTACTCTCAAAATATCTCCCCCAAGGTAGTTATTAATAAGAAACTCAATAACTACAGTGCAAAAATCTGGTACACAGTACCTTAACCAAACAACCAAAGTTAGTATCACCAAAAATAAAACAGATCAATATTATGTAGTCCCTGGTATGATACACCAAGAAGGGAATATAACTTGAGATATTATCAAAAATGCAAAAATTTCAGCAGTAACAAGATAAAAGACATACTGAAACTGAGGGCAGTCAACAAAATGCCTGACCAATACTCTCCAAAAGTATCAGAAGTCAAAAGGGCAAGGAAAAACTAAGAAACTTACTAAGTAAAAAAAGAAATTAAGGGCTGGGTATGTGGCTCAAGTGGTAGCGCGCTCGCCTGGCATGCGTGCGGCCTGGGTTCGATCCTCAGCACCACATACAAACAAAGATGTTGTGTCCGCCGAAAACTAAAAAAAAATAAACATTAAAAAAATTCTCTCTCTCTAAAAAAAAAAAAAATTAAGATGATATCACAATTAAATGTAATTTAAAATGAGATCTAGAAACAGAGTTCATTAGTTGAAAAATTAGCAAAATCTGCAGTCTACAGTTAATATTATCAACATTAAAGTCAAAAGTAATATATGAACCTTGTTTGAAAACTAAAACAATTGAGCAAATATGAATATGGACTGGGTATTATCCGTATTAAGGAATTATTAATTTCAGTGATTATGTTCAAAATTAGAGCTAAATCTTGAAATATTTTTGGATTAAATTATATAATGCCTGTGATCTGCTTTAAATGCTTCAGGAAAAAAAGGAAGGAGGGAGTCAGATATAGACAGCCAAAACATTGATAATTATTAAAGCTTGGTAATAGGCAGCAAACTTTCACTTCCATTTATTATATGGATTTTTTTTTGCAGTGGGGGTTGGAAACTGGAGATTTATCCCAGGGGGCAATTTAACACTGAGCTACATCCCAAAGCCTTTATTTTTTCTATTTTGAGACAGTTTCACTAAGTTACTGAGGCTGGCCTTGAACTTGCAATCCTCCTGCCTCAGCCTTCAGAATCCTGAAACTATAGGCAGCACTAAGGGGATTTTTACCAATTTACTATGTAGCTCTGAAAAGGTTAGGCTTTGTAATTTACATGTGATGCATGTGGTCTTTATTTTTTGAGGGGGGATTCTAAACAGCCACTACTTTTAAAATAAATTTTATATTAGGGTTAAATATACAATAAAAAAATAACTTTTCCATTATAATCATTCTTAAGAGTGCAGGTCTGGTGGGCTGGGGTTGTGGCTCAGCGGCAGAGTGTTCGCCTAGCACAAGCAAGGCCCTGGGTTCAAACCTCAGCATCACATATAAATAAATAAATAAAAAGTGTTGTGTCCAACAACAACTAAAAAATTAAAAAAAAAAAAAAAGTGCAGGTCTGTGGCAGTAAGTACATTCACATCGGGCAACTATCACCACCATCTATCTACAGAACACAATTAAAATTAGTCATTCATGGGTTGAGGTTGTGACTCGGCAGTAGGGCGCTCACCTAGCACGCGCAAGGCCCTGGGTTCGATCCTCAGCCACCACATAAGAATAAATAAATAAAATAAAGGTATTGTGTCCAACTACAACTAAAAAATAAGTATTAAAAAAAAACAAAATTAGTCATTCATTTCTTATTAGTTAACATATTCACATAATCCAAACACCAAATGTATACAAGAAAGATATAAAGAGTCCCCATAATTCTGCTCCCAGCTATCTAGTTCCTTTCTCCAGAAGCAGCTAGAGTTTTAAGTGATATGTTTACTTACATATTTATGTACTTAAAGCAAATTCTCCCACACGTTTAGAATAGCACAGTTTGCAAGTGTTCCTCACCTCATTTGCTTAAAAAATTTACCTTGAAGTATGAACCTCTAAATCTCTTACTCTAATCTCCTTTATTCAAAGCCAACCAACATCTCAGTCAAGTTTTCCCAGACTGTTACCACAGGTAACAGTTATCTTCTCCCTCCTATAAATCAGCTCATCTGTCATTACTAAACAGGTTCTTTTCATATGACACCTTGCATCAAACACTTTATGAAAATGAGCTGATTTCCTCTTACAATTTGCACTAAACTTGGTAGAAAAGGATCATGTCATATAAACATCTTACACCTAATGAACACTTAACAAACACTGCTCCTAAGTAAGAGCTTATCAAAAGAAAACAAAATTAAGAACTAATAATATAAAATGATTTTTGTCTATTGTTAGTTGATTTATTAAATGTCCCCTATGATCCCTACAAGTTACCCTTTCTATGTGTGCACTACTCTTTGGGACCTCAAACTTTCCAGGGACAGATTATAAAATCATTGAGAATTTTGTTGAGACACATAATTTTAATAAAAATGATATAATTAGTCAAAGAATCTAAAGTTGTGTCCCAGAGTCTTCTACATAACAACAGTCCATTTTCAAGATACTCCATATTTAAGAGTTTAAGGTCCATAAATCTGAATCCACCACCTAGGGAGACTTAATATGCAGCTTACAGATTAAAGATGGCAACATTCGGCTATAAAAAACTTATAAAATTATGTTAAATATAGACTTTCCCCCCAAAGTTAGTAAACTATAGCACCTTATATAAAGAAGTTATTATTAACACCAAAAAATTATATATATATTTTTTCATTTTAGCAGCTTGAAAATTGTAAAAGATAACTTTAGACTTCTCTCCTGTATCTTCTCAACTGTTTTTTCCTTATATTTGCCCTTTTCCTTTCCTATTTAGCAAGATTTGACCTTCCATTTCAGGATCTTTTTGCGGTCTTTGTCCAGTTTTAGTCTGGTGATAATGACCATGCTGGGGTGAATGCCCACATGGACAGCTCTTGTGCCATTAGCCTTTTCCCATCGCCACATTCAATGCACATGACAAGTTTGTTCCTATAAATCCTAACTACTTTGCCAATCTGCTAGCCTTTACAGTGTCCTCACACAACCTGAACTTCATTATCCCTTTGATTGCACATAGATCAAAAGTTGTGCTTGTGCTTCTGCCTCAGCTCTCAGAAAGGAGGGAAGAACATAATCATCCGATGAACATGGGAAGAGGCATTAAGACACCTTTGAACAAAGGGTTGAACTTCATTTTGGCCGCTTCTGCTTCAGCAATGGCTACAAATAAGAATGGCTACACATGGCTTCCAGTTTTCAAGATGATTATGTTTAATTTGAAAAGTTTACCCTACAAATTACCTTCTCTTTCCTTTTACATCTCTTAGTTCATTTACTCTTTACAAATGTGTACTTTTAAGATTCTATTTTCCAAAATAGGCAAGGGTTAACAGTACTTTTCTAATTGCTTTTAGATTTCAAGTAATTTTTTGGTCAGTATTTTTTTAGCTTACTTTGCTCTAAACTTTAAGGTTTTTGTTCTTATTGAAAAATAAATATTAATTATGCTCACTTTACTTTAAAAAATGCTTCAGTTTGATATTATGAAGTTGATTGTCATCCTACCTTTGGGCTTTTATCACAAATTTTTATGTTTAATATTTGGAAAATATTTTTCATTTAAAAAACTGCTGCGCAGTTAGGGGTGTAGTTCAGTGGTGAGATGCTTGCCTATATGTAAAAGGCACCGTGTCTGATTCCCAGCACTGACAAAACAGGAAAAACATGTTTTGCCAAATGTGACTTAAACAATTTAAAAGATAGTGAGGTTTCAATTCAAAAGCTAAAATTGTTTCTAATATAGAGTATTTATTAAATATTTGACTAATTTTCAAAGTATACTCCCCTTGCTTAAAAGAGAAATAGTCCAACAGTTATGAACTGGACAGTATACCCACAAAATTGTCATGCTGAAGCCCTACCAATGTGAGCATTTGAAGACAAGATTTTTTAAAAGAGGCAATTAAGGTTAAATGAAGTCTTAAGGGTGGGTCCCTAAACCAACAGGGATGGTGTTAAAAGGAAAAGACTCCAGGCATATACCTGGTACAAAGAAAAGGTCATGTAAGGAGATACAGCAAAATGGGTAAGCTAAAATGAAAGGCCTTAGAAGAAACCAAACCTGTCAACACCTTGCTCTTGAACAGAAGCCTCCAGAATTTTGAGAAACAATTTTCTGCTATTTAAGCCAACCTCTCTGTGCAGCCCTTTGTTATGGCAGCCCTAAAAGACCAATATACAACATTCAAGAAGAAACATACTTCAAGCATTCCTCTTACCTTGATATGCATATCTCTCTAACTTGTTGAGGTGTCAGAGCAAAAATAAAAAACTTCTCTTGAAATCGCTGAATACTGCTTTGAACTGGGGAAAAAGAAAGAATATTTCAATAACAAATCAAAGGATGTCAGCACCTGTAATAACCTGCAAAATTTTGAAATGAAAATTATAAGTAATCAAGAATTTAGTGACCAAGAAATTACTAAACTGTACTGATCTCAGAATTTTGAGTGAAGTCACTTCAACTTGGTTTTAATTATTTTAAGCACTTAATCTTTATTCTAAAACACAAATTGTAATATACTATTAAAAATAACAAAATCCTTTAAGATTACATTTCATCCTTCCAATAGTACCATCTAATAAAAATCTCAGGAAGTAAACTGTCCCCTGGGGGAACTCTATCTAAGTGTATTTTGTATTTCTTTGTTGTGCTTTGTATTTAGTGCTTTATATTTAGTATCTCTGAAAAATTTAAATCTCACAACTTCAAAGTTATGTAATAATTATGTATTAATTATTTGCTTACAAATTACCTACTGAATTCATTCTTCTTAATTCTAATATGAAAAGCTGAAGTGTATTTATGACTTCACAAAGTTCTGCAACAGATTTTTTTAATGTTTTACTGGTACATTATAATTATACATACTAGTTGGATTCATGACATATTTGTGTAACAGATTAATAGTGATGAATTATCCATTGATATTCTAGTACCCGTTAAAACAAAACAAATTTAAAAAGCTATTACAGAAATTTTAAGTCTTCTGCTTCCCAACAAGTATTGATTACAGTACAACCTAAAAATGGGCAAACAGCCCCTTGTGTATATCTGACCAAAATTTTCCTAGAACATGAGACTAAGTAAGATGCCAATTGAATATTCAACGTCAGAGGGCTTAACTATAAGTCATATTAACCTAAGAAAAATATAAACTGAGACAAAGCATAAGCAATATGCTATAGCAATTATGCTCCCTAGATATCATCATAAAGTGATTGGTATTTTCTCAGATTACTCTTAAAAAAAGTGGGGAAAAACGGATGCTATTTATGTTGAAGGCCTAAAAATGAAACAATTTTAGGCTACCTCACAATTATGGGGCATAAAACACAAAGACACAAGCACAATCTTTTAAGTCTCTTCATTTCTTAAATTCTTACTTCATCCTTTCTTTCTTTTATGAATCCCAACTTTTCACTCTTACTCTTGGCTAAGATGACCAATGACCTCTTTTAGTTGTGAAATTCAATAACTTATTTTGAGACTACAAGTGAGCATACACTGCATTTCCTATCTTAGTTAATGGCCTGAGCACCCAGTCTCTCCAGCCAGAAACCTCAAAAGATCTACATACAAATAAAGCATTATTTAGAAAGCAAAAATGGAAGACTGAACAACAAACAAAACACTTGGAGAATTAAAGAATAATTCATAATTTTGAAGGAGGAAAATGACTTGATTTCAAATCAAACCCCAAGCAAAATAATACAAACAAAACTACCTAGTCACATCACAAAAATCAAACTACTAAAAATCAATGGCCATAAAATCTTAAAAACAGGCAAAGAACAAGAACATTCTACAAATAACAGCTATTTCTCATCAGAAGGAATGCAAGACACAAGACATCTCTAAAGTGGTGAAAAGAGCCTGGCGTGGTGGCACACGTCTGTAATCCCAACAGCTCAGGAGGCTGAAGCCGGAGGATCCCCAAGTTCAAGGCCAGTCTGAGCAACTGAGCGAGGCCCTAAGTAATTTAGCAAGACCTTATCTTAAAGTAAAAATAAAAAGAGCTGGGAATGTAGCTCGATGATCCCTCTGGGTTTAATACCCAGTTTCCCCCAAAATTAAAACAAAGTGGTAAAAGGAAACAACAAAAATTCAGCATCTTTCCAAAACAGAGTGAAATAACTTTTAAGGTAAACAAAAGCTATAAGAATTTGTTGTTAGCTGGGCACGGTGGCGCACCCCTGTAATCCCAACGGCTTGGTAGGCTGAGAAAGGAGACTAAGGAGGCACTAGGCAACTCAGTGAGACCCTGTCTCTAAATAAAACACAAAATAGGACTGGGGATGTGGCTCAGCGGTTGAGTGCTCTGGAGTTCAACCCCTCTAAAAATTAAAAAAGATATTGTAACTATTTAAAGCAAAAGTAATGGCATTATAGACATAAAGATATAACAATAGCAAAAATAAATAAATAAATAAATAAATAAATAAGTACGTATCTACACCTGCAAAGCTGGGCACAACATCCTCAGTGAATTCCCCATGATATATGCCGGTAGTTGAGGCCCCATCTGGATGGCTACAGTTAACCTACCCAGAAAAATTCCCACAAATCAAGAAACTTAACATTTGAAATCATAATGTTTTCAGTCAGCATATGACACATACAACTTGTTAACCTTCAACTTAATGTGAGTAGTTTATATCAGAACAGACATTATCTTTATTGTGCCTTTCAATAAAATATGCATTTTATCTATCATTTTTATCTTATTTTTTATCTATCATTTCTTTGCTACCAAATTTTCAATCCAGATTATTACCTCATGGTCTATGAAAAAAATGGATCTATTTCTTCACTATACATCTATCATAACTGGACTCCAGGAATTTACAACAACAAAAAATAGTGCATGTGAATAAAACCTGATTTGTATTGATGCTGACAATTTTTAGATTTCATGACAATAGCAGCCAAAAGCATGCTAAACTTACCATAAGGTAAATCTATGAACTGAATTGTAATTGTAATACAGATCATGAGAAAGAAAAGCAGAACATAAAGTAGAGCATGCATGATATACAATTCTATTTATTTTCTATTTTCTAAACTTTGAGATCAGGAAAATCAATTCTGCAAGATCCCATGAATGGTTTTATTTTTTTTCTCACATTTTTAATTTGTTCTTTTTAGATATACATGACAGTACAGTTATAACAGTACAGTTATTTTAACATATTGTACATACATGGAGTATAACTTCCCATTCTTGTGGTTGTACGTGATGTGGCGTGTTATACTGATTGTATATTTCTATACGAACATAGGAAAATTATGTCCAGTTCATTCTACTGTCTTTCCTATTCTCATTCCCCGTCCCTTCCCTTCATTCCTCTTTGTTTAATCCAATGAACTTCTTGAATGCTTTTAATTAAAAACAGAGGGATCCCAGCAGCTTCTGAGGCTGAAGCTCAGGAGGATTGCAAGTTCAAAGCCAGCCTCAGCAATTTACAGAGGCCCTAAGCAACCCAGAGAGACCCTGTTTATAAATAAAATACAAAAAAGGGCTGGAGATGAAGCTCAGTGGTTAAGCACCACTGGGTTCAATCCCCAGTACCCAAACCAAAACAAAACAAAAAAAACCCACAGAGGGAAAAACCATCATAACTCAAGGATGTGAATTAAATATAGCTTATTCAAGTCCTTTCCTTTTTCAATAACCTATCATAATATAGATTTTTTTATTTTCCTAATATAGCCACAACAATATTTCCCGTCATGCAGCCCTTAAACATTTTCTTCCAATTTAACAGGTTTTAAATCTGTTCTTTTGTCTAGATAATATATACCTAAACTTTTAAAAAGGATTCATATTAAATTATCTTTAAAAATTAAAATTGAAGAGAAAAAGACTGCCTCTGAGAGCAAATGAGAAATAGCTACTTAAGGGAGAAAAACAGAAGATTTTTGTTAGTTTGCTTTTTGATTAGAAAATTAAACATTTCTCTTTTTTAAATACATTTTTTAGTTGTAGTTGGACACAATACCTTCATTTTATTTATTTATTTTTATGTAGTGCTGAGGATCGAACCCAGCGCCTTGCATGTGCTAAGCGAGCGCTCTGCCAATGAGCCACAATCCCAGCCCCTTAAACATTTCTTAATAGCAAAACTGGCTACAAAAAACTTTAATATACTAGACACCCATGTTTTCTAGATACCACAATTCATCATTTTAAATGCCAGGTTATTTAATTTTACTATTTTGAACATATATCACTCCAAACTGCAAAACTATATAATAATGTATATTCTTAAAGAGAATATACTCGTATTTTGTTGTTGTTGCCATTTTATTTTTTTTATGAAAGGGTCTTGCTAAGTTGGCTAAGTTGGCCCCTGATAAGCACAGCACCTTAAATGATATACAAAAACAATAACAAAAACAAAGATGGCACAGTAGTGCACGTCTGTAATTCCAGCAACTTGAGAGCCTAAAGCAGGAGGATTGTAAGTTTGAGGCCCGTCTGGGAAGCTTAGCTTACCCCATCTCAAAAAAACAATAAAAAATAAAAAGGGTCGAGGATATGGCTCAATGTAGAGCACCTGTGTAGCATGCATGAGCCCTGCGCTCAACTCCTGGTACCACAAAACAACAAAATCCTAGTAATGAACTAATTCTCTGTGTATAAATCAAGTCTGTACAGCCTGAGAATGTCAAGAATACAAACTTTCTGCAGGAGGCCCTGGGATCAACAACCAGCACTGCAAAAGAAGGAGTATGTGATTTGAAACGTGCACCTGAGAATCTTTCTTGACTTGATTCTCATTCCCAAATGTCAACAAGTTATTTCATACCAATGTTTAAATATTTTCGTAAGTATTTTCAAAACTACAAAACCAAACTATTAAAAATTAAGAAAACTTCTGAATTTACGTTAACTGCTGCAGAAATTATAACACCACTAAAAATATTCAATCAAATGTTATCATTAGAAACATTAGAAAATTTTTCAATTTTTCTTTGGCAAATTATGAATCCGTTTCATGTTATTATAATGAAATACCTGATAATTAACTTACAAAGAAAAAAGATTTATCCTGGCTCACAGTTTTGAAGGCTTTAGTCCACAAATCATAGGCTCTGTTGTTTTGGGCCTGGGGGTTGTGGGGCAGACTGGAAGTGAGAGTAAAGTACTCACCTCATGGCCAGAAAAGAAAACAGGAAGAGGATGGCATGAGTCTTGGACTCCCCTTTCTGGGGCATGACCCACTATGACCTAAGGACCCAGCTCCCAAAGGTCCATAATACCATCTTGAGGAACAATCCTTCAGCACAGGAACACTACCAAGGACAGGGGGTGGGGGGGTGGTGTTTGCTGCCCATATTCAAACCATGACACAAACCACATGGTATTTTACTGACATTTTAACTGTCTACCTCAAAGTCTAAATAATAATTTTTTTAAACCCTTGAGACAGGGTCTCACCATGTTGCCCAGGCTGGTCTGGAACTCATGTTCAGGTGATCCTCCCACGCACCCGGGATCATAGGTGTGCACCACCAAACCCAACTTAAGAGAAAATTGCTCATTTTTTTATCAATCTGACATAATGATATACTATAATTAAGAGAATCCCTTCAATGTCTCTTTAGGGAAGATAAGGTAAGAAAATAATGCTGGGTAGGAATTATAAAAAAACATACAGGTTTTGGTTTTGGGGGGGCAGGAGGTTGTGTGTGTGCATTTCTTGCATCCTAAGTTTAACTATAAGCAAAATGTAGAGTATTCTTAGCCACTCTTCAACACAAAATATCCCCAGCAATTGTTTTACATAAGCCAAACAAAAAAGTTATCTATATGCCCAAAATGCATGTTTTATTAAATTTATACAGTCTACTACTTTCCTTTAACCTTAGTGAGGTTAATTAAAGAGAAATTCTATAATAAATATAAGAAATTATTTTAAATTCCTATTTCTATTTCTGAACAATGCCAAAAAATAAAGAAAGAAAAGCATGAGGTCTTTCCAGAGTTCACCTCTTAGAACACCATTACAGCTATCAGAGAAAAGACACTGCTGCATCTTTTATCCCCCAGTCTTCTTTCCAGACAATCATATATGTTTCTGAAATACCTTCTATTGTAACCACTACCAAGAAACCCTGTATACTACTACTAAAAGGGGAAAAAGCACACTGACATATTTAAGTTTTCAAATGATTTAAAACTAAAAAGTTATCCCAGGATAGAAAACAATCTTCCAAATTAATCATAAAATGCTTTTTCCCAGTTTATGTCATCAATAAGTCCAATGACTACATAAATAATTTCATTATACACTAAAATTATGCTCTGGAAACATAGAAGTCAATAAGCTGGAAAAATTGTTAGTCATGTGTAGCAACTTTCAGAACTATGATAAAATTCCTCAAATTTTCTGAGCAGTTATTGACATTAGACTGTCAAACTCCGTGTGTTACTTTGGGAAAAATTATGAAAAAGGTATTTTTTTTTTTAGGAAAGCAGTTTAAAACTAAACAGAAACTTGGTTTTTTGTAAACATATCAAAACATAAAATCACAGACATGAGATCTACATCTGTTCTCATTTACACAGAACAATGACTCCTAAGCTATAAGAAGAATGTATGAGGAAATTCTAGCCAGAGAAATTAGGCAAGAAAAAGAAATGAAAGGCATACAATTTGGAAAGAAGCAAAATGATCTCTGTTCACTGATATTATCTTTTATTTAGTAAACCCACACACATTTTTAAAAAGCTACAAGAATAAATACAGAAAAGTAGCAATATACAAAGTCGACACACAAATCAGTTACACTGCTATATTCTAACAATGAGCAATATGAAAGGAAAGTTATGAAAAAAATCCATTTATATTTGCATTAGAAAAAATACTTCATAATACTACAGAGGTGAAAGACTTACATGACAAAAAGCACAAACCATGCTGAAACTAAAAGTAATATACACAAATGAAAACACACTCCACAATCATGGACTGGAACACAATATCATAAAGATTCCAATACCACCCAACACAATTCAAATGCAATCTATCTCAAAATCCCAGTGAGATTTTTCCATAAAAAGAAAAACCTGTTCTAAAATGCTTTCAGCATATCAAGGAACCCTGAATACTCAAAGCAATCTTGAAAGAGCACTTCATGATTTCAAAACTTACTGTAAAGCTATAGTAATACAAACAGTTTAGTATTGACATGAAGACAGACACCTGGACCAACGGAATACAAAACCCAGAAATAAAACATCTGATGCCAAGCCTGGATGCACACTCCTGTAATCCCAGCAACTTGGGAGGCTGAGTGAGAAAGATTACAAGTTCAAAGCCAGACTGAGCAATTTAGTGAGAGCACATTTCAAAATTAAAAAAAAAAAAAACAAAAACATAAAAAGGGTTGGGGATGTAGCTCAGTGATGAAGCCTCTCTGGGTTTAACACCTGGTACAACTAAAAAATAAATAAATAAAAATAAAGCTTTTTGCATTATGTCAAAAATTTTGACAAGTCTGCCAAGTTCATTGAGAGGGAAAACTGAATATACACACACAAAAGAAAGTAAGTGGACCTTACCTAATGTTACATATAAAAATTAACTCAAAATGAATCAGCCCATTAAAACCTAAAGGTATAAAACTTCAGAGAAAAACATAAGGCAAAATCTTCAAGACATGAGATTTGGCAATGATTTCTTGGATCTGACATCAAAGGCATAAGCAACAAAATAAAAAGTAGATGAATTGAACATCATGAAAATGTTTTAAATTTTGCATCAAAGACAAAAAACAGTAATCCACAGAATGTGTTAAAATATTTGCAAATCATATGTCTGATATCTGTATATATCCAGAATATAAACAGAACTCCTAAAACTCAAAAACAAACAACAACCTAGTTCAAAATGAGCAAAGGACCTGAAAAGATATTTCTCCAAAAAACTACAAATGGTAGATAAGCATATGAAGAAGCTTGACATCATAATCATTACAAAAATGCAAATAAATGTAAGATGCCAGCTTAGGATGGCAACTATTTAAAAAAAAAAAAAAAAAGGAAAAGGAAATGTTAACAAGGATGTAGACTAAACCCCTGTGCATTGGTGGTAGAATATAAAATGGTGCAGCTGCTATGTAAAATGGTGTGGCAATTTCCTCAAAAAATTAAAGAATTATCATGTGATACAGCAATTCTATTTTTGCGTATATAACCAGACAATTTAAAGGAATGTCTCAAAGAGATTTTTATTTTTATAAATTCACATTCATAGAAGCATTATTCACAATAGTTCAAAATTACAAGCAACTGAAGTATCCATTAGTGGATAAGCAAAATGTGGTAATGGAAGTGAACATTACAACATCAACTAAAGTAGTCGTTTCAAAGCAGTAAGAATGAGTGGCAGGTAATGAAGTGGGGCATTTAAAAAGTTATAGTACTATAGCCAGGTGCGGTAGTGTACACCTATAATCCCTATAATCTAGAGGCTGAAGCAGGAGGATACCAAGTTTGAGATCAACCTCTCAGCAATTTAGTGAAGTCCTAGGCCACTTAGACCTGTCTCAAAATAAAAAATAAATAGGAGCCAGGCACAGTAGTTTAAAGGGGCTTGGGAAACTGAGACAGGAGGATCGCGAGTTCAAAGCCAGCCTCAGCAATGGCAAAAGCGACGCAACTCAGTGAGATGCCATCTCTAAATAAAATAGGGCTGGGGATTTGGCTCGGTGGTTGAGTGCCCCCGTGTTCAATCCCTGGTACCCACCACCCACCAAAAAAAGGACTGGGGACTAGGAATGTGGCTCAGTGGTTAAGTGCCCCTGGGTTTAATTCTCTGTATCAAAAAAATACAAAATAAAAGTTATAGTATTAGCCTTAAAAAGGAAGAAAATTCTGACATACACTACAACATGGAAGACCCCAGAGGACACATTAACTGAAATAAGCTAGTTACAGGAAGACAAATATTGCAGGAGTCCATTTATATAAAGTGACTAGTCAAAATCAGAGATAAAGTAGAATGGCTGGGGTTCAGGGTATAGCTTATTGGTAAAGCATGTAGTTAGCAAGCATAAGGCTCTGGTTCAATCCCCACCCCACCCCCCACAAAACAGAAAAAAGCAGAATGGTGGCTGCCAAGAGCTGGGGAAAGAGGAATGGTGAGTTATTATTTAATGAGTACAGTTTTATGTTTTACAAGCTGAAGTGTACTGAATATGGTTGCTGGTGATAGCTGCACAAGATTACTAATGTACTTAATACAACTAAACTGTACATTTACAAATGGTCAAGACTGTAGATTTTATATGTAGTTTATCACAATTAAAAAAATTGAGAAACAAGAACACTAAAATAATAGTTATGTCAGATTTCAGTTATAGTTACCATATATTTTTTTAATCATACGATGTTACCATATTTTTTTTACCCATACATTTAAACATTTGACATTAGTGTCTCAATTTTGTAATACTAACAACAAATCACCAATTAATAGTTGAAGGCCTCTTGTTTTGTTTACTTTCTTGTCCAGAAAGACACTTACCTAAACTTGTGGGCTTGATGAGAACATCAAGGACATCATAAAAGGGCAGGTTTTTTAACTGCACATCAGGATGGACAGGAGGAATCGGAGGAGATGGTTGCTGCATCTCAAATGTGGGCTTAGTATCTTGAAGCAGCACAGAACCAACAGGAGAGGACGGTGAGTGAGGTGTAACTGAAGTGGAAGGCAATGAGTGGATTCCAGCCACAGCCAAGTCAGGTTCTACAGGTGATGAGCTACCATCCAAATTAAAAACCGATGATTTGATTGTGGATAAATCAGAAAGTCCTTCAAGAGTCCGAGGATATCGACGTCTATACAATTCTCGGATTTTAATCTGAACCGCAGGGCTGCAGCCACTCTTCAATAAATGCAGCGCCCTCATTAGGAGGTCATGTTTGCGTCCACTTTTATTCCGTCCAGCAAAGCCTAGTAACACTTGTAGTTCAGAAACCCTAAAACTAGAAACCATATTCTAAAAAGAAAGAGAAAAAAGATAAGCCAATAGTCATCTCCAAACATAAAAACCCCACCTAAAATATACTATAAAATCTGATTTTTTCCTCTATCAATTGACACATGCTAGTAATCAGCATTTTTCACATACCAACTTAGAATCACTAATATTCATAAAACCATCTCCCATAAAAATGACTCAAATTACATCATTGAATTATACCTTGTTAAACTCTTAATTCTGGTAATCTAATCTACTAGTGTCTATTAACCTCTTCGTTATTTGATTATGCACTAATTAAATCCATATTTGCTTTATTATGAATTCTATAACCAATGGAAATGTTCTTTTACAAAAGTAAGCCTAATATTTGTGTTGTTACAAAGTTATCACTAATTAACCTAGCAAAAAATTAGATGTGGTTACATGTGTAACTTCTGGTGCTACTTAGTAAATTTATAAAATCAAGTCATATAATTGTGATCCAAAACCCAATGAATTTTTATTTTACCCCAACTCAAATATTAGGGAACAGACAATATAATAAGAAACTGATATTTTAAAATATTAAAGCTAAAAATCATTTCCATTTTATTTAGCAATCAAACTTTCAAAATTATTAAAAATCCTAGCTGGATATTGAAATGAGAAAAATACTTTTGAAAATGGAGAGTCAACTAAAGGACAAGATTACCCTCCACCTCACTCTACTGACTTATTTTGGGGTATAAAATAAAGGCAGTTCCTGTTTTACATCTCACCTTCTATTTATTCAACAAAATCTAATGAATACTTTTAACCACCTGCTGCCTCATGAATTCTGCTATTGTGATTTTTGAGTTGATTCTGAATTTAAAGGTAAACCACATGGGTCAGATTTACCAAAATCACACATCCACCATCTAGTGAGAGAGAGGAAGACCTGGAGCTGACCAAAATTCTTTCAGAAACCTACTCACAGAAGACCCTTTTCTTACTGTGACTTGAGGTTTCTCCACGCATCCTAATCAGTGAGGCTCAAACCTAAGCAGCCTGGTATTCGTTTTCTGGACAACTTGGGGTCTTATCCCCTCAAATAATTGGAGATTACGTACACAAAGGAAAAGATTTATAATGTCACATGATTCTGAACAGCAGATGAAAAGTCTCTGCATTTACAAAATGTTGCAAAGATAAAGTAATGCCAAAAACACAATAAAAAATAATGGTTTTGAGAGTCAATGAACCGCTATAGAAAACTTCAGTCCAGCAAGTCAGTAGCTGTAGGTCAACCCCTGGCACCAAGACTCAGGACCTTGGGAAAGACATTTCATTTCTCTGGTCTTCAATTTCCATTTAATTACAACAGCATATACCTGTAATCCTCGCTACTTGGGAGGCTAAAGCAGAAGGAACTCAAGTTTGTCAAGGCCATTTAGCTATTTAACAAGACCATGTCTCAAAAATAAAAAGGTCTGGGGATGTAGCTGAGTGGTAGAATACTTGCCTGTCGTGCAAGATCCTGGGTTCAATCCCTACTGCAACCAAATTAACTAAAGCAACAATAAAAACCTCCTCTCCTTTATTTAGCACTTACATAATCTCTGAACCAAGCTTCAAATTCTTCCTCCAGTGAACGGGTATGCTTAGTAGGAAGGATCATTAAAAACCATAGAGGGGTGAAATTAACCTGCTATAAGTACTACCAAGAACTGATTTCAGCTACTATTCTCTACTAATCTCTGATGTCTATTAACTTTAGTCTATTTTTTTTTTTAAAGTGAATTTTTTCTACTCCACTCTGCCATCTCTCAAATGTTCTCAAAGTATGATTTCCAATACTTCAGTAACAACTTCTATGTACTCTACAGAGGAATATGGCATGAGACACAGGGCTGGGGTGTAGTTCAATGGCATTGTGCTTGGGGCTGGGATGTGGCTCAAGCGGTAGCGCGATCGCCTGTTATGCATGTGGCCCGGGTTCGATCTTCAACACCACATACAAACAAAGATGTTGTGTCCGCCGAAAAACTAAAAAATATTTAAAAAATTTTTTTTTAAAAAATGGCATTGTGCCTGCTTAGCATGCAAGAAGCTCAGTGTACACACACGATACATTATCTGAATTCTAAATAAAAAACTAATGTAAATTAAGACTAAAACTTATAATAATCAACCCTGTTTCTTTACCATATTTGATAAACACAAAATTATAAAAATGCTTACAACTGGAACATTATGTAATTGAAACATTACATTCATGAAGGCATATTCACACACAAAATAACCCACATTAAGCAGGAAAATAGAATAATTACATGTCATCAATGAATAAAAATATTTCCCTGACACTACTCTTCAACTTTAAACATGAGATAGAAAACAAAAAAAACAGTTTGAAATAAGTTAGAAACAGTGGTAAAATCAATACAACTATTTTGCAAATATCCCATCTGCAGTGATGTATAATATGGATGCCGGAGAGGCTACCAAGGGAAACTGAAAAAATCATATTATTATTACATATTTTAGCTATGTTAAAATAGTACATTTTTATATATAAGAAAAAATAAAGACAAAACTAACATAGTCAACATGTCAAATGAGTGACCACGCAAAAGTCATCAAATGATATGGCAATTTTTAATCACTAGCCATTTCAGAGAGTGTAGGAGGTCCAATTCTTGGTTTTTATTACTGATAAAATCATATTTTCCGTATAATCAAGTTCCCTTTTACTTGAGGGTCCTTAAATCAGTCTCTACGTTACAATGATTACAGTAGCTTCCAGTGTAACAAAATCAAAACCAAAATTCAGTTATTAAAAGAAACAATAAAGAACATACTACTTTTCAAAAATCTATAAACCTTGGAGAACATCTCCTAAATGCTTCTTTTACTATACAATAAAGATTTAACATGTGTACACCTGGCAGCCCCGGAGGTGGAGGCAGGAGGATTACAAGTTCAAAGCCAGTCTCAGCAACTTAGCAAGGCCCTAAGCAACTCAATGAGAGCCTTTCTCTAAATAACGTATTTTAAAAGGGCTGGGGATGTGGTTCAGTGGTTAAGCACCCCGGGTTCAATCCCAGGTACCAAAAAGAGAAAAAAATAACAGTCAAGAAAACAAATAACCAACAACAAAACAAACCACAAAAGTAAAGAATTAAATAAAGCAAAAAATATGAACGAGAAAACAAAATGCAGTCTATTAAAAAAAAAAAAATCAGGCCCCCAAAAGGGAAAGCTAACAAATGCAGACTTCAAAATAAGAAAAGGCTCATAAAGATCACAAATACTACGAAAATTTCTTTAAGAGAACTTTATGCAACTATGTCCTAACAACTTAAAGCCATAGCCAAAAGCAATTTCCTAGAACTATAAAAACTATAAATTACTCCATCCAAGTCAAAAAGATGTAGTAGTATCTGCCCCCGCGATACACATTCAAACACATCTACCAAACAAGGCAGTTTAGTGAATGAATTCTATCAGTTTCCAAGAAAATTATGAAATTGTTTCCTAAACTGCCCAACAGAATTAAAGTCTAAGAGTCAAAATACAAAATACTTGTTAGAAGACAAAGAGAAAAATATTGAACACCAAATTTCAAAAATATGCAAACTGATGATATTAAAATTTCAGCAGTGGTGTTTACCTCATCCAACCAAAATTTCAGGCAAAGCCTGATGAAACAATGGACCTAATGCACTATTCTTTCTCATTTCCCAAAATAGACCATAAAGTGTCCACTTATTAGGTTTGGATCTTAAATGTCGCCCACAGGCCATGTATTGAGGCTGGTCACTAGCATGTGAGAGGTGATGAAACCTTTAAGAGGTGGTACTTAGTAGAAAGAAATTAGGTCACTGGGAGCAGGCCCCCAAAGGGGATAAAGGAACCCTGGCCCCTTCCTCTCTTAGCTCCCAGTCTGCCATATATAAAACAACTCTGTTCCACAATGTGCCCTCCCCCTACAATGTTCCGCCTAACCAAGGGCCCAAAGTATTGGGGCCAAGTGAATATGGACTGAAACCTCAGAAACTGTGAACCAAAATAAATATTTTCTCCTTATAAACTGATTATCCCACGTATTTTATCACAGCAAGGGAAAGTTAACTAACTCACTGCTATAATATGGGGGAGGGAAGGTGATAAATCACAACTACTGCTTATTCTATTACAATATTAAAACAATAAACACCTTCATTTATGAATATGGTATAATTTATAAACCAATATTAACACATTAACAATGTTTTCTGAAGTATACCAATACAGTATATCTGAGGAATATATGAACAATTTAACATAAATTGAGTAAAGTACTTGGTTTAGATGATCTCTACCCAGAGCAGCGGGTTTAGGTCAGTGGCAGAGAACTTGCCTAGCAAGAGCAAGCTGGACAGGGTAAAATTCCTATCCTTAAAGTCAAGTAGTACAAAATATCAGATTTTCTTTTGACTAATTTGTAGAAAGTAAGTAGGTAAACACCTACATGAAAAAAAGAGGAATTGATCACTATTGAAAAAAAGAGGAATTGATCACTATTGAAGTTCAGTGTTGAGTACATGAGGAATTCTCTCTGGAAATGTAAGAATGTAACCATAATTAAAAGTTTGCTTAAACAGGGGAAACTAGGTACCTGTCATATAGTGACTCTCTCTGTACTACATTCCAGGCTTTTCTATAAATCTCAAAGTAGTCTAGACTTAAATTTAAAAATTGACAGTTTGTTTAAAGGTGGTGAGTGGTGTGGGAAGATTGTGGTTTAAGTAGCATTTCCCATTAAAGGAACCCAGGCTCCTTAGGGGAAATGCTGGATTAGAGATGTGGGGTAGGAAATGCATACAAGATCAACCTAAACCATTTTATCACACCAGAAAAAAAGAAATTTATCCAAGACTACCGGGATCTCATCAGAACAAAGAAAACATCTAGAATGAGATCCCACTAGCCCAAGATTTGAAAAATGCATCAAAAACAAACAAGTACAACAACAAAAAACAATAACTACATTGGATTCAAACATTAAATATATAATAAACTTTGCTCATAACAGTACTTTTAAAAGCTCACTGATCATCCTTAGACAATGTTAGGGAAACAAACAAAAAGATGCACTGATTCAAGAAAGAGTCACAGAATTATTTAGATAAATATTAGAAGGGTATTTTATAAAATTTTATTCATTCCTAATAAACCTCTCGAACAGCTATAGTAGGAAACTGTTAACATGATAAATGGTATCAATCAATAGCAAATATCCAATTAAAAATGAAACATTAAGATGGGTGTGATGGCACATGCCTGTAATGCCTGCAGCTTGGGAGGCTGAGGCAGGAGGATCGCGAGTTCAAAGCCAGCCTCAGCAATTTAGCAAGGCTCCAAGAAACTTGGTGAGACCCTGTCTCTAAATAAAATACAAAAAGGACTGGGGAAGTGGCTCAGTGGTTAAGCGTCCCAGGGTTCAATCCCAGGTACAAAAAAGAAAAAAAAAAAGATACATTTAGCTGGGCATGGTGGCAAATGCCTATAATCCCAGAGACTCTAGGCTCAGGCAGGAGGATTATGAGTTCAAGGCCAGTCTCAGCAATTTAGCAAGGTACTGCTTCAAAATAAAAAATTAAAAAGGGCTGGGGGATGTGGCTCGGTGGTTAAGTGCCCCTGGTTCAATCCCTCCCTGCCAAAGAAACACTGTCATAAAGTCAAGGCCTTTAAAATGTACATTGTTTTGTCACTCAACATTATTCCAAAAATCCTAAAATAATACAACAAATCAATAAAAAGTTTATAAACTCAGATTTACAAACAATAGGACTCTTTACATTGGAAATACAAAGAATCCACTGAAAATTAGAATCATTAGCATTAAACCAACAAAATTCTTCTGTTAAATACTGTCTGAAGTTTCACATTATTTTAAAATCAATTTTATTGCCAGGCATGGTGGTGTATGCCTATAATCCCAGAGACTTGGGAGGCTAAGGCAGGAGGATTGCAAATTCGAGTCCAGTCTCAGCAATTTAGCAGGCCCTAAACAATTTATCGACACCCTATCTCAAAATAGAATATAAAATGGACTGCAGATGTAGCTCAATGGCAAAACACCTCTGGGTTCATCCCCAGTACAAAAACAAAATCAGTAAAATTTCAATGAATGTTGGAGAGCATAACAGGCCAAACTTAGAATAATTATATATATATAAAATTATTTATATATACATATTTATAAAATAGAGCAAGTGGTGATGAATGAATAAAGCAGGGGAAGCAAAAGAGAAAGAATTTGCAATTTAACAGGAAAAAGATCACAGTGAAAAGGTAATTGAATAAATAGAGAGTTAACAAAATGCCCATGGAATACCTGAGGAAAAACATTCCAAAGCACAGGACGGAGCTGATGCAAAAGTTCCCAGGAGAAAAGTACACCTAACACACAGCAGGTAAAACAAAAAGCCCACCATTGCTGAACCAGAATAAGCAAGAAAAATGCATACTAAGATAACAGAATGATGGGGAAGCAAATATAGCTCAGCAGGAAAGCATCTACCAAGCATGTCTAAGGCCCTGGGAAGTGAAGATTAGGGCAGGTACAGAAGGGGAAAGGTTCATGAAGAGCAAAGAAAATGACAAACCTGGGAGAGCGTTTAGAACGAAAATTCTAGGAAACAATGTAAACTGGTAGAGTGGTAAACAGTTTCTATAGGTGAGAAAAGAAAATTTTAGACTGACATACATCAAAATTTTAAGAGAAGTGAGGTGTGGTGGTACATGCCTGTAATCTCAGAGGCTGGGAGGATCACAAGTTCAGAGCCAGCCTCAGCAACTTAAGAGCCCTAAGCACTTAGCAAGACCCATATTCTAAATAAAATATAAAAAGGGCTGGGAATGTGGCTAAGTGCCCCCTGAGTTCATTTCCCGGTATCTCCCCCTACAAAAAAAAAAAAATTAAGAGAAATTTCAAGACAACATCAAGAAGCTGTGGGAAAGCAAAAACATAATTTCACCACTAGTAAAGCAGGAAAAGCAAGGCAATGAGGAAAGAAAAGAAAAACAACAATACATGTGAAAACAAAGACAAAACACAAAGTAAGACAGCACAAAATAAAATGAATGAGTAAAAGTAAATGCATATAAGTTAATAACCCCAACAAATCAAAAGAAATAGACTGTCTAATAAAAGAACAAGATTAGGAATATCTACAGAAAAGCAAACATCAAAAAGATAATACAGGGGCTGGGGATGTGGCTCAAGCGGTAGCGTGCTCGCCTGGCATGCGTGCGGCCCGGGTTCGATCCTCAGCACCACATACAAACAAAGATGTTGTGTCTGCCGAAAACTAAACAATAAAAAAAAAACATTAAAAAAAAAAAAAAAAAGATAATACAGGGGGCTGGGGTCGTGGCTTAGCGGTAGAGCGCTCACCTAGCACATGTGAGGTGCTGGGCTCAATCCTCAGCACCACATAAAAATAAATAAGTAAAATAAAGGTATTGTGTCCAACTACAACTAAAAAATAAATTTAAAAAAAAGATAATACAGGAATATGAAGAACAACTCTAAACCCATTTAAATGGACAATACAGATAAAATGAACCAATTCCCTGAAAAACACAAACTACCAAAACACTCAGTTTTTAAAACAGATCTTTTAAATACACTTCTAACTTGTAATTAAGGAAATTTAATTCACAATTTTAAAACCCCTATGAGAAATTCCCACCCCCAAGTGATTGTACGAATTCTATCAAAGAAAAAATGAACCCTAGTTCTACATAATATCTATAAATAATACAAAAAAAGAGCTAAAGAACACTTCCAAATTCATTTTGTGGATCTAGTATTACCCTAAGACCAAAGCAAGAAAACAGTACAAAAAAAATAAAACTATTCATCAATATCCCTCATAAATACAGATGCTTAAACCCTTAACAAAATATTAGTAAATAAAATTCAGCAATGTTTAAAAAGAATTATTCATGTGACCAAGAAGGGTTTATGCCAGGGATGAAAAGACTGGCTCACTGTTTGAAATCAACAAAGTACATGATATTAACAGCTAAAAAAGAGAAGTTCTATGATCAAATCAATCAATGCAAAAAAAAAAAGCAGTTGACAAATTCAGCAACTACTCATTATCAAAAACTCTCAGAAAAATAGAAGTAGAAGGGAACTTCCTCAACTTCATCAACAGTATTAACCCAAAAAACAAAACAATACAAAAAACCCCAAACCTAGCTCTCCTACCAGTTAATGGTGAAATTAACTGCTTTCCCTCCATAATTAATGTTGGGAATGAGGCACTTATTCAATATAGTGCTAAAACTTCTAGTAAAATAAGAAAAGGAAATAAAAGGTCCAACAAGTTGGAAAGGAAAAAAGTAAAACTATTTACAGATGGCATGACTGCCTATGTAGAAAATCCCATCAAATCTACAAAATGACTCCTAGAACTAATAAGTGAGTTCAGCAAGGTGACAGAACACAAAACAAACACCAACCATATCATTACATCTTTATAAACAGTGAACATGAGTAAAAAACAAGTTAAAAACATAACCCCATTTACAATCACTCCAAAGAAAATAAAATACATAATGTAAAAATCTAACAAATATGTATCGAACTTGTATGCTAAAAACTACAAAACACTGGTGAAAGAAATCTAAGAACCAAAAACATGGATTCTTCATCTTGGACTGGTTAAGTGGCCCTCAGTTCATTCCCCGGTACCTCCCCCTAAACCCCCCAAAAAATTTATTTAAGAAAAATTTCAAGACAATATCAAGAGGCTGTGGGAAAGCAAAAACATAATTTCATGATTAGTTAACACAGTTAAGATATCAGTCCTCCCCAAATTGATACACAGGTTTAACATAGTACCTATCCAAACCCCAGTAAGAATTAGGTATGGTGGTGAACACTGGCAATCCCAGTGACTTAGGAGACTGAGGCAGAAGGACCACAAGTTTGAGACCAACCTCAGCAACTTAGTGAGGCCCCCAAAGACTTGACAAGACCCTGTCTCAAAATTTTAAAAAGTACTGGTGAGGGGCAAAGGTTACGGTTTGGTGGTAGAGCACTTGCTTAGCATGTGTGAGGCACTAGGTTCAATTCTCAGCACCACATACAAATCAAGGTCCATCAACAACTAATATTAAAAAAAAAAAAAAAAAAAAGTGCTAGTGATGTGGCTCAGTGATAGGGGGCACAAGGCGCTGGGCTTAAACCCCAAGACCCAGTGGGGAGACCAGCCCATGTATTATTTTGTAACTTAACTACAGTAATCAGGCTGTGTAATATTAAGGAAAAGACAGACACATAGCTCAGTGGAACAAAACAGAAAGTCCAGAAATAGAACTACTCAGATATGCCTAAATAATTTTGACAAAGGTATCAAATGTATAAAGATGGCTTTCAACAAATGATACTAAAAACAACATCTATAGATTTAAAACAAACTACCATCTAAGTCTCCTAACTTCTACAAAAATTAACTCTAAGTGGATTGCAGACAAAAGTAAAAATAAAACTACAAAAAAAATTTTAATGGGAAATCTTTAAGATGTAGGTCTATTCTAAGAGTTCTTCGACTTGACACTATGATTAATAACAGGGAAAAAAGATATATTGGACTGTATCAAAATTAAAACTTGTACTCTGCAAAAGACCCCTTTAAAAGAATGAAAAGGCAGTCAAGAGGCTCAGAAGACATTTGCAAACTACATACTTGACAAAGACTAGTATCTAGAATATATTGATATTCTCAGAATACAACAGAAAAAAAAATTAAAAATATTATAAAAGGACAAAAGACATGCAGAGACATTTCATCAATGGGGATATACAAATGGCAAATATGCACAATAAAAAATGTTTAACATCATTAGCCTTTAGGGAAATGCAAATTAAAACCTCACTAAGTTATCACTTAGATACCTACCAGAATGGCTAAAATGAAAAACAGTGATAACACCAAATGCTGGCAAGGATGTAGAGAAACTGGATCACTCCATATATTGCTGGTAGGGATGAAAATGGTACAGCAACTCTGGAAAACATTTAGCAACTTCTTTAAAATCTACACATAAAACAATCAGAAGATGCAGTAATTGCACTCGGAGGCATTTATCCCAAAGAAATTAAAGTTTAAGAAAAAATTAGAATACCCTATGAACAAAACTTTTATTGATAACTAAGCAAAAAACTATAAACTCAGATGTCTTTCAACAACAAATGGATAGTAGTAAATTCATACCACTGAATACAACTCAGCAATAAAAAGGGACAACCTTTTACACATAACAGCCCAGAAGAATTTCCAGAGAATTCTGCTGAATGAAAAGAGTGAAATCAAAAAGGCTACATACTATATGATTCAATTTATGTAACATTCTTTTTGTTTGTTTTGGTCCAGGTATTGAACTCAAGGGCGCTTAACCAGTAAGCCACATCCCTAGCCAGCTGAGGCTGGCTTTGAACTCGTGATCCTCCTGCCTCAGCCTCTCAAGTCACTGGGGCATGGGCCACCATACCCAGCCTATGTAACATTCTTGAAAAGACAAAAATCACCGAAGTGAACAGATTGATTCATGTTTCCCAGAAAGTAGGGGTTGAGGGTGGCTAAAATATACTATGAGGGATTCTTTTTTTTTTTTTTTTAAATATTTATTTTTCAGTTTTCAGCGGACACAACATCTTTGTTTGTATGTGGTGCTGAGGATCGAACCCGGGCCGCACGCATGCCAGGCGAGCACGCTACTGCTTGAGCCACATCCCCAGCCCCTATGAGGGATTCTTAAGCAGATAAAAAATAGTATCTTCATCCTGTCAGTGCCAATATCCTGATTTTTAACACTGTACTGCAGTTTTACAAGATGTCACCAACCAGGGACACTGGATAAAGAGTACATGGGATGCCTCTACTATTTCTTGAAACTGTAAGTGAACTGACAATTATCTTCATAAAGTAATTTAAAGTTACAAAGACCAAGAGTATCTGGACAGTTAATTTTTTTAATTCAATAGCATGATATTCACAAGACATATGATCAAAATAAAAGAACACAAATGTACAGAGAGAGAATTTTCAAAATCAGACAAAATTAACTGCCCAAAAGACATATAATCTAGATATATTAATTAATAACACCAGTATTTAAATCAAAGCCATTCCTAGGTACATATTTAGTATACAGAGTAAAAGTTTCAGGCTGGGCATAGGGACACATACACTCATAATTCCAGCAGCTTGGGAGGCTGAGGCAGTAGGATCCTGAATTCGAAGCCAGCCTCATCAACTCAGTAAGGCCCTAAGAAACTCAGACCCTATCTCCAAATAAAATACTAAAAAGAGCTGGGGATGTGGCTCAGCAGTTAAGCACCCTGGGTCCAATCTCGAGTAACAACAACAACAAAAATGTTTCAATTCAGCAGGAAAATAGAATAGATTTAAACTTTCATGTTCTAATAACAAAACATTTTTATCTGTTGCTAGAACTATAAGACAAAACTGAGTAAAACAATAGAAAATGAACATAACTCTAAAAAACAATGACATAAGGTTTTAGCAACATAATTAAAATACTGACAAAAATTATATAAATTAGCCAGGCGCAGAGGAGCATGCCAATAATCCCAGCAACTAAGGAGGCTGAGGCAGGAAGATCATGCCTGAGTTCAAAGCCAGCCTCAGCAACTTAGCAAGGCACTAAAAGCAACTCAGAGAGACCCTGTCTTTAAATAAAATACAAAAATGGGCTGGGGATGTAACTCAGTGGTTGAGTGTCTGAGTTCAATACAGGTATCAAAAAAACAAACAAAAAAAAATTGTAAAAATTAACCACATCGTCTCAACAGATTTCAAAGAAATGGTATCATACAGACCATGCTGCCTGGCCACAATGCTGTGTGCATAAATCAATAACAATTCACTAGAGGAACTCCCTATGCTTGGAAATTAAATTTTTTAAATAAGAATTCATGGGGGCTGGGGATGTGGCTCAAGCGGTAGCGCACTCGCCTGGCATGCGTGCGGCCCGGGTTCGATCCTCAGCACCACATACAAAACAAAGATGCTGTGTCTGCCGATAACTAAAAAATAAATATTAAAAAATTCTCTCTCTCTCCCTCTTTCACTCTCTCTTTAAAAAAAAAAAAAGAATTCATAGGGAAAAAATAGAAAAGTGCAAGGGAAAGTACTACACATCAAAACTTGGGTGATGCAGAAAAAGCAATATTAAAACATCTTTGGTCTTAAAAGTCTATACTAAGGGGATATAGCTCAGTTGGTAGAGTGCTTCCCTTCCACACACAAGGCCATGGGTTCAATCCTCAGCACCATAAAAAAAAAAAGAAAAAAAGTCAGTCTATACTAAAATGTTGAAGCTAATAAAAGGCATTCAACTTATTAGAAAATAAGAATCATAAAAAAATAAAGAGAAACCAATGAAATGGGAAAAGGATACACTAAAGAGTATAATCAAAGCAAATTATTCTCCAAAGTCTTCAAAATTTGCAAAGTTTTAGCTTAAAATAAGAAGGCGTTAAAAAAAAAAGATCAAGAGGATATTACTTACACAGTACTACAAAATTAGAGATTAACAACTTAATACCATAAATTCAAGAATGTATATGAAGGGGCTAGGGTTGTGGCTCAGTAACAGAGTGCTTGCCTACCATGTGTGAGGCACTGTGTTCAACCCTCAGCACCACTTAGAAATAAATAAATAAACATTAAAAAAAAAGAATGTGTATGAAATGAACAAATTCTTATAACCTACCAAAACAGGTTTGAAAATTGAAAATATAAACAATATAATCAAAACGACTATATCAGTAGTTAAGAAGCATCTTTCAAAGAAACCACTAGAGGCTAGGAAAATAGCTCAGCGGTAGAGTGCTTACACGGCACACAGGAGGCCTAGTAACAATTGGGGGGTGGAGGGGGCATGGTACTGTGGCCCAGGGTTGCTTTATCACTGAGCTAATCCCCAACCCATTTTATTTTGAGACAGGGTCTTACTAAATTGCTTAAGGCCTCATTAAATTGCTGAGACGGGCCTTGAACTTGTAATCCTCCTGCCTTAGCCTCCCAAGTCATGGATTACAGGCACTTGCACCAAAGCCCAGCATTACTAACAATTTTATAAGAAAGTTCTATCAGACATTTCAGAAATACATCATTCTAATGTCATATAAACATTTCCAGAAGAGAAAATATGTTTTAAAAATTCTAGGCAAGTGTTACTTATTATTTGAAATAAAAATCCTAATCCTAAATTAAGCATCTTCAAATTTAATTCAATAATGAAAAAAGAAACAGATCAGCATTTAATTTATATTTGAAACAGAAGGTTTGTCTAAGTAAGTTAAAAAATTAACCAATGTTGGGCTGGGGATATAGCTCAGTTGGTAGAGTGCTTGCCTTGCACTCACAAGGCCCTAGGTTCAATCCCTATGACCACAATAAATAAATAAATAAATAAATAATCAATGTACTTCACTCTATTAATAGAGTATAGAAGAAAATAGTCTCAAAAGATGAAGAAAAAGCTTGTGATTGAAAAAAAAGTTAGCAAACCAAGGGAGCAAAATCTTCAGCCTACAAAGATTCTCTACAATAAACCTTTAGTAAGCATCATACTTAACTGTGAAACTTTTAAAGTATTCCCTTTAAAATCAAGACCAAGATCAGGATGCCTGCATCACAGCTTCTATTCAACACTGTACTGAAGATCCTAGCCAGCACATTAAGACAAGAAGAAAAAGAATTAAAAAAAAAAAAAAAAAAAAAGCACAAGAATCAGAAAAAACAAAGATGTCGTTATTCACAAATAGGACTATCTCTATAGAAAAATCCAAAGAAAATCTATAGATAATTTACCACAACTAGAAATGCAGCAAGGATGTTATACAAAGTCCAGTTGTACTTCTAAACACCAGTAGTGTAGAAAATATAATTATAAAAAGACAATATTTATGATTTACTCTAAAGTATCTAGAAATAAAATCTAAAAAAAATATTTGCAACAGCTTAATTGAAAATTATAGAACTTTACAAAAAGCTATAATAGATGTAAATAAAACTATAAGACCCACAGGACTTTTCCTGCTTCTGTCTCTTCTCAGTGACTCACTAGACTATTTCAGAACAACTGTCCCTGTGAGAATTTAACTGAGCATAATATTAAAAAAAGCATTTGTTTGAAGGCATAAAGTGTTACAAGGGAGTCAAGGACTCACCCTCCACCGGGCCCCGCTGGAACTCTCCGGGAACTCCACGAGAACTCAACGGGTTAAATTGAAGGTGGTTAAGATGCCTTCACAGCCACAGTGGAGGAAAGATTGCATCATCCGAAGCCTAGTTAATCTTAAAAGCATTACTTAAAAAAAAAAAAAAAAAAAACCCATGAAAATGGGAAGATAATAGGATAAAAGCAATTTGGAGAAAGAAGATTAGAAATTTGAAGTGGGAAACTTTGAAGACAGAAGTATAGGAAGGTGAAGAAAAGATAGAGAAGATGTAGAAAGATAGAGAAGATGTAGGAAGACAAGAATTTTAAACCCACAAAATAGGAAGCAAAAGAAAACTAGGAGGAAAAAAGCAACTAAGGGTGAATGTACAAACCTTAGAAGAAAACGAGAAGATAGAAACAAGATAGAAAATGGTTGAAAATGTCAAGTAAAGGTCTTTCAGATAGAAAATGCAAGAAGCTAAGACAACTATTGGATACAGACATTCAAAATAGAAAAAGGTAGAAGAGAGAAGTTTGAAGTCAGTCTAATCTGGGACAGACAAGATCCATTCTTTATAGGACATATCAGGGCACATACAGGATTGCCTGGAGCCCTTAGTTTGGGCAATGATTTAGCAGATAAAACTACACATGACATACATATTTTTTCTACGCTAGAAGAAGCTACAAGTTTTCATAAATCCTTCCATGTCAATGCAAATACTTTTAAAAAGCGTTTTAAAATAACTAAGGAACAAGCTAGACAAATAATAAAACAATGTCAAAACTGTGTGACCTTTTTACCACAAGTTAGTCTTGGAGTCAATCCTAGAGGACTGATACCTAACCGTATTTGGCAGATGGACGTCACACACTTGCCAGAATTTGGAAAATTAAAATATTTGCATGTTACAGTTGATACTTCTTCCGGATTTTTGATGGGCTCCCTTCATGCCAGAGAAAAAAATAAAGATTTTACAGCTCATTGCTTACAAAATTTTGCCACTGTGGACGTTCCAAAACAGTTAAAAACAGATAATGGCCCTGGCTATACTTCTACCTCTTTTAAGCAATTTTGTTCATCATTTAGCATTACTCATATAACAGGAATCCTATGCAATCCACAGGGACAAGGCATAGGTGAAAGAACTCATCAAACTATTAAAATGTACTTATTAAAGCAAAAAGAGGGAATTGAGAAGATAAACTTAAAATATACCCTTTTTACTCTAAACTTTTTAAATTTGGATTCATCAGTGCTTAGTGCTGCGGAAAGGCACATGTGTCCAAAAAATGTACATAAGCCCAAGGTACTTTGGAAGGATATTCTAACTGGACAATGGAAAGGTCCTGACCCAGTGATTGTCTGGAGTCGGAGGTCTGTTTGTGTGTTTCCACAGGGAGAACAGCAGCCGATTTGGATTCCAGAGAGACTAACTAAAGCGATTTCTACAGACCAAAAAGATGATGATTTGGCTCAAATCCATAACAGCTGATATCCAGAACTCCAATTTGGCTATCCTTACATCTGCGACAGTGGTTCTCCCACACCTGGAGGCTAATGAAACCAGGATGCTTTTTTCAATATCTATTTTATTATTGCCCTTTCCCACATCATAAAGTTCTATTTTATTTTTTGAGCTCATACAGACCTAGGTTAATGTTTTTCTGATCAGTTCTATTTTTTGACTATGGAGTTTTTAAACATTGCAATGGAGATTTCACCTGTGAAAAGCTACAAGGCCTTTACTATTATGTTATGTGTTGTATGTATTGTATTATGTGTGCACACTTGTGTTTTGTGTTGTATGTCTGTATGTGCGTATGTCCATATATCATATATGAGGAGCGCTCATGAAAAAATGGATCCAATTTTTTTTTATTATTCACGTGATTTAAATGGTCTAATTTAAATTGGGTAACAGCTGTTGAGGATTGTTTTAAAATGTGAACAAAAAAGGAGGTTAACAGATCTGTTTGTTTACTTTCACCTTTCCTTTTCATTATATTTAATAATTCTGTTCAGGATAATGTAAATTGTTCAGAAAATTGTTTTCTTAGTGCCTGCTGGTATGCTACATAATTTTTCTTTTTTTTGGCCATCATTGCCAGAATTCCTATCTTCATCCCAGTGCCGGTGAACACAAAGATAAAACCAAACTACAGCTTCTGTGATAGCTATCACAACAAACTGTATAAACTGATGCATCAATGAATAATGTAACTCAACAAGTGACGCTCAATCAAGAAGTCAATTTGCTTTGGGAGGAAATGGACATATTGATGGATTCCTCTGCTTTGAACTGCTTGCAGAACTTGCCTGGACTATGTATCACTTGTATAATTGTGAACTATCTGTTGGTGCAGCAACTTGTGGTAGTGCCGGGGTATTTTTGCTGATGGTGTCATCGGTGGTATCCTCCTCCCTTCTGCTTGTGATGGTCATTCAGCTAAAATTTGGGGGCCAACAGAGGTGAGGCAAAGAACCTCACCCACCCCCCGACTGGTGCAAAGGCCTATCCACAAGTATGGCTGTATGCTGGGCCAGTAGTCAATGATGGTTAAGATCCAATTGCAATGGTACCAACCTAAGACAGGAGGCTGACGCCTTGAGGTCAGCTCATTCGATGACGGGTAAGGACCATATGTAGTATTGGACAACCTAAGACAGGCAGGGTCCCTAAGCCACATGCTTGTTATTTAATTAAACAGAATGGGGGAAATGTTGAGAGCCACAGTCTGGATGCTGCCTGGCATTTTTGCCAGAAGGAATGGTTAAGATGATGATAATTAAGTTAAGCTGTGTATAATTGCTGTGACTGGATGATGCTGGATTGAAATAGGCTGTGTATTCAGTTGTATATTAGACCCCTGCTGTCCAGCAATAGGGCTGGTGATGTGGCTCAGTGGTTAAGCACCTTTGTGTTGAATCCCTGGTATCAAAAAAACATAAAGCCAGACAAGAATGATGGATCTGAAATTCAGCATAGTGGCTACCCTCAAATTAGTGAAGGCAGGCATGGTTATGGTGGATGTGATCAGAGAAGGGCACCCTACTATAACTTCTGTAATAACTGTTAAGGGGTGATGAGTACACATATGTACTTTTACTTACATCTTACTTGTTATAATCTTTGGCACCTCCCAACTATTTGATTATTAAAGTGTCATACTTAAATACATAAACCACTATTACAATTAAAATTAAGAACTTTTTGAAGAAATTAGCATCCTCAGACAAATTCAAAGTATTTTCCCCATAAATCCAAAACGAGTTGCCATTTCTTAAAACAAAACACACACACACACACACACATACACACACACACGCCAAAAAAAAAGGTAGAGCTCTTATAAAGAAAAAATATAATTATCGAAATAAACTCCATAGAAAACTTCAAAGTCAAGGAAATCTCCCAGGATATAAACAAAATATCAACATTCCAATATTGAGTTATCCAATATTCACCTATCAGGAGTCTCACAGAAGGACTGAGAGTGTAGCTCAGTGGTAGAGTGCCAGTTTAGCATGTGTCACGGCCCTGGGTTCAATCCTCAGAACACACTCGCATGCACACATCTCCCAAAAACACAAAAAAAGAGGGGAAATATTATCAAATTATAAGGTAATTCTCTAGTACTGAAGATTCTTAGAACTGAAAAACATTCCTGGAGGAGTGAAAACAGGCCCACCACTAGACACTGCATTAACACCAAAAAAAGGAAGTCATCATAAAGATTGTAAATGAGGTCACCACAAAGGAATAACCATCAGATCTGCAAAAGATCTCTCATTAACAACACTGAGTGTTTTAAATTCCTGAAGCAAAGTTTTTCAGTGTCTGAAGAGAGAGAAACTGTTATTATACAATTATACAGTCATGCTCCACATAAGAACACTACAATCAACAATGAACTGCATATACAACAATGGTCCCATAAGATTACAAAGGGGACGAAAAATCCCCCATTGTCTGGTGACTTCAAAACATCATAACAAATCAGTACAATGTATTATTCATGTTTGTGTTGATGCTGGTATAAACAAACCTACTGCACTACCAGGCCATCAGCTGTATAAAAGTATATAGCACATACAATTGTATGCACTACATACTACTGTTTATGTACTTAACTATTCATCATGATGAGAAGTTCTAAATCTTACTGTAGTTGAGTTTATCAGGCTTTAAAGTGCTTCTGAATCTTGAAATTTTTCAGAATACCTGAAGATATTTCCATTATTTTATAAAAGTTGCAGGGTCTTTTTTACCTTTTTCATCTGATGTTTTAATCCACCTAGTACAGTGTAAAGATCCAAATGTGTGTTTTTGTCAAAAATAATAAACCCATCATCTTTTATACAAATACTTCTTAATCACTACTTTAGATACACTTCTACTTATTTAAAAAAAAAAAAGTACCACAAACAATATACTGTATTATGCCAGCAGCAGCCCTCCATACACATCTCTTGCTTCTCCCTCTCTTGACTGCACTTTCTACTGTGCTTGATTTAACCACATGTTCTGTTCATCGAGGACCTAAAATTAACCAGGTATTCCATATGTATGTATAAACACAATATAGCCTAGATATATAGTAAACTGTTAAAGCACATTCTACAATGTTTACACAAAGATGAAACCACCTATGGATGCGTTTCTCAGAATGTATCCCAATGACTAATCCTGTATCTAAGACTTAAATGAGGAACCAAGGCAAGCCATTTTCAAACATTCAAGAACTCAGGAAATTTATCACTTAGCCTATCTTCCTGAAACGACTACTCAAGACTACATTTTGGTAAAATAAAGAAGATGTGTAATAAAAAGACATAAGATCCAAAAGAGAACACTCTTTATCCAGGAGTACAATATAAAGTAATCCCAGGATGACGGCTCATAAGAGGTTTGGAAAGCAAGCTTCCCAATTAAAAATAAAGGCCAGAAAGTCTACAAAGAAAGGTGGAGTGATTGCAAGATGATATCACATTATAATAATAATTTTTTAAATTTAAACTTAATTTCAGTGAGCTCTCTCACTCAAGCTTGTTGAGAGCACAAGCTTTATAGCATAGATGTAAAATTCCTTTATGAATCCACAGTACTTGGTTCTATAGGGACTAATACTTATGTCAACATACATACTTAAAAGACAATTATTAGTACCCAAGTTCTAGAATCTTCCTGTAGACACAAGAAAGCAGAGTAGGAAGATGCACACAGGGAGAAGAAATGATAGGAAATGGATGGGTGTTATATCTTTCCCAGAAAGACTGAAAACTGAAGAGCTATCAAATTCATAGGTTAAAAAACAGATAATTAAACTATTATAAAAAGTTAGAAATAACTAGTAAAAAGATTAAAAACAAAAATATAACTAATAAAAATCAAAGTGGTAGGACAGGTGGAAAATGACCTAAATTTCTTATTCAAAAGTGCTTAGAATTTTTAAAAAAATCAGAATATGAAAAGATACTACTTTTTAACTTTTGAAATTTATCAGGGAAAAAAAAAATTAAAAGCAGTTACAGAGGAAGTACAGTTAATGGGAAAGGAATTTCTTTCCATACTATCTGCACAGACACAGATACACAGATGAGGAAAAGAATTAAAAATAAAATCTTTTTTCCAGATTAGAGTCATTTGATTTGTCCATGTTCACACAATTGATAATCATCAATTCTTTTTTTTTTTTTTGGTGGTGGTACTAGGGATTGAACTCAGGGCCTTGTGCATGTGAGGCAAGCACTCTATCAACTGATCTATATTGCCAGCTCTAATAATCATCAATTCTTGATGCTGATAACAAAAAAGGTATCTGATGTAATCAAGATCAGTAATCTGATCTATATAAAGCCAAATGGAGTGCTCCGAATGTTTATGGTAGGTTTATATTACTTTCTGCAAAGTCATAAAGATCTTATTTGTAAAAATATGTATTGAAACATTTTTTCAGAAAGTCTAGGAAAAAGCTATGTTACTAGTGGATTCAAAATGAACATTAATACAGAAGAGTTTGGATTATGATACAAATTGATTTCACTCATTATTTTTACTCAATTGTCCGATTTCATAAAATATAGTACCAAGGTAGGCATGGTACACGTATAATACCAGAGACCCTGTCTCAAAATAAAAAATAAAAACAACTGGGGATGTTGCTCAGTGATAAAAGTTGCTCCTGGGTTCAATCCCCAATACCAAAAAGACCCAACTCTGATATTGAAATTATGGAACAACAGCAAACTTACCTCCTTTGGTAAACTGGTTTGCCCACAGCTATGTAGAAAGTCATAATCATTTGCTCTTTCATCAACCCAAATACACACTCAGACTCTGGCATGTATCTTTATACTCATTTTCCAAAGCACACATACAGAATAAGCTCTCAATCAGTGAAAGGAACAAGATAAATAATAAGCAGATCCTTTCAGGGGAAAAAAAAAAGTCACTAATAGATCCCCCTCCCCAATGTTGAGTAGAAAGAGGCAAGGAGAGTGAATTGACCAGGTTAAATACAAGGACCTTTGTAAGAATGACTGCTACCAGTAACCCACAGTATTGAAATTATGCCAACAGGAGGAGAAAAACAAGTAAAGAAAAAAAGTTGCTCTCTCTGGGGGTTGGGGTTATGGCTCAGCAGTAGAGCACTCGCCTAGCACATGTGAGGCCCTGGTTCGATCCTCAGCACCACATAAAAACAAACAAACAAAGATTTGTGCCCAACTACAACTAAAAAAAAAAAAAGAAAGAAAGAAAAAAGTTGCTCTGGCTGAAGAGGTATATGGTTCCAAAAACCCAACTGTTCTGCCTCTTCACCACTTCAGGGCTTGGCTCCTCTATACTATTTTGAGGGGAGGAAGCAAGGCAGCAATGACAAAATGCAGACTATTAAATCTTGTGCCACATTAATGCAGAACTAGATAATTCACAAACTCATCCATTCACAAACTAGCTAACCTGCACTTCAAGACCTAACAACATAAGAGCTATAAACAAGTAGCTGGCGAACTGAAGAATTTTTTTCTCTGGCACTTTTTTTTTTTCTTTCTTTCTTTTTCTTTTTTTGCAGTACTGGGGATTGGATCCAGTGCTTTACACTTGCTGGAATGTGTTCTACCACTGAGTTACACTCACAGCCCTTTTTAAAATTTTCAGACAGGGTCTCACTAAATTGCCCAAGTTAGCCTCGAACTGAAATCTTCCTGCCTCAGTCTCCAGCATAGCAAGAGTATCCCACTGCAATCCAGCTCCTCTGGCACCTTGAAAATCTCTAACACATGACACAGTATTATAATCATCTTTGATTTCACATGCCAGAACTTTTTTTCTCAGAGAACTGCCTCCTTCTTTCCCTCAACCCATCGGGATCATTTCCTAAGTCAGGTTTGTATGCTATGACTATTAACCCCCTAGCTATAGATTAGAACAGAAGTGGATCATCATCCAAACTCTGCAGTTCAGATTCTCTCTCCCAGAAGAATAGGAAGAGAGGTGGACTGGTACTCTACTGAACACTGAGCTTTAATGGCAGTGTAGGGTTGCCATATTCTACTGTTACCAGACAATATCTCTAATACTGGCTCACACAGCAATCTCAAAAACAGGGAATGTCTCATCAAATAAACCTCCCAAGCCTAAAAAGTAAAGCTACTAAAACACACTGAATAAACTTTCCCCAAATTCCCAACCTCCACTACAGATTCAGCACGAGTTCCAATTATTCCAGTCCTTTACTGATTTGTAGGGAGTGACACTGAAGGGTAACAAAAATACTCCCAGCAGCAATATCAGCAGCATCCAGATATGTGGCATCCAGATCAGCTGACCATTTCCTGCCAACAAGATAGCTAAACAATTATTGCTCATAATTCTTCGGGTTCTATAAATTACCTATCTACACTCTGACCATCAGACAATATTCTGAACCTGAGACCATCATTTTGAGAGTCCTAGATACTTCTTCCCCTTCTCTTCCTAAGTATTTTAGTCAGCTTTCCTTCTGTCCTATAAGAAGTGTGTGATTATCATTTAATTTAATCCATATATTTCAAGAAGATGGCTAGGATTTCCAGCTAGACCTAAAGGAACCTAAACAAACAATATAACAGGGGCTTTAAAGGGCAAAGGACACTAAAGCTAAATGACTGAGGTTAAAAATCCCAGTATTTCCAGGCCAACCTGTGAGCTTGTAAGATTATTTAATCTCTCTGTGCCTAATTTCTTTATAGAATTGTGAGAATAGAATGTATACATGAAGTACCTAAACCAAAGCCAAGCATTATATCATAATGGATATAAGCCATCATCATCACTGTTTACAGTGGGGAAAGATGGGATACAGTTAATCTTTAAGTACAGTTACATCAGTTTAGCCTGAGAAGCTATCACAAAGAGGAGTAGATAATATTTTCTGCCTCTTCTCAGCCAGTAATCTTCCCTCTCTCTGAAAACTCTCCCAAATCTGTTGTTTGCCTTGATGCTGAACTTGGGGAACTCTGACTCATAACAGAAACAAAATTCAGTCACAGAAGTTTAAATATACAAGCACAGCCCTCACTGGGGCCACCACTTTGAAAAGAAGTGATAGCTCACAAGAGAAAGTGACAGATTGGCTCTCTGAAACAAGAGAAAGGAGCTAGCTTGCAATGGTGGAGTTTAGATATGTTCATGGGCTTTAGGTGTGCTTCGACCTGTGCGGGCAACCTATGAGTTAAGTCAGGACCTGATTATTGATATGCCTGGCACTGTTTCAGGATTGATAAATGAAGCACATTTGGTATAGGCAGTTAGAGAGACTTCAGGTTAGAGGGCTGTCAGGCTGTGAGCCATGGCCCAGGAGTGCATTTGCCCTTTGTCCCTAACTAGCTCACCCTGATGTGAACTGAAAAAGGGACCATCTTCGATCAAATACAGCTGATGTACAGGAAAAGAATCTGAAGTTAATCCACAGAGCAAATGAGAAAAAGATAGTAAGGGAGGCACAAAAAGAAAAAAAAAAAATTGTCTTTGGTTTCCGCCACTTGATAGTTCCCGGATTTACTACGATCTAAGCACTGACTGCCCTTTCTGCCATAAACAGATTAAGTTAATTCTCTGCTTCATATTAAGTTTTGACCAAAAACATCTATAAAAGTCAAATACAAGCTAGGCCTGGTGGCAAACACCTGTAATCCCAGTGGCTTCAGAGACTGAGGGAGGAAGATCACAAGTTCAGCAACTTAGTGAGACCCTGTCTTAAAGTAAAAAGGGGTGGGGACATGGCTCAGTGGTTAAGCACCCCTGGATTCAATTCCGGAGACCAAAAAAAAAAAAAAAAAA
>NW_025999990.1:20555597-20564764 GCF_001458135.2 Marmota marmota marmota | reverse complement strand
ATATAAAGGGCTGGGTGTGTAGCTCAGTGGTAGAGCTCTTGCCTAGCATGCCTGAGGCCTAGGTTTATCCTCCGGTACCACACACACACATACACACACACACACAGAAAAAAAAAAAAAAATATATATATATATATATATATAGTCTGCTACAGGGTGCTAGTTTATGTCCCAAAACCAGATTATTAATTTGGTGCCTTTTCTGAACTATATTCCCTAACAGTTGTTTTTAAAGGAAAGCCTGAATGGAAAGAGTAAAAAAAAAATAACCATCTTCTCTATTGTGAGCAATTCAATTCAATCCAGATTTTATATCCTATTCATCAAAAAAAAAAAAAAATAGCTGACCTGGTACTGTGCTGTGTACCTGCAATGCCAACAAGTTAGCAAGACTCTTAAAATGGCTGAAATATATTGCTCAGAGGTAGAGTACTTATGGGTGAGTCCCTTATCTGATCTCCAGTGCTGCAAAAACAGATCAAAATACCTGCACTTACTTAGGTCCAGTTATCTTATAATGTGGCATAACACCCTTGGAGAACAGTAGGAAAGGGGGAACATACAGCAGTCTCACCACCCAGGATAGGCCACATATGAAAATACCACAAGTAGAACTCTTCTACCATAGGAATTCCATTACATTACAAATTTTTTCCTCCTTACAATTCCAATGATACAATATTTTAACACTTTATGGATTGAGTCTTTAGGCAATTACTGAGCTAGTCTACCTGCTTAAAATGTATCCAAATAGAAATCATTATAAGTACTATGATTGAAGTGTCCTAAGATTATACGGCATGAAGTCAAAAGCATCAGAAGTGGCTTTTCCATCTAATAGCTGTGTAACTTGAGCAGTTTTATCATCTTTTTATTTTTATTTTTGCAGTACCAGAGAGATTGAACCAGAGTCTCAGGTATGCTAGGTAAGAGCTCTACCACTGAGCTACATCCCAGTCCCTTTTTAATTTTATTTTAAGATAGGGTCTTAATATGCCCAGATTAACTTCAAACTTTCAATTCTGCTTCAGCCTCTTGAATAGCTAGATTTGCTGGTATGAAACACTGAGCCCAGCTTCATCCTGATTTTTCTCATCTGTAAAATAGGAATAATCGTACCTGATCAGGATATTGGCGGATTAAATGAAATCAGTTTTATGAGTATACTTTATAAACTTAGTGAAAGATATTTTTATATCTAAATAGTTAAAGAGCTGATTTATATCTAAATATTTTGTCTAAACTAGTTGACTTTTTTTTTAATTTTTAATATTTATTTTTTAGTTATTGGCTGCCCGCATACAAACATCTTTATTTTTATGTGGTGCTGAGGATCGAACCCGGGCCGCACGCATGCCAGGCGAGCGCGCTACCGCTTGAGCCACATCCCCAGCCCCTAAACTAGTTGACTTTGATCAATATATAAACAGGAAAAAAAGCATTATTTTGAGAAGAATTATTAAGAAACATATGATATTCTGAGTAACAATAGAAAAGAGCAACCTAGTCAAACCAAGTATGGAATATTGAGTTTGGTTCCAAGCACCAGTTATCTTCATCCTTTCCCTTCCTACCTCTGAACCCATCAGAATTTACTGATTTTTACATCTATTTTTTTCCTACTGTTTACTTCCTCTCCCCTTATAACCAAACTCAAGCCTCCCAAATGGTTTTCCCTCCACCTTTCTTCTTCTACCAAGCACACATCTATTTCTAACCACATCTCCTCACTTCTGTGTACTTTTTAGATAGTGTGTGGTCTTAACTGTTACTAAAACTAATTACTGAGGAAATTAAACAATAAATCTATTAAGTTATATTCCCCAGCATTTTACTCTGAAGAGTCTAAACATAAGATTTGAAAGCATACTATGTTGGACATGTTACCATCAAACAAGATTCAATCATCTTTGCCACTAATTTTTATTATACTTTACATATAGTGAAATGCTCAGGCCTTAAGTAAACTCTTTAATCTGTTTAGAATAATTTTTGTCAAGATACAGAACATTTCTATCATCCCTAGAAAGATCCCTGCTGCCTGTTCCCTGTCAAACCTCCCACCAGAAACAAACTTTGATATGATTTCTAACACTATAGTCTAGTTTTTCATATTTTAACATCTCAAATAAGTGAAATCATACAGTGTGTACTCTTCCTTTTTTTCATTCAGCATAGTATATTTGAAATTGATATGTTACACATATCAAAATATAAAAAAAAGGGATGGGGATGTGGTTTAATAGTTAAAAGCCCCTGGATTCAATCACTGGTCCCAAAAGAAAAAATTTACTAACTACATTCATTGCAGGTGAGTCTGAAAAGTTGGATAACCTGAAGTTTTGTACAAAGTTAAACATATGGTTTCTTTTTGCCCCATCAACCCTTTTCTTAAATATTTGAAAGAAATCAAATTGATATGTGTAACATATTTCTTTTTAATGATGACTAGTATTACATTGTATGAATGGATCCCAATCTCTTTATCTGTTCTTCTGTTGATGGACATCTTGTTTCCATGTTTTCACTGTTATAAATAAAATTGCTGGGTGCAGAGCAGGCTGAACTGTGTTGTCTGCAGGGCAGGCTGAACAGATGTTGGCTGCAAGATAGCCCACGCACTCAAACCCCCCTCTATCTGGTCCTTTATCACCTGTTTGCCTCAAGTCTGAACATTCAACCCTGCTTAAGGCTGAACATTTAACCCCCCCTTGGGCCAACAAGGCAGCTTGCAGACTCAGAGGCCCCATTAGATTTGGGCTATAAAAACTCCCTCCTGCCAGGCCCCCCTCTCTCTTGCTCCCTCTCTCTCTTGCTCCCTCTCTCTCTTGCTCTCTCTCTCTCTTGCCCTCTCTCTCTTGCTCTTTATCTTTCTTGCACGCATTCTCTGTCTGTCTCTTGCTCTTGCTCTCTCCCTCTTCATCTCTTCTCTTCTCTCTCTCTCTCTCCCTCTCCCTCTCTCTCTCTTTTCTTCTTTCCTTTCTCTTTGTTGCACTACTGCAATAAAGATCTTTTGGTTGCTCCGAGTGTTGTGGTCACTTTCCTTTCAAAAATTGCTGTAACCATTCTTGTACAAGACATTTTATTGGCCTATGATTTGATTTCTTTCAATATTTAAGAGTTGATGGGACATAAAGAAACCATGTTTAGGGGCTGGGGATGTGGCTCAAGCCGTAGCGCCCTCACCTGGCATGCACGGGGTGCTGGGTTCGATCCTCAGCACCACATAAAAATAAAAATAAAATAAAGATGTTGTGTCCACAGAAAACTAAAAAATAAATATTAAAAAAAAAAGAAACTATGGTTAACTTTTAACAAAACTGCCAGTTATCCAACTTTTCAGATTCACCTGCAATGAATGTAGTTAGTAGTTTTTTTTTTTTCCTTTGGGTACCAGTGATTGAATCCAGGGACTTTCAACTACTGAGCCACATCCCCAGCCCTTTTATTTTTTTATTTTGAAACAGCATCTCACTAAGGTGCTTAATGCCTAATTTGCTGAGGCTGGCTTTGAACTTGTGATCCTCCTACATCAGCCTCCCAAGCCACTGGGATTACAGGCTTCTGCCACTGCACCTGGCTAGTTAGTAACTTTTTAAGTGTCATTTTTAATGTTTTATTTAACTTCAAAATTATTTGATAATATTGAATATCAGTCCTTCTTTGAAATGTTTGATTGCTCTTTAGTTCGTTTCTATTTTGTTATCTTCCTTATATGCCTCTTTTTACATATCTCTGATGCATTTATTTGCAAAGTCTCTTCCTATACTTTAACCTAACACTACTACTAAAGTGTACAGATTTTTACTATGAGTTTAATAACCTAGATTCTAGAACCTTCTTCAAAAGAGATGTGTGACATATATACAGTACTGCTTTAGGGAAATTTATAGCCAGTGAATAAAGTTAGAAAAAATTAAGGTAACACAAATTTGAAGTTAGAATGAAAGACAACAGTTGTTGTAGTCAGCTTTTTGTCACTGTGAAGAAAAGACCTGACTAGAACAATTTTAAGGAGGAAAGTTTGTTTGGCACTCATGGTTTCAGTGATCTCAGTCCACAGACAGCTCCATTCCTTGTGTCTCCAAGTGAGGCAAAGCATCATGGTGGAAAGGGTGTGGCAGAGGAAAGTAGCTCAAGACTTCACACCATGAAGCAAAGGGAGACAACTCCCCCATGCAGGCTCTAAATTTATACCCCAAAGGCATGACCTCTAGCCACACCCTACTTGCCTGTGGTTAACAATCAATTAATCCATATCAGGGGATTAACGCACTGTTTAGGTTAAGGCTCTAATAACCCAATCATTTCACCTTTAAGCTTTCTTATGTGGTCTCCCACATAAGTTTTTGGGAGACATCTAATTTTTAAACCTAACAATGGTAGAAAATAATGAAATGTAAAATCAATACAATAGGGAAGGCAAAGTTAAAGCATTGCTCTTAGAAAATATTATAAATAAATCTCTAACAAGATTTTGAAGAAAATAAAGGAGATAAACATTTACATTTAGAAAATAGACACAATTATAGATCTTGCAGGGATTTTACAGTAAACAAATACACTACTTTTCATATGAGTAAGTATGAGAACATAAAAGAAATGTATACAAACTGCTCAAGAGAATTAAGAAATGAAGAAGCATTCTCTACTTCTTTCACCATGTTATTATTATAAGCTGGATGCCAAAATCAGACAAAGATTAGGGTTTTTTTAAATATCACTTATAAACTGTAAATTTTACCCCAAAGAAGCAAGAATAATTTCATGTTAGCATATATTTTATAAATTTTTTAACTTTATTCAAGTCCACAGCTGAAGACTAAAAATAAAAACCTAGATTTTAAAAAGCAGAAGCAATACCCACTATTTTAGTCAGCTTTTTTGTTGCTGTAACCAGAAGACCTAACAAGAACAACATAGAGGAGGGAAAGTTTATTTGGAGCTCACCATTTCAGAGGTCTCAGTCCATAGGTGGCCAACTCCATGGCTCTAGTCTCAAGATGAGGCAGAACACGTCATGTTGGAAGGACATAGTACCAAGAAGCAGAATAGGTAGTGCTCTGCCTACTAGGGACAAAATATAAACCCTAAAGGCATGCCCCCAGGGACCAATCTCCTACAGTCATACCCTACTTGCCTACCGTTACCACCCAGTTAATTCATGTCAATGGATTAAACCATTGATTAGGTTATAACTCTATATTCATTTTACCTCTGAACCTTCTTACATTGTCTAACACATGAGCTTTTAAGGGACACCACATATCCAACCATAACACAATATAAGAATTATTCAGCCAAAACTAAAGATGACAAGATTCCAGAGAGTTTAGTCAAGCATTTTTCCTGAAGGAATATACTATTGTGAAAATACAATAGATTCATAAACAGAGCTGTGATTTTTTACAGTATTGCAGAACAAGAGAAAAAGAATCTAAAGCCAGTGACCCTAGAAGTTGGCAAGCCTAATAAATAGCTCTTATATTTAATATGAAATCCCATAGTGTAGAGACTAACCAGAAGTAAATCAGCACTTCCACAAAATGCAATCTAGTTTTACAGAATTCAGAAAAATCTCAAACTTTGAATGCTGAGTAAACTGTTTCTATAGTAGTATTCTACAGGCACCAGGCAGAGCAAACAAAAATCTTCTCCAGATAGCTTAGACATCAGAAATATCCTACAAATAATCTTCAAAGAAATTACCCATATTCAGTCAAAAATGACCAGATCAGCTGGGAGTGGGCTCTGTGGTGGAGCATTTACCTAGTGTGCATGACAACCTGGTTTGATATTCAGCACTGTAAATAAATAAACAACCCAGACCATATATAGTAACAAATTTTACACATCTTGAATAAAAATAACCTAATAGAAACTCTAGAATAGTTTAAGAAAGAACTCAATGTAAGTGTAATAATGCTAATATTATACATGACTTCTGAAAGAATGAATAACCAGAACATATGTTATAAGACTATTTAGAATTGACCATTTAGAGAATTGGAAACTGCATGAGAAAACAATGGAGACATAGAAGATACCATTAAAAAGGTCTAACAATAATCAGAATCTTCAATGGAAAAAGAAAGTGAGGCAGAAGTAATGTGATGATATTTATAACAGTTGGTTTTTTTGTTGTACTTTGTTTATTTTACTACTAAGAATTGAACCCAGGGGCATTTAACCATTGAGCCACATCCCCATCCCTTTTATTTTTTATTTTGAGACAGGGTCTCACTAAATTGCTTAGGGCCTCACAAAATTGCTGAGGCTGGCTTTGAACTTGCAATCCTCCTGCCTTAGCTTCCCAAGTCACTGGGATTACAGACGTGCATCATTGTGCCTGGCTTGAGTTTTCTTCAGACTGATAAAAAACACTAGGTAAAGGGTTACAAAATTCTTCATCATTCTGCATGAAAATTTGGCCTTCAGTCAGCTTTCTAGATGTTTACTTAGGAACCTAACAGAAGATTTCCATTGGTTTGGGAGAAACTATATATGTCCTATAATTATCTGATGGAGATGCTATAGTTGGGGCTTCTTTGAATAATTTCAAATTCACCTGAATAATATAGTAATTTTAAATGTATATGCATGTAGTAACATGAGCTCAATGTATAATATAGAACTACAATTAGAAACAGACAAATCAAGAAATATAGAATATTTTGTCACATCAATCTCCATAATTGAAAAAAATCTCCATAACGGATCCAAAAGAAAAAAATCATTAAAGATACAGATTTTTTGAATAACATAATTAACAAATTTGACCCAATGTATAAAAATAATGTGCACAACTTTATTATTTCTAGCACATATAGGTCATTTACATAAATCAGACATATACTAACCAAACAGCAAGACTTCATAAACTTTAAATAATTGAAATCCTACACATGTATTGTCCATGCAAAATTAAGCTAGAAATCAGTAACAAATAGATAACAAGAAAATCAGGCTGGAAATGTGGCTCAATCGATGGTTGAGTGCTTGCCTAGCATGTATGAGGCCATGGGTTTAATTTCCAGCACCACCAGGAAAAGAAGAAAAGTGGGGAGAATAATCACCATTTACATCAGGAAATGATGGGGTGCATTCCTGTAATCCCAGTGGCTCTGGAGGCTACAGCTGGAGGATCACAAGTTCAAAGCCAGACTCAGCAATTTAATAAAATCCTATCTTAAAACAAAAAATAAAAAGAGCTGGAGATACGGCTAAGCGTCCCTGGGTTCAATCCCTGCTACCAAAAAACAAACACCATATATTATTTGGAATTACGTACTCTTCTAAATAACTTAGAGGACAAAAAGGAAACCACAACAAAATTTAATTACTTGAATGATAATGAAAATACTACATACTGAAATTTGTGAGTTTTGCCTAAAATCATGGTTATAAGAAAACTTAAGCCTTAAAGTGTTGTAAGAAGAAAAAAAAAAAACTAGCTGTTTTAGTCAGCTTTTTCGCTGCTGTGACTAAAGGATGGGACCAAAACAATTGTAGGGGAGGAAAAGTTTATTTGAAGACTTACAGTTTCAGAGGTCTCAGTCCATAGAAAGCCAACTCCATTCCTCAGGGATCCAAGTGAGACTGAACATCATGGCGGAGTGTGTGGCAGAGGGAAGCAGCTCACATCATGGCGATCAAGAAGCACAAAGAGAGACTCCAGTTCCAGATACAAAATAGATACCCCATGGCGGTGCCCCGCATTAACCACTTCCTCTGGCATGCCTATCGGGAGCCATTCATGGGCTGTGTGTGTAAGCTATGCTCATTTGAGCGATATAAGGGGACTGGTCTGTCTCATGCTGATTGGTGGCTGCTAGGGGGCTGCTATGGATCCCCAGCTGGCCTGACTGAATCAGGGACACCTGGCGCAGCAGATCTCTCCTGTTATTTGTAGATAAACAACTTAGCAGGGTGGGAATGTGCCTAGGAGTGCTCTGTGTGTCTCTCCAAGGACAAAGGTGATGTCCCTTCCTTGGACAGGCTTTATTCTGAGGTAGAGGCTGGTTTTTCAGTATGTGGTGCACGCATGCCAGGCGAGCCACCGCTTGAGCCACATCCCCAGCCCCATCATTCACCTCTTTATCAGGTGATTTATCAGGAAGTGAATTTAGATGCAAACTAAGGAAATCTGAAAAAAAGCATAGACTATATTAAATAATAATAATATCCTAGGAGTTGTTCATTAGTTGTGACAAACATGCCATATTAATATAAGGCATTAAAAAGGGGAACTGGGTAGGGGCCTATGGGAACACTGAACTAATTGCAATAGTTAGGACTGGGAGTGTATGCCTCTGGTATATATTGTGCTTACCATGCATGAGAACCTGGGTTTGATCCCTAGCACCAAAATGAAAAATAAGAACCTGTCTCATTTATTAAAAGAAATTTCAAACCTGTATTTGTCAATGATAGAAATGAAAATGTGTTCAATTTTTAAAATATAATTCCAACTCTTGAATTAAAATGGTTTTGTGCATTTTCAATACTTCAATAAATTTTAATTTAAATAAAATTTCTTTTGTCAATTGTTTCCACCAAGAATTTGGGCTAGGGGCTGGGGCTGTAACTCAATGGCAGATCACTTGCCTAGCAAGTACGAGACATTGGTTCAATCCTCAGTTCCACATAAAAAATAAATTAATAAACAAAGTTTTTTTTTTTTTTTAAAGAATTTGGTTGCAGAATCACATTGGTCATGCAGTCACGTATATACACAGAGTAATAATAACTAAAACAAAAAATTTAAAATAATAGAATTTGGGCCATGTGTATGGTGCACACCTATAATTCCATCAATTCAAGAGGTAGAGACAGGAGGATCACAATTTGAAAGGCCATCCCCAGCAAATACTGAGACCCTCTGCAACTTAGCAGGAGACTGTCTCACAATAAAAAACTAAAAGAACTGGGGATGACTCCATTCAAAATATCTTCAAAAAAAATAAAATACTTGGGAATCAACCTAACAAAAGAGGTGAAAGACTTATACAATGAAAACTACAGAACCCTAAAGAGAGAAATAGAAGAAGATCTTAGAAGATGGAAAAATATACCCTGTTCATGGATAGGCAGAACTAACATCATCAAAATGGCGATATTACCAAAAGTTCTCTATAGGTTTAATGCAATGCCAATCAAAATCCCAA
>NW_025999990.1:20486616-20553371 GCF_001458135.2 Marmota marmota marmota | reverse complement strand
GGAGAGAGAGGAGTGGTGGAGTGTTTTTGGGAGGGGGAGGGTGGAGGATGGGAAAGGCAGCGGAGCACAACAGACACTAGTAGGCAATTTGTAAATCAATGGATGTGTAACTGATGTGATTCTGCAATCTGTGTATAGGGGTGAAGGTGGGAGTTCATAACCCACTTGAATCAAAGTGTGGAATATGATATGTCAAGAAATTTGTAATGTTTTGAACAACCCACAATAAAAAATTCAAAAAAAAAAAAAAAAGAACTGGGGATGTAGCTCAGTGATAAAGTATCCCTGGGATCATTCCCCAGTAGCAAAAAAAAAAAAAAAAAAAAAATTTAAAGACATTGCCATTAAACGAGTTGACCAGGAAGTATAGACAGTTTAAGCATTAAATTATTAAATTTTTTTCAGAAATGCACTTAAGATTTTCATTTGAAAGTTTTATTCAAATTTCAACTTTTAGCCAGCTACAGTGGCACATGTCTGTAATTCCAGTAACTCAGAAGGCCAACACAGGAGGATCTCAAGTTCAAGGCCAGCCTCAGCAAGACGCTGTCTCAAAATAAATAAATAAAAAGGAAAGATCTGGGTAGGCAGTTTTGTTGTTAAGCACTCCTGGTTTCAATTCCCAGTATTCAAAATACAAAACAATTTTTTTAAATTTTTTTTTGAGAGAGAAAGAGAGAATTTTTAATATTTATTTTTTAGTTTTCAGGGGACACAACATCTTTGTTTGTATGTGGTGCTGAGGATTGAACCCAGGCCTCACGCATGCCAGGAGAGCACACTACCGCTTGAGCCACATCCCCAGCCCAATTTTTTTTTTAAATTTTATATTTCCTTAATACTTTAGTGTTTAATCTTTCTTTTTACAATGATAAGGAAAAAAATAACTATCTTTTTCACCAAATCCCGGATAAATGTTCCTAAATTGCCTCAAGTTTACCACATGGCACACAAATTTGATATTTGCTATCAGTGCTGTGACCTTAAAAAGGAAGTACTAAGTGAGAGAAATTCATGGGTATGTATGTACAAAAGGAGACACATACAAAAATTTTTGTTGCATTACTGTTTGTAATAATGAAAAACTAAAAATAACGGAACTCATCTATAATGAGAGTGGTTATATATTACACATGATTATATACTCCTGCAAAAGGATGGCTATGTATAAAGTAAGAAAAAAATGAAGAAAATATATCTACATATAAAAAACATAGACAAATTCAAAAACAATGTTAAGTGAGAAAATCAAGTTGGACCACATACAGTGGTATACACACAGAATCCCAACACTCTCAAGGCTGAGACAGGAGGATCACAAGTTGAAGTCCAGCCTCGGCAGTTTAGAAAGACCTTGCCTCCAAATCAAATTTAAAAAGAACTGGGGACGTAGCTCTGGGTTCAATCTCAATACTGTGGGGGTGGGTGGGAAGAAAGGAGAGGAAAGAAAATAGAAAAAAAATCAATTTGGAAAAAGTTATCGACCCTTTTTAAACTTTTCAAAATTGTAAACATTGTATATTTATGGATACGTACATTTGTGATTGGAATTTAAAAACATAAGTATGAATGATCTATATCAAAATCAGGACAGTGGATACTTCTGAGAGGAAGTGTATAGGATCTGCAAGGGCTATTTGGGGGCTTCTAATAAATTTTTAAAGTTGTATCTCATTAAAAAAAAATCTAACAGTGAATGGTGGCACATGCCTGAAGTCCCAACTACTTGGGAGACTGAGGTAGCAGGATCACTAGGTAGTTTGATACCTGGAGCCCAACCTGGGAAACAGTAAGACCATATCAGGAAGGAAAGGGGAGGAGAGAAGAAGGGAGGGGTGAGAACAAGAAAAGAAGGTGAGGAAAGGGATATAAAGTCAATAAAGGCAGGGAGTTTGTTGCCAAGAACATTGTTTGGGTCATTATCAGGTATGAAATAAATATTTTCTAAGTAAATGAGTGCTTTTATTTTTATTTAAAAGGGGGAGAATATTGTAAATATGGTATAATCAAATACAGAAGCTGAAAATTACAGAGAACTCTATCAATAATCACAACAACAATAACTAAGACCCACTAAACACTCTCAGTGGCCAGGCGTCTCCAAGCAATGGAACCACATACTTTGGGGTGTGGAGGGGTTACACACCAGCCTTCCACTCTTCCTCCATAGACCCTTGCAGATGTATTTGTATCATGAGATATACCCTAGTCACAACTGATCTGATTTGAAAATAACTGAGAAAAGCCCATCTGTTAGTCAAGAGAAACATTCTTTTTCATGCAAGTTTGAGCTGAGTGACACGGAGGCCAGAGAAGTTTGAAGATGAGTCATGCAAATGGCAGGACATTTTGAAGTGAAGGGAACAGCTGCCGAGGTCCCTGAAGCTGCTCCAATGCCTGCCCTTTTTGAATTTGTTGTTCAATATTTACCTGACATAACGACATAAGTTATTCCACTGTCCTTTTAGTAGAATATACTCCCTGCATTGAAAAAGCTAATACAGTTAGGTTTCTTTTGTTTTGCTGATGATTCATTCTCCTCAAAATAATGAACAATCTCTCAATCAAGGAAACTTGACAAAGGTCGTCCTTCCCATGCCTTTATCCTTGTGACACCAAGGGGGGGGGAGGGGTGTTACTGCTCCCATTTTACACAAGAAGAGAAAAGGGTTGATCAGGTCCAACATCTTTGCTAGAATCACAGAGCGGTGACTGTTGGTACAGGATTCCAACCCTGGCCTCTGTCACTCCAGAGAGAAACCTGAACTGCCACCTGTGACTGCTGGAAGGACAGCACTGGTTCTGTGGTTTAAATTAGCAAATGACACACTGGGGGAAAAAAAAAGAGAAAGAAGATGACACAGCAATGGCAAGGGAATGGATTTCACTGTGTGGATAAGATCCAGTAAAAGCTCTTTATTCTTTCTTATCAACGATTGTTGGCAGAGACAGATATGTAGCAATATAGAATGTCTGTATGATTAAAATATTCTTTTTTCCCATTAACAAGGGGCAGTTTTAAGAGAAAGATGGGGATACATGTTTTAGGCAACATAAAAAGATCAACTTTTTAAAAATAAATATTCAGAGATGCAAATAGTGGCTGTCACAAGGTTTGCAGTTAGGAAGGTATATTTCTTGTCATTCTTGAAAATTTCTTCTTGCTCTTGCATGTCTAGAGAAGCTTTGGTTTGACATAAATGAGGTTGTGAACACATATTTCCAAGGTGGTTACCTGGGGAGGAAATAGGAGGTCGGCGTTGATGAATGAATAACTGATTTTAAGAGTGTGACCAATGAAAGGAAAAGCTTGTAATTAAAAAGGAAAACCTCCACCAATGTAATTCCACACCAGAAGACTGGAAGTTGTACTCCATGTATGCATAATATGTGTAAAAAAGTCTACTGTCATGTATAACTCAAAAGAACAAATAAAAATTTTATTTTCTGAAAAAAAATAAGGAAAAAGTCATAAATTACCTTATAAAATATCATTGCTCTAGCTGAAAGAAATTGTGAAATAGCTTATTTTTTTCCAATGGAAGTTGAACTGTGTTTTTCAAAACTTTATAAAATAATGTGTCTTGAAAAACAAAGAAGTTTGAGCTCTGTTTCACATACATTAATTGCCACAATTTTGGAATGTCATCAAGGTTCACCTGAGGATTGGCCCCAGGTCTGCCAAACTCATGCTCTTGACCACTGAGTTACACCCAAGTCACAATAATATTTTCTTAAATGGGGATTGAACCCAGGGGCACCTAACCTCTGAGCCAGATTCCCAGCCTGTTTTCTTATTCTTTTAATTTTTTTTTTTTTAATTTTGAGACAGGATCTCCCTAAGTTATTTAGTATAAGGTCCTTGCTTAGCATTTGGATGACCATGTCTAAGTGACAGCCGCCATTTTAAGAAAAATTTTGCTTTACCGCCCAAGGGCCTTTCTAAGAAAGGCTCACCACTCCCTCATACCAATCCCACCTTAACCGCCAGCATTAGGACCCACCCAGCTCTAATCCCTAAACCTGCCCCATAACAGTCACGACCCCAAGCCTGTTTTACCTCTGTCCTATAGAGAGATGGCCTTTATTTGTCAGCTCTGACAAATAAACTCTCATGTGTACTTCTGCCTGGTCTCTTTCATTTCTCGCTTACCTGACTCTTGTTCCTTGCTTTTCCTTCATTTTGTTGCCAAAACCCAGGATTGGGTTCCCTGGTGTGCCCCCTCCCCTCTTCGAGGATCACTGAGCATCCTAGGGCCCTGATCCAGATTCCGTAGTGGGACCAGGCCCTCCATTCTGCCCAACGCCTTCTCTGCATCTACCACGGGACATTTCAGATAAGACCCCTGTGTCTGGTTGACCTAAACAACCTAAGGGTCCTGGGAAGTGACTGTTGATCGTCTGACATTCCCAGGGTTACCATGTGGTAGCCCAGCCAGAGCTTTCACAGCTATGGCTGATCCCTATTGTTAGCCAACTCTATAGGTGGTCTTTTATTTGGGTCTTGGGTTTTGAAAAAAAAACCACTGAGGCTGATTGGGAGTTTTTTCCTAGTAAGACCTCTTGCCCTTGGGTTAATCTCTATGGCTTCTGCCCCTACTATATAGTCCTGGCCTAGAGCCCAAGTGCCTCTATGGACTCCTGACCCAATGCTTACCCAGTGGCGGTGACGACCCCCTGAGCATAACCATCCTCTTGACTAGGTGATACCAGAGACTGGGGGACGCCCCACCTCTAAGCTCACCTCCTAAGTCTCACCATGGGTGGCTCCTCATCCATTCCTTCCCATAGTCCTCTAGGCTTCCTCCTGGCTAACCTAGGGTCTCTCTCTCTCACCCTGGACCTAAAACCTCCCAAACTTATCCTCTTGTGCAATTAGATCTGGCATCAATATCCTTTGGATAACGACTCTAAATGGCCACTTAACAACACTCTAGATCCCAATATCATTAGAGATCTGTTCAACTATTGTGAGTGTTCAGGAAAATGGAAAGCAATCCCTGCATCCTCAGGCCTTCTCTTTCCTTCCTTCCAAATCATACCTCTGCTCTTCCTATTCTATGGCCCAGGTTCTGTGGACCCCTGAACCCTCTCTTCTCAACCTCAGGACCCTCCAGAAACCCCAGGCTTCGACCCCGCTGATGAACCCCCTCCCTACGGTTCTCCACCTTCTGCTCTGACTCTTCTGGAACCTCTCTCACCTACTTTCAGTCCACCTGATACTTGCTTTTGCTCTCGCAAGGCCCCCTCTACCCAGCACGCACCTCTGCTTCCCTTTTGTGTAGTAGTGGGGTTGGTGGGAATTGTCTGGGTACAGGTCCCTTTCTCCCTTAGTGACCTCTCCCAATTGAAAGGGGCTAGCTAGGATCCTTCACCTCCAATCCTTCAGGGTACATTAAGGAATTCCAATATCTAATCCAATAATACGATTTAACCTCCATGATCCTATCCAACACTCTTCTACCTGAGGAAGCAGGCAAGTTTGGGAGCAGGATTGTTGAGAGCCACAGTCGGGGTGGCGCCTGGCATTTTGCTGGAGGGAGTGGTTGAGAGGTGACACCAGGGAGCCATTGGAATGATGATAATTAAGTTAAGCTGTGTATAATTGCTGTGACTGGATGATGCTGGATTGGGGCAGGCTGTGTATTCAGTTGTATATGGACCCCTGCTGTCCGGCAATAGGGCGGCTCCTGCTGCCTCCAGCGCCCGCTACTTTTGAGTTCTCGAGGAGTTCCCATTGAGTTTCCGTTGAGTTCTCCCTGAGTTCCAGTTGAGTTCTCACGGAGCCGGTGGAGGGCCGAGAGTTCCCAGGGAGAGCGCACGGAGTGCTGGTGAGGGTTCAGGCAATAAAGTAGTTCCTGTTTAAACCTACAAGTGCCTCATGTTGGCTCAGTTATTTGTGCCCAGCCAGACTGCGGCACAGGATTAGGGAACAGCAATTTTCTTCAGCTCCTTCCAGACCTATGTCAGGACTGACATTGAAATATAAGTGGAAGAAGCCTCATACTATACCAATCCAAAAAGTAAATTGTATGGTCCTTTACTAATTACCAGCCAGTCATTTTTTCTAGGACATTTTCTTCTTCTTTTTTTTTTTAAATATTTGTTTTTTAGGTGTAGTTGGACACATGCCTTTATTTTATTTATTTTTATGTGGTGCTGATTTTCAACTATGGAGTTTTTAAACATCTGTAACTTTGCAATGGAGATTCTACAAGCAAAATGCTACAAGGCCTTTACTTTTGTATGTGTGCACACTGTGTGTTGTGTTGTCTGCCCATATGTGTGTGTGTCTATATGTCATGTACATGATATCAAAATTGGCAGATTGAAAATGAGCGATCATAAATTTAAAAAATGGATCTAAATACCTTTAATTCACGTGAATTAAAAGGGTTCAATTTAAATTGGGTAAACAGATGAAAGTGAAGATGTCTTTAAACTTAACTCACAAGTCTCTCTAGGTGGTCAAAGAACTAATAAAATGTTTATCTATAAAATGTCTAATATCCATTGTATCTAGGACTTTTCTTCAACATGGAAGAAATGGCTAATACTGTTCATTACACTTGTCTGATATCTTGATAAAAATAAGTAAAATCGATTTGACATGGGATTACTCATAAATGTGTTTGTTAGACATCTGATTAACTCATAAGGTTAAAAGGCTAACTGTTAAATATACCATTAAGTACTCTTAACTCCTTGAATTCCATTGGATAACATTATTGATGTTTTCTTTTCTTTTTTTTAAAAAATATTTATATTTTTGTTTTCGGTGGACACAACATCTTTTATTATATTTTTATGTGGTGCTGAGGATGGAACCCAGGGCCGCGTATTATTGATGTTTTCATAGATTGTTAAATTTAAAAAAAGTTGGGGGTAAAGTTGTTTTGTCATCACTGGAAAAAGGTTACTAAAAATTTAAACTCCCAATAGGTATAATTCTATATGTGATTCTATATACAAAGGTTTATAGAAGATTTCTATATACAAAGGCCCAAAAGTTTAAACTGTTCCAATTAAGAGTACTGTAAATAAAAAGTATTTCTTTTTATTAAAATAAAATAATTTATCTTAATTTAGAATTTACAAGGATTGTTTCAGAATGAGAACAGAAAAGAGGTTAACAAATGGGAAATGAAATTAGAAGGTTCTAGGTATGAAAACCATATTAAATAGAAGAAAAAGAAAGTGTTTCGGGCTGGGGCTGTGGTTCAAGAGGTAGCACGCTCGCCTGGCATGCATGCGGCCTGGGTTCAATCCTCAGCACCACATACAAAGATGTTGTGTCCGCCAAAAACTAAAAAATAAATATTAAAAAATTCTCTCTCTCTTAAAAAAAAAAAAGAAAGTGTTTCTAGATAAGAAAGTCTTTATGTGATGAAGTAAATAAGGGTTTAAGTAAGTGATAAAGATGATCTATGTAAGTTGTTATACATATATATGAAACAATCAGTCAAAGCTATTTAAATTTTTTATCTAAGGTCAAATGTTAATGTACTGATATAAACCAAAACTTAATCTATGTGTTAAAAGGACAAGGAATTATTATTATTATTATTATTTTTAATATTTTTATTTTTTTTTAGTTATCGGCGGACACAACATCTTTTGTTTTTTTTTTTGTATGTGGTGCTGAGGATCGAACCCGGGCCGCACGCACGCCAGGCGAGTGCGCTACCGCTTGAGCCACATCCCAGCCCCGACAAGGAATTATTAAAACATTAATTTATTCATAATTCCAAACTAAAGCTGTATGGTAATTTTAGGCTTATAAGGATTACAAATTTTATTGGAGATTTATTTATATCATTTAATGTTCTATAACTGTGTTATCAATATCATATATAAAGTTTATGTTACTTTTTACATGGGGGTACAATTTAAATGTATTTTTAAATTAATGAAAGCCTAATCTATGTAAAGTTTAATATTATAAAATACAAAAGTATTTTGCTATTTTTCCACAAAAAGATTAAAAGTTCTCAGCCTTTCTTTCTTTTTTTTTCTTTTAAAGAGAGAGTGAGAGAGAGAGAGAATTTTTAAATATTTATTTATTTATTAATTTTAGTTTTCGGCGGACACAACATCTTTGTTTGTATGTGGTGCTGAGGATCGAACCGGGCCGCACGCATGCCAGGTGAGCGCGCTACCGCTTGAGCCACATCCCCAGCCCACAGCCTTTCTTTAGTTCATGTTTTAAATATAATATCATATTGTATTAGCTAATATTCATGTGAACTCAAGCAGCAATATATGTAAGCTTTGTAAAATGATATTTAAGAAGCAAAGATTAGCTTCAGAACTAGAACACTTTACCTAAGATTTATAAAGAGCTCCGCCTTACCTGAGATAAGGCTCTGCCTCCCACCTTAAACTACATGTCAGAATGACTCCAAAGTAAGCCAGACTTCAGTTCACTTAACTTTATGTTTAAAAGATTGATTTTTGTTGTTAAGATTACTAGAATCTCAAACAGGGGATATAATATATAACTCAGCCAAAATTCAAGATAATTATTACACAAACTAAATATGTTTTTACTCTTGTTAATTTTATATTATATTTTCCTTATAAACTATCTAAATGTTGCCTGTTAATGTTTTGCAGAGGTATTGCTTTAAAAACACACAACCTGGGGCTGGGGTTGTGGTTCAATGGTAGAGCTCTTGCCTGGTTATAGACCCAGCCTGATTTTCTCTTAAAATTGGGAGCCATCTTGCCACAAAGCCATGAAAAGATAATTTACTATAAATTACTGCAAATTCTGAACTTGCTTGGAATGCCTGCCCATGCCTTGAACTCACCCATGCCTGGCTCTCTGACCAAATAGCAGCCCTCTCTGAAACTTTAGTTACACCTCATAAATCTTGGCCTTCCCTGGCCAGATAATCACCCTTTTTGAGGTTCTAATGACCTTCATAAATTCTGATGTGGGGGCCAGCAAAAATGTAAGCTAGCCTTTGTGTTATGCTCCTCAGAGTTTTGTTATCTGTAACCGCCCCCCCCCCTTTGTGTAACATTCTGGGCTATAAAGCTGGGCTGCAAGAAAGCTGCAGGGCTGTCTTGTTCCTGTGATGTTTGGTGGGAGAGGCAGCCTGGCCGGTCGAAATAATAAGCTTGCTTTAATTTGATTTTAATTGGAGTCAGTGGCCTTTTCTTGCATCCTGGTCTAACACCTGGCACGTGCAAGGCCCTGGGTTCAGCACCACATTTAAATAAAATAAAGTTATTGTATACAACTACAACTAAAAAAAAAAAAAGAAGAAGAAGAAGAAGAACATACAACCTGGGTTAATTTAGGATAAAAAGCCGTCACCTACAGGACAGATAGGATAATACAGACCTCAATTAATAAAAGGGGTAAATGACTTATAAGGTTATAGACTAAAGTTAAAGCCTAATATTCCTAATTTAAGATTGGTGAGACTGATTTGAGAGATGTTTAAGATCAAGACTTAAAAATTAAAGTTAAATTAAAAGGGCCAAGAAAACAAATATTTGGCTCTTGCCCTCGAGTCAGTCTGAATCCAGGGAACTTCCCTAAAGAGCTTTGGAACTCTGAGCCACATAACCTCCTGATCAGGGAGATTAATGAGGCCCCTGGAGAAACAGAAGGCCAATCAGTGCACTTGCTATGAAGAGGAGGGTCATTGGAGAAGGGAGACATCCCTGATGCTTCCAAGGGAAGCCACATGGTCAGCAAGACCCAGACTCTTCCTAGTACAAATGGCACTAGCAGAACTAAGAAGCTGCTCTCAAGTTTCCTAGGAGTGACTCCCATGGGTACTCAGCTGACTCTTAACAATTGATAGAAACAAAGTCAATTTTGACCAGCTTGATCTTAAACACCTAGCAAAAGCAGTTAAACCAAAACACAGCCATTCCTAGGCATGAGAGAGAAAGAGAGTGAGAGAAATAATATAACTTAAAATATACACTTTTGTTAGCCCCCTAGATTATGTAAGACTGGAGGCTACAAAAGAGAAATTCTTAGACAAGAATGCCTCATAAGGATCAAGAATCTCAAACAGGGGAAAAAATATATAAGGGTCAAAGCCAGAAGTTTTTAGTTAGTTTAAAGCCTACAGACATTTAAAGTTAAATATTGTATTGATACCCCTGATAACTCTGGCTATGTTAAAGATTTATATTCCCAAGTAAAGGCCTTGTCCTCTTCAACCTTTTTACTGGGACAACTTCTCAGCCCTCACACCTCCTGGCAAGAGATTTTTTTCTCTCATTTAATAGTAGGTCTTCTAGGCCTAAATAGCCCATTGGTAAGCCCCTACTCATATGAGCCCTCAACACAAGTGGGCTATTCAATCTGTTTCCCTACTAGACTGGGGTTACAGCAGGCCTAGCCATAGAAATAGAGGGAGTAACCACATTTATTACCTATTTTCATCAACTCTCCAATCAGTTGATAGGGGCTATCCAACTCGTAACTGAGTCTATACGAACCCTCCAGAATCAACTGGACTCCTTACCTCTGTGGTCCTACAAAACCGCCATGGACTGGACCTATTAAGAGCAGATAAAGGTGGACTTTTATAAGATCAGGTGAGGTGGGCAGCAACCAAAGGAGGCAGATTTTAAAAGGCCTCCTAAGGAGGCTTTATTTGAGTTATCACTCCCGGATGGAACTCGATCAGACCGACAGAGTACACAGGAGTAGGGTATGACAAGAAACCGGTGGAATCTTGACCAGACTGGACTTTTATGGGGCTTACAGCAGGAAGGGAAGGGCTTGGGACAGGAAAGGTGTTTTTAGAGTCCTTTGTCCTGTTGGAGTTGGTCAGGGGAGTTGGCTGAATGCCAGGATTGGCCAGGGGTCCTGTTGATTGACAGGTGTTAGTCGGGAGATCCCGCTGATTGACAGGCATTTCTGTCTGTGCCTAATTGGGCGCCTGATTGATGTTTCTTTTTCAAGGGCTGCTTTGTTCTAGGTCACTGCCACCAACCTAACAACTTTGTCTGTACCTACAGGAGAAATGCTGTTTTTATGTCAATCAATCTGATAAAGTCAAAGACAAGATAAAACAACTCCAACAGGACCTTATACAAACTAACTACGTTTTTGCTCTTATTACTTTTATTTTGTATTTGCCTTATAAACTGTCTAAATGTTGCCTGTTGATGTTTTGCTCACCCCTCCCTCATTGGAAACAACAGCTCTCCTCTGTTGGAGGATGGCAGCTAAGTAATCCCCTTCTCCACTTCCTTTCCTGACCTCTCTCTTTGCCATAGGCCTTTTGCTAATGCTTGCCTCCTGCGTCATTAGATTTTTTCAAGACAAGATTCAAAGGATCTCTAACCAAACAATGAACCAGTTTTTGTTACAGGACTCTGAAGCTTGCAGGCTCAGGCTGCTGCTCTCTTTCTCTCCTTTCTTCCCCTTCGGGCAGTCCCCCAATAAAATCTCTTGGTTGAATTTCTGTCTCGGGTGGGTCACTCACGTTTCACAAACCCTCACCAAAATTGGGCTGTCCATAGTCAGCATTGCCGGGGACCTCCTGACCATCACCATCGCCTCAATGATACCCTGCCCTCCTAACAAAGGTCCAGACACCACCCCTTCCCAGGAGGAAGAAGCTACAAAAGATTGATCTATACCCCTGTCCCTTAAGGGGCCTCATAACAAAAAAGGGGGAAGTGTAAAGTCCTTGCTTAGCATCTGGATGGCCATCTTAAGTGACAGCTGCCATTTTAAGAAAAATTACACTTTCCGCCCCAAGGGCCTTTCTGAGAAAGATTCACCACTCCCTCATATCCACCCCGACCCGCCAGGCTCTAATCCCTGAGCCTGCCCCATAAAAGTCCAGAACCCTTCCAGGGTCCTGCCCCAGCGGGGTCCAGGGGGTCCTGAAGGATGAGTGCTGTTGATGCAAGGGATGAGAAGAGAAGTCCTTCCGTTGGAGCAATCTCCAGAGAGAGAACTGTCAGCTGCTTTCTCTCTGTCTCCTTTTATTCTTTTTTTTCCTCATCATTATGGGTACAGAATCATTAATAAAATGTGTCACCAATTTACAATTTCCAGATTTTCCCAGGATTTGACATTTCCTTATTTAACAGATGCCAAACTACGTATCCAGACTCTGTCTCCTAACCTGTCATTAACCTTTAAAGTTTAAAACACACCTGTACTTAAGATCCCATCTAAAAGTCCCCTTATAACAATCTTACAATATATTCTAAAAGCATCTAAAAAATGCCAACATTTATTCTCATAAAACTGGTTGAGCTGCTTTCTCAGAGAGTTTCCTTTTTCCTTCGTCAAAGTATACCAATTCCTTACTAATCTTTAACTAAAGGGCAACCCTCCTGCCGCTAACATTAGCTATGCTTATCATAAATCCCTGTGTAAAGTAAAGGAGGGTCTATTAGAAGGAAAATATATTTTTAATAACCTTTTCTCCCCTGGATAAATACTATAACCTATCCTTAATTAAATAGGCTACATATGGTGGGCTTCATGCGATAGGCATGATAACTATCTGCTTAGGCTTGAAAGACTGAAGACATGAACTTGGATTCTTAGTTGATATAATCAATTGTGGTGCCTGGAATTCTTGTAACATTTCCCAGAATGATTGTTGATATTTTTCTGTTTTGTTCTCAATGTCCTGAGAGATAATAAAACAGCCTTTAAGTCATGAACCACCTGTTATATTCTTGGCCATCTAGAATTTAAAGTATGCTCATGCCTTCTGTTAGGCTGAATATAAAATAAAAAGTCCCAATTACATAAAAAAGAGTCTCATGGTTTTGGTTTCCCACAAGTGCGGCCTTGCCAAACACTTACCCTCTTCACTGTGACCTTGTCAAGACAGTGGGAGGTGGAACGCCTTCACCAGAACCCAAAGCCTGTTTTGCCTCTCTCTCCTATAGAGAGATGGCCTTTGTTTGTCAGCTCTGACAAATATACTCATGTGTATCTCTGCCTGGTCTCTGTCATTTCTCCCTTACTCAACTCTTATTCCTTGCTTTCCCTTCACTTAGGACCTCCCTAGATGCCAAGACTGGCTTTGAACTTGGGATCCCCCTGACTCAGCCTCCTGAGCCATTGGGATTACAGGCATATGCCCCATGTGCTGGCACAAATAATTACAAATGTTGACTTTTTTTTTTTTTAGTTGTAGATGGACAGCTCATCTTTATTTTATTTGTTTATTTTTATGTGGTGCTAAGGATTGAACCCAGTGCCTTATACGTCCCAGGCAAGCACTCTGCCACTAGGCTACAACCCCAACCCCAAATATTGACTTTTTGAAAAGAGAACAGTCTTACTTTTTTGCCCAGATTGGCCTTGAACTCCTGGGTTCGTGTGACCTTCCTGGAACTAGCTGGAACTACAGGTGTACCACACGTTCCCAGCTTTGTTACTTTGGTAATAATTAAACAAATATTTAAGCAATAAGTTTAATAAACTTAATTTTTGTGGTACTGATGGTTGAACGGTTGAACACAGGCTGAGTGTAATCCCAGGGACTCAGGAGGCTGAGGCAGGAGGACCACATTTTTGAGATTTAGCCTCAGCAACTAAGCAGATCTCTAAGCAACTTAGCTGAGACCCTGTCTCAAAATAAAAAATAAAAGGGCTGGGATATGGCTCAGTGGTAAAGCATCCATGGATTCAATTCTCAGTTTAAAAAAATTTTAAAAATATGTCAAGAGCATTGTAATGTTTTGAGCAACCAATAAAAAAAAAAATTAAAAATCGAGTGCTTTATAAAAGGAGAGAAACAACTTTTGTAAAAAGCACAGAGTTCTTATTTCCTTGAGGGCATTAATAGTTTAGGAAGTAATAAATTGATATTTTGAAATTAATTATCTAGGCATAAGACTTGTTTCATTTTCTTCCTACCTGTGGTTTTAATCTAGGGGCAATTTTGCACATCTAGGGAGGTGCTACTGACATCTAGTGGACACAGGCAAGGGAAACTTCTTCCAATGCATGGGACAACTCCTAAAATGAAGAATTATCTTGCCCCAAATGCCAATGGTGACAAGGCCAATGTTAGGATGGCCTTAGCCCTGAGCCTAAACCATTGCATTTTAAAAACTCTAGTTTGAAACCTGCAGTCTCACCAGGCACGCCCTCCATTATGACCTCAACAAGTTACTTCCCTCACCCTGATAAACAGAGTAAAGCCCCTGGCAGGCTGTCCTTGGCCAATGAGAGAGAAAGGCTAGAAGATCAGGGTGGAGACCACCAGACCAGATGTTTCTGACCTCAGGGTAAATGATGTCACTGAGAAATCCGGTGATAGGTGGTAAGGATTGAAAGGGGGGTCAAAACCACCAAAATTTAGTATAAATAATAGAGCTAATGAGCAGGATTCAGCCAGCTGAAAGAGCCTGATGAGGACCTGACATCCCAGAACTTGTGATCATTTCCTGAGCCTCTGCGTGATCCTCACAGCTCTCAAACTCTACAGCCTTGTCTGGACTTTGGTGAGAGCTGCAACTTCTCCCTTCAACTCTCTCCTCAACCGGGCATCCACTCCACACCAGGAAAAGCTTGCCTTGGTACCGGACCTGGTCACTGTTGTCTGAGTGAGTGTGCATCTGCTGGACTTAAAGCCTAAGACTTAAGACTTTTGAACTTAGCATGCAGAGGAAATGTCTGGCATTAGCCATGGTTAAGTGTGTTTTGCAGTGCTTAGAATTAATCTAGAATTGTTTGCTGTGAATTGATTTTGTTTATTGCAGTGCCTAGCATTAAGGATTGTCATTTTCTTGATTAAGAACCTATAGAGTAAAATTGTATTGAGTAATTTGAGTGAATAAAGCATTGAAAGTGGCAGAAGCACTTGGATATTCTTTATTTGTCCCCTCGACTGCATAAGTCACAATTTTGCCCCCTTGCGACAGCCAAGAAAGCCTGTGTTAGCCTAGTAAATCCAGCACACGGGGAAAATTGAGAAGCCTAATGGAAACAACTCATGCTTCTACCTCTGCTGATTCTTTCTAAAGGAGTGGCTCTGTTTTAAATGAATTTTAACTTATTGAGATGAGGCTGCTAAGGCACTTATGTATTCAGATGAGGGGTGAGGATGCTCTGAGACACTTCAGGAAGATGTGGCAAAAAGAACCGAGGCAAGATCTCAACCCTAGAAAACTAACTCTGAAAGCAACTTGGGGGTCAGGACAGCACCTCCTCCCACACACCATCTCTGCCCCCCTTATCTGTTATCAGGATGTGCTCTGATTTCCTCATTTCCCAGTGTCTGGCATTTGCTCTTGGAAAATCCTATTTATTTATTTAGTACTCGTGATTGAACCCAGGGATGCTCTATCTTAGCTACATACCCAGTCCTTTTTATTTAATTAATTAATTTATTTCAGTATCTGGGATTGAACCCAGGGATGCTTTACCACTGAGCCACATCCCCAGCCCTTTTATATATTGTTTTTTAGAGACAGAGTCTCACTAAGTTGCTTAGGACCTCACTAAGTTACTGAGACTGGCTTTTAACTCTTCAACCTCCTGCCTCAGCCTCCAGAGCTGCTGGGGTTACAAGCATGCACCACCATGCCTGGCCTTGTTTTTTATTTTGAGACAGGATCTTGCTAAATTACCCAGTCAAGCCTTGAATTAGGATCCTCCTGCTTTAACCTCCTGGGGAGAGGGAATTATGGGTGTTCACCACCACACCAGCAAAATCCTCTTAATCTTTGAAGAATATTTTCATTGGATACGGAATTCTAAGCTGACGATAGTTTTTTCAGTACTTTCTAGATGTATAAGCATACCTCAGTAATTTTGCAGGTTTGGTTTTAGACCACTACAACAAAGTGAATACTGCAATAAAGTGAGTCTCACACAGTTTTTGGGTTTTCCCAAAGTTTTAGTCAGCGACTAAAGGATCTAATTAGAACAATTTTAGTGGAGGAAAAGTTTATTTGAGTGCTCACGGTTTCAGAGGTTTTAATCCATAGACAGCAGATTCCATTCCTCAAGGCTCAAGGTGAGGCAGGACTTCATGGAGGAAGAGTTTGGCAGAGGGAACCGGCTCTTGTGATGAGCCAGAAGGAGAGAGATACAAATATATGCCAGATACAAATACATACCCCCAAGCCACAGCCCAACTCCCACCTCCTCCAACCATATCCTACCACTTCTGTTACCACTCAGTTAATCCCTGTCAGGGTATTAATTCATTAATTAGGTTAAGGCTATCACCCAATCTTTTCTCCAGCAAACCTTCTTGCATTGTCTCACATGTGAGCTTCTGGGGGACATCTCATCTAAATCATGTAAAACTTATGTTTAGACTGTAGTCTGTTAAGTGTGAACTAGCATTATGTCTAAAATAGGTACATGCCTTAGTTAGAAATACTTTATTGCTATAAAATGCTAATGATCTTCTGAGTTTTCAGCAAGCTGTAATATTTTTTGTTGGTGGTGGTCTTGCCTCAATGTTGTTAACTGCTCATGATCAAGTGGTGGTTGCTGAAGGCTGGGGTGGCTGTGGCAATTTCTTAAAATAAGACAACATTGAAGTTGACCTCATTGTTTGACTTTTCCTTTCATGAAAGATTTCTCTGTAGCACATGATGCTATTTGATAGCATTTTCCCCACAGTACAACTGCTTGAAAAATTGGAGTCAGTCCTTTCAAACTGTTGGTGCTTTATCAACCGAGTTTATGTAATATTCTAAGTCCTTTGCTGTCATTTCAACAACCTTCACAGCATCTTCACTGGATTCCATTTCAAGAAATCACTTTCTGCCATGTGTGATGGCATATCCCTGTTATCCCAGTGACCCAGGAGGCTGTGGATCACAAGTTCAAGGCCAACCTCAGCAACTTTGTAAGGTTTCAAAATAAAAAAAATAAAAAAGGGTTGAGTATGTAGCTCAGTGGTTAAGCACCTGGGATACCAAAAAAAAAAAAAAGCAAAAGCAAAACAAACCACTTTACCACTTTCCTTTCTTTCCTTACTCATAAGAAGCAACTCTTCATCTATTAAATTTTTATCATGAGATTGCGGCAATTCACTTACAACTTCTCACTATTTACATCAAATCTGGAATTTCTTTGTTCGGTGAAGCCCTGAACTCCTTGAAGTCATCCATGAAGGTTGAAATCAACTTTTTCCGTATTCTCGTTCATGTTTATATTTTGACCTCCTCCCATGAATCAGAAATGTTCTTAGTGACAGCTAGAATGGCAAGTCCTTCCTAGGAGGTTTCCAATTTACTGTGGCCAGATCCATCAGAGGAATTCCTATGAAGTGTATTTCTTAAATAAGGCTTGAAAGTTGAAATTACTCCTTGATCCATGGACAGCAGAATGGATGTTGTGTTAGCAGGCATGAAAATGTTAATTCAATTTTACATCTCCATCCGAGCTCTCTGGTGGCCAGGTGCACTATAAGTGACCAGTAATTGTTTTGGAAAGAATCTTTTTTTCTGAGCAGTAGTTGTCAACAATGGACTTAAAATATTTATATATTTATTTTACAGAATGAAGTTAGTAGTTTGTTCAACCTAACAGCATCTACACAATTTTGAAGCATAGCAATTTGTATAGCTGTCCCTTGGTGTTTGTGGAGCAATCCTCTTGGCTCTTCCTTCAAAATACATCCAGAGGGTTGGGACTGTAGCTCAGTGTTGGAGCACTTGCCTAACAAGCATGAGGCCCTGGGTTCCATCCCCAGTACCACCCAAAATGAAAATTTTAAAAATCCACGATCTGTACCCATTGATGGATGGATAAACAAAGTGTAATCTATCCATACAATGAAATATTACCCAGTCACAAAAAGGAAGGACATTCTGACACATCCTAACACATGGGTGAAGCTTGAGTGAAGTAATAAAGCTAAGTGAAATAATCCTGTCACAAAAGGATAAATACTGTATGATTCTGTAATAGATACCTAATTAAAATAAATAAAGTAAGAAAAATACTGCATGATTCCACTTCTATGAGATACTTGGAGCAGTTAAATTCACAGAGATGGAAGGTAGAACAGTGTGTGTCAGCGCCTGGGGGAGGGAGGCCTAACATAGTTAGTAAACCATGTTGTCAACTGATGCATTGTCATCCAAGCTTTGTTGTTGATTTATGGAGCACAGGTATAGGGGAGTTAGTGTGATTCTTAAGCTCCAAGAACTGGCCTCTAACAAGAGAGTCAGCTTTGAACCAGACAACATCTCCCTTCCAGCTACGAAAGTCTTTGCTGGCATTTTTCCCAGTAGCAGATTGTTTCATTTATATGGAAAAACCTAAACTTATTAGCACAGCCGCCCTCATCAGGCACCTCAGTGAGGGCTTCTCCATAACCTGCTGCAGGACTGGTTGCTTTGCCCCGCGCTTTTTAATTGTGGCACCAGCTCCTTTGCTAACACCAGCCAGCTCTTTTCCTAAGGAACCAACCTCCACTAGCTCTTTTTCTTCTGTGCTCCCTTACCTCTCTCTCAGCCTTCATGGAACCGAAAGGACTTAAGTAAGGCCTTGCTCTGGATTAGGATTTAGCTTAAAGAAATGTTGTGGCTCCTTTGATCTTCTAATCAGATCACTAAAATGTTCTTGGAATCAGCCAGAAGGCTCTTTTGCTTTCTCTATGGGCTCGCTGGAGTAGCACTTCTAACGTACTTTCAAGAACTTTTCCTTTGAATTCATAACTTAGCTGCTTGGTGCAAGAGGTCTAGCTTTGGCCTGTCTTGGCTTCTGACATGCCCTCCTCACTAATCTTAATCATTTCTCGTTTTTTTTTAATTTAAACTGAGTGAACAATGACTCTTTCTTTTACCTGAACACTTACCACATGGGTGAGGTGTCCAGCTGGGGTCCAGGTGCTTGGCTTCCAGAATAAACAACTGAGCAAGACACTAGAAGTAAGGATCAAAGCCAGATTTACTGAAAGTGAAAGTAACAGGCAGTGTGTGGGGGGGTGGGGGTGAGGGTGTGGAGCTCTAGGCCCTGGCCTCCCAACAACTCTCTTTCTTCTTTTATATGTCTTGATCCTCTCCCGATGGACCTGATTGTATACCTTGCTCTGCTCGTTCCCAGTAATTATTTACTTATTTTTGGTACTGGGTATTGAACCAAGGGGTGCTTAACCACTGAGTCATATCCCCAACCCTTTTAAATTTTTGAGACAAGGCCTTCCTAAGTTGCTGAGACTGACCTTGAACTTGCTGGGATCACAGGCGAGCACCACCGCACCCTGCTGGTTATTTTATTTTTGCCTAATTAAAACACAGTTTCCATTGGTTACTTGATTTTGCCTGATTGGCAATTGCCTGTGGCAGGAATTGCCATGGGACAAGCCCTCAGTGGCTGGGAGTTTTCATGGGAATGGGCTCACCTAAACAGAGCATGACTCATCTCCCTGTTTTGCACTCCAGCTGGTATTTTTCTTGTATCCTGCCTCCACCATCTTGATGTCCCTAAACTACTTCATTTAGAGACCACTGTAGGTTTTTAATTGGCTTAATTTCAATATTTTTGTGTCTCAGGAAATAAGTAGGCCCAGGAAGAGGGGCCAACCAGTGGAGCAGTGAGAACATGCAACATCTATTGATTAAATCCACTGCCTTATATGGGCAGATCGTGGTGCCCCCCAAAACAATTACATAAACATCAAAGATCACTGATCACAGATCATGATAACAGGTAAAATAATAATGAGAAAGTTGGAAATATTTTGTGGATCGCCAAAATGTGACACAGAGACATAAAGCAAGAACTTGTTGGCAAAATGGTTTCAATAGATTGGCTTACCCCAGGCTTGCCACAAAATTTCAATTTGTAAAAACATAATGTCAAGTGCAATAAATTGTGAAGTACCCACATACACACACACCAGGGATTGAACCCAGGTACATTTAACCACTGAGTCACATGCCCACCTTCCCTTTTTTAATGTAAAACATTTAATTTAAAAATATTGACACTATAATATATAAAGTAGTACTAGTTACTCTATAGTTTCCAGGTTTGCTTTTCTTTCTTTCTTTCTTCCTCTTCCTCCTCCTTCTTCTTCTTCCTCTTCCTCTTCCTCTCCTCTTCTCCTTCTCCTTCTCCTTCTTCTTCTTCTTCCTGTAAATTGTACTGGGGTTAAAACTTGTATCTTCACCCTTGAAAACGTCTACACTCCATCACAGTGATGTATGGTCAGACTTAACAGCCCCAATTGTTAAACACTTGGATCAAGTCATAACCAGTTTTATCGCAAAAAGGATTCTGTACACATTTGTCAAATCTAGTACCTTAATAGCTACCCAACAACTCATTAGTATACAGAAACATGCATCACTAGGAGCAAGAAGTATTGCCCACCCCATCTCCATATTTCCAACAAATCACTCCTGAGCAAGTGCTCACATCACTGAGGTCTGTGAGCGTCACTTTTGGCATTCACCCTGAGTGAAGGAGGGAATGAGTGAAGCACAAAATACAACATATCATAAACAATTTCTTACAATAAAGTACAAATTAAAGCAAAGTACTTTACAGAATTTACTACAAAACTCCATAAGCTCTCTCTCCCCCTATCTGGTGAGCCAATGGGGTGTCTTTGGGCATGATGGTGACTCTCAGCGAGGACCGCACTCAGATTATTAGTATCTTCAAATAAACCCACCAGGTCCTCTTCACTGAAGGGCGCCAAAGGCTGCACTCTGAAACCTCAAGTCAGTTTTGAAATCCTGGGTGATCTCTCTCACTATCTCTGGAAAAGCATTTTCGGGATGAGAAGCTTGGTGGATTCCGGTATCCTGGAAACTCCGAAAATGCCATGGTCCGGTCTTGTAGCGATGAGGTTTCTGCATCCTGCCGGTAGGAGGAGCACTTTTCCTGGCAGCTGGTGTGGGGTGGTCTGCTTGGTTTGGGCCATTGTCTTTTTTTTTTTTTTTGCGGGGCGGGGGTGGGGGGATTGTATTTTAATCAATGCTGAAGTCTTATGCCACTGCTCAGACCTCCATGCCAAGCTGCACGCAATGAAGACCTCCAGCCACTGAGCAAAAGAATGGTGCTACTCCAACCAAGGACCAAACTGCTCTGCCCTTCATCCCTTTTTACGTTTTATTTTGAGACAAGGTCTCCTTAGGTTGCTTAGGGTTCATTAAGTTGCTGAGGCTGGCCTTGAACCTAAGATTCTCCTGCCTCAGCCTCCTGAGTTGCTGGAATTACAGGCTTGCACCACCACAGACAACATAGATGTTTAATAAATTATAGCTATTATTATAAGAAAGTAGTCACTGATTTCAAAATGAGTCAACTTGGAATAAGGCAAAGACTGTAAAATGCACAGTGAAGTCCTATAAAGTCGTACAATTAGTATGCACTAATAATTATAATTAAAATAAGTGTCCAACTTTTCATAAATAAATTTTAAAAAGAATTGTAAACCATCTATAGTTCAATTTCCCAATTAGGAAGTTTTGGACTATTGGCAAGAACTGTTTCAAAAAGTATCTCATTGGCTAGGGAGGCTGAGGCTGGAGGATCAGGAGTTCAAAGCCAGCCTCAGCAAAAAGGAGGTGCTAAGCAACTCAGTGAGACCCTGTCTTTAAATAAAATACAAAATAGGTTTGGGGATGTGGCTCAGTGGTCGAGTGCCCCTAAGTTAAATCCCTGGTACCCCCTCCCGCTAGAAAAGTAGGAGTAGAATGTGTTGAGAAGTGAATGGGAGAGAGGGGATCCAGTTAAACAATTATGAGATTTTTTTTTTTTTTTAGACTGAGGAAACTTGCATATTTTGTACCTCTGGGGGAGAAAATGGATGGAAAAGCCTGAAAATAATGATGAGGAGATAGTTTGGAAAAGGATTCATAGCGAAAGAAGGGGGAAAGCCATTGAAGACATTGATTGGTTAGTACATGGAGGTAAAATCAATCAAGCAAGCAGGCAGAGAGTCTTAGAGTACATTTTTACTCATTCCTGATGAAAGCTGCTCTGATTGATGCAAAGGAAGTTGGAGGAGGAAGAAAGTTGTGACATAGAGTTTGTATTCCTGAAAGTCCCTGACAGCCAAAGTGTTTATAGCTGATTCTTGCAGTCTGGGCCATGTATAGACAATTTCAAAGATAAGGAGGTAACTTCAAACCTTTACCCTAAATGGTGATGGCAGGATGTCAACATTTAGTCACTGGGTCACAAAGGCCTGCATAACTACCAAAATAAAATTTTGGGTAACTTGCATTTTAGAGACCGAACTAAGAGAAACAAAGTAATTGCAAACCCTGACCTATGCTCTAGCAATCATACTCCCTGGTCTTTTGATTAGCCAGGACCCTACAAATGCTCTAGAAAAAGAAAAAAACAAAACAAAAAAAACCAAAAACTTGGTTTAACATTGACTGCTGCACTGCAGAATCCTTCTGTGGCCAGTGATAGGCTGAGCTGTCTAGGCCCTACCCAATCCGAAAGGGGCGGGCTAGTTCTAAGCGTCAGGTTTCCCGAAGCAGCATTTTTGAGCTGTACTGGTCAGTCTAGTAGCTGGCTCCTTTTCTCCCTTCTCTCGGACTTAACGCATGTCTGATGGAGCTTTCTTACCAGACTCTGAAACTCACGCATCAGGCGCGGGAAGCGGTAAGAAAAGCATATGTGGGGAACAAAACAAAACTGTACCGGGGAAATTTTCAGCCCTAGTCGCCACAGGCCGGTTGGCGTGTCTCCGGTTGCTATGGCGACAAAGTCCACTAAGCTAGCAGTGCCAGCGCAGTGAGAGGGCCCCAGGCCCCAATGTGGAAGTCCAGGGCTGGGCTTGGGGAGATGATCTGGGGCGAGGAGGGTGGGGTGAGGACATGCTCCTGCGACCCATCAAAGAAATCCAGTCTGGAGTTAGTTTGGTATATATGTATAGTTTTCTCCAAGTTCTCAAAAGAGTTGGTCACCCTTGCTGTTTCTACTTTCTCACCTTTGAATTGTACTTAAATGGGCTCTGTGCATCTGGGCTTAGGGGAGGCGGCCGGTGTGATGACAGGGATGGGAGGGTCCGCCTGTGACTTTAAAGGGAGTTCTGAAGGGGAGGTATTATGAGGCTGGATGTTGATGTGGGTTTGGGGAATGTTCAAATGAGATTGTTGAAAGGCGGGGAAAAGCTGACCTGGAATTAGAATTAAAATCCTGGTCATAACTCGCCACTGTCAGCTAGGGTCCTTCGGCATTCAATTCCCCTCTGGGGCTTCAGTTTCTCCATTTGAAAGCAAGAACTAGTCTATAATCCTTTCCTATGAAGATGACATGAACTTTATTTGGTTTATTTAGTTTTTTTTTTTTTTTTTATGTGATGCTGGGGATCAAACCCAGTACTTCATACATGCTAGGTAAGCTCTCTATCAATGAGCCACAACCCCAGCCCATGACATGAACTTTACAATATCTTCCCTGGCTTCCTGTGGTCTGTATCCTCTGCCATTACCTGGAAACCTTTCCAACAATGAACATAAATTGAGAACATTCTATATATATCCACACTGGGGAGAAAAAATTGATGCTTTAGGGGTGGGGGTGGGGAAGGCAATGAATACAATTAATACAATTAAAAATTAAAATACTGATATCTGGGATCCATTCCTGGAAATTCAGATTTGTTAGTTTGGGATGGGCTCTGTGCATTCATATTTTCAAAAACTCAATAGGTGATTATAATGTGTAGGCAAGGTTATGAACTCTAGAATCTTCTATCTTTTACAAAACTAATATTAATTTAAAAAAAACATTAAAAACCCCCAAACCCTCTTTTGGCATCCCCTACTACCTACCAAACTTTCTCTAGTTTTCTTCAAGTTCTCGAAAGAGTTGGCCACACTTGCTGTTTCTGCTTTCTCACCTATGAATTGTACTTAAAGCCCCTTTGAATCTGAGCCTAAATTACCTGCATCAGAATCTTTTGGGTTGCCTTTTAATAAAGCAGATTCCTGGGCCTCACCAAGGTTTAATCAGAAACTCTAGGATGGGGTCTTGACATTTGCATTGTAAACATGCACTCTGAGTTTGAAAACCATAGCTCCAAATGGTCTCATATTTTTCTTGACTTCAGTACTATTCATATGCCAAAAACTCCTCCAAACTAACTCTAGACTGGATTTCTTTGATGGGTCCCAGGAGCATGTCCTGAAGATGGAAGATGGGGAGGACAATGAATCACCTGCTATTTGACATAGATGTCAGATATCTGTGAATAGGTCAAGTATCTGCATCTTCACTTGTTCAATACTTATTTTTTAATCTTCTTCTCTAAAACCTATACTTTTTCCAGACTTCCCCAGCCTGGGAATGGGAGTCCACGATGCATCAAATTGCTCAAATCAGAATTCTGAGTCATTTGAAGCTCTTTCCTTCTAGTCCTTCCCCACCATCCTTTACATAAGGAAGACATCAACAAACCTAATTGATTCTACTCCTATAATGTGTCTTTAATAATCCATGTTTCACAGCTGCCGTCCTGATCTGAGCCACCATGATCTCTCATCTGAACCACTTCATAACTTCTTAGCTAATCTCTATTGGGTTTTGCCTCTCTCCCGTTTATTATTCAGCCAATGATCAAAGTAATCTTCTTAAAATTATGTTACTCTCTAGATAGAGAATGTTTTTTTTGGGGAGGATACTAGGGGTTGAACCTAGGGGTGCTTAACCACTGAGTCACATCCCCAGCCCTTTATATGTTTTGCTTTGAGATAGGGTCAAACAGTCATTTAGGGCCTCGATAAGTTGCTGAGGCTGGCCTCAAACTACCTGCAATACTTCTTCCTCAGCTTCCTAAATTATTGGGATTATAGGAGTACGCCACTATGCCTGGAGAGATAGGATTTTTTAAAAAAATATTTATTTAGTTAGTTTTTGGGTGACACAACATCTTTGTTGGTATGTGGTGCTGAGGATCGAACCCGGGCCGCACGCATGCCAGTCGAGCACGCTACCGCTTGAGCCACACCCCTAGCCCTTTTTTTTTTCTTTTTTTTTTGTATGGGGATTGAACCCAGGGGCACTCGACCACTGAACCACATCCCCAGCCCTATTTTGGATTTTATTCAGAGACAGGGTCTCACTGAATTGCTTGGTGTCTTGCTGTTGCTGAGACTGGCTTTGAACTCCCCATTTTTCTGCCTCAGCCTGCGAAGCTGCTGGGGTTACAAATGTGCATCATGGCACCTGGCTCGATAGGATCTTTTTTTTTTTTAATATTTATTTTTTTTTTTAGATATCACCGGACACAACATCTTTGTTTGTATGTGGTGCTGAGGATCAAACCCTGGCCGCAGGCATGCCAGGTGAGGGCGCTACCACTTGAGCCACATCCCCAGCCCTAGATAGGATCTTTTAAAACTGCAAACCCTGACAGGACCTACAAAGCTCTGCAATGACATCCCACCATGTGTCTCCAGGCTCTCCCTCACCACTTTCTACTCCAGTCACATTCTCTCTGAGATGGCATGTCTCTGAACTCCATATAGTCTGTATCACATAATTGAGTATTTAGTCGTGATTAACTTACATTATTCTGTGTTGCTTATATGTAACAGACTCTCAAACAGATTTCCTATAACTGGAAGGCAGAGACCCAAGCCTTATTTTTTGTTGTAGTCCCTAGAGGTGCTGAGAGCAGTATTTAGGAATGCTTTTGATGGTGGGATCTCTTGGGGTCAAGTGCAAGGAACTGGAGAAGGGAAGAAGAGGGAGGTGTGGAGAAGGTGAGCCTTTGAATTGGATAGAAAGAGAACCGCCTACAGGGAATTTGGATCACCTATATCAACTCTTGTGGTAGGATTTCTGGACTATCTCATTTTTGTTTGATTGATTTTTATTGTCTCAAATGGTTGAGTTATGCATTTATTTTTCAAATTTAGTTTTATTTTTAACTAATGTCAGCATATAGTATAACATTTTAATAGTTTGACGAAACTGTTTTAAGAAATGACTCCCCTGCTTCCCTCACCCTGCCCCCTCAATTACCATTCCCCGGAAGCAACCACTTGGTCTCTTTCAGCAGCTTCTTTTTAAAAAATGCTTATAATAAATAAATAAAATAAAATAAAACATGCTTATATTTCTGAAACTTGCTTTCTCATTCTCAGTCTACTCACTTATATGAAGAAAGAGCACTTAGCTCTCTTTGATCACCCCCACGCCACTCCTCCCACCATGAATATATACTTCCCTTTCCCCCATTCTCCCATGACAGAAATTCTATCACAATTTTTGTTAAGTCAATTTTCAGTACTTTCATTAATCTGACTAGGTGTATATAATTTACAGCTGAGCTACATAGGTACTATGGTTTATTTTTTATTGAACTCAGGACAGGACTCAATCATGTCTTAACAAATGCCTTATATTTTAGCTTAGCTGTCTATATATTTGATACCACTTCCTTCCCAAACTTGCTGATGGAACTATAAAAAATTTCCTTCAAGATGGTGAAGCTCATCAGATGATTTTCAAGTTTCATTTCCCCCACCTTGTAACAAACAGACTTTCTGGATTTCCCACATCTTCTGCTGTATGAAGTGGTTGTTCCACGGACTTGCTCTACAATTTTCTCCCTGGAAAATTCCTTTCATTCTTTCCTGTGGTCTCTGTCTTCCATTTTCTCAGTTCCCATCTTCCTCCTTCTTTCCCTATATCCCTCTTATATTTTATTTATTTATTTAGGTACTAGGGATTCAACCCAGGGGTGCTTAACCACTGAGCAACATCTTCAGCCCTTTTTAAATATTTTATTTAGCAACAGGGTCTTGCTGAGTTGCTTAGGGCCTTGCCAATTGCTGAGGCTGGCTTTCAACTCTGAACCCTCCTGCCTCAGTCTCCCAAGCCATTGGGATTACAGGGGTGCACCAACATGTCTGGCTCTTACATCCCTCTTTTAGTGATCAATTGGTTACTGTCTGAGAAAAGATACCTGGGAAGTAAAGTGTATGTACAAAACTCTATAGTCTTCTCTCATTTATTTATTTATTTATTTATTTTTTAAAAAAAATTTGTACTAGGAAATAAACTCAGAGGTTTTAACTACTGAGCCACATCCCCAGCACTTTGTGTGTGTGTGTGTGTGTGTGTGTGTGTGTGTGTGTGTGTGTGTATGTGTTTGAGACAGGGCCTTGCTAAGTTGCTTAGGGTCTGGCTAAATTGCTGAGGGTAGCTTTCAACTTGGAATCCTCCTGTCTCAGCCTCCCAAATTGCTGGAATTATAGATGTGTGCCACTGTGCCCAGTTCCTCTCTTCTTGACTGATGGTTAGCCTGAGAATAATATTCTAGGGTGGAATTAATTTCATCTCAGTTGGGAAGAACTTGCTGCATTGTCTTTTAATTTGTAGTGATTGTGAGAAGTCTGATGTAACTCTTTCTTTCTTTCTTTCTTTTTTTTTTTTTTTTTTTTTTCAGTAAAAGCTTTTAGAATCTTCTCTTTTACATCCCTGGGTTAGGAATTTTTCTAAAGCTATTGAGGATTCTTTTTTCATTCTCAGGGTTGGTATGAAGTTAAAGGTCATTTAAATCAAGGCGATTCATGCTCTTAGTTATGGAAAAAAATTATTGTATTACTTCTTTAGATAATTTTCTCCCTTTTTTTTCCAAATCAATGTTTTGTTTTGTTTTTCTTTCTGGAATTCCTATTCATTGAATGTTTAACTTTAAAATCGGGCTTCAATTATTTATTTATTTTCGATACCGAGGAGGATTGAACTCAGGGACACTCAACCACTGAGCCACATCCCCAGCCCTATTTTGTATTTTGTTTAGAGACAGAGTCTCACTGAGTTGCTTAGGGCCTCGATTTTGCTGAAGCTGGCTTTGAATTTGTAATCCTCCCGTCTCAGCTGTTGGTATTACGGGCATGTGCCACAGTGCCTGGCTTCTGTTTTTCTTTTTTTGGTCGCCTTTGGCTCCTCATATTTTGTGTTTCCATTCAATCTCCTTTCTGCATTCCCCACTGTGGTTCTGTATGTAGGAGGCTTTCCTTAAAAGCTTGTGATCCTTGGCTACCCATTTATTTTTAAGAATGAGACACCTCAAAGCTAAGTAGAATCTGTGTGTTTTAGGAGCTTGTCTAGTAAAGGTGGATTTCTCTACAGGATGCTCAGGTCGTCATGGACCTTGTCACTGGAGGATTCCCAAGTGCCAGTATTGGTAAGTCTCCCTCAGTTTTTTCCGAGAGTAAACTTTCCTACTCTTATGCTAGAGTAGGGGAGGGATTGCCATCTGATTGAGGTGGGGAGGGAAGCTGTTACACTGTGGTCTGTCTGCTCCTTAAGTCCATACTTCTGCCCTTACCAGTGGCTGGTAACTCCACAGCTACATGGTCCTCCTGGTTCCTGTTACTTCCTAGGGTCCTGGCATAGATATATTTGCTTCTTGTTGGTTTCTTCCTTTGTAGATGTTGGTGTTTAATTTGTTTTTCTTTGCTTTCAACTTTCTTTGCTTTCCAAAGTCAGTTGGCACTTGTCCATGTTCTTCAATTTTATTGACATATGTGTCTGTTTCCTCTTTCTCTTTTGGATTCTTTGTCTTTGATGGATTATAGATTTTGTTTGTTTTGTACTGGGATTGAGCCCAGGGGTACTTTACCACTGAGCTACAATCCCAGTTCTTATTTATTTATTCTCACATTTTTATTAGTGTGTTATAGTTGTACATATGGATGGGATTTACTGTCACATATTCATACATGCACACAGTACACAATATAACCATATAATTTGGCCAATATCACTCCTTAGCACTTTTATTTATTTATTTATTTATTTTTTGAGACAGGGTCTTGCTAAATTGCTGGGGCTGAATTTGAATTTGCCATCCTCCTTCCTTGGTCTCAGTGGGATTACAGGAGTACAGCACCACACCATGCAATTTTTATTTTTATTTTATCCCCCCCTCCCCCCCAGTATTGCAGAGTGAACCCAAGGGCACTCTACCACTGAACTATCCAACCCTTTTTATCTTTTATTTTGAGACAGGTTTCACTAAGTTGTCAAGTTGGCCTCAAACTTGCCATCCTTCTGCCTCAGCTTCCTGAATTTTTGGGATTGCATGTGTGCAACGTGTAGATTTTTATTCTTTTACCACAATTTTAATGTGGTTTTGTGAGGGAGCAGAAACAAATGATCTTTTAATTTAATTTTTTTTTTAGTTTTAGGTGGACACAATATCTTTAGTTTATTTTTATATGGTGCTGAGGATCAAAACCAGTGCCTCATGCATGCTAAGTGAGCATTCTACCACTGAGCCACAACCCTAGAGCAGATTTTTTTTTTTTGTAGTTGTATATAGACAGAATGCCTTTATTTTATATGTTTACTTTTATGTGGTGCTAAGGATCAAACCCAGTGCTTCACACATGCTAGGCAAGCAGTCTGCCATTGAACTAAACAGCCCCAACTGGAGACAAATGATCTTTAGAAATGTTTTATTTATATGTTTATTGCCTACTGAGTACAAAGAATCATACTAATTGTTCTTTTATGGGATGGTTCCAGAAAAGTGAATATTTTAAAAATTGACTAATATATGGTTCATATCTAAAAGATGATTTTATTATTGTTTTTGGTTGGTTTCAAGTTATGCATTTGTCATTTGTGTGTTTATATATTCAGATTTCATTTTAAATATGGTTATTTGTTTGAATTTGGGAAGGGGTCGATAGTTGAGCCTGAGAATGAATGATGCTTTTTTTTTTTTTTTTTTGGTGGTGCTGGGAATTGGATCCAAGGCATTGTGCATGTGAGGCAAGCACTCTACCAACTGAGCTATATCCCCAGCCCCAGTTAGATGCTTTTGAATTCACATCCTAGTTTTCACTTGATTAACACTAGCTTGATATACATTTATTCATCACTTCATATGATAGCCACTATTTGTGCCCTTTCTTTAAAACACAGTGCTGGTGTTTGGAGCAACCCATGCATGGAAACAGACACTATCATTGTTGTTAGGAAATCCCTCTTTTCTTGATATTCATGGTACTTCAGTTTTCTAGATTTCTTGTTTTCTTCCTGGGCCCCTTGATGATCTTCTCTCTTTCTCTGACCCTTAAGTTCTCATTCTTTAGGCTCTGAGTTTGTTTTTCTTGGCCATCCCCCTCACTAGTTTGATGAAGTGCCCCTCCTTGATGTATCGAGGAGATATCACCCCATCATCCTATCCTAGGAGATATTATCCTATTCTAGGAAACCACCATTGAATATTTACCTATAGGTTCTTTCCACAGTGAACCATATACATTCCTTAGGGCAAGGATCCTGGCAAGTTTCTTTTCTAAAAGTAAATTGATCTTGCTTTTGCAGGGCTTCTCAGTTTTTAATGGGCATTAAAGACATGGGATGTTTTAAAAATGAAGATTCTGATCTAATAGTTTCCAGGTGGGGGTTGTGACCATTAATTTTGGGTGTCATCTTGACCCTGGCTCTGTAGGATCCACATCCATGGATTCATCCATATTTAACCATGGGTTAAAAATATTTGAAAAAAGAAATTGAACATGTACAGACTTTTCTCCCTTTATTTCTCAAACAATACAGTATCAACAGTATACATAACAAGCATGTTATGTTAGGTATATGTAACCTAGAGATGATTTTAAGTATACTTGAGTATGCATAGAAGTTATGTGCAAATACTATGCCATTTTGTGATTTGAAATCCACAGATTTTTTTTTTTAGTTGTAGATGGACATGGTACTTTTATTTTATTTATTTATTATTTACATATGGTGCTGAGAATCAAATGTAGTGCCTCACATGTGCTAGGCATGCACTCTACCACTGAGCCACAACCCTAGCCCTGAAATCCACAGATTTTTATATTTGTGGGGGGCTCTGGACCCAACCCCTAAATATCAAGGGATGACTGTGTTTATATACAAAGAAATGTATCTTACTGGTTCTTTTCTCTCTCAGAACTCTTACTAATGCAGGTTTGTATTACAAACTCCTGCGAAACTGTTATTATCTTTGGGTAGCAAAGATTTGGAACAAAGTGTTTTCCTGTATTTAAAATTTAGTGTTTAATTAAGATAAGACTATATCTGATCTGTATATATGTGCCACTTTGTTTTATTCAGCCTGAAGGCAAGAATCTCTCAAAGGCTCTAAGCCCAAACAACCTGTCAGGAGCATTGCTTCACAGTATTTTTAATTTAACCACAAAATTAAAGACAAACAAACAATAATTGGCATCAATGCAAGGAGTCGTTTTGGAAAGCTGTAATTGATTTATACACTCACGTGTGCACACAAAATAATCATGAAACAAAATCACTTTTATTCTCATCTGTCATTTTGTATACTCTTCAAAAGTTGCAACTTGGCCCAGGTTGAGCCTTTTATATTAAAAAAATTTACTATGATTATTTGCTAATTAATGAAGTGGCCAAATTGTTTTGAAATGAGTGTTGTTAAATGCCTGCACTTTTATTAATTGCTAGGCCCTAAAAACAACAAAACAAAACAAAACAAACAAACAAAAAACCAGAATAATTGAGAATGTCATTATGTCAGTGATTTTCTTCAATGAACTCTGGCTTATTAAACTTTAAATGTTCAAACATTTAAGCATCTATTGAAATACCAATAGCTACAAACAACGTGGAGTTCTAAATACTAATTATACAAACTCTAAATCACCATAAAGCTAAGCTGAATTTTAAGTAACTCATGTTTTAAGTGCTTACTCTGCTCTTTCACAGGAAGATTAACCACTTCTCTACTGAGCATTTCTGCAGCCCTGTGGGTTTTTTATTTTGGTATCAAGGAAGGATTGAACCCAGGGGCACTTACCACTAAGCAACATTACCAGCCTTTTTTTTTTTTTTTTCCATTTAAAACTTTTTTTTTTTCTATTTAGTATACATGACAGTTGAATGCATTTTGACACATTATACACAATGGAGCATAATTTCTCATTCCTCTGGGTGTACATGATGCTGAGTCACACCAGTTGTATAATCATACATGTATACAGGGTAATAATGTCTGTCTTATTCTACTGTCCTTCCCATCCCAATGTCCCACCTCTCCCCTTAATCCCCTCTGCACAATCAAAAGTTGCTTTATTCTTCCCTATCCACCCCCCACTGTAGATCAGCATCCACTTATCAGAGAAAACATTCCCCTTCTGTTTCTTGGGGATTGGCTTATTTCACTTAGCATAATATCCCCAAATTCAGTCCATTTACCTGCAAATGCCATAATCTCATTTTTCTTAAGGCTGAGTGATATTCCATTGTATATGTGTATCAGTTTTTCTTTATCCATTCATCTGTTGAAGGATATATATAGGGTGGTTCCCTAGTTTAGCTATTGTGAACTGAGCTGCTATAAACATTGATGTGACTGCATCACTGTAGTAAGCTGATTTTAAGTGCTTTGGGTATAAATTGAGGAGTGGGATAGCTTCCCCAGCCCTTTTTTATATTTTATTTAGAGACAGGATCTCACTGAGTTGCTTAGGGTCTTGCTAATTTGCTGAGACTGGCTTTGAATTTGGTCATCTTCCTGCCTCAGGTGTTTCACCACAACTGGCTTGCAGGCTTCTTTTAAAATGCTATGACTGCTGTTGAGCCACATTTGTCCTGTACTTGGACCAAGGAAGGGAAACTGATCAGACAACCAGGAACACTTTCCTAATGAGACTCCTTCCTTACTACCTCCCTCCCTCCCTTCCTTCTTTTCTTCCTTCCTTCCCCTCTTTCTTTACTACTGAGAATAAACACATGTGAATTTATATGTTCATGTTTGATGTCAAAATAACCTTAATAGCTTTCTTTTATAAAAATAGTATTAATTGAATTTTCCTTTTAAACACCAAAAATATAAATCTCATAATCCAGAAAAATCTTGTAAACATTTTTAAAAATTGATATACTCTTTTGCTCTCAACTGCAATTGCTAGTATCAAACTAGCTATCTTGCTGTATTAAAAAAAAAAAACTAGAAAATGGGACTATAGATTTTGGGGACAATGTGATCATGAGAGAAGGTCTTGGAAGCAGTCACTGGACCCTGGCACAGGAAATAAAACCTAAGAAGAGCACAGGAGTTTGCTGAGACAGATTGAGGTTTGGCAAGACTGGGTTGGCTAGAATTGAGAAGAAAGAGTCACAGAGAGGAGAGAAATATGCAAATAAAGAGTTACACAATTCTGAATTTTTTCCTAATGCTAATTTGTGGCACATAAATAGGCTAGATAGGCATGAAATTGGGGAAGACCAATTACCAGGGAAACATAAGCTGAACACCTCCCAGCACTTAGCACTGGGAGACACTGGAGCTCTGACCAAGCCGAGCGGAGAAACAGTTGGGAACAGCAGAACAGTGAGTAGACATCCCCTAAGGGCTACAAAAAAAAGAGTAAGCAGAGCTTGCCTTCAGACAACCCTGTCAAAACAGAGCCTAAAAACAAACCTCTGTAGGATGTATCAGCAAATAACCACAGTACCCGCCCAAACAGAACTCTACACACTTCAAGACATTCTCAATGTCTGGCATCCAATCAAAATTGCTGAAGGCCATAGGAAACAGGAAAACCAGATAAAACCAGAACAACCAGCAGACAATAAAAGCTCCATAGTGTCAGAGAAGGTGAAATTGGCAGATGAGGGCTTTAAAAATAGACTAACTATGTTTAAAGACTTAAAGGAAAACATGGTTATAAATAAGAGACAAACACAAGATATAAGCACAAAGAGAGCTTTCAGAGTTGACAGTGACAGTACCTTAATGGAAACATTCACTGGAGGGGCATCAGAAGGAGATAAATGGGTTGAAGAGACCACACTGGGAACTGCCTCACCTGAAGCACAGGAGAGAAGTCGGAAGCAACAAAGGAATAAAGTCTCTGCCTCCTAAGGACAATATCAAGTGGTCTAACACATGCAATTCCCGTCTCAGAATGGACACAGGAAGGCGAAGAAAACATGGAAAAATAGTGGCCAAATTCCCTGCACCTTCAAAATGCCAGAAATGAAAACAAACAAACAAACAAAACTCCCAAGCAGGATACACACTTGTGACTTTGACAAAGCAAAATGCTCTGCTATGAGCTGCCCCTGGAGAGGCCCTTGCTGCAAGGCACCAGGGAAAATTCCAGCCAGCAACAAGTCAGAAAACGAGGCCCCAGTCCTGAAACCCATGAAGAACTCAGTCTGGTAACAACCTATCAGGCAGAAGGAATGCTTTAGGATGCTGGGTGGGGGTGCATCCCTGTAATCCTAGTGGCTGGAGAAGCTTCCAGAGTTACGGGAATTATAGTTATATAATCACCTTGCCCAACACTTACGTATTTTTGCATTTTTCTTGCCTTTATTTTTTTTTGTATTGGAGGTCAAATACAGGGTGACACACAAGTCAGGGAAGGACTACAACACTGAGATATGTCACCAGACCCCAAAAACCCCCTTTATGAAAACAGGGTCTTCTTAATTTCCGAAGAATGGCAGAAAACTTGTGGTCCTTTTCTATAGCACCCAGGGGTGCTCAACCACTGAGTCAAACCCCAGCCCTTTAAATATTTTATTTAAAGAGAGGATGTCAGTAAGTGGCTTAAAGGCCTTGAGAAATTCCTGAAGCTGGATTCAAACTCTTGGTCCTATACTCTCAAACTCCTGAGCCACAGGGTTTCATGAATACGTCACTGTGCCCAGATATGGAATCATTTATCAACACAAATTTCTTAATTTTATTCTGTATATCTGTTTTATTTGATTAAGTTCATATCTATTAGGTAAGATATGATAATTTCATATCAAATACGGGGGTGCTCCTTCAGTAAGACCAATCCTTAACCCTATTGTGCGTTCTGTTGAGAGAGGTTTTCAGTGAGTTCCTAAAGGTATTGCATTTGATGAGGCTAGTTTGACCTCCTGATGCCACTGCCTCAGCCTCCTGAACTGAGGGGATTACAGGCGTGAGCTGCTGGGAGAAGGGCTGTGAGCCTCCTCGCCTGGCTGTTGTGGCTTCGGAGATGGGGCCACCCTCTACAAACCAGGCTTCTCTAGAGCTTTTGGGTTCAAGGGGTCCTCCTTCCTCAGCCTCCCCAGGAGTTGAAACTCTGGGTGTGCGACAATGTACCTTTCTCAGAATTCCTCATTTCAAGGGGGGTGGGGGGGTTACTATATGGATCTTTCCCTTGAAAACTCAGTAGTTTTCACACACTCCATCCTTCTCCTTTCATACACAGAGATATCTCTCCCAGTCTCTCCGAACCATCTTCTTTCTTGAATGATTAATGTTTTGTAATCCATGTGAGACTGATCGGAGAGAGTGTGTTTGCGTGTGTGGCCATATGTGTGTCTGTGTGTGTGTGTGTATGTGTGTGTGTACGCGCTGGCGAAGAAGTGCACACAACACAAACACACACACACACAAGGAAAGCATGTATTCTTATTTGTCAGGGTCCTGAGGTTTATCCCAAGACACTTATTAGATCCGAGTTCCCCCCATTTGTCCATAGGCCTGGGGGAGTGTTTCTGGGTGGTCAGATCTGTTCTCTTGGTCTGATTCTCTGTTTCTGATGCCAATGCTACTGGTTATTCTTGAGGGAGTTGGGGTGGTGGGTGTGGTTTTGTTTCTTTTTTAGATAACCGGACATGGTACTCAGGGGNTCGACTTATGTTTTGCAATCTATGTTAATCTGATCAGAGTGTGTCATTTTGTTTCTGTTTTTGTGTATGTGTTAGTGTGCCAGCAGGCTCACTTAGAATCTTTATATGCGTATGAAAGATGTTTGTTATTATTTGTTAGGGTCATATGGTTTACTTAAAGTCACTTGTTATATTAAATTTTACCTTTTTTGTTCATGGATCTGGGGGAGTTTTTCTTTGTTTTCAGATGTATTCTCTTGGTCTATTTCTCTGTTTCTTATGCCACTATCCTTGGTTACTTTTCAGGGGGTTGAGAGTTGGTATTTTCTTTTTCATTTATTTATTTACCTTATTAATAATGGGTTTTTGATTCAGTGTGCCTTGACTGTTGAGAACATGGTTTTTGAACTTTGAGGCACATTTTTAGCTCTTTTTTTGTTGTTGTTTTTGTTGTTTTGTTTTTTATTTAGTGAAACAGTCTGACCGAGTTGCTTAGGTTTTTCATAATTAATTTGCTCAAGATTACTTCAACTCCTTAATATTCTGAATCATTCTCACATGCACTATTTTTATAGGTGTTCTCCTCTGTGCTAGCCTCTGTCTCTTTTTTTCCATGGTTAGTGACTTGTCTGTGAAACCATGTTTTTTGTTTATTTCCACCTTTACCCTTGTAGATCTGTCTGATCACTTCCTCATGGTTTCATTTCCTGCTCCATCTTCTGTGAATTGTGCGTTTTCTTCCTGTATTTTATACCTTTTCTTTTTCCTCCTAAATTACACATTGCATTGTTACTGAAATGAGGTTCTCAGTCTTACAGGAACCCTCAAACCAATAGGAAAACCAGTGTCTTAGAGAAGAAGTTTGGAAGGAATTAAAGGCTTTATTCTGTGCCCAAATATAGAATAGAATGTGCTTTGTTTACAACTTATAATCTTAACTCCAGGAGTAGTTGGGGGTTAATGATATAAACAGAAATAATGAAGGAGATTTAGAAGATTATTAATGGAAAGAATATTCCTATCTTTTTCAGGAATGGGCAGTGATCTTGCAAGTACCACCTCTCCTCACTTCTTTCATGATTTGGTGTTTGCAGTTTTGCTATTTGATACATGCCTTTAATCTTAAAGAGGGGAGAGAGGAAGAGCATTGAGGCAAGTGTAGGTCAAGTTAACTTTGTATTGTAGTTTTTAAATGAAAAATTTCCCTAATATTCGACAGTGTCTTCTGACTAGAATCTGACCCAAAATCAAAGCTACTTTAGAGACACAAACAATGTGAACACAGAGGTGCCAAGCCATTTCTTCCCATTCAACCACCCATGCTTACACCCCTCTGTATGCCCAAGAATGGAGATAGTGTTTTTAGTAAAAGCCAGCTTCAGGTCCCTGAAGAGTAACCTAGGTGACTGTTATCATAACCCATCTACAAAGCTAGTGACAACTAATAATGTATTGCCCAACTGTGTGGCCTCCAAAATTAGTGATCTTTAGCTAATGAAGAAAAAGGGGCTGGTGTTATAGCTCAGAGGTAGAATGCTTGCCTAGCATGAGTGAGACACTTGGTTAGATCCTCAGCACCACATCAAAATAAAATAAAGTTATAATGTCCACCTACAACTAAAAAATAAATATGTGTGTGTGTGTGTGTGTGTGTGTGTGTCTTTAAAGAACAAGTGACGTCTGGGGATTATCCTCAGTTGGTAGAGTACTTTTCCAGCATGCACAAGGCCCTGGGTTTCATCCCCAGCAACAACCCCCCCCCCAAAAAAAAAATCAAGAGAATCTAAAGGGTTTATTTAGGTTTTCCCACAGTAAGAGCAGCACATCAAGGGACTGTCATAGTCTTACTATATGAGCAGTTTGCATTCTTTAGTCTTCAGTTCTGTTAGAACTAGAAAATCACCTTTGTAAATGTGATTTTTTTGGGTGGGGAGGGTTACTGGGGATTAAACTCAGGGGCACTCAGCCACTGAGCCACGTCCCCAGCCCTATTTTGTGTTTTATTTAGAGACAGGGTCTCACTGAGTTGCTTAGTACCTCGATTTTGCTGAGGCTGGCTTTTGAACCCAGATCCTCCTGCCACAGCCTCCTTAGCTGCTGGGATTATAGGCATGCACCTGGCTTGTTCCATCTTTAATATTAATAATATAGTATGGAAAGTCCCCTGTGTTTCAATAGACTCTACACTTCCTCTCTGAAGTACCAAATTCTATGACCAATTCAGAGTCATGATTAAAAGCAAATGTCCTTTTCATGGAGCACTTGTACTTTTGTTCCTGAGCATGCTTGATCAATCCCGGCTTTGTATTAAATGCAGTAAATCTCTCTCCTGGGTCTTCAAGCACTCTTTTAGATTGTTCTAGCATTTTGTGAGGTTGTGAAGCCTTCAAAATTTAGGAAGTTTCCTGGTAGAATCGGGAGGTAGTCAGGAAGCAAAAAACAAATTAGAAGCTATAGGTATATATATTCAAGCTTTTAAGTGAATATTAGATGCAGGGGCTATAGAATAGAACTACAATAAAAACATTTAAAAGAGGAGATGTGCCCTTTTTAACTGTTTGTTTTTGAGATAGAAAGCTCAGTGCAAAATTTAGATCTCATTATAGAAATTGAAATAAGCTCATGCAAATTAATCTCCATTGCACCCGTAAAAAGGAAATTAAAAGCACTAATGTTTCATGTGGTGTATATACAGTAACATTTCCTAAATATCTTCTGGTTCTAAAACTGGGAATGATATTCAATGCTTCCTTTTCCTCAGGCTACAGTATCATAGGATTCAATTTTGAATCTGATAATGGAGGCATTTTTGTGGTACAATAGCCCACAAAGGAAATGAAGGAAGAAGTAAACAGTCAGATTATTGAAACAGGCAAACGAGACCCCTAGATTAGATGTTCACTTCTGGGCCTCCTTTCTTTGGTAGACAGAAATTAATTGAGCATCTAATTGTGTCCATTTCAGGGGCTCACCATCTCTTAACAGTTTAAATCAACCATTTGATGGTAGCTCATTCTTAGTTTTTTTAATTCAGAAGATGATTTTCTATGCTAATTTGAATGGCATGGGTGGAAAGATGTAAATCTGGAAAATTTTACACTTTTAATTAACAAATTTGTAAGACCGTGTTCTGTGTATGAAGTACTAGAAGCTCGTCTTAAATATTTAGTGCTAGGTATTTGAGTGTCTTCTCATTTCTACTTTTTTTCTGCTCTTAATAAATGGTGAATTTCCATCCAAGTTGTCTGAAAATAAGTCACATTATCATTTCAAGGCCTGGCCACCCTAGAAACAACTCACCCATTTGAAGTATACAGTTCAACAGCTGTTAGTATTATGCACAGTTAACATCCTTGGCCACCATCAACTTTAGGACAAATTTCATCAGCCCCTCAAAACCACTCTGTACCCCTTAACTTATTTTTTTGTAATGCTGGGGATTGAACCCAGGGCCTTGTCCCTTCTAGGTGAGTGCTCTGCCACTGAGCTACATCCCCAGCCCCAATCCCCTTTTAGACATCTGTCCCAGGATCTATTTTTTGTCCCTCTAATGAGTTTTCTGGCCTTCTTCAGACCCTCCTCATCTTTAGGAAATTCAGCCAAATCTAGTGCAGCATGTACATTGTGGGGGAGCTCAACTCAAGTACTCTTTGCCTGTTTTTTTTCTCAGCAACCCAGTCTTAGAGAACATTTGTATAAGTACTTATTGACATTAGGAAAAAGCAACTGCGTCCAGAGTGGAGGCTGGAGAGATGTGGAAATACATGAACAAAGCAACTCACAGCTGTTGTGCATCCACCAATCACTGTCCCTAAGTTGGCATAGCACCCCATTGCTTGCAAAGTGCTTCCCAGGCTTTGCCCCATGTGAGATACAGAGCACCAAACCAGACCCTCTAACTGTGGGTGGGTGTGAAGATCATAAGACATGGGCAAGTCAGTATACCACATAGATCTTTCTATAGATAGACAGACAGACAGATATGGGCTAGATTAGCTTTATTTATAGCAGGCCTATGGATATTCAGAAATTACAAGGTATAATCTATGGGATACACTACTCCTGTTGCAGCAAAATTTTAAGCATTCTTTTTTTTTAATGTTCATTTTATTTATTTATTTTTATGTGGTACTGAGGATCAAACCCAGTACCTCACACCTGCTAGGCAAGCACTCTACCACTGAGCCACAACCCCAGCCCCAGGTGACTCATTTTTTGAAGGAAGTCTAGCCAGTCATTATTCAAAATAGTCACTAACATTGTGTGAGACTAGACTTGAAGAATTGTGAGATACACCATTTATTTGTTATCATGGCAATTAAGGAAGACCATATAGCAAACCACAGCTGTTTGGTTTTGGCTAATTTGGCAGTCAGGTTTTGGCAAGTTAAAATAACTCTTTTGATCTAAAGAGAACATAAAGAGGTAGAGCAGAGAGTGAAGAGAAATTCATAAAGGGGGAAAAAATCAGGCCCAGGATCTGGGGTTCTGCTCCCAATCTTGCTTCTTCCTAATGTTCTTCTGAATCAGGAGTTCCTGACACTCAATGGTCTCCACGTACCTTTTAGGCTCTAAAATTCCTGAATCCAAACTCCAAGCATGGGTATGAGAATTTTTTTTTTTTGATAACTCATTTCTTTGTGTTTTTGGTTTTTTTGCCTCTTAATCACAGAATAGAAGCTTTTATTTCAGCAATAAAAAGAATGAAATAAGTGAAATCTATAATGATTAACATTAGGCATGCACCTCTACCTGAAACTGCTGTTGGTTTGTTGTTGGTTTTTGTTTGTTTGTTTGTTTTTGCAGGTTTCCCTCTCAATTCTTTTCTTTTAAATTGATTTTATTTTTTAAAATACACAACAGTGGAGACTATTACAATTCTTATTACACATGTAAAGCACAAGTTTTCATATCTTTGTATAAAGTATGTTCATGCCAATTCATGTCTTTATACATGTTTTTTTAAAATATTTTATTAGTTGTTGGTGGACCTTTATTTACTTTTATGTGGCGCTGAGAATTGAACCCAGTGCCTCACACATGCTAGGCAAGTGCTCCACCACTGAGCCACAACCCCAGCCCCATATACTTGTTTTTTTTTTTTTTTTGCATTACAATTCTTATTATACATATATATGGATATGAGAATTTGTACATTTAGAAACATAGAATATCAATCTTATTTCTTTCTGTTTATGAGCAGTTATATTTTTCTTCTGAAAACTTGATTTGGACTGAATGTTATAATGATGTCATCTTTATTATGCAAACAAAATCACTTTGGAACTTTCTAAATTTCATCAAGTTCTTCCCTCTCCTACTACACTAGATGGCACTATTGGTGAAGAGAATCAAATTTTAAAAAAAAGGAAGCCTTTGATGGCCAATACTAATTCAAAAAGGACCTACTTTACAATATCTTAGACTGGGATTCAAATTTGGACTAGAGAAAGACTCATCATAAATCTATATTGAAGACAATTTTAAAATAGGACTTTCAGAAATGCTTTGAACAATGTGATATGACCTGCCAAGGGATTACTTTGAAGGAGAAAACATTCTTTTAAATGTGCTGTGAACCTCACTGATCCAAGAGTTCCAAATCCTTGCATTCAACCAACCGAGGACCAAAAATATTTAGGACAAAAATTGTCTTTACTATACGAGAACAGACCTTTATCTTGTCATTAACCCCTAAACAGTACAATAAAACAATTTACATAGCATTACATGGTATTAGTTATTAAAAGTGGTCTAAAGATGAGTCGGAACACATAGGAGTATGCGTGTGGGTTATAGGCAAATATTACATCATTATATATAAGGGACTTGAGCATTCTCAAATTTTGGCATCTATGGCAGGTAGATGAGTGTCGGGGGAGGGAGACTTGGAGTCAATCCTCTATCAATACCTGGGGTCAACTTCATTAAGTCTGACAAATTTGTTCAAAAACAATTTATTACTTTAAAAAAATACTTCACTTTTTAGAGAATTTTGTGTTCAGAGCAAAATTGAGCAGAGTTCTCAATACCTCCTGCCACTGCCTTTTCTCCGTTGTCAACATCCTGTTGATCTATCAATGAATTTACCCTGACACATTATTATTGTCCAAAGTCCATTTTGCATTATGGTTACTCTTAGTGTTTGTTACACATATTCTGTAGGTTTGGACAAATGACATGTATCTATTATTATAGTATCATCTAACAGAATAGTTTTTCTGCCCTAAAAATCTTGAGTTCCTCCTGTTCATCGCTCCCTCCTTCAAGCCCCTGGAAATCCCTGATTCATCAACTGTCTTCATAATTTTGCCTTTTCTAGAATGCCTTGGAGCTGGAATCACACAGTATGTAGCCTTTTTTTGAATTGGCTTCTTTCACTTACTAATATGCATCTATATTTCCTTCATGCCTTTTCATGGCTTGATAACTCATTTTCTTCTTTGCACTGAAAAATATTCTCTTGTTTGGATGTGCCATAGTTTACTTATTCATTTACCTATTGAAGGACATTTTGGTTGCTTCCAAGTTTGGGGTATTAATGAGTAAGCTGTTATAAACATCTGTAAGCAGATTGATTTGTGAACATAGGCTTTCGGTTCATTTGGGTGATGCTAAGGAGTGTGACTGTTGACTCAGATGCTAAGAGCACATTTGGTCTTTGAAGAAAGTGCCAAACTCTTCCAAAGTGGTTGCACTGTTTTGCATCCCCACCAGCACATTCTTGTCAGCATTTGATGTTGTCGGTTTTTTGGGTTTTTCATTGTTATTTTAATTTGCCATTCCTTGATGACATATGATATTATATTTTCATTTGCTTATTTGCCATCTAATATATCTTCTTTTATGAGGTATCAGTGTTTTAGAGACCTGAACTCTGGACCGAAGTGATCTCAGGGGTTCTCATGCACTGATGCTTGTGATCCCACAGGAGGGGTTTCATCAAGTCGCACAGAGTACAGACAGGAGTTTATTAGAAAGAGTGAGAGTATAGATACCCAGTACAGGCACCAAATGGACCAGCTCTCAGGAAAAAGGGCATAGCTCCTGTAGAGTCTGGGGTTTTTAATAATAATAAAACAAAACCTTCCAAGAATGAGAATGTGGGAATTTCTAACTATGGCTGATATAGTTATCAAAAAAAGACTCAAACTAAAGAATGTAATTTCGGGATATCAGAGTTAAAAATGAGATCCTAAAAGCTTCCAGGGAAATGTGAAGTTTGGTTGAAATCTGACTTTATGCATTTTAAGTTTGTTTTAAAGGTTTCTTGGTACACAGGGAACCATACCCTAAGCTGATGTGTAAACAAGCAAGTAAGTACTGCATGAGTAGTTGGGTCTCGTACCAAGCATTGAAGTTCAACGAATCACAAGCAACCAGTTCCAGCTGTGTTCACGTAAGGCACATGCAAGCTGAAACCAATGGGCTTTCTCTGTAAATCACTTCCATTTTCTGTACATCACTTCTTTTTCTCTAGTATAACCTCCCGTGTGGTGAGGTGGGGGACATTCTGAACCATTTTTTGATCCAGACTGCTGATAGATTCTGGAATCATTAAGAAAAATCATTAAGAAAAATCTGCAAAACTGGATTTGTTGTAGCTTTGTCCTTTTAATAGAAGTGTGTAGGGGAAGGGGACCCATTACATGCAAGCATCAGATAAAATATGATAATATCATGACCTTGGGATTTTTTTTTTTTTTTTGGCACTGGGGATTGAACCCAGGGGTGCTTAACCACTGAGCCACACCCCAAGCCCTTTTTATTTTGAGACAGGGTCTTGCATAGTTGCTCAGGCCTCACTAAGTTGCTGAGGCTGGTCTTGAACTTGTTATCCTCCTGCCTCAGCCTCCCAAGTCACTGGGAGTACAGGCCTGTGCCATTGTGCCTGGCTCCTTGTCATGCCCTTTCAAATGATCAAATTTAAAGATAAAACATTTTCAGGCATGCAAATATTTAACAATATTTACTTTACATCAATCTTTACTCAAAAGAATGTGTGCTATTAAAACAATGGAGTGACCAGAAAAGGGAAACCTGAGTTTTTAGGGAATCTGACTAAGGAAAGTTACAAAGGAAATTGTAGCGTCAGTCCATACAACAAGCTCATCCAGGAGCACAGATGGAAGGCAGAGGCTCCAGGAGGGAGGCCATGGAGGGGCTGGGGGTGCAATGAACACATTATCTGATGTAATCAATGGTGGGGAAAGTGACATAACTTGTTGGTGTTTGGTAACTAGTAATAGTATGTGGAAAGTAACCCAATAAAAATGAAGTAATTACTCATTCAAAAAGAATTGTTGCAGCTGGCTGTGGTGGCGCACACCTGTAATCCCAGTGGCTCAGAAAGCTGAGGCAGGAGGATAGAGAGTTCAAAACCAGCCTCAGCAACTTAGCAAGGCCCTAAGCAACTCAGCAAGACCCTGTCTCTAAATAAAATGCAAATAAGGGCTGGGGATGTGGCTCAGTGGCTAAGTACCCCTGGGGTTCAATCCCTAGTGTTCCCCACTCCCCAAAATACTGTTGTATGGGAAAGGAAGATAATCATAGAAATATTTGGCTCAACAGTTGAAAGGAAAGTGACCACAACACTCAGAGCAACCAAGAGAGCTTTATTGCAGCAGTGCAAAAGAGGAGAAAAAGAGAGAGAGAGAAAGAAGGGTGGGGGAAGAGGAAAGAGAAGAGGATAGATGGAGAGGGAGAGAGCGAGAGCGAGAGAGAGAGAGAGAGAGAGAGAGAGAAGAGAGGCCCAGCAGGAGGGAGTTTTTATAGTCCAAATCTAATGGGGTCTCTGGGTCTGCAAGCTGCCTTGTTGGCACAAGGGGGGTTAAGTGTTTGGCCTTGAGCGGCTGGTTGAGTTTTCAGCCTTGAGCGGGGGCTTGGGCGTTTGGGCTTGAAGCAAACAGGTGATAAAGAACCAGCCAGAGGGTTTGAGAAGCCAGGTCATCCTGCAGCTTTGTTTGGCATGCCCTGCAGACAACCTACTCAGCCTGTCCTGCACCTAACAACAGTGAGTGATATTTACCTGATCCTAATAATACAATAACTGAATATTGATTTAAGTATAAGGGAAAGATAGGATAAGAAGGGTATAAAACAGCTTAATTCTCTTCTACCCAAACAGGAAGTGAATAGTTTACACCTAAATCATATGTCATAAAATTGTGACATTATTTAGTTGTATGGGATTAAATATCAGCAGAAATGACTAAAATAATTAAGGTAATTCTCTCTAGGGAGTAAGAGTGAGTGGTGAGGTAATGGAATGGGGAAGATTTGCTTTTCTTTCAAGTTTTATAGTAGTGTATTATTTTCATCCTTAAAAGGAAGGAAATTTTGGCACATGGCACAACATGGATAGACCTTGAGGACATTATGTTAAGTGAAATAAGCCAAACACAAAAAGGCAAACACCTTGTGAGTCTACTTACATGAGGGACTCAGAATAAGCACACCCACAGAAGCAGAAAGTGGAAGGATGGTTGTCAGGGGCTGAGGGGGTGGGGAATGTAGAATTCATGTTTAGGGGCAGAGTGTCAGTTGGGAAAGATGAAAAGGTTCTGGAGGTGGATGGTGGGGATGGTTGTGCAACTGTGTGAATACAATTAATGCCACTGAATTGTACACTTACAATTGCTAAGATGGTAAACCTTATGTTACATACATTTTACCACAATAAAGACTACCATAAAAATTATTACTATTTAATTTTTAAATAATTATATGCATGTTTATTACAAAGTTATTTTTTAGGAAGTTCTCAATTGTGTGTGTGTGCATACACACACACACAAACACACATAAGTGTTTGTATATATATTTCATGACAAATTTTGGGACTTTAATTTTTTTCCAGTTCTCCTCTGTGTTCTCTTTAGATACAGTTATTTTCAATTAAAGGAAGTATCAAACGAAGTATTTTGTGATGCATTTCAGGAGAATTTGTGATACCAGATTATTAAACACAGCACATTAACACTGGGAATAAAGGTACACATGCATCTGGTTTGAATAAGGACTTTATTATGCTGGAATTTCCGTTGTATGGCCTCTGATGTCCTCAGCATGCAGTCTAGCCACGCAGTCACCCCTGGATGGTTTATTGGAGTTCTTCTCTGCACTTGTGCAGGGACTGGGTGGGACTCTGAGCAAATTAAAGATATAGTGGCAGGTAAGTGCAGGTTGTCACAGCTGATTTCTGGCTCATGGGTTTATTTTTATAATCACTTTCCTTAACCTGGTCCAAATAGCAGGAGTGTATTTGTCTCTTCCTAGTTGTAAGCAATAAAAGGCCAATTAGCTTGACAGGAAGTTCAACTGGTAAAGTGCAATCCTAATTCAAATCATTGTCCCTGAAGTTTACAATTCAGAAAGCAGCTTTGAGAAGAAAAAGACGGTGGAAAACAACTTTATATATCCTTAGAGACTTCAGTGTGCTCCCAGCCTTTATGTCATGCCGCTTGGTTTGACAGGTTGCTGTTACCTTCAAGGGTTTATTGCTATAAAAGCCGGGTTAGGTCTTGTCATCCCATCTAAATTTTCTTCTTTGTTCACAGTGCGAGATGAGGATGGAAGCACGCCGAAAAAATCTTCTCATTTTGATTTTGCATTACTTAACACAAGAAGGGTATGTCACATTATGAACATTACAGAGATGATCCTCTCTTTCTCTGACCTCTGCTTTTCCAGCTACAATTAAAAGAGCAGGTTCATATTTATAGAAAAATTGAGTAGAACGTAGAGTCCCCACACACCCACTCCTTCCCCTGGCTTCCTTTATCATTAATGTTATTATTTTTTTGTGGTTTTGGGGTTTGTGCATGCCAGGCAAGCTTATTATTATTATTGCTGTGCTGGGGATCAAACCCAGGGCCTCTAAGAAGGGGCGCTACCACTGAGCTACATTCCCAACCCGCCTATTAATATCTCGAATTGACAGGGTACATTTGTTAATGAACCAATTTTGATACATTGTTATTAGCTAAAGTCCATAGTTCACATCAGGTTTACTCTCTGTTGTACAGTTCTGAGATTTTTTTGGGGGGGAGGGAGTACCAGAGATTGAACTCAGGGGCACTCGACTACTGAGCCACATCCCAGCCCTATTTAGAGACAGGGTTTCACTGAGTTGTTTAGTAACCACTTTTGCTGAGGCTGGCTTTGAACTCGCAATCCTCCTTCCTTAGCCTCCCAAGCTGTTATGATTACAGGCTTGCGCCAGTGTGCCTCACTTAGTTCTGCGTTTCAACAGATATGGAGTGACATGCATCCATGATGACATTGTCATACAGAATTATTTTGCTGCCCTAAAAATCCTCTATGTTCCACCTATTCTTCCTTCTTGTCGTCCTACCCGATAAATAAGACATACTTATATTGTCTCACTTACCTACATATTTTTCACATTATGCACTGAAAACTTTATTGACAGATCTACTTAGTATACAAAATACTTCTCCTTTCCTCTACAGGTTTAAAGATAGCGTAGAAATGCAATGACTGTCTTCTTAATTATTTTTTTCCTTAAAATATTGGAGATTTGTTTTTGATTCAGGGTCACCTCTGAAAAATCAAAATATGTGTGGGCCATGTTTTTTGAGATTTTTTTTAAAGGTAGTCTTTTAAAATTAAAGAATGAAATTTCTGTAAGTATATTTAAGCATTCTTTTATTATTTAAGTCACTGAAAAATTCGAGGTTTCGTTTTTGGTTTTATTTAAATTTAAGATGCATGCATGTTGGTCACTAATTTTAACTCTATACCTTGAACAAACTTTGTTGTTGACTTACTTTTTTTCTCTTAATTGACAATGTTGTAAGCTGTTTAATTGTGTAAGCTGTTTAACTGCAAAATGTGACTTAATATCAAAATTTTGATAATGACTTTTCTCCCCTAGTAAAGGTGATGAAATTACTACAATGTCTTTAACACAAAAACATCCACCACCCTCACTTACATGAAACACAGTTTTATCAGACATTGCTTTTTGATGTTTAGAATCTAAATTTTATTGAGAAAATGGTTCATTCTGTTTTAGTCAGCTTTTTCACTGCTATGACTAAAAAACCCAACCAGAACAACTGTAGAGGAGGCTCAGAGTTTCAGAGATCTCAGTCCATAGACAGCCATTTTCATTCCCCAGGGGCCCCAATGAGGCTAAACGTCATGGTGGTAGAACAAGGAAAAGGGAACCAGCTCACATGATGATCAGAAAGCAGAGACAGAGAGAGGTCCCCACTTGCCAGATACCAGTATATACCCCAAAGCCACTTGCCAATTCCCACCTCCTCCAGCCACACCTACCACTGCAGTTACCACTCAGTTAATCCCTATCAGGGGATTAATTCACTGATTGGGTTAAGACTCTCATAACCCAGTCATTTCTCCTCTGAACCTTCTTGCATTGTCTCACATGTGAACTTTCACATCCAAATCATAAAAATTCTTTCCCCATAACCAACAGTCTTAAACCAGAGAAATGAGTGGGCTGGCCATCAACTGATGCTCAACAGCTGAATTTCTGTATCCACTCATAGCATTAGGGAGAAAGCAATAAGCTGAGAAGAACAGGCCTGGATTTCAGTCCTTTCTATGTCGCCATTTGCAATGTGAGGATATTCTTGAAATTGATGAGCCAAGCAGTATGAGATGGTCCACGGGTTGTTCTGAGTTATTCTCCAGTCCCTAAGGAAAGCAAATCTAAGGGCAGCATAGGAGAAAGTGCCAGGCATGAGTATGTGGCTCATTAAGGTAGGGAAAGCTTCCTAGCTAAATGCACAGACTTTGGAGCCAGACTTTGGGTTTTGTGTGTGGTGCTGATTGAACTCAAGTCATCACACATGTGAGGCAAGCACTCTATCACCAAGCTACATCCCCTGCCCTTTCAAATATTTTTATTTTGAGACAGGTTCTCACTAAGTTGTCGAGGCTGGCCTGGAACTTGTGATCTTCCTACCTCTGTCTCCTGAGCAGCTGTGATTATAGGCATGTGGCACCATGGCCAGCAGAAGCCAGTCCATTTTTATGTTAAATGCCTGCTCTATTCTTTGCTAATCTATCTTTGCTATTATTTGTTAATCTAGTTACTTAGTCCAAGATCACGTTTAATGAGAATTAAATATGTGCCATGCTTAGAATAGAATAGTACCTGACACAAAGTAAGCTCCTATGAGCATTTGCTATTTTTACTATAGAGGAGATGGGTTTGGATTTTATTATTTTTATATATAACATGGTTTGAAACATATAGAATGAGGATTTGGTCCATTTTACATCATCTTTTGATGGACTATCAGTTCTATCTAAAGAACCCAGAAGTGTGTAGAACATTGGAAACAATAATTTTGTTAATAAGTATTACTTAAATTAATATTGTACTCAGGTGAACTTAGGTTAAACTGAGGTAAACAAGCCCCCTTATTTCGGGTCTTCTCAAACCATCTAATTTGCTATGTGCAGTGGGAATATCTGTGCTAACATATTAGGTATTTAGGGTTCTGCAAACCAACTTGGCCAAGGAACACTTTTTTTTTTTTCCTGAGACTATTTTAGAGACTAGTTTTCTATGGAACTCTTTGAGAATGCTATCTTTGCAGATTAATTGACTCATATGAAACTTAGACTCATCATGCTAGGTCTTAGAACTATGAGCATAATATTAACAGTTGTTCAATAAACGTTATCTGAGTAACCACTGAGGAACTTACTAGAATGTAGATGGGTAGAATAGAAAGCAAGACAAATATATTTACACAGAAAATCCTTGATTTTTATTGCAACGTATGTTGCATTCAAGAAATTGTCTCGGAAATAAGAGCTGTAGAAACAAAAAGACTAGTAAGTCAGTACAACTAACCCTTTTTCAATTTTTATTATGGCCAGAATTTACTGTATACCGCTTAAAACATATGCATTTCCCCAATTTGCCACTAGATGGCGCTTTGAATATCAAATCAATGAAAATTCTACTTGAGCTGATCATTTTCCTGAGACCTGCAGGGAAATGGGTGAAAGAGTGGGTTATCAAGATGAAAAGTGAACAATTGGTATTTTAAAGGACATGTCAATGTAAAGAAAAATATATATATATCTCCTAAATGAAGTTCTGGGAATTCAGCAAAGAGAACAGATTATTGTGGATTGGAATGACCAACCCGGAAAAGTCTTGCAGAGGTGATGTGATCAGGATTTGATAGATATGTAGAATATACATAGAAAAGTGTGACGGGCAGAGGTGCAGAGGAAGAAGGGACATGGCACAAGTGGAACCCTTAAAGGCCAGCATTTGAATCTGCAAGTGGGAATTAGTGAAGGCAGACTCTGGAGGTCATGGATGCTGGTCTTCAGTCCCACACATCCAGCCTCTGGGGCCTGAATGATGTGACAGCCTTCCTCCTGCATCTGGTTCAGTCTTACTTGCTACGGTCCACTCGTGCCCACTGCTCTTTCCGATATTCTGTCCTGTCACTCTGTTGACTAAGAACCCAAGTGGCGCCATGACAGAACTCATTCCAGCTCAAAGAATATATCAGAAACCCGCAGAAGCAAATTTGTTCCTCTGATCATTAGCCTAGGAAGCATGGGGCCTGCAGTCATCTTTTCTAGAAAATTTTAAGTCAAAATTCCACAATCCTGGAAATAGTTCAGAATGCAATGTGATTTAGTAAGGACTACAAGCAACCTAAAGTGCATGTCCTTAGCTTCCTTCTTTGTTTATTTATTGCTTTACAGGTGCATACATGAACTTAGTCATTTCAAAAAACAGAAAGATGTTGAATCATCTCTGAGCATCTTTTGACTTATCTGTATTTTCTAGTTGTTTCCTAAATGGACATGTATTACTTTATACTAAACAAAAATTATTTATTTTAAAAACATATTTTGTTTTCAATCCCTGTAAAATGGGAATTAGGACACAGCATAGTATATAGGCTGACTAACTCCCCAGTCAACGGACTGACTGTGGTTTGTGAATTCTTTAAAATTAGCTTGAGAGCCAGGCACAGTGGTGCACACCTATAATTCTAGCAACTTGGAAGGTTGAGACAGAAGGCCAGCTTCAACAATTTAATGAGACCCACAGCAACTCATTGAGATGCTGTCTCAAAATAAAAAATTAAAAGAGCCAGGGATGTGGCTCAGTGGTAAAACACCTCTGGGTTCAATTCCTAGTACAAAAAAAAAATAGCTTGAGAGAGATAAATACATTTAAAAGTCATTGGCAATAATCATGGCAACCTCTTTAAAGAATAAATTTTCTAATTGACCTGAATCTTGTGGAGAGAAGAGGACATAATAAAAAAAAAAAAAAGTTTGCCTTCCCAGGTTTGAATCAAAGAGAAAGAACTCTAACCTGCAGCAGGGATTCTAGTTTTTTTTAATTGTTTTTTAGCTTTATTTGGACCCCATACTTTTATTTTATTTATTTATTTTTATGTGGTGCTGAGGATGGAACCCAGGGCCCTGCATGTGCAAGGTGAGCGCTCTACCACTGAGCCACAACCCCAGCCCCTCCCTGTAGCAGGAATTCTTAACCTGAGGTCCTTGGATAAAACCTTGAAAATGTATAGTAATTTATGTGTATTTGCACATGTGAAAACTTTTTAAGAGAAAATCATTAGTTTAAAAAAGAAATTAATAACTAAGAATTGAGACCTGGAGAGACATTCTACTTTCAGAGGTTTTTGAGTCCTTGCTTCTCATGGTATCCACTTACGTTGGACAGTCTTACCACAAAACAAGTCAAAAATGACAGTTCAGAACAGTGGTGATGAAGCTACTTACACGTGGAAGCACTTTTCGTGTAATGTTTGACTAACTCAAATTATTGGAAATAACTCGTCCAAGCAGATGACATCTTCTCACACTAAATTTCTTCAGTGATGCTTATTGACATATGCTTGGGATTTCCTTCAGGGCTCATGACACATTGCTTTGAATTGTCCTAATGGAGACAAATCTTCCTTTTGGGGTTGAATTTGGATTTTAACAATTTCCAAATATTACCAAAAATGAATACTGGTAAATAAACAGGTAGGAAATTTAGGCAAACCCATTTTTGGCTGAAGATGAATAAAAGTAATTTATAAGACATTTAGTTGACTCACTTATTTGACTTTAAAGCAAATTAAAATTTTTTGAGCAACGATGACATCGTTCGTGTAAGTATGAAGCTTCCAGAGGCAACTGTTTTGAAAGACATATTTGGATAAACTTAATAAACTAAGGTCCTTACTCTCTAGAAAAAACTCATATATTCTAGTTTTCATCTGCTGATCTATTTAAGGCTTACTCTCTGTATTGAGTCTCTTTGGACTTGTAATGCCTATTTTCCTTTGTTTTTTGTACCCAAAGTTAATTATTTTTTCTTCTATAAAACTACCAGATATATTGATGCAGCCAATGCTTTGGAGCAAGAAACCAAACTGGGGTTACGACGCTTTGAAGTTTGTGACAACATTGATCTTGAAACTATTTTGATGGAATATGAGAGTTATTATTTTGTAAAATTCCAGAAATACCCCAAAATTGTTAAAAAGGCATCAGATACAGGTACATGACTATTTTCTAGATATAAGTTTTTTATTGCATCGTTGTCAGATAGATGGCACTCTGCACCCTGCACTGTAAAGGAGACCAGAAAGATCATGCAGCCTCTTGATCCAGAGCAGACAACCTGTACACGACCATCTGGATATTGACGTCCCTTTAGTCATGTCGGCATTTGTTTGAGGAATGTATGTTTTAGGACAATGAAAGCAAAACCCAAGAGTACCGCAGGTGCTCTTTATAAGACCAGCATTAATTTCTGCAGAGACAGAGTGGGCTTTTGGAAGAGGATGAATGACAAAGACTTTTTCTTGTTAGGAAGACCTATTATCTATCTTGAAAATAACATGAAAATGAGTATTGGTGAAGCTAATAGCTCATGTATAGACAATGAAATGCTTTTGAAAGCCATCAATCCAGATAATGATCAATATAATGCAAAGACCTGATATAGGTTAGCATTCAAGGAGGTTGGCTGGAGGGGAGATCTAAAACCAGGGCTCTAGGTTTTGTAGTAACATTGACTTAGAAGTCTATAAGTGGGGGGAAGTAATTATAAACCAAGGGAGATCATTGTCCTGTTTACAAGGCACTTGTTAAGCCACAGACTTTAACATTTCATGTAGGGACCAGGAAACCAAGAGGAACGTCATTTAAAAATAGCCAAGCCTGAATCTCAGAGCTGGAAGAGGTCTGAGAGGTATTTTGTCTGAGCTTCCTTCCAATGCAGGGTTCAGAGCTTGGATTTCTTGGCCATTTGTTAGGTATGGACCTTGAGTTAGCCTTGCCTCCTAAGCACAGGGCTGCTAGGACTGTAAGACACATGATCTGATTTCTAGATGGCTGGCTGTCATCCTGGTCCCCACATTCTCCTGTGATCTTGCACACCGTGTTTTGATTTTAAGGTAAACTAGGAGAGTATAACTTATGTGTTTCTTACCAGACTCACATAATTTTCGTGAGGTTCCTCTGCACCCCAGCAAATAGATGTAAGTTTTTTTTTTTTTTTTTTCATCACATCATGATGTCAGGTTCATGAAAACTCAATGAAATGGCAGCTGTCAAGCCAACCTGAATTGGAGTTGCCTTTATGGCATGCGCTGTCCACCACATTTCCTTTTTTTCTCCTCCTTGGCAATTTCACTTCTCACTAGATCAGATGGAGTATCTTGTCCAAAAGACTGTAAAACAAACTTTTAGAACAATGTAAAAGGAGAAACATACCCCAGACTACTTTGTCTCCTAAGATTAAATTCTTTCCTTTTCTCCCAATATTTGTTTTGCCACAGGAGAAAATAATTTACCACCAAGAAGTGGAGGGAAGACCAGAAGGTAGAGTGAATAATACTTCGTCTTGATCAGCTCAACTCTGGGAGTATGTGGGATCTTTCTAGAAGAATCTCTAGTGCCTCTCCATGGCCAACTACCAGCAATACCAAACTATGGTCATGTGACCATAGTGGGCTCAGCCATGGAATACCCCCAAGTTACAACTGTCCAGAACATGGACCAATGTTTGTTAGTTTTTCTGGTTTTACTGCAAATAATTGCATGGAGTGATTCTGTCTTTCTAGGCCATGTAGCATGTGGAGTGTGGGCCTCAGAGAGTAAAAGACCCAGGCCCAGTTCCTGTCTTTGCTATTTATAAGAATGGAGCAAATTTCTGTCTCATACTGAGTGCCTGGCACACAGAGCACCCAAGGAATTCTATTTTCTATTTTTATTTTTACTTATCTTTTTGATCCTGGGGGTTACACCCAAGGCCACTTTATAATTGAGAAACATCCCTGATCTTTTTCTATTTTTATTTTGAGATAGGCTCTCTCTAATTTGCTGAGGCTGGCCTGGAGCTTGTGATCCTCCTGCCTCAGTCTACTGAGTTGCTAGGATTACAGCTGTGTGCCACCCAGCCCCATTTTTTAAACCTATCTAAATAGGATCTGTAGTTTCTCTATGTGCTCCTAGATTACTAAACAATTGTTTATTTACCTCAGGTTAAGTGGTTAGAATAATCTCCTCCAAGGTTTTTGTTCCCTTCCTTAGGATGATGAATGACAGTTGTCAAAATCTTCCCAAGATCAATCAACAGAGGCCACGATCCAAAACCATGGCAGGGAAGATGGGGGACAACAAATCTCTCAACAAGGAGCAACCAAAACAGGTGAGATGGCTTTGCTGGATGTTGGTAGTCTTACACTTAGCTGAGAAACAACCCCAATAAAAAAAGATCATTTTTATAAAATTTTGAGGCCCTATATTTTTAAATTTGCTATATGATTTAATTGAATTGTGGAATTCTCTGAAAGTTGTAGACTTTTACTATGCTGGATGAAAACCATAGACAAATCTGCAGATTCTCCAGTGTTTCTTAATTTGAGCAGGAGGACTCCTTCCTGTCTCCCCTCACCCCCCATATTTCCCCTAGATTGAGTGCAGGAAAGAGGGGCTTGAGAGTAGGGCCTGGAAGTTGCAGAGCTCCAACCTCCCAGCTGAGGTAACTGCAGATGACAGGACTTCAGTGTCCCCAATCATATTCTTGGGTTCTTAAGTGGAGACCAGGAATAGTCTCCAGTGTGACTGGATCTCAGGATCTCCTGTTGGGCTTATCCCAGACCTCCATACTGAAATTTCTAGAGGAGGAAAAGACAGTAAAAGGAAAGAACATGGCAGGTGGGAAATCAAAGCCTTCTGACTCAGGAGATCCATATCTAGAACCTTCTTAACTAGGACAAAACTTTCCAAGCTTTAAAAGAAAGAAGAGCAACAGAAACCCAGAAAAGGAATGGGAGAGAATTAATGTCCAAGATTCTTGGCTAGAAGATTCCTTGAATAGAAAGGAATCATCATAAGACCCAGTTGGTGAAAAGGAATCCCTCACCCTCAAGAAGGGTCTATGGCTGTGGCCTCCTGGGTCTGACTCAGGAGGAGGAGAGGTGACTTGGGGCAGGCCAGTCACACAGGAGGCTGGCTGATCTTGCTGTGTCTCCAGACTTGGGCCAGACCTGCCACAGACATCCTGGCACAGGAGAAAGGACCAGTCAGCAAGTGGGGACGGGTTGAGGCACAGCTATTTCCTCCATTGGAAAAGCTGCTCAGAGCTCATGACCTGTGGGATCTCAAGTCTTACCTCAGGACACAGGTAGAGAGGTACTTCCTCTTACTGGGTCACAAATGTGGCTAAATAACACACAGGTCTGGCTGCCCATTGACAGGATACCTGGCATGTGGTTTTGTCAGGGGCACTGGCAACTCCAAGCAGCTCCCACAGCTGCCTGCTCACCATGTCCCTCTGTCCTCAGGGCATCAATAACACTCACATGGAGACCCCTGACTTTGGCTTAAACATATCAAGAATCCACAAAGACAGTGGAGAAGAAAGTGCCCACCCACGAAGAGTAAGTGGAACTCAGGACACTGAAGGGGGGGTTCTTTTAATGAACACAATGCAGTATTTTTGTCTTAACAGGGAAGTTAAAACCTCATGATCAAATGTTGGCTGTGAGGTACACTGGTAAGAGTATGCATGGGAATAGAAAATGGGTTCCTGACTTTGTGGAGGAATGGTCTGGAGCCAACTGCCCCATCTCCAAGGAGCTCATTTGTTCTTTATTTGTAATACACTTAGGGTTTGGAAGGGATGGAGTAGCGCGATAAACACTGGCCTGGCGGTGCTGCCTGAGCTGTGGCCTCCTGCTCATTCCTTTAGACTCTGACAAGATAGTTGAATAGCAGTCACCCTTGTCCTTGGAGATGTGACTCCAGGTTTACGTGGAATTCCATGTGGACCAGGAAACCTCAGTTGATCCAGGGCTGGGATCCCGCCCTTGATAGATACGTCTGTCCTTGTCATTATGAATGCCATTTCTGGATTTGTAAATGATAGTTTCTCAAAGAGAGAAGACCCAGGCTGGGTGAATGCAGTCAAAAGGCAGCTCTGCCATGTCCTTTGGGGGTGGAAAGCACCACATTCTCTTGATTGTTCCCTCCAGGGAGAGGGGTTCTTCAAGAGTCTCCTCAATCTTTAGTCAGATCTGAAACTGTAGACTGCTGGCTTAGCTCTGGCCAGCTCTCTGGCAAACTACTGTGTGTGTGTGTGTGTGTGTGTGTGTGTGTGTGTGTGTGAGAGAGAGAGAGAGAGAGAGAGAGAGAGAGAGAGGGAGAGAAGGGGTGGCAGGGAGCATCTCCCTGGAAATCAAGGGGTGCTTCCTCCTTGGCCTGAGCTGACTTCCTTTAAGGGCCCCAATGAACTGGGCAGTTGCTGGAGATGATGCCACTCGAGTCAATGTCCCCCAGAAAGCAAGGTTTCCTTCTTCACCCTCTCTGCTTTTGTCATGTTTTCAGTCCCTTTTGTGCCTGGAAGTTTTTTGTGGCTTTGGTTTCTTTTGTGAATGCTTACATTGATATAAACAGACGTTTCTGATTGGGTCACAAGGAAGGGACGATTTAACCCAGCACTTAACCTTGGAAACTGTCTGGCTATAAATTCTCTTTCCAGCAGAAATGTCCTGGGGTGAAACGTGAATGGTTTTCTCCCCAGTGTTTTAAGTGCACATAGGCTGAATGAGGGTGTATATCCAGGGGTGAGCCCCAATGGGTCTGTCCTTGCCACGGTAGGGACCCTGGCTTCAGGATCTCCCCAGCACACTGAATTTCACAGATGTGCTGTTCTTGAGGGCATGGGCTTCAGAGTCAGCCTGCAGGGTTCACTCTGCAACAACATTTCCCTGCTGTGCGACTTTAGGCAAGTTGCCTATAATTTCCACAAAATTGTCATGCCCACCATAATGAAAGGACAGCCTTAGTACAGGGCCTGTCACATGATAAACAGTGAACGTTGGCTACTGGAAATACTTGCATCTTTGCTTTGCCCTCCTGACTCTAGGGGAGACAGGGTGGATTTGGAAGGTATATGGCTTTGAATCCTGGCCTTGAGTCACTTAGCTCTACCACCCTGGGAGAAGCACTTGAATCCTCTGCCTGCCTCCACAAATGCAAAACCAGGATGTCACTCCTCACTGGCAGAGAGGTTGCAAGAATTAGAAACAATCCTCCTAGAGTGTCCTGTACACCCGTTTTGTACCAGGTACTACTGAGAGAGGCATGCAGACAGGACATGGCTCTTCTCTTGTACCAGGGAGTTCTTCCTGTGCCTGTCGCATTTTAAAAGAATGAGACTAGACAGGGAAAGCAGATGGCATGTGCTAGGAATGGAAAAGCACTGGTGAATTTTTATTCAAATCAACTTCATTCTGAAGAATTATTGACCGTTTCCTCATAGTGCCCCAACTTCAGGTCGTCATTGTTTTTAATATTAGTGCAGGTTTTTCTAAGGCCTGCCATTAAGCTTGCCCCAGGTACCAGGAGATATAGAAGTGGTTTGTTTTGCTGAGACTGGGCCACAACGGATAATCTTGAATGTCTTCATGGTAGAAATAACCATAGCTCCCTTTCAGGGCCCAATCATCGACTTCCGAGGGCTGCTCACAGACGCCATCAGGGGAGCAACTGGTGAACTTGCCTTGAACACCTTCGACTGTAACCCAGACCCCTCAGTAAGTGGCCAAGATGTGCCATCCAGCTCTCAAACTGCCAAAATCCAGGTGAACCCTGGAAGTATCCTCAGCACTTTGAGTACACTGAAAGCTTGTGATCAAGTTTAGAGGTCAAAGCAGCCTGTCACCATTTGTTTCGCCAAGATCCTGTTTTTCTTCCTAAATTATGAAGCACTATTGTAATGTGAGCCTTTCTGTTCCTCTCATCAGGAACGATTGCTGAAACCTCTGAGTGCATTTATTGGCATGAACAGTGAGATGCGAGAATTGGCAGCCGTGGTGAGCCGGGTAAGCTCCGCTGTTCAATTCACAAATTTACCGAGGCAAACTGGGGCTCCTAGAGCATTGTGGGCTGCTTCTTTTATTAATAACAATAAATATGATCATTTATTTATAAAGTGCCCCCACTTGCGAAGGCACTCATATTGTTTAGAGGCACAATAATGCATGATAAATAAATTATAGAATCATAAAATTACAATATAAAAAGCCCACTATCTCAGTGTAGAGGCCAAGAAAACCAAAAGACAAAACGACTTAGAAAGAAGGGACAGGTGAAAGGTTTTATAGCAGGGCCCAGAGTCAAGGAAAGAAGCCTCTTAGAGAAGGAAAGAACATATTTGCATTTTGTTTCAAAAGTCAAACACATAGGGAGATTGAGAGTCCGATGATCTCATAACTGGAAATTTCCATGAAAAACAGATTATAACGAAAGATTTTACCACCCAGACTAGAGACTTCTCAAGCTCATGCCTCAGAATCTAAATAAAGGCAGTGAAGCTTCATGGTTAATGACATATGCTTTGGAGTAAGTTGACCAGCATTTGATTTCAAGATCCTTTTCTTTCTAGCTGGGTGATTTTGAATGAGTTTCCTGGGATTAGAATGGATTCCTAGTCACAGGTTCTTTTTCAGTTTCCAATGTTTTTAATTGAAGACTGAAATCAAGGCTGGTTCAGGGAGAGGCTTGAAATGTATCAGGCATATTCTAGGTCTGGAAACACAAAGGTGGATAGGTCAGACACAGTTCTTGCCTGTAAGAGTTTCTGGTCATGTGGGCAAGTGCACTTTGAGCATGAAGAACGGGTACTGTGGGGAAAGAAGACACTGGGAAAAAGCTCAATGAAAAAGAGAGGAAGACAGGGTAAAGGCACAACTATGTGAAATGGTACCACTTATGAATGTTTCTGGGAATCCAAGTAAGAAGCAGAGGGTAGAAGGAAATGGGATTGGAAATCCAGGGTTCCTGAGGCGGGGCACCCAAGCAGTACTAGGGCTAGGAACTGGCCTCTAGAGACGAGGATCTTTTGACTGATGTTCTCAGGGGATGGAGTCATCAAATGTGCCTGCAGATAACTTGTTCTAATGGCAGTGAGGTGGATGGATGGCAAAGCAATTGAGAGGGAAGGTCAGCTACAAAATTTTTACCAATGAGGGGAGATGGGGGTTTGGGCCAGATTGTGGTGACTGGTATGCACAAGAGAGTAGAGCAAAATATTTTTTAGACTCACAAAAACTCAATAGTCTCATTACCATTTTTGCAAAAGAATAACCTGACTGAAGATAGAGCTAGAGATAGGAAGTGACCTGTGAGGATTCCGTGTGGAATCCTCTCCATGGAACCAATGGACATGGCCATTCAGCCCCTGCTTGAATACTTCCAGGCATGGAGAGATGACCACCTGATGAGGCCTGTTGATACCAGTTATCTGACTGATAACTTCAGAATGATAGAGGAGAAACTGGAGTTGGGAAATTAAACACTACTTTGTGGAACACAGTGTCAACTCTAGAAAAGGGCAAGAAACACTATTCTCAATGGATGCCTTGAATACCAAGGTAGATGAAGCCTCAGCATATGCAAAGATGTCCTGCAGAAAGGGCAGAAATAAGAATGAGAGTGACTGGTGGGCTTCCTGCAGATGTAGACTTGAAAGACAGGGTGGGCCTCCCAAGATTTTGGAAGACTGAGTCCTTTCTCTGTCATCCCATCCAGAAATGGATTATGCACATTATACATGAGCCAAATCACTTCTATACATAGTTTCCCTCTTAGAAGTGGCACTGCTGTGTTGGGGGATTCTCGATGAAGGGGAGAAGGTAGGGCCCTGACATGTCACTGACATTTAAAAAATGTACTTAAAAAAAGGCTCATGTTACTTATTAGAAATTAAATAAATTAAAGGGCAGTTTCCAGATTCATGCTGTAGTCACTCAGAACGACTTTTGGAAAGGAGGCTTTTTTTTTTTTTTTTAAATGTAACACTCTAGACATTGTTTGCCTGAAATAGCTCCTACACAGAAAGGCCCCTGAGTGACTGTTGTGAGGCATCTTGTGAAATTGGAGTTTGAAAACTGTAAATTAGTTATCAGTAAAAACTACCTTAATTGATTACCCTCAATGGTTGCTACAGGGCTCTCCTGTAAGAGGGGAAACGGCTTTGGCTCCATTGTCGGCTTCCTTGAATCTTGCAGAAGCAATTGCTCCTGCTGAAAGTAGGGAGCTATCACTAGGGAAAAAAGAGAAATTGGTTTCAGAGGAGCATCATCTCTTTTATGCAACAAATTAACAAAGTGTTTGCCAGATCAAAGAGCAAGAGAGAAGTCAGGCGCCGGTAAGGAACTATGTTTTGCAGTGAAAACTAGTGTAATTTCAAGGCAGATTCTGTAGCTTCTTTGATTATGGTCATAAATCAGCATGGTGTGTTATTGACTGAAGACAGATAGAGTCCATTGTTAGGAGATATTTTTTTTTCCTTTTTAAAAGAATCATATTATATCATCAATATCTTTTTCAGGGAAAATCGTTGAATATTTTCATTATATCCCTTTGGTGAGCTAACCCCAAATTACAATGTATACATATACATATATCTAATATGAAAAGTTTTGATCACCAGCCCTTTATATTCTATTGTAAGTCAAGTTCTCTGCTCCCATGTTTATTACAGCTATGGAGGAAAAAAAATTAGTTTTAACAAAATGATCAAATGTGCATTGCAGGACATTTATCTCCATAATCCAAACATAAAGTGGGATGACATTATTGGACTGGATGCAGCCAAGCAGCTAGTGAAAGAAGCTGTTGTGTATCCTATAAGGGTAAGAATGGCAGGGGTGGGGGTGGGGGTATTTCTGCTCATTATCCATTGGACAAGCTGTATGTCACACACCTTTCAGGAAGGACAGGCCAGGATGATTTTCAGTCCACGAGTTAACTTTGTGCCTGTCACAGCACTTTGTCAACACTAGGACATCAGGCCTAGCCCATTCTGGACACTTTAAAATCATGTCTCATATTGGTTCCAGGAAGATGTCTGCTTGATGTGATCACTGAAGATCTAGGACTTTGTCTTGTATATTTGATTTGTCAGCCACTACACATTGGCTCCAATGAGCCTCCCTCTCTAAAAATAAACTTAGTATGGTAGAAATAGCTCCAGTACTGCAAACGAATAAAAAAGTAATTTGATTTCCTAAAAAAAAGAAAAGAAAAGAAAAAGAAAAACAGAAATAGCTCTGGTAGGAGAGGACCTCTCACTTGGTTTCTATAGGTGCTCCCTTACCAGTATTGCTTGGGCCTATTGTGAAGGGCAGACAGTACCTTCCCGGACAGGAGCCAGCAGAGCCAGAAAGCTGTGCTCATTACATATTCCTGACAAATTTCTGCATGGCTCACGAAATAGGTAGACGAATAGAAAAACAATTCTCTCCAAACAGGATGAGGAGGAGGTCAGGGAATCACATGGTATTTGCTGCATAACAGACACAAAGAGTGTATAAAGCACAACTTAGTGCCTTAGCCCCATAACCATTTATTGTTTTATAATTCTGAAGGTAGGCAGTTTGGGCTGGCAGCTGGGCCAGCTCTTCTCTTTTCCATATGGTGTTGCTGACCCAGCTCAACCACATGTTCAGGGCATCAGCCAGAGTAGCTGGAAAGGTTGGGATAAGTGGGTCAGTTGGGGCCTCTCTCCCTTAGCAGGGGAGTCCAGCCCTGTTAACAGAAGGCTCCCAGAAAGAGGTAAGAAAGGGCAAGGCCTATGTCCTAAGCATTTTTCATATGTCTTCTTACACTGCTTATATTTGCTATTCTTATACTTTTTCAGTTTCTTATTATATTTGCCACTGTCCCATTGGCCAAAGTCACAAGGCCAGGCCCAGGATCCAGTGGTGGAGAAACAGATTCTACCTCTTCATGGCAAGAGCTGCAAAGAGTCTGTGGCCATGTCCTATAATCTCCTGCAGCCAGAATCATTTTATTGAATAACCTAAGTATTCTTACCCGGGAGCCCACGAAGCCTTTGTTTTTTGGGTGCTTTTATTCTAAGAAGACAAAAATCAATAAATTGATTGTCTTTTCCCTTCATTCTTCCTGTCTTCAGATATGGGAGTAAGAAATACCTTGGTGTTTGAAGTTAATAGAAATTTACTCTCTTTTCCTCCAAGTAGAAGCATAGTACAAAACGTTTAGAAAGGATAGAACATCTCATTGAAATTCTCTGGATGTGTGACAGCATTTTAAACTTGGCATGGGATGATATTCAGATTTGACATCAGGATTAGCAAGAAATTAAGAGCCAGCTACAATTTTACTATTCTTTTTCCTTCTCCTTGTTCTCTGCAGATCCCACCCACTGCCCAGATTATTTGAATTTGAACTAAAGGAAGAGGCTCACTAAGGTCCATGCATACCCTTCTGCAGTCAGTTTCTCCTCAAGTGTTTGTCACTGAATGATCCCTATTTATTTATTTGTTGCAAAGGATCAAACCCAAGGCCTCACACATGCTAGGCAAGCACTCCACTAATGAGTGACACCCCCAAAGTTTTTTGGTTTTGTTTTTAATTATTTTGAGATAAGTCACACCAAGTTGTTCAGGTTGGACTTAAACTTGTGATCCTCCTGCTTCAGCCTCCTGGATAGTTGGGATTCTAGGAGACTGCCTCCACATCTGACTGCCTCCACACCTGACTGCTTCTCACTTCTAATACAGTCAGAGCTTTGTATTTCACTCACTCATACCTTTATTTATCGGTTCTTTTATGGGTTTTGTTTTTGTTGTTGTTTGTTTTATGTACCAGGGCTTGAACCCAGGGGCAGTTAACCACAGAGCCACATCCCCAGTCCTTTTTTTGGTTTTTGAGGCAGAGTCTCGCTAAGTTGATTAGGGCCTTGCTAGATTCCTGAGGCTGGTCTTGAACTTGTGATCCTCCTGCCTAAGCCTCCCGAGCTGCTAAGATTACAGGATTGCACCACTGCCTGTCCCCCACCCCCGATCTATTGTTTATCTTCTTGTTCTTGTTTTACAACATTTGAAAGATTGCCAAATACCATATATGAACACGCAACCAGTGTAACTCCACATCATGTTCAACCACAAGAATGGGATCCTAATTAGAATAAGTTATATTCCATGTGTATGTATAATATGTTAAAATACACTCTACTGTCATGTATATCTAAAAAGAATAAATTTACAAAAAGGAAATAAAAAGATTGCCAAATACTCTATACATAGAACTATGGGAGAAATGACATTGTGCATGTAAGAAATAAGTATTGATTTAAAAATGCCTCCTGCATGAATTTGTAACAAAAAATCCCACTATTATGTATAATTATAATTCAAGAATTAAATTTTTTTTTTAAAAAAGAACTATTATATTGGAGGGGAATATAGGCCTTTCTTTTTTCTTTTAAAAAAGACTGCTCTTTTAGAATTCACAAACAGGTTCAGTCATTCTTATCCAGCGTGGAAATAAAATTGGGATAAATAATATATACAGAAAAGCAGGTCTTAAACAAACAAAAGGAATCCCTGAATTGTAGAGTTGGGGCTGTGTTTTGCTCTAGCAGTACCAACTCTCTGTTTCAAGTGGGCATGGGCTTATGCATTGATACCAAACCTCCTCATTGTTCCCTGTTTCTTTTCCCCCACAGTATCCACAGCTATTTACAGGAATTCTTTCACCCTGGAAAGGACTTCTGCTTTACGGCCCTCCAGGTAACACAGTTTCCCATTTCTGGGTTGGTAGGAAGTGTGTGTGCAGAGGATGAGTTGCCACTGTGTCCTCTTGAGAACTGGGGCAGTTGAGAGCTATTGACCACTGCCTCTTCCCTGTGTGAGCCTGACTTACGCCTGTCAGCAGGGAAACTGGCGTTTAAGCATCAGCTCATGTTTATCCCCATGTGTCTCTAGGTACAGGAAAGACCTTACTGGCCAAAGCTGTGGCCACCGAATGTAAAACAACCTTCTTTAACATTTCTGCATCTACCATTGTCAGCAAATGGAGAGGGGATTCCGAAAAACTTGTTCGGGTAGGAATCCTTAATTTTGTATCTTTTTAAAACACAAGTTCTTGTAGAATATAGTGGAAATAAAATGATGTTAGCGGGGTGGGGATATAGCTCAGTTTGATAGAGTGCTTTCCTCACATGCACTAAGGCCCTGGGTTCAATTCCCAGCAGTCCCCGCCCCCCTAAAAAAAAATGATGTTCAAGCTTAACTTGTTTTTAGATGATACCTATGTTAGATTTTGTCCTGGGTCTTGATTACAAAAAGCTGGGTAAATGGGTTTACTATTATATGTGGATGTTAATCACATCAGCAGAACATGATCTCCTTTCTTTTGGAATTTTACCAACAGTTTTTTTTTTTTTAATTCATGCAACTTAGGAATGGAATCTGGGGGGAAGAATGATCTCTGAAGTGGCCTATTGTGAAAGTATTTATTATTAAGTATGTGCAGTAGTTTCAGTCAACATTTATTCAGAGGCTACCACTGTATGCTCGTTCCTATGCCAAGTACTCTATAGAAAAATCAGGAGGCTTAAAACTTAATTATTCTTTCAGATGCTCTGAGCAAATCTCTTGCACTGTGCTCACAGCCTGAGGGTTTTAACCTTCCTTAAAGGGCTGTTTCAATCTTTACAATGTTTCATTCTTAGTCTTGGACACATTTTACATTATAAAAATTTACTATATCTTCCAGTCAGTCACCTTAAGAGAATTTGTGTCTGTGATTTATGCCTCAATGTAAGGTAGATCCTTTCCAGAAATCCTGTTAAACTATTGCTTTTTGTAGAAGACTGATAAGTAATCAATACTAAGTGAATATAAAGTATTATGTATTTTCTGAAAAGAAATTACCCTAAAATATTACTCTGAAATTATGTTCCCTTGAATGACTCATTTCCAAAAGATTATGGTCTACTTGAAAGTCATAATGGAATATTTTAAAAGAATTGATTTACCTAACATAACCTATTATTTATTGTTTTGATTTTATTTTCAAGTTGTTTCACATGTGTATGTTTTTGTATATTCTTTATTTTTTAACTTATCTTTATTTTGTTCATTTACTTTTATGTGGTGCTGAGGATCGAACCCAGTGCCTCACTTGTGGAGGCAAGCACCTTACCGCTGAGCCACACCACAGCCACCATTGTATATTCTTATCACCCCTTCAGAGCTGTAATTTGTGAAAACATTCATTGACATTTACTTTGATCTTTACCTTGAGTCTAACTTAGTGCCAGGTTAAAAAATGGGGCTGGTATTTGTCTGTTCCTACATTTGCTATTTCCACGGGATTATGGTTCACTGGATTTCAATTAGCTGAAATTCAACTAACTGCAATCCATGTTAGTCTGATGCCTTTGGGGAGGCATTTCATTTTTGTATGCTGAGTAACAACAAAACCCTTGAAAGATGTACCCCAGAATCCACTTAGATTCATCTCCTGTCATAAAGAGTGGTGTTTAGAGCCACAGACACAAGACATTGCCAAATTCTCAAAGAAGGATTCATTGTACTTCCCAGATAAGACTTACCTAGGCAGAAGACTAAATTCTGATATTTTATGAATATTCCTCTAAAATGAATACTTTTGGCAGAGTTTGAAAGCTAAATGGATTTTCTTATTTAATGTTGAACCACTAAACAAACTCAGTTAACTAGAACTCTCCATTCTCTGTGAGCATTTTATTTAGCTAAAGTTTGCTTCTGCTTCAGTATTATTTTGTTAGAACTCTGAGGGTGAAGAAATGATTCCTTCCCTACCTCCCCTTTCCTTTACCATATATTTAAATGTAACTAGCTCTTAGTTAAAAAAAATATATAAAAGAGTCTATAGACTCCTGAATCCTCTCCCTTGAGGTACTCATTATTAACAGATGCTTGCATAGCCCTCCAGAACATGCATATATAATTCTATTAACATTATTGTGTATTTCTCTTTATTCTTAAATACAAGTAAGAATATGCTATACACTCCCTTCTGGACCTTGCTTTCTCAACACTTTACAAAATAACAGATATTGTTCTGGACTATTATATTTAAAACATTCTTTCATATGTCTACATGGTGCTTCATTGCATGGATAAACCAAATGTATTTAACCTATTTTTTACTGATGGGCATTTAGGTTGCTTCCAGTCTTCTGTGATTATGAACAGATCTAGGAGGACAGTCTCCTATACACATGTCTGTGCATGTGTAGTACAGAGGGCAATTTCTACAAAGTAAGGGGATGAACATCACTGATTGCTAAATTACTCACCCACAGGATTGTAGTAATGTGTGTGTGTTGCTTCCCCACGCTCTGACCAATACTGTGTAGTATCAAAATTTAAAAATCTTTATCAATCTGAGTGAAAAATAATGTTTCAGTGTTTATGCTTTTCAATATGTTAGTACTTGTATGTTCCTCTTTGATTTGAAATAAGTTTGAGCATCTTTTATAGGTTAGAATATATTTTTTTAATGAAATGCATTTTTACTTGAATATTTGAAAAAATAATCCAAGAAAAAATAGGTAACTTCTGCCAACCTTGAAGGATCTAAAAACTCTTTTCCTTTTTTAAATTACTTTATTTTCTCCTGCTGGGTGTGGTGTTACACACCTGTAATCTCAGCGATTTGAGAGGATGAGACAGAAGGATCTCATGTTCAAGTCCAGCCTTAGCAATTTAGTGAGACCCTTTCTCAAAATACAAAAATAAAGGGCTGGGATGTAGCTAAGTGGTAAAGCACTCCTGTGTTCAATCCTCAGTACCCCCATTCCCCCCACCAAAAAAAAAAAAAAAAAAAAAAAAAAAAA
>NW_025999990.1:20423011-20486591 GCF_001458135.2 Marmota marmota marmota | reverse complement strand
CCCCCCCCCAAAAAAAAAAAAAAAAAAAAAACATAAAACAAAGGAAACTTTATTTTATCCTTATTTTTGGAAATCTTGGAAACATCCTCACCTAGAAAACCTTGGTCATGCTGTCAAGCCCTTTCCTGTGAAGCATTCAGATAAAGAAAGCCCTTTAGGACCTTCCCCTAAGTCAGAGAAGCTTTTCCTGACATTTGTTTCTCTTTCTATTCCAATTAAGAGTTATTTATAGGGAACCTTTGGGCTGTGTTCCTCCCTCCTGTTCTAATGTTCATGCCTCTTAGGAGTTGAGCACTATCGAATAGTTGAGTGATCTCTTTAGCAAATGCATATACCTGTTGGTGCTTACATCTTTCACTGCCCCCCACCAATTGTATGACTTAACTTCCTCCAAGTACCTCTGAAAATTTTAGACTAATGCTTCCAGAAGCACTTACCCAGGATTCTATTTATTCTCTGGGAGTGGGAAGAACAGTGACGTGAGCAGTACGGTGACCTAGGCTCTCGATGTGGCTCTCCTTGCAACTGGGTGGCAGTTGATCTAGTTGAGGCGATTGTTCTCTTGCACCTGAGTGAGTTCTTTAAAAATCACATAGTTCTAATGTTCTGTTTTCCACTGGGAAGATCAATGCTGTAGTAATCACCCTCAATGTCAGATGTACTGGGGCTTTCTTTTGTGTGACAAGGAAGAAAACTTACTTTCTTCCAGTTAGGTGGGCTCCAGTGTATTTAAAAAGCATTCGAGACAAGTGTCCAATCATTGCCCTGATTCTCTCATGTCATTAGACTGAGTTTCTCTGAAAGGAAAAAGGTGACACATGGCCTTGCATGTACCCGCTTCCCCAGCAATGACAAAGGTGAGGAATGCCCCACTCCAGGAAAGAAGGCCTGTGAGGGATAACCTGCTGCTGTTGGAAAGCCACAATCCAGCTTTTTCTGAGCCCCTCCTCTCTTATTTGTTCTGTGATGCTTTGCTAGTGCTAAGTGACATAGAGAATAAATCCCCCGTGGCTATTAAAGAATCTCTATTCTTTTCTAAATCTCTTCTGCTTTCTCCGATCAACCAGTGAAGAATTGTATATGGTGCTCAAGAGATCAGTTTCAGGGTTTAAAAAAAAAGGTTTAGATTTTTATACTGTTTTCATCACCGCCACGTCTCCCTTTAGAGCTCTTTATTTTGTTTTTATATGTCTGTTCTTTTGCTGGTTGCTTTCCTGTTCTTGTTCAGTTTATAATATTTCATCTTGGAATAGCACATCTTACTCAACCAAGAATTGCCTTTATGTACCTGATTGTACCAAGCAGCAGTGTGGAGGAATTTAGGAAACAGAAAGGGGCAAAATTTTTCAGCCCTGTCAACCATGACTGGAACCCTATCCTTTCCCTTTCCTTCTGAGAACGACCTTCCTATTGTCCCCACAGATTAAGTGAAAAACCATGAAATGATTTTACAAATCCTAAGGCTCTGTGTCCATATGGAACATGCTGTTGGCAGGGTGTCCTCCACGTTAACCAACCAAGGGAAAGCTTAGAAACTTGAGTTTTCTCTTCAATTCTCCCATTTATGATTAGTAAACTTGAACTAACCACACACTCTCTTTGGCTCTAATTTTATCAAGTGATAAATGGAAATAATTGGACCATCCAACCCCCTGGGGTGGTAGTAGGGAGAAATAATGGTAATGATTATAAAGTTACTGTGAAATAACAGAGTGCAGAATGAATGCGCATTATTATAGTCATTCTAAGCTTTTAGTCTCTGGGAGCATCTGAGGACTTTGACTTATGTACATGATGAGGACTTTAAGTATATGAATTTGAACTTGGCTTGCTTTTCCCCCACCCAGGTTTTATTTGAACTTGCCCGTTATCACGCCCCCTCTACGATCTTCCTGGACGAGCTGGAGTCGGTGATGAGTCAGAGAGGCATGGCTCCTGGGTAACAGACGGGGGGTTTTTTTGGTCATCATTTCTCCCCTCTTATAAGTGTGTTTGATGGTCGGAAGCCCATCGACATTTACCAGCAGAATGAGCCTATTAATAAGCCCACAAATTTTCTGCAGACACATGGAAAGGTCTTTAAATTAGATCCTGTTAACTGAATAGCTGATTTAAGTAGTTTTTATAACCGGAGGAAATGTCATTCTCCCTTCCCCCCACCCCACAGAGTGGTTCGGAGGCCTGAAGATCATCCAGTCCCAGGATCCCAGGCTGCCACAGCGGTCCCACTGGCTCAAAATAGCTGCCTGTGACCCCCTCCTCTGGAGCCGGAGGGCTGCCCATGGGGAATGGGGCTTGCCCACTCAGCTCCTGCAATGGGCCAAGTCTGTATCTCACTCCCTGGAGGCGGCCCTTGTCAGTGTGAGAGGCCAGGAAGCCCCTGTTTCTCTGACATCAGGTTGCGGCTCAGCATGTCTGATTTTAAATATGTCACATATGTTATTTGTAAAGATTAAGTGTCAGCTAATGTCCCCAGCAGGAAGGAACACTTCTCAGACTGTAATAAGCCTCTGTTTATGCTTTCAAAAGGCCAAGTAGGGTTTTCTTTTTGTTTGTTTGTTTGCTTGATTTTAAGTCTTTCTGTCTTTGATCAGAGGTATTTTTCTCTGAAACTTTTCATTATTTTTGGCATTCCTGACTTGCAAAAACAGGTCTCGAAAATCTCAACACAGCTGCATTTATTAATGACCTCTAATGGTCTACCATTAAAGCAGAATAGTAATGAAAAGCATAATAGTTGTACTTGTTGAAAATATAACTAGAATATAATTTATGACATTTATGCATTGTAAGTCATCTTTCCGGCAGGGAAAATCAAGCATGAGGATGCACCCAAGTCAGTTGCGATTCATGCAATTGATTGAAGTGGGACACTTTCCATGGTTTAACCATTGCTTGTCAGCCGCAGGCTGCAGCACTCTGCTTCTCTAAATGGAACCTGCCAGGAGCAGAGAGCCCCTGACCATCCCATAATTATTCCCCCCTGCAAAAACAAGCCCTATGTGGCCTGCCCTGCAGTGGTAACCTGTGCACCAGCTCTTATGTTTGCCGTATTTTTCTCCCCCAGGGTCGCCACAGCATTGATGGCTCCAAGTTTTGCCCTGAGTTTCAGTTTCCTTGTCTGAAGCTTGAAGATTCTAAAGCTAGAGTCTTCAGAGAGTCAGGAAGTAATGTCAGGTACTCTGAAGTGAAAGAATCAAAATTAAGGGCAAATGCTAAATAAACATATAACTGTACCATAAAAGAGCCTTCTCTCTTAGGAAATGATAGTTGTGTACTAAGAGGCATAGATCCTAAGAAGCCTTAGATAGGTTGAGCATCCCCAAGTTGAAAATCTAATATCTGAAGTGCTCCAGAACCTGAAATTTCTGAGCTATAACATGATGCCACAAGTGGAAAATTCTACACCATGAAGGTTTGTTTCGCGCACGGAATTATTAAAAATATTGAGTACATTTCCTTCAGGTTATGTGTTCAAGGTATACATGAAAGACAAATTAACTTTATGTTTAAACTCAGGTCCTTTTCCCAGGATATCTCATTATGTATATGCAAATATTCCAAAATTCAAAAAAAAAATCTGAAACTCGAAATACTTCTGATCAAAACATTTTAAATAAAGAATACTCACACTGTACTTAGTTTGGTTTGCCACCCCATACATGTACAGAAAGTTGAATGTCGTTTTGCCCAAGAAAGGTACTTTTTTATACTAAATCTATGCAAGTGAAGAGGAAAGAGAGTCTGCTGAATGTGGTCAATGTTTCCATCCAGTTTGAATTGGTTGCGTTCTTATAACTTGTTCTTTCTTAGTGATAACATCTCAGGCAATAGAGGGCTTAGAGGGCAAATTTGCACAGAAAAGTGCCTCCACTCTGCTGTGCAAAGAAACCACAGGTTCCATGTCAATATCTTGCCTCTTATTAGAAGAGAACAAAGCAGATTCAGGATAGTAATTCACCTCTCTTGAAAAATTTAGATCTATAAATTATACTAAAAGTAATACTGTGTGAAAGTGCTTTTATGCTTACCATATAAATAAAAGAGATTATTCTTAATTATTCCATTTTTCAAAGCAGTAAACCATGCTGCAGGTAGACATAGCCAGGCTATATTTAATCTACACATTGGCACTGTTCACCCTTCAGTTATTTTCTAGTTCACTGCTAATCTTTGGATTTCTTTTAAATACCATAATTCTATTTGTTTACTTTTTTCCTATTGCTTTCTATGTGAACATAACACCACCCTGCTTATTTTCTTTAACTGACTTGAGTGGCTTTGTTTGCTATCAGAACAGTCACTGGGTCACTGCTTGAGTGCCACTCTTGTCATGAGGTCAAAACCTCTGCCACTTGAGAGAATCATGTCTTTTTTGTCCCTCTATAGGGGAGAACATGAAGGAAGCCTTCGGATGAAGACAGAGTTACTGGTGCAGATGGATGGGCTGGCGCGCTCAGAAGATCTCGTGTTTGTCTTAGCAGCTTCTAACCTGCCATGGTAAGAAATCAAGAGAGTACATGTTGAATACATTTTCATGAGCCACTAAGTACAGGTGAAGATTTTATAGTGATTGCTTTAGGCAAAGCCTAGTTGTTTGGTTCCAGCCCTGGAAGATTAATTGGAAGGCTTACTGTTCATGGCCCCAGTCCTTGCTATCCGTACCAGCAAGGAATCTGCCTTAATAGAACACAGGCCTGGGCTACCGCTGGCAATATTTAAAATGGACATTTTGAGTTTAAAGCTAAATTATATATAGTCAGTCTCTGTACTCACTGGTACTGCAGCCACAGATTCAACCAACTGCAGATTGAAAATGTTGGGGGGAAATTATGTTTGGATTGAACATGTACAGATTTTTTTCTCTCGTCATCATTTCCTAGACAATATTATCTAACAGTGACTCACCTAGCATTTCCATAGCATTAGGTATTACAGATAATCTTGAGAGAATTTAAAGTATGTAGGTGAATATGCATGAGCTATGTGTGAATGCTGTGCCATTTTATATAAGGGGCTTGAGCATCCTCAAATTTTGGTATCCACAGGGCGTGGAGGTGTGGAACCAATCCCTCTTGGAATCAGAGGGATGATTATACTATGTTAAAATTAAGCAGGGTTTTGGCATGGTACTTTCAAAGGCTTCAAATCTCCAGGTCTCAAAGAATATTCCAGAAATAATGTTTGGATTTTATCAGCATTAAAATTAAACTTTTAAGTTAGGAGGAAAATCTTTTTTTTTTTCATGTTGTACAGTAAACAGAAAGCTAAATAATCTCTAATTGAAAATATAATCTACTCTCAGTGTCTTTTATTCAAACTGCATCTCAGAGTGGTTTAAGAACAATTCCAGAGGTGGAATTGGGAAATAAGAGATGTTGACTAGGGAAAAATAATATCTACTTGGAAAATATATTTTAAAAAATAATTATAGTCCCTTTATAGTTTTAAGAATATTTTCACATACTTTTTTTTTTAAGAGCCACAGGTGAGGCAGGAGACAGATAAAGGAAATGTTGCTTTTCCCATTCTCAGAGGGGGACCAAAGTCAAGAGAGATCAATCTACTTAAAGTCAACAGCAATGTTGTAACTGAGCTGGGACTTGTGACTCTGCCTCTACCTGCCCACCTGCCCTCCCTCCCCATCTCTTTTTCCACATTCAAAGATAAAAAGAGAAAACTCTTTCATAGTATATGCTGATCATCTGGGATCCCGAACAAGAATTCACTGAGAAGAAATCATGGCATTCACATGCAATCTATTGTTTAAAATGTATTCATAATTTAAAATTGGCTCCACCTCCCTATGCATTTATAAGACTTTATTTTGCTCAGGTGTTGAGCAATTGTTTTCAAAATTTAAAAAAAAAAAAAAAAAAAAAACAGAAGAAAGTAAACGTTATTCTCTCAAGTGGCAGAGGCTTTGCCCTCATGACAAGAGTGGTACTCACAGCAGTGACTCAGTGGCTGTAGAACAGGTTCTGTTCCGATAGCAAAAGAAGCCACTCATGTCAGTTAAAGAAAATAAGCAGTGTGGTATTATGTTCACATAGAAAGCAATAGAAAATTTTGAATTTTACATTTTGAAGATGTATCAATATTTACACACAATATTAAGGTGAAGTTAAACAGAGAATTGTCATTTAAATATCAGTTTAAGTAAAAATTACTGTAAGCTATTGTTTTGGACTAAACTCCCGAAAGGAAGGATCTAAACAGACCAGACTAAAAATCAAAATAGTCACCCATGCTAATTCCAAGTCACCAAACTGGAACCAAGCTGGAATCTGCCCTTTTGAGAAATCAAGAGATAGAGATACTAACCCAAATTCCCAAACTAGACAGTTTTGATTGGTATAAGAATGAAATTAATTTGCTTTAATACTTAAAAAAATTGAAGTAAGGGCTGGGGTTGTGGCTCAGCAGTAGAGCGTTCCCCTACCACATGCAAGGCCCTGGGTTCGATCCTCAGCACCACATAAAAATAAATAAACAAAATAAAGTTATTGTATACAACTAAAAAATAAATATTAAAAAAAGAACAAAAACAATTTTAAAAATAATTGAAGTAACATGATATTAACCATTTGCTTTCCTATTGTTCTGCTCCCCATCTCTGCTTTACAAAAAGAAACAAAAAAAAATGTGATTTTGAAATGATCAATCCACTTTTCATTCTTTGTTTCTGCTTTCTTCAATCTTAGTCTATAAAAATCAGCCCCTTCGGCTGAGCTCACTGGAACACTTACTATATTTTATGATATGTTACCTGATTCTGGAATCTCAAAGCCAATTAAGATCTTTAAACTAAATTTATTATAATTGATAAATGAGATTTGATGAATGGAATCCTTTAGGGAAGGAATCTCCTTCATCCATTTGAGATGGGATTGAACATAACCACTTTACTAAGCCTCAGGGTGACCGTGAGAGTCCACTGGGATGGGTATGTTTCGAAAATGTCTTTTTGCAGTTGAGTTACTGAACTGGTACCAAACACATTTGCACTTTGTAATTGGTTCTCTTCCATCTCTTTTAATCTAAAACAGACTTCACTCCCCATGTGCCATTTGCCATTGGCTTGTTGAATGCTAGGGAGATTGTCCTGCAGAATGTCCACACTTCCTAGATTTGGCTCATTGAATCCTCATGGTAGTAGTTAGCTGTTCTTCTTATCCCTGTAATTACTCTAGACTAAAAACTAGATTGATTAGATTCAGCATTAATAGGCTTTTTTGGGCAAACCTACTTCATGGGCAACACAGTGTACATCACATTGCGTCTGTCCAGAGTTCTGTAATGGCTGGTTCCTCCACTTTTGGCTTTGCTGAGACTGGCCTGGGGTCACAGGTATGTTCATCTGGCTTCTCTGCTATACATTCCTATTGATGATTCAGTATCCACTGATGGTCTTTGTCAGAATCCATTATTTCACTCTGGATGTGATTCTGTTATCCCTTCTGCTGGATAGGTGGAACTATTCTCTACAACAAGAACTTCCCCTCATCAGCAGGGTTACTTGATTATCTTGCAGTATAGTTCATACTAGAAAAGCAGCATCATTCCTCTTTGATTTTTAGAGCTTCAAGGTGATACCTTAGCTCAGTGACCAATGGATCAGCCATAAGCCTCTCCTTCCCTCCCTCCCTCTGTGACCAATGGATCAGCCATAAGCCTCTCCTTCCCTCCCTCCCTCTGTTATCACTATGATTTCATGGCTTGCATGGTATAACTCCATTAGTTTTGTGAGTTTTAAAAAAAACTTTATTGACCTATAACTCACATACTGCACAATTCACCCATTTAAAGGGAACAGTCTAATGGTGTTAAGTACAACCACATCATATGTTGTGAGAAATGCAAAATTAGATGATTTTTGTCTTTGTATGAATGTCATTGAGTGTACTACACAAACCTAGGTCAATCATTCAGTGTGGCTCTGGATGCAATTGGGAGACCTGGCAAATGAGAGATGTATATGGCGACTATCTATGAAACAACACACTACTTTCAGCAAAGTTTAAAAAAAAAAGTAGAAGGAATAAACTCGAAAATAATAACAACAAGTATAGAGCCATGCACAGTGGCGCACAAGTTCAAAGCCGTGATTCTCCTGCCTCAGCAACTTGGCGAGGCCTTAAACATCTCAGTGAGACCTTGTCTCTAAATGAAACACAAAAGGGCTGAGGATGTGACTCAGTGGTTAAGCACCCCTGGGTTCAATCCCCAGTACCAAGAAAGTATAGAATGTTAAATACGTAAATCAGTAAATTTATTATCATTAGCAAGTATTGACTACTGTTTTTAATATTACGTGCTCTATTTTATATGACTGGCAATGGAGTAGGCTTGTCTACACCGGCATCACCATAAGCACATGAGTATTGAATCACACGATAATATGATGACATCACGAGGCAGTGGGAATTTTCAGCTCAATTACACCCTCCTGGGGCCACTGTCATACGTGCAGCCCACCATTGTCTGAAACGTCATTATGTGGTGCTTGGCTATGGTGTATTTATAGGATTTTTAAAACCATTACCACAATCAGTTTTAAACCAAGTTTTCTTTGCCCCTAAAAGGAACTCTACCCATTAGCCATTGCCCCATTCTTCCTCAACCCCCAGGACTAAGCAACCACCAATCTATTTTCTGTCTCTATAGATTTGCCTATTTTATACTCATGCATGGAATTATTGGGTCATGTGGTAACTATGTTTAATCATTTGAGGAACTGCAGACTGTTTCCAAAGTGGCTGCACCATTTCACATTCCCCGTTGCAATGGATGAGGATTCCAATTTCTCCCCATCCTCATGAATGCATGTTATTTTCTGTCTTTTTGAGTATAGTACAGTCATCCAAGTGGATTAAAAGTGGTATCTTGTGCTTTTGATTTCATTATTTCCATGATGACTAATGGCATTGAGCATCTTTTCATGTAGTTATTGGTCAATTGCACATCTTCTTTGGAGAAATGTTTTTTTTTTTCAAATTTTTTATTTATGTAAAAATTTCTTTCTTTCTTTCTTTCTTTGAGTAAATATACTCTGGATACAAGTCCTCTACCAGATATATGATTTGTAAGTATTTTCTCCCAGCCATGGCCATGAGTTCCCTCCCTCTGTCAACCTAAATAACATACAAGAAAAATTCAGCAAAGATTAGTAAGTTTATTTGGGAGCAGTAGCACTCTGCAGTAGGAGCACATAGTCAACTATGTGCATATGTGAAATTCCAAGGAGTTGAGGCAAGGGGAAGTTTATAAAGGCACAGGAGGAGGATTACACCATATCAGGATACAAGAATCCTTGGCCACAGGATTTATAAGACTGCTCAAAGGGGCTGGAACTGTAGCTCAGTGGTAGAGTACTTGCCTAACATGTGTGAGGCACCGAGTTCTATCCTTAGCACTGCATAAAAATAAATAAATAAAATATATTTTTAAAAGAGTGTTCAAGGATCAATAACAAGGGTGGTGTCAGTTCAAGATTGAACAGTCAGTTGCTGGCGGATGTCCTTGCAGAAGTGTTCTTTGTGTAAGGTTGGGTGGCCTTTGGGCAAGGTTCTGGTTCTGACATCTTTTGTGAATATTTCTTGGTGTCAGGCACACAGGCACGAGATCACTTCCTCCAAAACTTCCTGGCTTTATTTATTTCTTCTTTGTTAGGACTTGACATGAGTGACTTCATTTTCACGGTGATAAGTCTCCCCACCTACCCTTTTTTCCTGTTCTCCCTCTTCCCCTTCCTCTTGCCTCCCTTTTCCCCTTAGTTTCTGAACTTTTTTTTTAAGAGAGAGAGAGAGAGATTTTTTTTAATATTTATTTTTTAGTTTTCGGCGGACACAACATCTTTGTTTGTATGTGGTGCTGAGGATTGAACCCGGGCCGCACACATGCCAGGCGAGCGCGCTACCGCTTGAGCCACAACCCCAGCCCCTCTGAACTTTTTTGTTGTTCTATTTCTTTCTGCTTTTGCTGAACTTCCAGTGTCTTCCCCACTCCCCCAGCTGGGGCTTTTCAGAGGACCTGTCCTGGGTTATTCCACGGCAGCATTGTCTAATAGAAATGGGATTCAAGACGCGTGTACACTTCACATTTTATAGTGGCCACACGAATAGAAAAGTGAAAACATTTTACTTAGCTCAGTATATCCAAAATATCAATTTAATTATGTAATAAATATAGACATTGTTGCCATATTTTACTTTTTTGTTTTCCATACTAAATCTTTGATATCTGGTGTATATTTTATACTTTGAACATGTTTGAGTTTGGCCTAGCCACTCTTCAAGTACCAAATAGCCACATGTGGCTGGTGACGAGCCCAGCAAAGAGTGGGGCTCTAGAGACTAACTTGTTTGCCCCCATGCTGCTGGGGCAGAAATTAATGCCTCCCAATATTTATTATAACCTTTTAATTTAACAATAGAACCCCAATTTGGGGTATTTCCCATTCAGATATAAGATTATATCTGAATATAATATGTGAACCTTTTTTCTAATTGTGAAAAGTTTAGTTCTGAACAGTATTACTAAAATTAATGATCACTGTGTGCACATATATATACTATAAGTTTTGTGTATATATCTTGAGTTCCTCAGTTTAATTTAAATGTTATCATGAGTGTCATGACAGTAACTTTCTTTCTTTTTTTTTTTTTTTTTGGNGGACCCAGTCACAGGAGGTCCCCATACTTTTTTTTTTTTTTTTTTTTTTTTTGGTACTGGGGATTGAACCCAAGGGCACATAACCAACCGAGCCACATTCCAAGCCCTTTTAAAATTTTTTATTTAGAGACAGAGTTTTGCTAAGTTGCTTAGGGTCTTACTAAGTCGCTGAGGCTGCCTTTGACCTTATGATCCTCCTGCCTCAGGCTCCCATGCCACTGGGATTTCAGGCATGGGCCACCATCTCCAGCTGACAGTAACATTCTGATGAGGAAAATGGTACAAACCTGGCCTAATTGAGAGGAAGAGCTAAGGTGGGCTTTGTCAACCTCTGCATGGCTTCATGACAAAGATAACTCTTTGTCATGAAGGCTGTCCTGTGATTGTAGAATGTGTAGAAATGTCCCCGGATTCTACCCACTAGAAGCTCCCTAGGTTGTGACAACCAAGATACGTCACCAGACATTACCAGGTCCCTGATGGAAAAATCGCCCCAGTTGGTAATCATTGAACTCGTGAAAAGAATTACCAGGAAGTACATAGAGGAAAGTTGTCACAAGTTTCACAGCTAAACTTTCAAGTTTTTTAAAGAATCCCATTAAATAACTGAAGCTGGTTTTCTTAAGCAAAATTCAACATGTTATACAAATTGTTCTATCTTGATTTTTTCTCTTAATACAATATCAAAATATTTTGGAGATGGTTCCAGATAAGTGCACAAGTTCTTCCTTACTCCATTGATGGCTGCATCGTGCTCCATTTTGTGTATATGATAATTTATCTCATTAGTTACCTAATAATGGGCATCTGGCTTATTCCTACTCTTTTGCTCTTAAAGAAAATTCTTCAGTGTGTAAGTGTGCATATCACTTTGTGTATTTGCCAGTCTTTGGGGTAGATTTCTGAAAGTAGAATTTCTGGGCCAAGGGTTAATGTGTATGAAATTATGGTAGAGGCTGCCAAATTTCTCTCCGTAGAGGTTGTACAGTTTTGCATTCCCACTAGTGTCCTTCTTTCATTACTTAACTTTATAGTAAGAACATTTCCAATGTCTTTAAATAATCCTTGAAAATTGGATTTTGTAATGGCTGCCCAAAATCCCCACAAGTGAATATACCATAATTTAGTTAATCATTCCTTTCCTGCTGAAAATATATGATACTCCCAAACTTTATTATAAATAACACTGAAATGAACTTCCTTGCATAAAAACCTTTGAATAAAGTCCTGGCTGTTTTCTTAGGATAGACATTGGGAAGTTAGATTACCCATCAAAGGGTCTAGATTATTTTAAAAATATCTCTTGGGACATATTGCCAAAGTCCTTCTCTAAGGAAAGATTTTATGAAGAACAGATATGCTTTATCAAGAATATAGAAACAGACTATTTCTTGGCTTCAGGGTCTTAGATGGGGGGAGAGACTTACCTGATTCAAGTAGCCTGTCCTGCAGGAAAATAACCAGACCGTATCAAGTATGTAAAGACCCAGCCCTAAAATCCCAAAGGAAATACTTCCCATCCATACTGGTTCTTATCTGTAGCCCCTTGGAGGACACTAGGCTCTCCTTCCCTGCTTGCTTACTTGCTGTTGTCCCTGGAGATAACCATTCTGTCTCAAAGGGGCAGCCGTTTCTCCTGTTCTCTGCAGTGAGATGGTGCATGGCCTTTTTCTCTTCTGAGTAGAATCCTCCCACGTCTGCAGCATTTCAGAGAGGGCAAGGAGGCAAGAAATAACAGCTCATCTGTGTCATCTGATGTGTAAATAAGCAATAAGAGACATAACAAATGTTGCATCTTTAATATTACCACTTAAAGTAATAACCACGTAAGGGATTTAGTGAGCACAATTAGGGCTAATTTGACCAGCCTTGATTGTTGAATATTCACAAACTCAGGCCTGGGAGTCCAGAGGGAAACCAAGTACTGAATAGGCCATTAAGGCAAATGCCATCTTTAGATGTCTATTTAACTCTCGGGTAGTTTGTACAAATAAGGTGTGAAGCATGGTAGCAATGGAAAAGAGCTAGAAACTTCAGGAACACTCTTAAAAATCAGATACTTGGTATGACCAAGTACTGGATCAAAAAACCAAAAGAGAACTTTCTTCTAACTTTTAGGAGAAAGTATAAGAGCCAAGAGATAACTGCACTGGGAGTGGAATTGTCTTGGTGTGTTTGGGGGAACATTGGGGAGCAGTGGCCTCCCGACCCTGACTTCTACTTACTTACTGCCTGACTTCTACTTACTCACTATTCAGTCAGATTTGAAGCACCACAAGGAATATCGCCAACCTGGCTGCCTTTCTCTCACCTGTGTAAACTGGCCTAGGAACTCCCTCCTTGCTAACATATTTCCTTGCTAAGACATGCCTGCAATCGGAGACATCAGTAGACAGAACCCTGGTCCTTTCCACAATCACCAGGCTTTTCTGGGCTCCAGGGAGAAGCTGTGCCTTCTTAGGTCCTACCTGTTAGTCTTGAGCCTTGACTGAATCAACAGTCTCCAAGTGTGGTCGGTAAGCACCGTGCCGAAACAGGGTCTACCCATCTGTTACGTTCTAGAGATGCCAACCGCAAAAGTTCAGCTGGCTTCCCTCAACCCATGGCTGTGTGTCTTCAAGATGCCACTGTGCATTGTGACTCTCCCAAAATGAGAAAGGACAAAGCAGTACTTTTCACACCTCACACTTATTTGACCCCAAATCCTTCATTATGGACCAACTCACAAGGCCAGTGCTCCTTTACAACCCTTTGGGGGTCATGGATTTACATTAATGTTCCCTGGCCTGATGGAAGCGTCTGTTGCTACAGTTGCTTTCAGTCCTTGACCAAGGTTTCATCTTTTGCAGCATTTTTGTGCTTACAGTGGTCAGATTGTTTTTCTGGAAATTGTCCCACCATCACATCAAGTCCATGATCTTCTATGTATGGCTCCAGGTGTTACTGATACTACCAGGACAAAGGAGTGGCAGGATGTGGGAGGTCCAGTGGGGCAGCAGATGACCCCGGCCCCATTCACTCCTTGCTCAGTTTGTTTGATTCCATCAGATCCAAATAGCTTCCTAACTGGCCTACTCTGACATCGCTTTTTCTTCTTAATAGGATGCAGACTGATGTGTGAACCATAAATTAAAAAAAAAAAACTTTAAAAATTATAAAATTTCTCAAGTCTTTGATAGAAAATTTGAGAACTAATAAAAAAAAATACTCATAATTTCACCATGACAAGCCTTATTGTGTTTGTGTTCTATACTTCTGGAGAAAATGGTTTGGTTAGTTGTTTTTATTGCCTGTGTATCCTTCTGTGGTAACTTCGTTTTCCCAAGAGGGAAAATGTTTTATTGTTCCAACTATTTATTAAAGTAAAACATATTCATTATGTATGTTAGTATTTTTTTTTGAAAGTGAGTAGTCCTGTAACTATGCCCTGAGAATAATATAAATCTTTCCATACTCTTTTTGGTGTGTGCATGGATGTGTGTAGAATACATATCCACTAACAAAAATGTGATTGTGCTGTGTGTGGATAGAATAGTGCTCTCTGGATGGTTTTTTTTTTTTTCTAGGCTTGAGATATTGTGGACAACTCTGAAAACCTACTTAATCCCACATAGAATTTCACTGTATGATGGCATCAGAATTTATTTGAATTTACTTTTTCTGGAAGGTTTTAATATGGTTTGCATCTGATAAACCTATTCCTCCCTGTTCCCACGTCTCAACCCTCAGCTTGGTCCCATGATGCTCCAAAGCGGATGAGGGTTGCCTTTGGTGTTGGAATGGATTAGAGCAGGTATTATAGAAAGGTTTTCTATCTGCCAGATCTCCTTTTCCTGGTCTTATGGCAAGGGGGAACAGTTCTTTTCTTGGGATATTTTTATCTGAGTTCCAAGTTATATGTTTCTCCAGCACATATTAGGGATGTTTTAAAAAACAAAACAAAACAAAACAAACAAACAAAAAAAGACCAGGGCCCTCACTGCCAAGTCGTTTCTTAAGTGCCAAGGTCCTTGACCTCTTTTCACCTTCTATTGTCTCCCTCTGTTATTTGTGTGCAATATCCAGGGATTTTAGTTGTCTGCAGATGGACTAGAGCTTCCGGAAGGGACCCCTCTGTCATGTCCAGAAGTGAAAGTCTTTTTTTCATATTTTGAATTTCCTCTTTTACCTCTTCATGCGTTTTAAATATAGCTTATTTTATACTCTGCACTGGTGGAGTGCATTTCCATTGTTGGTTTTTTTCTGTTGACTCTCATTTGTGGTGGTGGTTGTGTGTGTTGTCATTTTGGATGGTGAACTCACTTTAATGAAGTGGACTCTCCTCCTGTCCCTTATGGAGGTCAGTTTTTTGGACTGTGTCAGTGTTAGAACCACTTTAAGCTAATTTCTCAGCTTCAGACCTTTTGGACCATGGCAATGCCGGCAGGTCTGAGATGCTTGACCCTCCGAGAAGCCTTCCCAGCCCAAGGCCAGTTTCCCTGATGCCTTCCATTGCTAATGGGGAGATGTCCTTTCATGGCAGGCCTGTGCCTTCCTGGGCTTTTGCTTTATATGGTGGCTTTGACTCCACTTCCCATCTTAAATTGGCCCAAGGCCTTCTAAGCCTTTGAAACTAAACCCATTTTTTTTTTTTTGTAATCACGAGGCAAACGTCTCCAAATCAGCCATAGCTTCAACATCAACTGCTCAATTCTGATTTTCTGCTTCTTCATTTTTGGCCCTTGAGAATTTGGGCCCTGCCTCCTGTGGGCTCAATTGTGCATTGAAAATGTGTTTCCTATAATTAACTGAGCTTTGCAGGGGACTTTATAATGAGGGATTTATTTTTTATTTTTATTTTTAGCACCAGGGATTGCACCCAGGGGCACTTAACCACTGAGACACATCCTAATCCCCTTTTTATATTTTGTTTAGAGACGGGATCTTGAAGAGTTGCTTAGGGCCTTGCTAAGTTGCTGACTTTGAACTTGAGATTCTCCTGCCTCAGCCCCCCTAGCTGCTGGGATGATAGGCCTAATGGGGGATTTATGGGTATCTAGTTCACCTTTTTACTGGAAACAAAGCCTTCAAATGTTTTTCCCTCAATTATTGGGAATAAATTTTCTGGCAACAGTAACTGGGGAAACTATCTTTATAATTGATATTGTAGTAATGGGAAATCATTTGCATTCTTCATCACACAAAAACAATGCTATTAACCCATGCATCACTGGCCACACCTGCGCTGATTGCTCCAGACTCTCCTAGATTCCCTTGTCCTGTGTTATGAGCTCACTGCTCAGAGTGGGAAGGGAGGCTCCGAGTTTGCGTCTTTCAGATTGTCTTCAGAAGCACTGCCCAGCCAGCTGCGTTGGATGGATCATCTCAGAGTCTCATTGTTTCTATGATTTTCACTAAAGACGAAAATACAGTGTTTTATTCCCATTGCCCAAGCTGATGCGGCTTTTCTTCATTCATTGGAACTGAGGATGATTAGGAAGTGCTGCCAATCTCCAGCCAAGGATATTCACCTTCGTAAAAAACTCCAGGACTTGAGGAAGCTGGCCATTCTATAAAACGCCAGCAGCCCTGCATCTAAAGTTCATCATCCATCCCTCTAAAATACTTCTTGAGCCATCATTGAGTGTGCTGCCTGGTGGAGAGACGGGGAGTCCAAGACAAATGGTCCTGGATCCTTGGCCTTTGGAAACTGATCAGATGAGACAATGCCTGAGATGTGAACACAAATAACTATGAGCTACCGATATAGCCAACACCTATATCGGTACAGATAATACGTAACATAAAATTATACAGAAAGAGCAATTTTTGATGACAGACATTAAAATAAACCAAAATCATTTTACTGGGTACAAAGCACTTGCTCTGGGCCTTAATAAAAATGATTACAATTTGGATAGATGACAAAGTGGAAGTTACATAGAAAGAAAATAGCATGAGTCAGAACTAGGATGGCAAAAATTAGATTCAGGGACCAGCAAGCAAATCAGTTTAGCCCAAGTGGGAAATGCAGCAGCAGAGGTCTGCCCCCGCAGGCCCACTGTGGAAGACAGAGGAACCCTCAATGCTGGCTCCCTGTTATCTACCAAAGAATGTTCCAGTCTTTAATCTGTTCTCCGAGAATTGCATGGCCACCCATTTCTTTCTATTTATGAATGGGCTGCAAATAATTTGGTTACAAAACTGCAGTTTTTCTCTTACCATGCTGAACTAGTTTGATTGTTTGTTTCGTACCAGGGATTGAACCTAGGGCACCTAACCACTGAGCCACATCCCCAGGGATCCCCCACCCCAGACCTTTTTTTTAAAGATGTTGAGACAGGGTCTCACTAAGTTGCTGAGGCTGACTTTGAACTTGTGATCCTCCTGCCTCAACCTCCTGACGCGGGGATTACAGGCATGCATCACCACTCCTGGCTTGAGCTAGTCTAATTTAATATATTTTAACTATTGAGGGAAGTAACTTCAGTTATATTTGGTTTCTAAATTCCAGGAACTGCATGGTCCAGCAGGGAAGACAGGCTAAGGGCTGAGGAAGGTACCTGAAGGTTTGGTGCAGGTGCTCAAATGGTCCATGTAGGCTGTTGATGTTGCCGGAAATGTTGCACCTTTTACCCAGCAGTGGGCAGAGGCCCAGTGGCCAGGCTCTGAGGTGTGGGAGCCTCGCTGTGTCACGCATGTTCTATCTCTCATGCTCGCCAGTGGTCCTGACCTCTCAGTGATGGAAGGGCCAAGAAGAAGGGAGTCACGAGAACAGAATAACTAGTGTAAAAATCAAAGTGCTGGAACCAAGGGGAGTATTTTCTGGTTGCCACAAGTTACATTTTTTATATAAATATATTGGCATAAAGAATGATTCCTGGGTACATTCCATTTGTCCTTTATTTCCTCCCTTTTATGATTGTATTATTATTGATGTCATTAAAAGTGCATTCATCAGGCCTGGCTGTCAGAGAGTTGCACTTATTTTGTGCCCACAAGCAGTTTTGAGGTGAATCTCTTGCTTTAGGGCATTAGTTGATCAATACAGGCATCTATGGTGAGGGATTGTTTTCCCACCTCCCTCTGCACAACTTGATGCTCCTAGGCCATTCTGGTCTTCCTGTGAAGAAGTCGCTCTGCAGCGGGTGGAGACAAGAAGTGGGTGCTGTCCATGCTGATGCTCGTACCTTCAAATACGTCATTCTGTCAATTTCATCTCCTTGCAGAACAGGTCTTCCAGGGCCTTTTTACCAGCTTCAAATTGAACTTCAAATTGTCCTCTGCACTTACTGTTCCTGTTATTGAAGAAACAAACTTGAACTGTATTTTCTTTCTAAATTTGAAATTTGGAGTGGTGCTTGTTCCAGGAACCCTATGGGAGAGCAGGGCAGACTGGAGTTTTGGGGTCTGAGGCAGGTACCTGGAGTTTTGACACAGATGCTCAGGTGTAAGGCTTTGGGGTACATGTAAATTGTTGATGTGGCTGGGGGATGCTACATTTTATCCAGCTGTGGGCAGAGGCCCAGTGGGCCAGGCTCTGAGGTCTGTGAGCCTTCACTGTGTTTCATGTGTAGAGATCCTGGGCTCTCACCTCACCATCCTGAAGATTTCATTTTTCTCTTTTTGTGTCAGACCCTCTGGACTTTGAATCCCAGATAGCCTTTTTCTTTGCTTTTGTAGGTTATGCTACTTCCAAAACCCTTCAGTATTGTTTTGGGTGTTTCAGGAGCAAGTAGAGGTGACTGTGCTCACTGTCCCTCAAGTTTAAGTGCAATCTTAAAATTCATCACCAATGAAGTGTTTCCATTCCAACCTTTATAGCACAGATGGCCTTCTGTTGGAACAGCCTTCGGTTGAAGGACAACGGATCTATTTTGATTATGTGCAGGGGTGATTTTCAGTATATTGAAAAGCCAGTGTGGTAGGGGTACTGACCAATCCAAAGCGATGGCATCTCTCTTGGTGTCTGCGTGTGAACAAGGAGGAGGCATTTGAAGCAAAGACATACATGTTGTGAATTGGACAAGGTCATGAATGTTCTGCTGTGAAGCATAGTTTTTTCTTCTTCTTGAGCATAAATGTTGGCCTTGGGAGAGGGAAAATGGTGAGGGGAAGAGATGCCTGGATCCTGATGTGGGATGAGTTCCAACAGGGTAAAGCTGATAAAAAAAAAAACCCAAATGCAGAAAAGACATAGGTCACGTTACTGCTGGGCTGTAGATTCTCTAGTCAGGGTGGGAGGGCTAACAGGTAAAGAACAGACACAATCTCTAAGGAATCTGCTCACTGTGATTTAGGGTTCAGATATGCTCCCTGAAAGTATGTTTCACTCTTCTAGTTTAAAGGAAAATATCATGACATAGGTTCAGAATGAGAGTAAGAAAAATAGAAGGGAATGGACATGCTCAGTGTTTTTGTGAATGACAAACATCTAGTGATGATGTTTCCATTGTTACTCTTTATCAAAGGATCAACACACAGGCATTCCCTAGTATGTAAATCAGAAAACCTGCCCTTTTAGGAGCTTGACATTTTAATATATAAAGAGTTCATAGGAGCCGGATGTGGTGGCACAGGCCTGTAATCCCAGTAACTTGGTAGGCTGAGGTAGGAGGATCTCAAGTTAGAGGACAGCCTTGGAAACTTAATAAAACCTGTCTCAAAATAAAAAATAAAAAGTTCAGTGGTAGAGCACCCCTGGGTTCAATCCTCACAACCAGGGATGGGCCGGGGGAGTTCACAGACTCAACCTCAGAATTAACTATTAATAATAGAAATGCTAATCCACAGTGTCCAGATAGTTCCATTTAACAAGAAGAAGTTTTAATTTACATAATAGTGCCATACAATTCCATAATGATTCCAAATAATATATTTGGAATGATAAAAAATTAAATTACTACTTTTAACCTCTCATGGGATAATTGCTTCAAATACAGCTCATTAACAGGTGTTCAAACGACTGGTTAAAAGAGGATGGGAACTGGGTATTCACATGGACCCAAAGTCTCATATGTAGAATCCTTAAGTCTTTCCAGGAGAAGATGCCTCCTTCATCAGGGAGAGCCTCACCGTCACCAGATGACATCGGTTACTAGAACCTCCGTCACTAACAAAGTGACATGCACTTATGAATAAACGCATCACTAAAAAATATGCTTGCCAAAAATGTTTACCCTGAATCTAACTAAGCTTGTATATCTGACTTCCCTCTTAGAGGACAGTGACAGAGGAATCATTTACAGGACACCATGAGGAAAATACCAGACAAAACCAGAATGTGAGACCTACTACAATTAGCCTGATCTTTTTAAAAAGAGACCAGGGCAAAGAGACTGGTTTAGAGTTAAAGAGATTTAAAAGACATAACCATAAGCAGTACATGTTCTTTGGATTTAGGTTGGAGAAACTATAAAAGATATTTCTGGAATGACTGGAGAAATCTGAATATGGACTGAGCAATAGACACATTATGGAATCAGTGTCAATTTTGCCGGATGTTAACTATGTACCTATGTGAGAAAATGTCCTTTTTCTGAGAAATGCATCCTAAATAATTTTGGGATGGTATTTCTTGATGTAATTTACTTTGAAATAATTTATCAAGAATACACAGGTATATGAAGCAGATATGCCAAAATGTAAACTGTTGTGGAATCAAGATGGTGGGTATATAGATATTCCTTGTTTTACTTTACTTTTTTATTTTCTTGTAAATCTCATATTAAGAAGTTAGGGAAATGGTTTGAAAATGCAAAATTACATAAACCTGGCCCAACAGAAGCAGGAGTGAGAATCTCAAAGGGCCATGTCGGCATTGGGCATCCAGGAAGGAGCATATTGGTGCTGAGTTCACCAGAGCACTGGGGTGAGATGGCTGTTCACTCCAGAATGGGTGAGACTTGGGGAAGAGTTACTGTACTTCCCAGAGTGCCCAAATTATTGTCAGAAATAATGTGCTCACTGGCAAGACCAGGTTTAATAATTCATGTTCCAACTGCAATTTAGTTGTTAGTTGCCCTACACTGTCACCTAAAATTACCTCCTTTACATGGGAAGTTTTAAAATTTCTACCTTTGTTCCTCCTTCCCTCCTTCCCCATTTCCCTCTTTCTTTTTTATTTTTCTTTCTTTCTACTTCCTTTATTTATCTGTATCTCATTTTTCTTCCTTCTCTTTTTTTTTCTTCCTTTCACTGTTCTCTCTCCAAACACGATATAATTGTCCTATCCACTCAGGCACAGATGTAAAGTGACAGTTAAAATGCAAAATTGCTTCCTGCAGTGCTAAATTGTTCAGAAAATATGGTTGTCACAGCAGGGCCCAGTGAAACATGCCTATAATCCCAGTGGCTTGGGAGGCTGAGGCAGGAGGATGGCAAGTTCAAAGCCAGCCTCAGTAACTTAGTGATACCCTGAGCAACTTAGTGAAACCCTAAACAATTTAGCAAGACCCTGACTCAAAATAAAAAATAAAAAAGGGCAGGGGTGTGGCTCGATGGTTAAGCACCCCAGGCTCAATCCCCAGTACCAAAAAGGAAAAAAATTAAAAAATCAATAAATAATAACAGCAAAAAGCAGAAATTATAGTTGTTGCTTAAGAAGTGTATTTGCCGCCCTGCCTAGTTCCTCTGTTTCTGTGGCAATTTCAGGGAGCTGGACTGTGCCATGCTACGTCGTCTGGAGAAGAGGATTTTGGTTGATCTCCCCAGCCGAGAGGCCAGGCAGGCCATGATCCACCACTGGCTGCCCCCCGTGAGCAAGAGCAGAGCCCTGGAGCTACGCACAGAGCTGGAGTACAGCAAGCTGAGCCAGGTGGGCAGCCCTTGTGTTGGTTGAGGGTCCAACACGTACATGACAGTCTAAGACAGGGTCACAGAAGGAGCTGCTTTCTTGAGACACTTAGAAAAGATCCAAACTGCCCCACAATGCAGTGGGCCTTTTCTTCATGGAAAAATCAGCTCCTTGTTACCTGGGAACATTCAAACAGAAGTAATTCAAGCTGGTGGAAATAGCATGACATTTGGACAGAGGTAATCTATGGTCAAATCCAGGCCCTGCTACTTATTAGCTGTGACCTCAGGGAAGTCACTTACTCTGGAACTTCAATGTCTCCGTCTGTAAAATGGTTATCAGACAAGCCACAGAGGATGATTAAATGAGTCTTTCCAAACAGACAAGTTCTGGGTACATGTTGTTTTCCCCCCATTGTTAACCATTCTCAGTTTTGTAACCATGTTACCTGCTTTGGGTGGATATTTGAACATAATGTTCTCTGAGGTTCCTCAAAGGCAGGAATCATAAAATTTACAAGAACAAAAATGCCTACCAAATTTGACTATCCTTGGATTTGGGCCCAAGGGCCGCGTTAGACTAGCTTGGTGGCCCAGTCCTCTGCCAGCTCTTACAGTGTATTTGGATGGTGTTAGGAAGCTGTTGCCCAGCTGTTGAGGTTATCCAGACATTGTAGAAGCATCTTTTCCTCGAGCATTACCACCCAGGACTCTGTGTACAGTGTTTGCCCAGGGATGGTGGGTCCCGCCTGTCAGACCATAACTGCCACCCGCATTTTGCCTGCTGACAAATGTTTCAGGAGACTGAGGGTTACTCTGGCTCAGACATTAAGCTGGTCTGCAGGGAAGCAGCCATGAGGCCTGTGAGGAAGATCTTCAGTATACTTGAAAATCACCATTCAGGTATGACTGGGAAAACAGTGAAGGTGATCTGTCAGAGAAATGTCTGTTTAAAATTCCAACTCTCACCAGCAGATGGAGCTAGGTGCCTGTTTTTGGTGGCCTTCTTCACTTGTAGCAGGCTCTGGTGAAATCATCCCCTGCACTCAACATCTCCTTGGGTGCCTAGTGTGGGGTCTGCTTTGCCCACTGATGATAAACTTCTTAGGCCTTGGGCTATTACTTCTCTGGCACACACTGATGTTGGAATGGAGCCACTTGAGGCACTGTATAAATATTAAATAATACTTTGATAGCAATACATTTAAGTCACTATTTGGGGGGGATGTCTGGACTTTAGGAGCTAAGGTAGTTGCACATTAGAGACTTTCTTCCACTGTCCTATTTAGTCTTGCTGTACTGCATTAACCATTAAGAATGCTGCAGTATGCATGGTCTTGAAAGAAGGTCTACTAGCCTTTTCAAGAGCCTCAGTGCCGTGAGGTTGACAGTTGTGCTGTTGCTATTGTCTTCATCTAGAGAGCACCCATTTTCCTGGGATCCAGTTGGAAACAGTGACCACTGCCGACTTTCTGGATGTGCTGGCTCATACCAAACCTTCAGCAAAGAACCTCACTCCGAGATACTTGGCTTGGCAAAGAGAGTTTGAGTCTGTTTGAAACCACACTTATCCTGACCTGGCCGCAGAGGTAACTGCAGAGGTCCTCTAGGTTATTAATACAAGTGGGAAAAGAACATCATGATTAGAACAGAAAAGGGAGATTATTCTTGAACACTGGATTAATTTGGACAACTGTTATTGTTTTGGAAATATGAGACATGTTCATTAATTTTTCATCATAGATGTCAGCAAAGTATTGAAGATTTCAATTACATGTATATGTGCTATTAGGTCAGGCAATGGAGACTTTTCTCACAATTAGACTCCATAAAATTTTGATGAACAATATCCTGTAGCATTGCTCGTTTTGAACTGGGATCTTCATTTTGAAGAGAAAGATTTTCTAAGTATTCATTTTTATTTTTTTCTTGCAACACATTCCTAAGTCTGCCAGATACTCATCAGTATTCTTTTCTAAATGGCCAATCAGGTCAACTTTCAATTCCCTCATTACTCCCTTGGTCCCTGCTAGTCTTAGGGCAACTGCACCTTGGTAAGTAGATTTGCACCTAATCCCCATTTTCAGCCCTGTGTTCCATCCTGGCCTATAATCATGCCCATTGTCCCCAAGGCCTTAACTTGCATGGATCCATGTTTCTAGAGTATAATGGAAAACCTCCACACTGCTGCCTTGCCCAGGGGTGGGTGGTCATCTGGCTGCTCAGCAGGGAAGGGTTTCTGGGACTCCAACAAATACATTTATCAGCTTTTAGCCAATTCCTCACCTTTCAACCTGCTTTCAACCTCTCTTCCTTGCTATCTGTTGCCTCCAAGACGAGTCTTTGAGTTTGTTCCACTGGATACATTTTAGTTGTATTTTCTTTGTGCTGATTTTAATGATCAATACCCCGTCTACCTTCCATTATTCAAATTATCATCTTTTTATTCACAGACGTCTGACATTCTGTTGTTGGTTGATCTTGTGAGTTTATAACTTCTTTATTTATTTTCTCATATTTTACTGGGGCTTTGAGAAAGACCAACTAATACATATTTATGTGTCATGTACTATAGAGTCTATCTAGTTATTTTTTGGAAAGTGGATTGAAAGTGTCTCAGCTACTTGTGAGGCGGAGGCAGGGAGATTTTGAGTTCAGGGCCAGGCTCAGCGACCTAGCAACATTCTGTCTCAACAAACAAATACACACACACACACACACACACACACACACATATCTAAATTTATATAGGAAGTTGGCTATTGGCGAAAAATGACTTTATCCGTGTGTGCTATTTTCTTCTAAAGCAAGAGGTCATGACTCAAACACCCACAGAAACAATGAACTTGATACCCAATGAGTAAAATAAGCTGAGTGTGGTTCTTCAAGACAGACGGGGGTCTGGAGAACTGGGGATGAAGGAGACTGTGAAGGGCACAGCAATGAATGATTCAACCTCAGATGAATGTGGGAATTTGGTCCAACATTGCCAGATCTTCTAATCTTCATAGAGAACCCAGTAATTGATTTGCACTTGAATCTCTTGATTCTCAAATGTCAACAACTAAGGTTGACCACCTGCCTGTACAACTCACATTCACTCCCACACTTCATTCCCATCAGAAGCCTTATCCGATGCACCTGGGATTATCTGGAATTACCAGATTATCCCACCCCTCCCTTTTATTGGTTTTAGTTGTCATCATATGAATCTCTCATTATAGTAGGTAGTTGTGTATTTGTGCATGTATTTTGTTGCCCATTTACCCTCCTCAAATATAAGCCTTGACTGTGGTACTTTCTGGGCTGCTATTGAATGAACATTTTTTTTTTAAATGGCATAGGTCAAAGCTATCTGAGCAGCGTTTGCTTCACAGAATTTGTGACTTTTGTTCCAAAGCACATTCCTTGCTGCACAGAACTCCTCATTTAGAGGACTTACACACACCATTTTGAACTTGTTAGAGCCCTTTGTATATTGTCAGATGTATTTTTATATGCTTCAATTCCCCACCTAGAAGGTTGACATCGCAGAAGTCAGAGCAGCATTCCACTGTCTTCCTTATGCTTTACCCAGCAAGCATTTAATATAAATATGATTCTCTCAGCTACATCAGCCAGTGAAACAAACAGTTTAGATGCATATGACATGAAGGTGAGCATTGGAAAATGTAAGGTACTCAAACCGAGAGATAAGCAGTTTGTTATGATAAATGATTTCTGGTGCTCAGGTGCCTCATTACTGCTCCTTAAAGAGAGCAACATGCTTTCAGCTAGTAGGCCTTGGTGGCTGGTGTAATAAAGTCAGTAAAGGCCTTGTGCATTTATGCTGAAAAGGCCTTTGTGACTTAGACCAACTAAGCGTGATAATGCAAACAAGGCCCTGTGTAAACAACTGCTAGTATGAAAAGGGTGTCTACCACTCAAGACAGAGCCTTTGGTGAAACAGATTAATGTATTTTAAAAATTCTTAACTAGCTGGATACGGTGGTGCATGCTTTGTAATTCCAGTGGCTTGGGAGGCTGAGGCAGGAAGAGCTTGGGTTCAAAGCCAGCCTCAGCAACGGAGAGGTTCGAGGAAAGGGTGGAGCCTCCCGGTCCTCTGCCTCATGTGCTCTGCACACCAACTCACAGCGCATGTCCTACAGCCATCTCCTGACAGTGGGTATTCTCATCACTTTTCTAGAACCAAGGTGTCAGCCACTTGGTCCCTTTCCTGGCACAGGATAGGATTACAGTAAAAATTATACAGACACTGTCCTTGTGGTCAGTACCACAAGAAGATCCTCTAATTGTGGGATGGGTGGAGAAGGAAACGCTATAGATGCTTGAATTACTTGTACTTCCTCTGTGAGGCTCAAGGTGGCCTATAACCAGCTAAGACTAACACTTGGAGTATTTGTAGCTATTTTGATCTAAGATGAGACTTTTATTTGTCTCCATGGACCTCTCTGAGGACAGGTCACTTAGCAAGCCATAATGTTTGTTAAATAAATATCTCAAACATGGAGGAAAGGGCAGAAGCCGATTCTCTGGGCCGGGTATGTCTGCTCAGGTCTCACCTATGCCTGCGACTGTTTAACTTCCTGATCCATCATGAGGTCTTGTCTTAGCTCTAAGCTGTCTCCAGATATCAACTCCATTATTTCCAAATGTCAAATGCAGCCTCCCTGATATGCATCTTTAAGGCAGTAACTCTACATTGAAACATTCCATGCCCCCCCTCACAGCTATGCCTTCCAGCATTACATTCCTGTAGTATTTAGTTTTATTGGTTCAATAACTGAACGCCTGTGTTGCAGCAAGTATAAAAAATGACTCAGTCCTGTCTGGTGGGGAGAAGAGAAGTGTGAAGACACAAGGGCAATATAAGAAGTGCCACCTGGGGATGAAGGAGGCTGCACCTTGCTCCAGTCTGCGGGCAGGGAAGACATCAGAGACACAGGAGTTGTCTTCCTGGTGTTCCTGACTTATGCATTCTCCTTAGCTCCTGATTAGAAAGGATCAAGGCAAAACCCTTCTTATATGCTTACTTCCCATAAAAATCAGGGATAGCACACCAGTAAACACATGGCAACTGGCAAACATTTGATAAACTCCTAGGCAAGGAATCCCTGACTCCAGCACACAAGTCAAAGTCAAAGCTGACTGTGGCCTGTCCACCAGGCAGTGCTTTCTACCTGCATGCTGGGCTTCTCCTGCTGCAACTCTGCCCTGAGACTGCCCAAATGCAGCATCATATCTCCTTTAATCCTCAGGAAGACTCTCTCAGAGACAGCCCCTTACTGGCGGACAGTCCCTTCACCCGTTCAGCACCACTGCAGACACACAGCACTTAATCTGCCCCATTCCAGTCTAAATACTTAAATGTGTTTCAAGTATTTAATATTCGACAGCAACCCTGTGTGGTAGGCGCTGCCATTATCCCCATTTTACGAATAAAGACAGGAGGCCTTCGAGGTAAGGTGACTTGCTCAAGATCAGAGGGCTTGGTGTATGCGGGTGGGACTCCAGAAGCTCTGCTCACAGCCACTCCACGCAGCCTGCTGACCTGGGGGCTTGGTCATTCCATGTCTGTCTTTTGCTTCTAGACATAAGTATTAAGTTGGGGCTTTTGCAAAAACAAGAAAAGTGCTCGCCCAACTATCATTTATTTATCTTTGCTCCCTCCCATCCAAGACCGAGCTGATCTCTAAACAAGCATCAAAACCCGAAGCTCATTAACATCAGTGTGCACTTCAATAAGGTGAACACTACAATGATGTACAATTACATTCTAATAATTCAATGCCCAAGAGCCCTGTAAAACAATTGCAAAGGCCCAGGATTATCACAGTATGCAAATGCACTAGGAAAATCATTACCTACTTAGTCCCCTTCATTTGGGTGGGTTTAACATGAGAAGAATAATCCATGCTACAAGACGAGATTTCATTTTACAGCTGTAGTAACCAAGTACATAAAAGCTTGAATCTGTCCCAATAGCTTCTAGAAGATTTTTCCCATAGTGTCAGAGGCAAAAATAATGAAATCTTGCAAATGTACAGTTAATAGGACCCTGGTGGACACTAACTTCAAAAATGCATGGTCTATAAGACATTAAAGGCTTGATTTTAGTTTCTGCACTGTTCCTGTTAATAACAATGTCTAATTAAAACATCTGTAAAATACTGATAGTTTTAATTTTACATAAAATTTCCAAAACAACTGTTACACAGTATAATAGGTATCTGCAATGAATAGGTTATTAATGGAAATATTATTTTAAATTAAAATCAGGTTCTAAATTTAAATTAGTCATCTCTGGCTAATGAAGAGAAAGGAAGTCACCAGTGCTGGGAATTCAACAGAAAATCTAGTTTTCAACATCTGTTAAAGTAAATTCACTCGACAGTCTGAAGGACAATTCACTTTGCTTCCTCTGTCTTATACTCACTCCACTTGGCTCTTCAGCTAGGTCTCACAGTTGAACTCAATTTCAAAACATGAGGCTAATGCACCTTTCAACGCATCACTTTATAATTTACAAACCACCATTCAACTTTATTCACAGTCTGAATCCCCCTCCCGATTTCCAGCAGGAGACAGCAGAGAACACCATTCCCCATTGGAGCTTCTCTCTCCCAGCCCTGCGAACCTGATGAATATTTTAGAGGGAATGGCATAAAATCTCAGCTTTTCTTTTCTTCGGGTCTCATCTTCTTTTACAAAATAAAACAAAAGAGATTAGCAAGGCTTAGTAGCTGGATGCAATTCAATACCTTTCTTTCTAATTAATGCACAATAAAAGAGGGTTAAAGCATAATCAGCTCTGAATGGTTCGTGGCTACTGATGCTGCACCAAGTTGGTAAGGGATCCATTCCAGACAATGAAAGCTGTGTGTCAAGTTGCTTCACATTCACAGGAGGGTTCACAGGAGATGCTGCAGAATGTGGTCCACGGCATGAGGGAAACTCTCAAAAGTTAGGTAGGGAGGTGGACTAATTTTTTCTTCATCTGCTGCTCGGTATTTCCCTGAAATGAAGGAAAAGCCAGTGAACAGAGCTTACTGCTAGAATGCTAAATTAATCACGCCCCCTGAGCACCTGGCCAGCACAGGTCCACCCTTACATTTACTTAGTAAATTAGGGGATCCACATCCCCTAAAGCACCTTTTATTGAGGTTTCAGGATGCAAGGAGGCAGTTCAAAGAAATGTCACATTCAGTGTTATCACAGGTCCTCTGGTTGTTCACAAGGGACAATCACAGGTCACATGGTGGTTAAGATTCCCTTCAAATCACCGATAATGAAATTACTTTCCTTCCCCACACCACCCCTTAAGATAGAAAGGATGATTAAATCAATGATTTTAAATAGAAGTTCATATCTGGGAGGGCAGAGACCTTGTAGGCTCTGAGGGTGACTGGAACATGCTGCTGTCAATCTACCCTGGAAGCCTGGGGGTGGGGAAAGGAAAGTAATGGGTGCTCCCAGGGCAGTGCCAGGCAGGGTAGCAGGTAGGCATTAGGTGACAGGAACACTGCCAGACTCTCTTGACTCTGGAATTCCAGGTAGCCTGCTGTTCCTGGGCCTGGCACACAACTCGACACCCCAACTCAGAGGAACCATTCCACTACAGTGGTTATGGAGAGCTTTCACACGTGAATCAGATGGTGCATGGTCCCTGTTTAAATACACTTCTCAGGCCCCAGTGCCCTTCAGAAAAGCTCTTCCCTGTTATTCTCTCTCTCCTAGAACATTGTTCTTTGCCTCCACATTTATGGCAGCGTGCAACAATGCATTTACTTGTTTAATGTCTGCCTCTCGTCTAAAGGACTGTAAGCTTCCTCAGAGCAGAGACTGTCGGGTGCCCCAGTGGATTCCCAGCACAAACATCAACACCAGCACGCCTTCCCTAAATATTTTTTTAAAAGAATAAATGGAATGAATAAAAGGAAGGAGGGAGTAACGGGAAGAGGTGGGCAGGGAAAAGAGAAGTGGGGGGGGTTGCAGGAGGACCACAGGAAGGAGGCTACTTATCTGTACTTATATTTTTGCTCTCTCATTCCATTTTCTGTTATCTCTGCTATTTATTTGTCTGCTTTATTCAATTTTTTTTTCTGCCTAAATCCAGCTGCCCCAACAACAGGCCCACCTTTTCTACAACTCCCTCTTTAGGAGGTGATATGGTTTGGATATGAGGTGTTCCCCAAAGCTCATGTTAGGCCATGCAGGAATGTTCAGAGGTGAAGGGGTTTGATCACGACAGCTGTAATCCCATCAGTGCAGCAGCGAATGGTGGACCTCGGGGTGCTCTCTGTAGGCCGGCTGGACCTGGCTGGAAGAAGCAGGTCATGATGGGGGTTGGGGGTGTCCTTGGCTCTGTGAGTGTGCACTCTCTTTCTCTTTCCTGGCTGCCAAGAGCTGAGCAGCTTTCCTCTGCCACTCCTTCCACCATGATGTTTTGCCTCACCTCAGGCCCACAGCAATGGAGCTGGACAACCATGGACTGAGTCTCTGTAACTGTGAGCCCAAAGTAAACTTTTCCTCTTCTAAATTCTTGTCAGATATTTTGGTCACAGTGATGAACAGTTGACTAAACAGAGGGCTTTACCTAGCAAACGCAAAGCCTGAAACCTCAACCCCACTTCCACGTCTTTGCACTGTGCTGGAGAAGATATGTACTATCCTATCCTACTGACTGATTTGTTACAGAGAAGAAATCAGCATCAGGGCTGGGGATGTGGCTCAAGCAGTAAGGCGCTCGCCTGGCATGCGTGGGGCACTGGGTTCGATCCTCAGCAACACATAAAATAAAATAAAGATGTTGTGTCCACCGAAAACTGAAAAATAAATATTAAAAAATTCTCTCATTCTCTCTCCCTCTTAAAAAAAAAAGAAAGAAATCAGCATCAAATGTACATCTAGGTAATTGGCATATACCTCACTTACCCCAGCACCCTCAAGTCACTTCTCCATAGCATGATCCAAATGGAAAATTCTACTGGCAGTTTCCGTTTCCCCCACCCCCACCTCAAGCTTAAGTCCTTTAATTATAAGCTTCTCTTCAAGGTTTCTGCTTGGTTTCATAGGTATGTTAATAAATAACTTGCTGTATTACCTACTTCCAAGATCTATGGTGTAAGGGGCAAGTAAGTTTCTTAACTACAGAGTTAAGGGCTTCTAGAATGTTTCTGCTTGTCTGGCTTTGCCAGTGGGGTCTCTACAAAGTACAGATGATACAAGTGGCCCAAGCATATGTTCCAGTTCTGGCACCTCACACGGAGCCTGTACACAGCAGGTGCTCAATGTCAGCAAGAGGAATGAAGCAGCATCCCTGGCCTGACTTCACTGCAGCAGCCTGTGCCTCCGTGAGTGAATAAATGAACAGGGAGGACATAGGAAGCCATGCTGATGCTATAAGACAAAGGGCAAGCTCATTTCTTTCTACATGACTACTTTATATGTTAAACAGAGATGAATTCTGGTTAGGACAAGTCAAAACCCTTATTAAGATTTTAAATCTTTATTAAAAAATAACTAAAAAATGTATATTATGTATCTACCATATGCTACCCATTGAAAAAAATTGCTCAAGACTATCCACAAATAGTACTTCCTACTGAATATGAATTAAAATATTTTAGTAGTTTTAAACACTGTGAAGCCCAGTGCTTGTCCATAGTACTGGGCTACATTTTATCAATGGAGCTCACAGTTTTAGAACAGTGGGCTTACTCTGAATTTTTGTGACCAAAAACCCAATAGTACAAGAGGGTCTATTTCTATGAGATGGACTTAGCTGCTTTATTAGTTACACATTTTAGATTTGACCATTATGCTGTTAGCCTAAGACTAACTGGATGCTTTTCACACAGGCCACTCATGATACTGCACAGGTCCAGTGTTGATGGCTGGTATAAATCCTTAACTATGTGAGCTCAAGAAAGGAAATGTTTATGGGAATAATACCCACAAGCAAAAATAGTTATCTGAGGATCCCTTAATGGGATAAAACTGAAGGCAGAACAGTGAGAACAAAGACGCAGAGAAGATGATGTGGTCTGTGTTTCCCGACTTGGTTAATGCTTCCTCTTGCTACTTACATCACAGGGCCATAACGTTCCTGGGTAGGTGACAATCATTTTGATGGAGAAATGTGAAAAGACATTGTGTTAATCCTGCAGTGACTGGTGTTACTATCGGTGGGCCCAGGATGGCCCACTCCAGAGCTCAGGCTCTAGCAGATGTGGGGTTTCCCTCTGTACCTCTTATTCAACTCTAGCTCCATCTAGATTTTTCCATTTTCATTTTAAAGTAACTTTTCCGCAATCACAATTTTCTTGAACTCAGGTCATAGTCACTTTCTCTAAAAGATTTCCCCATGATAAAACTTCTATGACTTTTATGTTTCAATTTTACCTTTTCTGAATAGTCTGTTAAGTAGTTTCACTACCATCACATGAAACTATGCAAATGAGCTCCCAGAGATGTGTACACAACTGTTTATCTGTTATTTGATTTACAAAAACCTGATGGCAATTCTTGGACAAGATTTCCCGTTATTATGTGCTATTAGTTTTGAATTCAGCAGGTGTCATTTGAGGGTGGGGTGGGAACCTTTCATTATCTTTTGAAAAACCCATTAAGTTTCCCCATGCAAAAATATTTGACCCTCTCACAGCTCCCATGACTGTTTCTTCTTTACCCTGAAGAGACTACAAGTAGACTACCTAAGGGATCCTCAACTAGGAGATTCAAGGCTCCAAAGGGAAAAGAGCCATGACCAGAGTTTTTCACACAGCAAATCAGCACAGAAATGAGACCAGAATACAGAACACTGAATCAGTCAAAATATCGTATTAGGAGGCTGGGGTTGTGGCTCAGCCGTAGAGCGCTCACCTAGATTGTGCGAGGCCCTGGGTTCGATCCTCAGTACCACATAAAAATAAATAAATAAATAAAATAAAGGTATTGTGTCCAACCACAACTAAAAAAAAAGTATTAAAAAAATATGTCATATTAGGTGAATCCTCTCCAAGAAGGTCTTTCTTTTTTCTTAAAATTTGAGAGATCATATAAAGTAAACCTAATTTTAGTGTAGGAAATACTTCCTAAGCTTTTGGTCACCAAAAACAGTAAATGAAAATAAAGAAGTTTTTTATGTGTGTGCTGGTATGTATATATTTTCACACCACCTTCCCCCAACTCTATTCAACTCTAGCCTGTACTGAGGATTAAAATCGGGAGCAGGCCACTTTTTTTCTGTTATTGTATTCTTTATTTTTTTCTTTTTGAGACAGTCTAAGTTGCTGAGGCAGGCCTTGAACTTACGATCTTCCTGCCTCAGCCTCCTTAGTTGTTGAGACTACAGGTGTGTGTCATGCCCACCCAGCTGGTATATATTTTTTAAAATGCAAATGTGAACATAGAGGATCAGAGCACACAGATGACCAGTTCTTAAAAAAATCAACTTTATCATCAGATAGCTGGCATAAAACAAATGTTTTCTCAGAGCACCACAATTCATGGTCCTTGCTCCATTCCGACATGGTGAACAGGGCAGGTACTACCAGGCCTCGAGCCCTGATCTTCCCACCTTTTTGCAGCATGTTCCCCCCACCCCCATGGTCTTTTTCCCTTTAATCCTAAACCTATTTCATTTTTCTTCATGTAGAAAGAAAATTAAAGCCCAGAGCTCTACCATTTCGACAAAGCTATTCTTTGGGCAACTGTGAACTCTACCACCCTGTTTTTGGAAAGGCATTTGGAAAGGTATACAGAAGATACCTACCAGTTTTTACTAAAATGCCCAGCATGCCAGCATTTTGAGCCCCGCCAACATCATCCCTGCAATCCTGGAAAAGCAGAAAAAGGCACTTAGTCCAGAGTCTTTTGTTGCTTGCCAACACACTCTGCCAACAATTAATTAGGATGGGATCGCCACTTGGAATCCCCTGCTTTTTATTTTCAAAATGAAAGAGGAGAAGGTGAAAAGGGGTGACTCCACATGAAATACTCTGAGGAGGAGAACCATATTTGGAGAAGAAAGCGCTGCTGAGGTGGAAAGCGAACACTAGCGTAAGGAATTCCAGTAACTGAACACGGACAACAGTGAAGAGTCTATGCCTTGCCACAAGTATATCTATCTCTTCTTAAAACAGATCACTGGGGAAAAAAGCATTCTATGCATTTGACAGCTTGTACAGTGAATAACTCAGCTGTAAACAGTGAATGAACTCGATTTAGAAGATCACTTTTTAGTGGCCCACGTAATATATTACTCTTAATTTCCATCCAATTGTCTATAATAGGTAGGATCAAATCAAAGCAGTATACTTAATCAGACTGTAACTCTTTATGTTTACTTCACTAAATTTGGGAATCACACATCAATCTGTAAAGGGAGCTCCCCTGTCCATTCTTATTCAAGACAGGGATAAACACACTTGCACAGTGGTGTGCATCTTTACTCCCAGCACATGGAAGTGAGGCAGGAAGATCACATTTGAGCCTAGGAGTCTGAGGCCAACCTGGGCAACATAGTTAGACCTTTTCCAACAAAACGAAACAAAATAGTAAGAAACCCACCAAAACAGAATATAAAACAAAATAAATAAATACTTGGTTGAATGTAACAATGAAAGCAAGGCAATTAAAATTCCAAGGCCTGGTCAAGTAATCAGTCCTAAGAAAAAAATAATAAAAAAGAAAATCAGTCCTGCTATCTCATATGTACAAGCAGGATTCATTCAGATTATGCCTAAAGAAGATTTTTTTTCCACAAAAATCTTTAAGTTTGTTCAACAATGACCCTTAGAAATTAGCTTCAGAATGTCAAATTCTTTGTTTAAGGTCTTACTTAAAACCTTTTTCCATTATAGTCAAATTTGCCCATTGAAGAAATGGGGATGGGGAGAGGAGGAAGGGAAATGGGAAAAAGAAATTAAGAAGGAAGCTGGGCATGGTGGCACACACCTGTAATCCCAGCAGCTGGGGAGGTTGAGGCTGGAGGATCACTACTTATAAAAGTCTTTAGTTATATTTTGTTCTCTGCATAATGCTCAAAATACTTTAGGTTTTATAGGAATTTTCTTCAGAAAAAAATGTAAAGCATTTAACTGACATTGCAATATAAACATTTTTTAAAATTATACATGCCCTCACACTTTGGAGAACTGTCAGAAACAATCAAAATTTCAAATGCTTACAAGAATACTGTCAAACATCTACAGGAAAGCTTGCTTCTGACTATTTTTCTCTTGAGTAACAAAAAGTCCACTTCCCTAAAGCAGTGCTTCAAAGCCAGCCGTCCTAGCAAAGAGGTGAGTGCAGGGCATCTCCTGCGTTCTTCTACTTACATCTCCTATCATGACGGCCTCTTCAGGTTCACAGCCAGTGCCCCGCAATGCTTCCAAAAAGAACGTCTTTTCTGGTTTCCCCACTACTATGGCGCTGGTGTCAGTGGCATACTCTAAAGCAGTCACAAAGGGTCCAGGCCCCAGGGCTAAGCCATCTTTTCTCTTGTAATACCTGGCTTTGTGGATCGCTATCAGAGGCGCTCCATCCAGGAGTAACCTAGAGAGACCAAAAAAACAAAAACTGGCTAAAAGCAAGGCTTTTATAACTGGAAAAGAATGTCAGACTGGCAAAGTGGTTTTACTCACACTCACAGAAACAAATAGTTTCTTATTAACTTTTAATGACTTGCTGTCTTCTAATGAATTCACGAAGAACTGCTGGGAATTACATTCAGATACACTAAAGAAAGGTGATAGATTATTAAATTTGGGATTGCTTCAACCTTTTACCTTTCGTGGTTTCAGACACTTTACCCAAATCACCAGGGAAAGAGAATTAAGAGAACTAAAGCTAAATAAGGCACTCTAGGGAAGAGGCTTAACTTAATGAGACGTGTTGTTTCAGCCTTCCCTAATGGTAAGCAGGAGGCTCCTGAGCCTAAAAATGCTGCTAGACTGTTGCTGCGGCAACTTAGGAAGTGCACTTCAGAAATACTGAATTCCTGTTTCCTCGCCTCCAAAATGTAAGTTTCTTTTTACTTCAGAAATTTAACTTTTTTTTTTTTTTTTTTTTTTTTTTTTTACCGAGTTTCTGCATGTAATTTCACCCCTTCATTCTACCTAACTGCTTTCGATGGTGTTTGCAAATAAGGCCATCTTCCCAAAGCACACACTGACAAGGTTTAAGGGGACAGCCTGCGGTCAAGTCCCTTCCTTGATTCCAATAGAGGACAAAAAACTGTCATACCAAACAAAGGTGTAGTTTTCCTGTCAGTTTGATAACAAAACTCTACATATAGCTAAGGATCTTCCTTCGTGACTCAGGTAAAATACAACAAAACAAATTTCTGTGAACTTAACACTCACCTCTCACCCCCAGATCTGCCACCCACCCCAGCAATGTCACCTTCAGTCACCCAGAAGTAGTCATGCACAAATAATTATCTAACGGAATACAGGACATGATATATTTCTCAAACTGCTCTTAACCAACGGAATAAATGACCTCACTAGCTTAATTTACTTTAAGTCATCTACTTAGTTAAAATATTTAGTATGTCCATGGAGGAAGAATTCATCACATCTTACCCTTCACAATTATGAGTAATTAAGCGCTCAACTATGAAACTGCTGAATTATTCTTGTCAGTGGGCATGGAAATAACTTCCTGTGGGAGATGCAGAATTCAGACATTTGTGATTAAATATTTTATTAAGTAAAAACCAATACTGGACTATTACAAGGACTTACTGTTAGTTACTACAAATTGCTCACAGCACAGATCCTTCAAATTTGTTCACTAATATTAATACAAATTTATTTCTGAAAGCAGACCTTGAAATCCAGCATTAAGAAATCTGCAAAGCCTCTCCTTTGGCCTTAACCACAGCTGATAGCAATGAGTTAGCAATGGGTGATTCATCCATCCCCCTCTTTCACCCCACCCCAATCCCATTTATTTGCTTCTCTACCACGGAACTGGAATTCTTTATGCAACAGACCTCAAAATTGCTTTCCACTTATATAGCTAAACTAAAAACTCATTTGATTTAGCTTTGTTAATATTTTATTATATATTAACTGGGGATAAGACTTATCAGCCTGATTGATGTGTGTACTTAATTCCAAGGCAGCACTTCTGTGTTTTCCCTGGAAGGGCTGGAACAGTGCGTTCCTAAGTGGGAACTGGTTCTGCATTAGTCCGGAGAAGAGCATCTCTCAGGGCAATGGTTCCTGCCTTAACTGTTCTCTGCACAGCATAAACTTCTCTGGATCTTAGAAGAGCTGAGGCATATTTAGGATGAACTAAAAGGGAAACATTTCATAGGGCACAGATTAAAAAATCTTTCACAGTTAAATATTTAAAAAAATATTAGAAATAGACACCCCAATACTTGGTAGTGGTTTTATATACTAAACAGGCAACAAATGGTTGGTTTTGTTACCAGAAGTAACACATCAGCAGGAAATCTATAAGCCTGTTGAGGTATAAAGAAGCAAAGGAAAAATGCAAAAAGAGGTCTGACACCAAATCTCTGGCTATAAATTCCAGGTAAGTTAAAAATTCCTAGCCAGGGAACAGGACCACAATTGCAATGAGAGAAAAAGCCATGGGGATAATTTAAATTCAGAGCCACAAAACATTATTGCAAGGAACCTTAAGGCACATTAAGGCCAACATGCCCCGTTTCACAGATGAAGAAACCATCCAGAGACGCTGGCTGAGCTCAGTGGTACCAACCAGGGAGCTCTAGAGCCAGTGCTATAACCCGGAACTTAAGAAAACCAGTGGAGTCCTCTTCCATATACAGTCCATTATCTTTCTAAATAACTTAACCTCTCAAGGGAAGTGATCAACTTGCCACCATTTCTGCTGAAGGTGGAGCATGTAGAAATGAAATCACCCTGTAGCTTAAGTCACCATCAGACACCTCTTATCTGTTCAATATCAAACTAACGGGTCTCTCTCCCCCTACTCTCCCAAAGTGTTCCTCCCCCAATCTTTTCCATCCCAATAAATTCATCCAGAAACCTAGTAGTTATCCTTGATTTCTCACTTTCCCTCACCATCCCCACATCTCTGTTAATCATCAAATCCAGTAATTTATAATTTCAAAACAAAATTTAAATGTTTCAAATCTGTTTTACTCTCCAACCTGAACTGCTGCTATAGACTCCCAATAATAGGACATTATTCTTGTCCTATTATTCCAGTTTACTGTACAGGCAATAGCAGGAGTTTTAAAAAGCACAGATGGGACCATGTTGCTCCCCTGCTTAAAATCCTTCAATAACTTCTCATTGCAAACAGCATAAAATTCAAAGTCCTTCGCATGGCTTGTGGGGCTTGCACTATCTTCCTGCACCTACTATGTCCACATCTCCAAGCTCAAGTAACTTTCCCTACTGCGGACTGCATTCCAATCACAGCTGCCTGCTCTTATTTCCTAAAAAAAGATCAAACTGTTTCCTGCTTCAACCCCCATGGTGGTCCCTCCACCTGAATGGCCCTATACTTTTCACATAACTTTCTTCTATTCATTTGACAGGTCTCAGCTAAATCTCAGTACAACAAAGAAGCCATTTCCAGTCTCCCTATTTAAATAAAGTGGACTTCTTCCTCACATTTCATTTCTATTTCATCCCTCCCTTTTTTCCCTTCATATCACTTGTCATAATTTTTAATCCTTTCCAAATGTCTGGTCAGTCTTCTTCACTAGAATATAATCTCCACAATGCAGTCACTGCATTTGACTTTAAAAAAAAAAAAAAGGCCTAGCACTGCTCACAAAATGATTATTGAATAAATTAGTTAACAGATGAACCTTTGTATGCCCCAGTACCCTGCCTAAAACACAGGGAATAATATATACTGTCCTGGGAGCTAACAGGGACAATGGATGGAAGCAGACCTTCTCACAGTATGTTTCTCACAATAATGACAACTATTTGTAAATGTGGGATATACAGTCCCTACACTATTTAAAATAGGTAACAGCAATTCACTTCATATTTGTGGGCCTCAGTTTCAAATGAAGGGGTTGAACTACATCAGGGCTTTTCAGTATCAGTTCTATTAACATTTGGGGCTAGAAAATGATGTTTCATAAATCACCTTGACCTTTATCCACCAGATGCCAGTAGTACCCTTCGTCAGTTAGGATAACCAAGTGTCTCCAGGCATTGCCAAATGTTTCCTAGGAGGAAAAATTGTCCCCCACTGAGAATCACTAAACAAGAACTGCCAAAGTATTAACATTCAAGTATTTTTTTTTTTTTATAAAAAATACAAACACAAGGGCTGGGACTGTAGCTCAGTGGTAGAGGACTTGCCATGTACGTGTGAGGCACTGAGTTCGATCCTAGCACCACATAAAAATAAATAAATAAAGATATTTTGCCCACTTACAACTAAAAAAAAAATTAAATACAAACAAATGACAAAAGTTTAAATTAAAACAATAGTGAATCATAAAAAGCATCAAAGGAAAACTCTATTAATATTTAATTGAAACCCCCAGAATACCTCTAATATCACACTGATGCTGTCATTCTTTCATTAATTACTGAAAAAATACACTGAGTTTTTAGGGACTCTATGATCCCTATGAAATACAAATCTTCTGAGAATACTATATATTGAGAGAAGTGATGAAATGACAAAACAGAAGATCTAAGACAAGTTTAACACTGCTATTTCTGGTTAGGATCAAAAGTGAAAAGCAAATATATTCACATAGCTTAGTGAGCTGGTACAAAATATTAAAAGTGGTAAAATATTAAAGTTTTATCCTTGAATTCAGAAATAAGATAAGGCTACTTACTATCATCGCTTCTATTTAACACTATAGTAGAGATCCTGACAGTACAATAAAGCAAGAAAAAGAAAAATATAAGAAGTGGAAAGAGAAATGTAAAACTGTAATTATTAATGGAAAGCCCAATTGTCTATGTAGAAAATGCAATCTCAAAGATTCTACAAATAAGTCACTGGAATCACCAAGGAAATGTAAGAAGGTTGCTGAATACAAGGTTAATATACAAAATCCCAATGAAATTTCTACATATTAACAAAAATGAAAATAAAATTTAGTGAAATACTACTTACAATGGCACCAAACAACATGAAATACAAGGAATAATTTAATAAAATATGTCTAAGACCCATACTTTGAAAAATACAAAACACTGATGAGATAATGTAAAAAAAGAAAAAATAAATAAATGGAAAGACATTATGTTCAGATGCAGATTCTACCATATCCACAGATTCAATAAAGTATCAATCAAACTCCCAGCAAGCTTTTTTTTTTTAAATGTTGGATGGATATCAACAAGTTGCTTCCAAAATTTATACGGAAATGCAAAGCATGTGGAACAGTCAAGATAATCTTAAAGAAAAATAAAGTTGAAGGATGTACCCTGTCAGCTATTAAGAATTATTGTAAAGCTATAGTAATCAAGATACTGGGAACAAAGCCACATATATAGTATATGGTTACTTAATTTATGTCAGAAGGACAACTACAATTCAGTGGGAGGTAAAGAATGGATCTTTTTTTTCCACTATTTTATTGTCCTTTTTAGACATACATGACAGTAGAGTGTGTTTTGACATATACATACATGGAATATAATTTATTCTAATTAGGATCCCATTCTTGCAGTTGTAAAGAATGGATCTTTGCAATAAATATTGCTGAAACTAGATGCCTATGGGAAAAAGATAAAATGTGACCTCATACAATTCGTAAAAACTCAAGGACAGCCAGGTGGTGCATGCTTATAATCCGAGCAGCTCAAGACGCTGAGGTAGGAGAAGCATGAGTTCAAAGCCAGCCTCCGAAACTTTGTGAGGCCCTAAGTAACATAGCGAGACCCTGTCTCTAAATAAAATATAAAAAGGGCTGGGGATGTGGCTCAGTGGTTAAGCACCTCTGGATTCAATCCCCAGTACCCCTCCCAAAAAAACCTTCAAGGAGATACTACATCTAATTGTTAATAAAGGTAAGATAATAAAGCTTATGGAAGAAAACATGAGACTTATCTTCATGTTCTTGGGATAAAAAAAGTATAAGAGAAGAAAATACTCACAAACTGTACTCCGTCAAAATCAAGAACTTCATGTTCTCATACTCTTAAGAGAATGAAAAGGGAAACCATAGGTAGAAAGAAGATACTTGAGTAGAACTGGATGCGGTGTGCACACCTGTAATCCCAATAGCTTGGGAGGCTGAAGCAGGAGGATGGCAAGTTCAAAGCCAGCCTCAGCAAATTAGAGAGGCTCCAAGCAACTCAGGGAGACCCTGTCTCTAAATAAAAAATATTTTTTTTTTTAAAAAGGGATGGGGATATGACTTTGTGGTTGAATGCCTCTGTAAACTCCAGTACAAAAAATAAATAAAAATACTTCGAGTACATATTTTCAAACAAAGACTCACATTTATAAGACAAAAAAACTTACAAATCAACAGAAAAAGATAATACAATATAAAGGATGAAAAATTTGACTGGGTACATCACAAAAGAAAACATCCAATGTCCAACAAGTATATGAAAGGGTTTCAGCACTACTCATCAGAGGAATACAAATTGAAACTTAGTACACCACTATCTAAACCAAACAATAGCCACAATTACACAGACTGTTAATATTCTGGGGAAAATGTGAAACAATTGAACTCTCATTTGTAGCTAGTGAGAATGTATAGCTTGGTACAGTCACCTTGGAAAACTGTTTGGCAGTATTTCCTAAAGCTCAACAATTATCTATCCTATTATCCAGCAATTTCACTTCCAGATCTATACCCAAGAGAACTGAATGCATGTGTCTCTCAAAGACATGTAGAAGAATGTTCATAGTAGCTGTATTCATAAGAGCAAAGCTGGAAGCAACTCAGAGCCCAATAACCGCAGGACACATTAAAAAACAATGTCACCATAGTATGATTTCATTCATGTGAAGATCAAGAACTTGCAATACTGATGGAGTCAGAACAGTAGTTCTCTTGGGGAAGAGTGGACAGACTAGCAAAGGGAGCCCTCATGGGAATGTTCTTTATCATGAACACACTGGGTGTACATAGATTATCTATGTATAAAATTTTACTGAGTTGTATAATTTGTGTACTTCAGAAAAATCAGTAACAAAATGTATTTTTGTAACTTACTCCCCTGAAACCTTTATTTAGAGAATAGCAAGAGCTGCCTTAATCATAAAAGAATTTATCCCCAGGGGCTGGGGTTGTGGCTCAGTGGTAGAGCACTCGCCTAGCACCAGTGAGGCACTGGGTTTGATCCTCAGCACCACATAAAAATAAATAAATAAAAATAAAAGCATTGTGTCCACCTACAACTAAAAATATATTTAATAAAAAGAATTTATGCACAAATTACAAAGTAATGGTGATGACTGTTATTCAACTTAATTTTGTATGCTGACTTTCAAATTTGTACATAAAATTCTTCTCTGCCATGTACTAATAGAATGCTTAAATACCTCAAGCACTTAAGTCTAGAAACAACTTCTCATCTCCAAAGTACTTTATTTTTATTGTTTGGACTTTAATTAAGAAGACTGCATAGCAGTTAGCTCTTTCAAAAGTGAAAAAGCCCACATAAATATTTCTAATTTGAGCCCTTCTGCCACACTGTTCTGAAATTCCTCACCTCCAGGGTTCTAAACACTCAGAAAATATTCAGAAGTTATTATAGAAATGCAGTAATAATAGAGGCCATTACTGTTGGTTTTTCCCCTTCCCTTTCTCTTCTTCCTTTACTAAAGAATTAAATTTACTGGAGTAATTAAACTTATTATTTTTTTTAAAAGAAATAAATGCCCCTAAGCAAGCAATCTAACATTCAACAGAAACCATTTATGATAAGTATGTCATCCCCAAACCCCAAAATCATGGAATTCTGTTCATCTGTGACTTTTGAAGCACCCTCAGACCCTTTAATAATCACAGGAAAGACATCATTCACAAAGCTTCAAAGCAGCATTTTTAAACAGGCTTCCCTATCTAGAATTCTAGATAGGGCAGAGGGGTGGAAGGGAAAGGGAGGGGGCAGGGGATTAGCAAGGAAGGTGTAATGTGATAGACATCATCATCCAAAGTACATGTATGAAGATACAAATTGGTGTCAACGTACTTTATATAAAATCAGAGATATGAAAAACTAGAGCTATGGTTATTCATACTGATGAATTACATAGTATTGCTAGGGTTGTAGACTGATGAATATTAGTAGTATAAAACATGCAAAAATAATTCTGTATTATGTTTAGGGATACCTACATATATATATCACAAGTGTAAAGAAATGCATGTAAATGAGAACACTTAAATTCAAAATCCTATTACTTATGGTTTGGAAATTGGGGAAGTATTTGTAACGGATATCAAATATTGATATTTTCTATTTCTTAAAATGGCTTGATAGGTATGTGAACATTCATGACATTATTCTTTTAGCATTAGATAAAAGGGGAAAAAAGCTACTAAAGGCTTTTAGTGTTTGAATGTTTTAGACAATCCAAACCCAAATCGTATTTATTCCTATAAATGGTTCATATTCTTTCCCAAGATTCTTTAAAATCATTCTCAATTTTGTTCAGGCATTTAAGACTTATCTGGTCACATACTTTGCACAGTATAGATGCACTGAACTATGCACTTTTGGAAGTGTTTGCTCATTAAAAACACAGTGAAAGAGGTAGTGATATTTGAAGGTTGACTATCTGCCTTAACAAACATGCCCCTGAAACTGGCACTCAAAGCAGCTATCCAATGGGCTTCAACATCAGTGTTTATTCTCATTATTAACCTGAATAGTAATTTAATCATTGGTTCATTTGAGATGACTATATTTGCTACATACAATCAAAACAGCTGCTATCACTGGTTGGAAGGTACAGTCTCTGTGGAAACATCAATATGCAAAGAAGGGCGAGACCTAAAATCCTTGTTAACTCTCCACTCAGCTGTTAAGTGCATTTGTGAAATTAGAGTTGACCTATAAGTACACTGTAATGCTTTAAAATGTGGTGTTTGAAAAAATCAATATTAGGAAAGTATACTAATTAGACAGCATCCGAGCAATTACAAAGACAGTATTATGTCAACATACATTTTTATTACCCTGAGTCTAGCATTCATCTAAGACAGAGACCTCCCAACTTCCTATTAAATATGTCCTTCCCAAATTATGAGCTAAAATCAATCAATACCTTCTCCTTGAATTCTGTGGTTAAGAGAATGAATTAAAGTTAGCAGGGGTAAATTCAAAAGTAAGAAATAACGCATAATAATGCAAATTCTGTATTTCAAGTGAATACTGACTTGACTTTGGTTAGTATAGTTGTAGGCCTTATTTGAGGAGCAGACAGAAATTCTCTAAGAAACTAAAGCAGGATAATGGAAGTAAGTGAAGCAAAAGGAATTTTAAAATCATGTACTCTTTTTTATTTTTGGTACTGGGGATTGAATTCAGGTGTGCTTTAACACTAGCTACATCCCTAGCCCTTTTTATTTTTTTTTTTTTTGAGACAGGGTCTCACTAAGTTCCTTAGGGTCTTGCTAAATTGCTGAAGGTGGCCTCGAATTTGTCTTCTTTCTGCCTCAGCCTACGGAGTCACTGGGATTATAGGTATGTCCCACCATACCTCCCCAATACCATATATTCTTAAAGCACATTTTTAAGCAATCTGGCATAGCAATGAAAGTTCAGGCAATAACTATAGTAAATTAGTTTTAAACAAAGGCTGAATACCACACTAAGAGAATCACAAATGAAAGTGCATTTAGTAGTTGTGGTTTACATTAACTGAGTATCAAAAATGACCATGCACACAGGGAAAAGGTGGCTGTCCTCAAAGTGCTATTTTTGGCCACACAGATTTTACATGAGGTTAGCCATTTTTAAGATCTCAGCAAATAATGCAGCCACATGTGTGAACCTGGTATTGTGTTTTAAAGTTTCCTACAAATACTCTGATTGTAGGATATATACATCAAAAATGAATTCTACAAAAAATATAAGAAAGAACAATTCTTACAGATCCTTGTTCTAGTAAGAAAAACTGAATTTTTAAAATAGTATTTTTTATAGTTAAATACTCAAAATTTACTATGCCATTAAAAATATATATCCCTATGCAAAATTTTGAACAGTTAACTTGCCATAAATTCAAAGATAAATTTACAGTATTTTGTGGTTTGACAAGACATAAAAGCCAAGATATGAAAACTTCAAAGAAGAAGATCTGCAAGTAAGTTTGGATCCAAATTATCTCAGGAAGAATGAAAACATGTATACAGTCTTTCTTTTGGAAGTAGCAGCAAGAAGTTCATGTAGGTGAAATGCACACACTAACAGATTTACATGTCTTATTTGTTAAATGTGCTTCTTCTGCCAACAGCCAATGAAGTATCTCCACTTGGATGTCTCAGAGGCCAAATTGCCCCAACCACTCATCGTTTCCCAGAGCCCAGGTAGAATGCTCATTTACTTGCTGAAGCTAGATATCTGATGTTGTTCTTAACTCACTCTTCCTCACCATCCCAACCCAATCATAGAGCAAATCATGAGGACACTATCCAAATTTGTTTTTCTTCACCCCTACTGCCACAATTCCAGGTCAGATTATCATTATTACTCACTGAGTAATTCCTTTGTAAGTGTGATCAAATGTGTAGCTCTTTTCCATTGCCTGGATTCTCCCTGGGGGGGAAATACATCTATTGTTTTTAGGTTAGCCTGGATGCTATCTGTAGAGATTAATGTAGTCAGAAGAGAATCACAGGAGTAATAATACAAGATAAAATTGCTAGCTTTAGAGTTGAAATTTTATTATGAATTTCTACTCCAGAATATTGATTTCATGAACCACAAAAACCTTAATGATCATCACGTTTTAACATACTGATTATTTAAAAAAAAAAACAGAACTAAGATATTAAACAATATTATTTGATATTGACTTTAAAGTAACTTGAAGATGTCTGTCCTTATGTACAATCTAGGCAGCCAGAAACTAAAACATATAAAACTTATATGAAAAAGACTTAAAAGAAAAAAGGGGGAGTGTATGACCAGGAGAAAAATTAAAAAATAGATTTACCGGAATGCTTGGTTCAGAGTTTGATAATGAAAATGTTCTGGTGCCAGTCCTATGACCACAGCATTAGGATCATTTGTTTGTATTCCTATGAGTAGAAAAAAAAAACTGTTAAAAACTACAAAATTAAAGGCAATGCCACATTTTATAACAAAGTAGTTTTAATCAACTAACTGGACATTTTTGCTCAGCCATAATTTGAAGTTTAAGAGATTGTCTTGCCAGTATACTTTGAAAGTGAAAGAGAAAGAATTGAAGGCAAGAAAGTGGAAAGGGCTACTAATATTTTTCCATATTCCCTATACATGGTTTCATAGCTACTTAGTAACTGAAGTGAAAATGGTAACTTGATGTTCTCAAGCAAGTAATTTCTAACTTCAAAATGCTTTACTGATTACAATCAACAAGAACAGCTACGAGTTCCTTAGGAGCCAGCAGATCAATAGCAACTGATGAGGAATTGAGAATCTAAGAGGCAAGGGAAATTAGACTTTCTAATTGACACTGTCAAGGTTAACACATTCATGATGAATATGGAAAGTACTGCAGATTCTACAGTTTTATACATGAGGCCTCATCCACTTTTCAGAATGTTTTTTTTTTCTTTTGTGGTGTTGGGGATTGAACCCAGGGCCCTGTGCATGTGAGGCAAGCACTCTACCAACTGAGCTACATCCCTAGCCCTCTCATCTACTTTTAGTTTCACACATTTTACAATTAAAGCATGTTGTAAGGCCTTGGTATCTGATATCAGGATGTCAGATACGACAACTAAACGTGCACACTCACCATACAGTTTTTCAAAGTCTGATTAAAAGTTCTGTGGATTATCCATATACTAATTCCTATTTGCCTCTCTTATTGCCTGCAGATGCCCAAGTTTTCCAATTTCCTCCTTAGAAGTTGCCACAAGTATTGAGAAGTTGGTTAAATTGTTGAAGGAACAAAGTAAAATTGTTGTCCACAGTAAGAATTAAAGGGTTTTGTGGGTACACGTGTGTAAAATTTTTTTATTATCTATATCCACCTCTGGAGCAAAGATGCTCAACATTGGCAAAGTTATCTCCATTCCCTTCAAAAATCCATCTACTTTGGCAATTTTTATGTATATAGAAATGTTGCAAGTATAGTCCTAGACTGAATGATAGATTTCTTTCAGACCAAGGAGAAGCAGAAGCTTATATATCCCAATTCTAGCTCAAATTTGGAATAAAAATTGTAACATTTCTTACCTATCTGAAGACAAGAAGAAAAAAACCAGATTAAAACATTGTTCTGTAGTCCTTCAGCTTGTCCAGAAACATAAATATGTAGACTGTAGGAAATACTTGTCATTATTTTTGGTTGCCCAGTTTCTTCATGCCATTCTCACAATTAGGGAACTCACCAGCTCATTTGGAGTGCTAAGGGGTGGAGCTTACTCTCACAACAGAGGCTGAGGATACCAGAGGCTTTCTATACTTCCTTGGCACCTTGTCAGTTCTGTGGGCAATGGTGTACATTGTTCTGGGCTAACCTTGGCAGTTCAGTGGGTCACCTAAACAGCTTTTTGTTTTGTCTGTCATGGAAATTTCAGAGAGACTAGCGTTATAAGTTCTGATATACCACACAGCACCCAGCTTTTGCAACCATCAATATTTTGCCAATCATCCCCTACAATTTTTTTTGCAAATATTTATAAAACAAATACCAGATATTGTGTCATTTTACTCATTCATACTTAAGTATGTATCTAATCAATAAAGACTTTTTAAAAACCGTAACATTATTACATAAAAAGTGAATAATTTTTTAACATTACCCAATACTTAGTCTGTATTTGAATGTCTCAAAATGTCTTTTGGTATATTAAACTGGCATCCCAACAAGGCCCAATGTTGCATTTGATTTTTATCTTTTATTTCTCATTCTAAAATGTCATTCCTTCCCTTTATTGGAAAAATTAGATCATTGGTTCTGGAGAAGGCCCCATATTCTGGATTTGGCTGATTATTTACAGTATAATGTGTTCCTTTACCCTGATCTTTCTTGCATACTGGAAATTAGATCTAGAGTCTTCATTGATTCACATCTACTTTAAAAAAATAAATAAATAAAAAAATAAATAAATATATTATTTCCAACTACAACTAAAANAAATATATATATATATATATATATATATATATATATATATATATAATATATATAAAATTGTAGATGGACATAATACCTTTATTTTATGTGGTTCTGAGGATGGAATCCAGTGCTTCACATCGGCCAGACAAGGCACTACCACTGAGCTACAACCCCAGCCCTGTCACATCTACTTTTTAGGAAGTTTATTTCATAGCCAATGCGATACATTTCTTATTATATTACATCATGAAGCACAAGAATTATGGTTATTCTCCTTCTAGTGATATTAAGGTTGATCACCAGATGCCTCCATTTTGAAGATCCCCATCAGCCCTTCAGCTGTGCTACAAAAACAATTGATGATATTCTCTATTTCCTTGCCAAATGGTGACATTCTAATTCTGTCATTTCTTTTGCATTTCCTGGCTGGAATTCTACTATAAAGAAGTTACCCTCAACAAGTATTTGGTTACCCTAAAATACAGCTCAAACAGGGAAAATTAGGAAAAATACTTAATTTGTCAACTTTCAGAGTAATGAGTTACTACCCTAGCAGTCTCTAACAGTGACCCATTAGTTTTGTGGGGCTGAGCATCACTTTGAACTCATGCCTTTTTATATATGTATTTCAATCCCCTGCAATCATTACTCTTTTTGATGCTCAAATTATCATTTCAGGTTTGCTCCAGAGTTCTTTAGACATGATCTCATCAATCTTAGTAGTTTCCTTGCTTATATTAGCTTTTTATATTAAAAGCTAAGCTAGAACTATAGTGAGAAATAATAGTAGGCACCATAGTCTGAGCACTGGGTTGTCACTGCTTCTAATGTTCTCAGTAGAAGCTCTAGATGAGATGTATTTTTTCAGTAAAAGAATAAAGGAGTTAGTAATGAAATTTTCAATTTAGTTAGGAATACTCAGCTTTTAATTTACTTGATTATTTTATATTTGTATCTCCTTTTTATTATTTTTTTGTAATTTTTACTTACATTTAAAATCTTTGAGTCATAACTGAACTAACAGTTACTACTTTGTTTTATCCATATCTCTAATTTAAAAAGTTATAATACCAATATTACTAAGAACAATAAGACTACTGAACATAGTTCAAGCTTTCTTTGCAGTTGTTTTGACCTTAAAAATTTATCCCAAAATAAATGAACAGGTCAAAACACTGTCAAGTCATATGAAGTAATTCTTTCTGAGTGGTTACATCACCAACTTGATGTAGAGTTAAGCTCATTTTAGAGAAGGTTCTTCTCCTGACCCCCTCCCTACCTTCCCTTCCCCTTTAGATAACCATTTTTAGTATTCTTTCATTTATCATTCTTTGGCTTCCTTTTACCAATATAAGACAAATATATATATATTTAATTTCCCTCTGATTTTCCTAAACAGAAAATATTAAGGTTTTCTATACCTCACTTTTTCACTTAATATATTCTATGAAGATCACTCATCACATCATTCATATCAGGAGAGAGAACTCTTTGTCATTATTTATTTTTCAGATACAAAGCTTTCCATTTTGTGTCTATACCATAGTTTATTCAACCAGTCCCTTCCAATGAACAGTTGGGTTGTTTTCAATCTTTTGTTATTATAAATAAAGCTATAATGAATAACTTTGTTCATATGTCATTGTATGGTTTTGTAACTATATCTCAAGATAGATTCCACCAATTACTGTTTCATATGTAATTCTGTTAGCTACTATCAAATTCCTCTCCATAGGAGCTGTGTTATTTTATATTCTCATCAGTAGTAAGATCCTCCTAATACATTTATTGCCAGTTAATTCAGCCAAAGTTGGTTTCTGTTTCTTACAAGTAATAATTCTAATTGATACACTGGTATATTTTTCCATAGTACAACTGTGGAGGTCCTACTCCACTGTATATACAACTAAGCTTCCCTAATCATTATTTGTAAAGTTATCACATGATATTTTTAGCGAACATATTCATATCTATTTTTCTGTCATTCCGATCTGAGTATCAGCTACAAAAATGAAGCAACGTGGCAAAGCTTCATAAAGCTATGACATTTTTCTAGTCTGTCTTTTGAAAGCAATTTTATTTTTTCTTGGTTGAAAAATACTTTGCACTATATAATCTCTATACTATCCAGCATGACATCTATTTTTAAATGAGGAGATTTTGGTTTACCTTACTTAATCAAGTTTAGAGAGGGGCTCTGGGATTGAGGGTTATAATACTCAAAATAATGCTGAACTTTTTTTTTTTTTTCCAAACTGGGGGGTCATGATTCATCAATAGATCATGAAACAAATTTGGAGAGCTCTAAGTAACATCAAACAATTAAGTACAACAAATGGAAAATAAAGCATACTTCATATAGTAAGTAACATGCACACACACACACACACACACACACACAATATTACTATACAATGTGTTTCCCTTATTGTAGATTATGGTCAAAAAAGGTTTGAGAAAAACCAATTCAGATTTAAACTCCTTATCCATACTGTCAACCATTTCAATAACAGATGGAAATCAGAAAAAACACTCCTTATGAATGATTTTTAAGTAGTTATGACTAATTTTTAAAATTTTTCCAACTTTCTCCCACCTTGGAAATCAGGTAATGCCCGATCATCAACCAGCAGCATGGGCCTGACTTGCTTCTGCTCTACTAAACTTCTGGCTGCAGTCAGAGATGTGAATATTTCATCTTCAGAAATATCAAACTCCAGTTTTTTCAACCTTTCCAAAAGATCTTGCTTGCTTTCTTTGGTTGTATTGGTCACAAACCTAACAATTACAGAAGAACTACGTAACCTGGAAAAAGGAAAATTCAGGAATCAATGGGAAGTTTTTAACATCCTCGTCCCATAAAACTTTATAATTTGGTAGAACTGTGCCAAATGTCAGAAGATAAAAGTTACTATTTTTATGGATAAAAAGTTCTTTAGTTTTTGTTTTTTCTTTTGCCTAGAAAGCTTATAAATTATCTACATCCTGTGGGCAGTTATCACCTCTAAAAGCAGCAAAGTCAGACAGAAAAGGTTACTTTTACCTTTTTTTGAGGCCTTCTGTACTTTGTATATACTGCAAGGTTTAGTAAACAAGTGAAAAGCCACACTGTACTCAACACAGTATAAGAGGTGAATGTTATCTTAAGAGATTATCTACTGGTACAACCTTCTCTTTGTTAAAGAGAGAAATCTGAGGCCTAAGAAGTGACCTGTTAGCTTTATACAGCTAGGAAGCAAAAGGGCTGAGACAGGAATCTTCTGTGTCCTGGGACAATGATCCACCTATATTAAGACAACAGATGCCTCAGGATTTTATTAGACACTGCCTAAGCCCTAATGAGTTATTAAATTTATAAACAGAAACTACCTGGACAACTGGAAAAGACATTCTTTTTTTTTATATATCAAAAGAGGTTCTCCCCTTGAACAACTTACATGCAAGATTAATTTGATTCCATGGCCTGCTTTTGAAACAAATTGGCATGATATCAGAGAAATAATTCATTTAGCCTTATTTAAAAATGGAAAATTTTTTCTTGTTTTACAATGTTTCAATTCAAAAATCTAAAAATAATTTGAATTTAGTTTTAATTTAGAATTCTTTATTAACATCCTGTTGCTTTTTATTTAAATCAATCCCCCAAAAACCATAAGGCATGAAAGTACTAACCAAGCCAAATAAAGCAGAAAAGAGATTTCTATGTATTTGCCTAAAGAGCATTAAATACATTTATGATTACATAATTCACTGTAATCATGATTACCTCTATAACATCTGTGTGGCAGCTTTTCTACAAAACACATTAAATTTGGTGGTTTACTTTACAAAAGAAATTGATTACTTCTACATAGCTATTATCCTAAAAATGAGTGAGTATGAAATAACCACATCATTTTTAATGAGTTTCTTTAAAAAACTTTTACTAGTCCCTCAACTTTCTTTAGTCTATTTGTTTCTATAGAAACCAAACTGGCAGTACCAGTACAGTGACTTCTCCAGGAGGGAAACCTGCCAGTGCCTGTGACAGAATGTGTCGGTTCCTGCCCCTAAAGAACGGCAACACTCAGCGAGTTTACAGAGCTACTTTAGAAATGTCACTGTTCACCAAAAATACTTCTTGCAGTCCAGAGCAGAAAGCTCATTTTTTAAAGCAGTAAGAGCTCTGTCCACAGGAGCAGATTCATCAACAGAGATCCATCTTTGTTCCCAGAAAGCCTGACTCTGAGCAAGAGCATGTCAAGCAGTGAGAGAAAATACAGCTGTGTGTCTGATTTCTTTGGGCTTTAAGCAATACACTCACTGTTCATCATTTTTCTACCTGTAAAATGTCATCATAACTCCTAAAGAAATTGATACACAAATCTGTTTGTATTTCTTGGTTCTCCAAATGGAAAGTAACCTCTCTGGGAGAATACAAAGTCTTGTGTCAATCTTTTGCCTAACTCCTAGTGCTGTGATACTTGACATCAGATTTTCTGATTAACAGCATATAGTGAACATTTTAAGGTTGGAAAATGATAGGCACCAAATGCTAAGTATTGCTGATTTTGAAAACCTCCCTAATTTTTTTCTTTTAGGATGAAGATGCTTAATGCCAGTTATTTATTCTGTTTTGCTGGCATTTTTTTTTCAGGAGAACTAGAAGCAAACATACACATTCAGTTCACTTGAACATGCTTTTATTGTATATCCCATAGAATTCCAAGTCCCGTAATCAAAATTTATTTGAGCACATTCAATGTTAGATGTTAGGTAAAGCTAGAGGGGGCAGAAAATGCCTTGTATGTGAGTGTGCTACATTTTGATTCCAGAATTTATTTGTGACTTTTCTAATGCTACTTATTTCACATTTTAGAAACTTGAGTTTTCATTCCTGAATTTACATTACTGACTTAGAAAGATACACACAAAGAACAAAGGGACTACAGCAAAAGTCCAGACCTAATAAAGGGTTAGACAATGATGTTCAAAGGATATTACAATGCATACATCTTCTCGCTAAACCCAAGGCAGTTCCTAGATATAAGGTAAGCTGGTGAAATGCCATCTTAAGGCCATCCATTTAGCTAATGATCTGCCTTGGTAAAATGGCACTTACAAACATATTTGTCAGCTGAACCTGGAGGATAGCTTGCCTTTTAAGAGCTTCCTGTGCGCCTGGCACAGCTGCATCTTCAATGTGAAGTGTGCCATTGAGATCTACCAAAACAGCTTTTAATGCACGGCGAACTGCCATCATTCATTCCCTAGGAGAGAGCAAATGAAATTAAAAATACAGCTTCAGAAACAATGGACAATTAAAAACTGATAAGTCTTCAAAAATGTCATTCACATCCAGAAAGATATTGCTTAGTGTTAAGCTGCTTGCCTTTGGAAAAAGAAATGTTTTTTAAAACCAAAAACTCAAAATTTGATCCATAAAACTTGCGTAATGCTTACTTTAAAAAGGTTGAATTACATCTATAGAAAAAGAAATGATACAAGAGATATTATTGCTTACTTTCAGGTTTCTTAAAGTAATTCTTTGATGAATAATTATTTTAAAACATGAGAATGATGTGTTTGTTCTGAAGAATGGGTGGTAGAAGCAAGACTTCAACAAGACCTTCCTCATCATGAGTTATGTATAATTAAAAATATTCTAATTGCCCATCTCCACTGCTATGTCCCCAAATGGCACACGTGGCTAAGGAGCTACCAGTATTTACGGGTCACCAAGGAAGAAATTTCAAGTTTCATAGCAATTTTAAAGTAAGGAGATATTTCCATTGCCTTACAATCTACAACTTTCCTTTTGCATATTTTCCATTTAGATAATTTCTATTGTGAGCTATAGCATCTATAGAACATAAGATAAATGTGGTTTAAAGATAATAAAGCGTAGGCAAGAATAGCATGGGAGCTAATGAAAAAGGATGGGATTGATTTATACTTTTAAAAAAACTAACCCATTTATTCAGTCATTTCTTTTTCTTATTTGGCTGTTTTTATAAGGAAGTATGTTACACATACCAAAAAGTAGAAAGGATATTACAACAACTCCATTTCCCCATCATTCAGCTTCAGAAATGAGGCAGATAAAGCTGGGGTCTTCCCTATACCTCCTCTCACGCACTGCCATTCTTTCCCTTCCCACAGTAGCCACCCTCCTGACTTTTATATATTCAAAGCTTTATACTAAGGATACTTGGTGTACACTTGGCAACTTGCTTTATCACTCAACATTATCTTTGTGAGATGTGTATATGCTACCATACGTAGTTACATTCATATATTTTCACTGCTGTATGGTATTCTATTGTATAAATACACCCTAACTTATTTATCTGCTCTCCTAATCATGAATATTCAGGTAGTCTTATATACCACAAAGTGCATCTGTAAACACCCTTGCACACATCTCCTGGTGGACACACGCGTGAGCATTTCTCTGGGGTCTTGCTGGGTCTTAAGGTGGACGCTCATCCTCACCCTATTGTTAAGTTGCCTTATTCATTTGGATCCTTATAGGGCAAATGTTTACTAAGCACTTACTATGTGTTTAGCTCTGGTATAATAGCAAAGCTAGAAGAGCCACCTCCTTTAAAATTAGAAGCAGAGGGAAAGGATTAAAGTCGGTTAGAAAAAACCTGGGAGGTGGAAGCAGACAATTACCAAAGATTTGGGAGAAATGTTCTGGGAAGAGTTTTTGAGTAGTTTACGAAAGGAATCTTCCGTTGGGACAGAAGATCGGTGGGAGGAAGACCTCTCCTGCCCAACTCTCTCTCTCTGAGATGCGTTTGAGGGTTTGCAGCCAGCAGTTATTAGGACTAGGGATTGGTCCAGGTTCTGCCTCAAATTCATTATTTGTGGATGGCCAAGTTTACCCTCTCTGGGCCTGTGATTCTCCTTATACAGGAACAAAGGCAGGATGAAGCTTTGAGCTTTACCTATTGCTTAGGAGTTCTGAGTTGGAAGAATCAAGGTGTGGCATGACTCCCCAAATCCCTAATTTTCTCCTCTTCAACATGGGTTTGCTAATCCCCTTAGGACCAACTTCCCAAGGCTGCCAGGAAAACTCCAGATCGAACTGTGCTATCCTTTGAAATAACTGTTTTCCCTTACATTCAGTCCTGTCAACTTAGAGGGATAGCAAAGATGACCCCTGATTTCTTCACAGCTTCTGGCTTTTAGCATTTCTGCTAAACATTGTTCCCAGACCCTGCTCCCATTCCAAGTCAGCCATCTCCCTCCAAACACAGAGAACAAACATACAAAATAAAACCACCATCAACCTCAGAACAGAAGCAAACTGCTGGAAAGTACTGGCCAATGATTAGTATCACACTATACTCAACAATTTTTTTCTAAATAAATTAAACAACCACATGTTTAAGGTAAAACAAACTTTCAGACGGGAGAGTATTTTCATGACTTGAGGACAGGACAGGCTATTTAAAACAAGATGTAAAAGCAGAAACCATAAAGGAAAAGACAGATAAATTCAACTATGTTTCAACTATGTATAAACAGAATGTGAATGAAAATATTCAGAACCAGTGTTTAACATGTAAGAAAGGACAAGACTCCAGGAAATACAAACTATAATTATAAAGAAAAGGACAAATGACCAGAGAGAAAAATGGAGTAAGACCTCAACATACACTTTATGAAAGAACACAACTGAGCTCTGTCTCTCTGCTTCCCCTCTGCTAAGAGCTACGAAAGGAATCTTCCGTTGGGACAGAACATGCTTTGCCCTTTTGCCATGATGTTTCTGCCTTGGAGCTGGCCATCATGGGCTGAATCATCTCACTGAAGCACAGAGCCTACTGGATGAATGCCCCTGTGTCCCAGTCAATAGGTCCAATGAAGGTCTTGGCTGATGGCCAGAACCAACCATCAATCACTAGATATGTATATGAGCTTCAGATGATTACAGCCCCAGCCATCAAACCACCAGCCCTAAGCAAGGTGGAGTTGAGTAGAGTCAAGCTATCCCTGCTGAGTACTGCCCAAACTGCAGGCTCATGAGTAAAGGAAACAATAGCATTGTTTAAAGATAGCTTGGAGATGATTTGTTTATCGGCAATAGAGAAGTACAGTGCTCTGGGTGATTCCTTAGCTTGCTCTGAGAATCCAGTGTCTGGATAACTGTGTGAAGATCTGGGGGAGGCCAGAGGGCCAGATCCTAATAGTAGTGATGGCTTTGCATTTTGGGCAAGTTCTTATTGGTTTAGAGCATCTCTCGGGGGAATGTGGGGCAGAACAAATCTCATTAGTAAATAACATGAAGATGCTCAAAATTCACTCCTAATAAAGAGAAATGCATATTTAAAGCACAATGAGATCACCACACCAAACCAACAGACATGCAAAATTATTAAGTCTGAAAATACAACATATTGTCAACAGGAATTCACAGATCCTGTTACCATTATAAACATTTGGGAAATTAGTTTGGCAACACTAATACTCTACAACACAGCAATTCCACTCCCAGATATTACAAGTTTGAAGGACTCTCTCACTTAGTACCATGAGACAGGAACAAAACGTCCACAGCAGTACTGCTGGTAAACAGCCAGAAACTGGACACAACACTAATGTCTACCAGCAACAGAATGGGTAAATAAATTGTGGCACACCCATGTATAGAATACCAAAACCAATGGAAATGAATGAAGTAAATTTACACACATCATCTTAGACAATTCTCAGAAATCAACCATAGAATATGTCACAAAATGATTCACATGGTATGGTTTCCTATAATATTAAAAAATAAGGATGAACAGATAGGCAATAACATTAAAAAAAGAAGGAAATGAGTATCAAAAAGTTAAGATAGTGACTTTCTCTGGGAGACGGGGAGCAAGTGCAAACCAGGAGGAGTACAAAGAGACCCTCTAAGGTCTGACAATGTTTTACATTTCAATCTTTATAGTGAGGGCATAGGTGTTTTTAATTTTACTATAATTACTAAAAATTACAGCTATAGATTAGATACTTTTGTATAGATGATATATATTTCACACAAAAAATAGTCTTATTATGTTTTAGTCAATAATTTCTATATTTACATAACTGTATTATAAAAATTAGTCTGGACAATTATTATACACTTGGCATAAAAAACTCCCACTCTCAAGTCATTGTGAATTTTAAGAAAAACCTTGATTCTACTTGTTTTTTATAATGTCTCTGCTGAAAAAGAAAAAAAAAAAGTGCTGAGACAAAAAAAAAGATATAGGAGCTTTAGTTAATCAAGTTTCAACTACAAAATCATCCCTTTTACAATAGTCCTTATGTTTTTCTATTCATGATCTTTATTGTGACCTTGAAATCAAGGATTATATCAACAATGGCATCAACTGTTTCCTGCCTGAGTGGGGAAACAGCTTGCAAGTCAAAAGCCAATACTGTTTCCAGGGTCTTCATTTGGATGTTTATCAGTTAAAGGGTTCTTTAATTTAAAATATGCTAATTGCACCACAAAAAAAGATGAACAAAATGAAGACATAGCACTGTCATTTCATATAAGGAGGAACATAAAATTGCTTTTCTCAAAACCCAACTTTTATGAAACACTTAATATTCAATAAAAACTTTTTTATTGAAACACCTAAAAGGTGCTATAAAATCACCCAAAAGTGAATAAAAGAACAAAATAGGAACAAGACTGAAAAATAACAGTAAGAATTATACTTTATTAAAATAAAGATCCAAACTGTCCAACTACTGCCAAGGAACTGTCCTAATAAATTCTGATAGTTTTAATCCTTACTAAAAGCATTCACATAGGCATAATGTTTCCAAAACATTAAAAAAAAAAAAGGCCTATATTCTTTGTTAGTCCCAAAGATCATTCTTTTTAAACTCTAAAATGGCTCTTTTGAAACATCACATATTTGACAGTGATTGACCAAGACCTAGAACAAAACTCTGGTATACCACTAGAACTTCAAAATTCATTTACTTTTCTAGGTGATCTCACAAGCTCTCAACCATTTCCGCCATGATCTGTATTCTCAGCCAAACCATTGTTAATACTCATTACCTGAACCATGAATCAGTGTTTGGTAAAATATATAATTATGCTTCAGTATCCCCAGGGAATTGGTTCCAAAGTCAACAGAAAGCTCAAGTCCCATATACAAAGTGGTATATAGTATCTGCACGCAATCTATGCACATCTTCCTGCAGAATTTAAATCATCTCTTGATTACTTGTAATACTTAATGCCATGTAAATAGCTGTTATATTGTTTAGGGAGTAATCACAAGAAAAAGTCTATATGTATTCAGTACAGTTTTTTTTTTTTTTTTCCGGGGGGCGGGGAAGAGTTTTGTTCTGTTGTCAACTGAATGTGTGGTTTCATAACCTGCAGATATGGAGGGTCACCTCTTAATTATAAAATATCAGTATTATCCTCAAAAGAATTATAAAGGCTTCAAAGGTAGTCCATGTTTTTCATTTCTCTTGGGTCCACATCTACCATTTCTCATAGTTTGAATGAATTATATGGAACATCCCTTAGAAGAGCCATAAACAACTGATGGTACCTGCTCAATGCAAAGAAAAGCGTATTCCCTTGCATCCCAAGAGGAACTCTTCCAAGTACTTCAGAGGACAGCTGTCCCATGTATATCCCAAGGGCATCTTAATCCAACAAAGCTGCTTTCGTTTTCCTGCAATCTCTACGAACAAATGACAGCACCAGCAATCCAACGCCAAATCACTTCAGTCTTGAATCTACTTACTCTTCATCATCTTTACTAAAACTACCTCAGGTTTGAAATCATCTCTTGTCTAACCTGTCAACTTCCTAAATGTTTTCTGTTTTCCATCTCCTATTTCCAGCCAGGAATCCATTCCCTGGAATGCAATAGTGTAGCAAAGTACAAGAACAATGGAGGTAAACTCCTGGGTATGAAACCTGACTCTCTAGCTATGTGAACTTAGGCAATTTCCTTAATCTCTCAGCCTGTTTCTTTATTGCTAACATAGAAAAACACCTCTAATAACTGAAAAGAGTATTATAGAAATTAATCCCTGTAAATTACTGTCAACAGTGTTCCATGCTTAGAAAAGGGTGGGTTATGTTTTTGGGGGGTAGGGGAGAAAAAGCACATGATGATGTTTCAAGGGCTACAAAAATCACAGACTAAATATAATGCAAGGGCTGAGAGCATTAGTACAACCTGAGAATTCCAGAGGACATCAATATAAATATGTTCAGGGGCATATAATTCAAAATTTGTGTAAATACTTAAGATAAAACAAGAAATTTTAAGAAAAATATTCTCTTGGGAGGTTGAAGCTCTTCAGAATATGCCTCCTAGATGCTCTAGGGAGTAAAAATTCCCTTTCCTTCCCTGTATGGTACACAAAAGCCTAGAATCACTGTAATCAGTAAATGTCGTGTTATTCAGTTACTCCCCAGTTCACTCTTCCAGTCACTCCCTAATGCCCTCAGGCTAAAGTGTGAACAGCATACACTGGAGTAGAGTCCTCTTCTCCAATTCACTTCCACACCCAGATTCCATGGCACTGTAATTGGGGTCCACTTTATGCTCTGAGTTAAAAACCCTGCTGCTCAACCTTGGGTGACTTATTTTAAAACTGATTTTACTTTTTCTTCTTCCCCCTCCCTTTCCCGAGCAGTTGGGGAAAACAAGACTAACATTTTTCCCACCCAGGCTACAATGTCCTTTGCTGCCTGGAAAGTGTCACTGCCCACCAGAATAAACTCCAAACCGGGGAACTGGAACAAAGGCACTCTCAAGGATACTTGATGGACACTAATTAACTACATATCTACTGATAACATTTAGATCCCGGTCATTGTGTTTCTCTTTTAAAAGCCCTGTGTTCCCACTGACAGGGAGACTCAGTCTCTGGGAGGCCCCGCCTTTCCTCTTTGCTAGCAAATCAATACATCTTTTTCTTTTCTTTCAAACCCTTGTCGTAGTTATTGGATTGACACCCGAGGGGTATCTGCAGTGCACCTCCCCCATCAATGGACTTTTATCTGAAATCACTTTTACTCCCTAAATACTACCACTCCTACCCCACTCCATCCTCCTTTCCCTCTGGTCAATTCCTTTTCTTCTGGGTAGGGTTAGGTACCGCAAATGGTCCCACTGTCAGCATCATTCTATCCTGGTTACCTGCCTGGCCCTCTCCTAAACTGTGAGCTCTGCACAAAGGGACTATGTTGCCATTTCCACTGCATCACTTAAACGCTCAATAAAAGTGGACTGAATTCATGAATCTAATCTTCGGAGCTGTAAGGACCTAAGACTAAGGATCCTCCAGTACGAACCAACATCGATACCCCGCGCCCCGTCCCCAATCCCCGTCTACTGCGGGGAAGGCGCTTCAAGCCCCGCCACTGCAGTCACCACCGAGTGGGAGACACCGCGCACTGCAAGTGCCTGAACCGCGCACGCGCAGACGGCCGCGACCGAGGGGCTGCTGCCACCGGGTGTGACGTCCTCCCAGGTCGGGCGCGCAGTTTGGGTTGGGCCCGGCCTGGAGGGAGGGCAGTGGTCTAGGGACGCTGTCGGTATTTTCCCAACCCTGTCACAAGAAATGCCGCTTCCAACAGGCGTGCCGCCACCGTTCCTAATTCCACTTTTCTCTTCCGTTCCGAGCAGCTCCTCACCCCCACTCCGCGTGCGGTCGTCAAGAGCCAACCCGGCCGCACAGTCCGAAGGGCACCGAAACCCGTCTCACGCGCCAGCAGCCGCCCAAGGGACACCGGACACTGGGCGCGGGTCGCGCCGGAAGTCCCGCCCCAGGCTCCTCCCATCCGGCTGGGGCTCTGGGCCTGAGACTCCCAATGCCGGGGGTCTCCACCAAACCGCGCCCGGGGAAGAGGGGACGTTGTTTTAAGGGTCCGCTCAAGCAGGGGCGCGGCCGGTTGGGTCCGGATGCACCACGGAAAACAAAACCTCTGCCTTTGCTCAGGAGCCGTTTTCCATCTCACAGACCATTGCTAACCAAGTATTATTGGGTAACAGTCTCTGCTTGCTTCATTTCTTGTGCATTCCCGAGGGCTAACTCAGAACTCGCCTGCAAGACACTTTCCATGAAACATCCAGTGTCCAAGTTGTCATTTCCTCCTTTGCTACTTGAACAGCATCTGGCATTTATTGCTGTCTCCATTACCCACCATCACAGGCAAGACACCAGCCATGGTTTCCCACACCAGCCATTCCATAACCTTGCTGGCAGCTTTCTCACCCTTCTGCTTTCTCTCTTCGGGCTTCACCTGCCGGTTCGCAGGGGAGCAAGATTTCAGAGGTAAAACAGAAATTTGTGATACGTTAGATTGGGGGTAAGGGAGAGGAAGGCCTTAAAATAATCTCTAGGTTCCAGGCTTGAGCAAATAAGTGTGGGGTCACTGACTATGTTATCTGGACTTAACTGCTTCCTCTTCAAAAGGCTTTTCTTGTCAAAGGGCAAGAAGAACAATGAAAGGATGAGACCTCAAAAAGGAAAGGCTAAATTTGGAAAAGAGATGGGGCAAAAACTACAAAGGAATGGAGACATAAAGCAGTATATGAGCCAGGTATGGTGGCACACGCCTGTGATTCCAGCGGCACGGGAGGCTGAGACAGGATGATTGTGAGTTCAAAGCCAGCCTCAGCAATGGCGAGGCACTAAGTAACTCAATGAGACTCTGTCTCTAAAAAAAAATACAAAATAGGGCTGGGGATGTAGCTCAGTGGTCAAGTGCCCCTGAGTTCTATCCCCATTATCCCAAAAAGCAAAACCAAAACAGTATATGAACTAAAGGAAAAACAGTATGTATGATTCCAAAACTTATCTTGATCATTATTAATACCCTTGGACTAATCCATGGTGTCCCAGGTCATTGCAAATAATGTTTTCATAACATGATATCTAATGAACAATTGGAGCAAGGGAATTTTTGGTAAAATAGTTATATTGTTGCATATCAAAACTATTTTGGTAATAACCTTTAAACTAATAAATCAATGAGAAAGTGATTTACTTCACCAAAACCATTTTACTTCGGGTGGACAACTCTTTATCTTATCTTTCACTGAAGATATCAAAGATTGGTCAAAAAAATTGGTCACAAATTTTTCCCCATATGAGGGTCCAGTGCTATTCAGAAAGCAAATTTAAAGATGAGGCAACCCTTAAATTACTGAGATCTTAGAAAGTCTGCATTGAGTGAAATGGTAAAAAGGTTTTGCTTGGCATTAGTAATATTCTATTATTTTTTACTATTCACATATATTGCTTTCTCTCATTTTGAGTGCATACACATATAAACCCAAGTGACTGCCTGTACCTAATGAACACAGACCACATTTTCTACTCCTGATAGATCTAAAGCTAGAATTAAAAAAAAAATACTTTTAGCCATATTTTTGAGAATTTAGAATTTTGGAGAATATCTTGAGAAGCTTGGAAGGAAGAGGGGGCTAAACAGTGGGCCTTTGGAACCCAGCCAACTTCAACTAAAAATGGGTCTGCCTTCATGTTTTAAATATTATAGTTCTATTTTGGAATTTCTTTGTAAATCTGATTCTGCTGTTTATAACCAAAATTTGAAAACTGTACTTGATTAAGGATTAGGGTATAGATTTTATTAGTATCTACAGAGTACAGCCAACGCTCTTCAAATAGTTCAGAGGCACAAAGACATAAGGCCTGAACACATAAAGACCACAAACATGATATTTGGAGTTCAGAATGATCACAAATTTGTTAATCCTGAGATAAGGGGGAAGATGTAAGCAGGCAATCCGGCACTTAAGTTACAGTCTACTAAAATAAGATCCTATGGTTTCTGATTTCTAATTGCTCCGGAAAATCAGGACCACTACCTGAAAGTATGTTGATTTCCTTTTGGCCACATTAAAACTGGGATTGTATAAGTGGCCTCCAGAGGTGAATCATTTTGATGTCCAGTGCTTACTTTCAACTACTTTGCTGCAGAATACTCAGACCCTGCCTCGCCATGATTGCTCCTCAGTGGAGTGAGGACTTGGGTAATATCCTGACACTAAATTAACATGAAAGTGTGTTGTAATGTCTTACATGAAAAACGGCATCAGACCAAAGTCTCTTTTCTCTTTTAAATAAAATTTGTATGATTCATGGTATGTGGAAAATGAGAATGCCTTCAACTGATTTTTAAAAAATCTGTTTAGAGGTTCAAATTTGACTCATACACCAATTCTTTGTTAAGCTGAAAGAACATCACCTCTAAGTATCAAATATGTTAGTTATTTATATGAAGTAAGTATCAACTAACATTCCTTGGTAGATTTTCTTGGTCCAGCTGCAGGGCCACATTCAAAGCTAAAGATCATCCATCTCTAACTCAGGTGTCACCAATAGGTAATTCAATACCACCTGCTCTATGGAGCAGGTTTTGGAAATAACTTAAGTCATGGAATAATACCCATTAGACCTGGTGATTTATGCCAGCAATTCAGGTAATTCACTAAAGGAAAAAAATGGATTTTGAGTGTTTACTTTCATTAAGTCTACACTCAGCAAAGAACATTTAAGAGATATTACACAAAAAAACAGATTAGTATAATTAATACTGACAGGCTTATGCTAAAATACAAAAACAAATGCTTGATTTGAAAATTCAACTTTATTTACAAAAGTTCTATCAACAAAGATGCCATTCCACCCCTTCAAAATAACTGATAATTTTCAAAAAACCATTTACATGGTTTAAACCTTTCTACATAAAACCATATTATGGGATAAGCAAACAACCTTACAAGATGATTCAAGACATATAAACAAAAAATAAAAAACAACATCTAGCATGAATGCTCTATTGAAGAATTCTTCTCAATGAAGAATTAAGAATCACACTTTTTTTTTTTTTTTTTTTTTTTTTTTA
>NW_025999990.1:20358106-20422532 GCF_001458135.2 Marmota marmota marmota | reverse complement strand
ATTTTTTCATGTACTTGTTGATTGACTGTATGTCCTCCTCTGAGAAGTGTCTGTTCAGGTCTTTGGCCCATTTGTTGATTGGGTTATTTGTTTTCTTATTGTTTAATTTTTTGAGTTCTTTGTATACTCTGGATATTAGGGCTCTATCTGAAGTGTGAGGAGTAAAAATTTGTTCCCATGATGTAGGCTCCCTATTTACCTCTCTTATTGTTTCTCTTGCTGAGAAAAAACTTTTCAGTTTAAGTAAGTCCCATTTGTTGATTCTTGTTATTAACTTTTGTGCTATGGGTGTCCTATTAAGGAATTTGGAGCCCGACCTCAGCCATTTTTTAAAAGATTAGTTTGAAGCTGGCCGTGGTGGTACACACCTGTAATTCCAGCAACTTGGGAGGCTGAGGAAGGAGGATCACAAATTCAAAGCTAGCCTCAGCAATTAGCAAGGCCTTTTCTACATAAAACCTTGCAACTGAGCAAGACCCTGTCTCAAAATAAAATATAAAAGGACTAGGGATGTGGCTCAGTGGTTAAGTGCCCCTGGGTTTCATCTCTGATACCAAAAATGTTTTAAATTTAACTTCTTTCTTTCAGACAACTGTTTCTCTTCCAAGTAGCTGAATGAGTATTCTTCACTATGTGGCAGTGCTCTTTTTGTAATCTAAGTTCAAAGATGTAACATTGACCTTCAAGTACTTACAGCACGTAAAAACTATTTCATGTTAGTCTTCTGAGTCATACATGCACATAAATGACTACTATCAGTTGTTCCATCTTCCTAACTATGTAACTGCTACAGGAAAATATCCATGAGAAAGGGCAATGGGGTAATTTTCCAACTAGTTAATAGATTCACTCTTATAAACCTAATATTAAAGTTCTGCACAATATGAAAGCAGTAAAGTTCTGGTTAAATTATGATGCATATAGACTTTATTCTTATCTTTTTTTTAGAAGTTCTATAAATAAATAGCAATAAAGGAACAAGATAACAAGTCAGAGTCTCCAGGCAAGTGAAATAAATCAAAATCAGATAAATAAATCAATGGAAAAAGAGTGACTGATTTAAGCAGAGAACACTGAAACCTAAACTCTGAGAGGAATACACAATGAAATAAATAAACAAACAAACAAATTTTTAAAAACCCTGATATGACTCATTCTGAGAGCCCTGGAAAAGTGAGAAAACCCTAAAAGTGTCAATGTGGGCACTGGGATAAAAATGAGTTTCACTGAGAGTTTATGTCAGAGCTGTTACATTCTGTTTCCCCTTCCTCTTCTCTTGTATATTCAGCGGAGACCCTGCCAGACCCTGCCATGATTTCTCCTCAGTGGAGTGAGGACTTGGGTAATATCCTGACACTAAATTAACATGAAGGTGTGTTGTAATGTCTTACATGAAAAATGGCATCAGGCCAAAGTCTCTTTTCTCTTAAAATTTTGTATGACTCATGGCATGTGAAAAATGGGAATGCCTTCAACTGATTTTTAAAAAATCTGTTTAGAGGCTCAAATTTGACTCATACACCAATTCTTTGTTAAGCTGAAAGAACATCACCTCTAAGTATCAAATATGTTAGTTATTTATATGAAGTAAGTATCAACTAACATTCCTTGGTAGATTTTCTTGGTCCAGCTGCAGGGCCACATTCCAAGCTAAAGATCATCCATCTCTAACTCAGGTGTCACCAACAGGTATTCAATATCACCTGCTCTATGGAGCAGGTATTAGAAATAACTTAAGTCAAGGAATAAATTTACCCATTAGACCTGGTGATTTATGCCAGCAATTCAGTTAATTCACCAAAGGGAAAAAAATGGATTTTGAGTGTTTACTTTCATTAAGTCTACACTCAGCAAAGAACACTTAAGAGATATTACACACAAAACAGAACATTCTGTTCCCCCTTCCTCTTCTCTTGTATATTCAGCAGAGACCAAAACAGAAGCTCTAGACCTTGAGTATCTCAGAAAGGTATAATAGAAGAAAGTCTGAAGACTAAAGTGTTAAGACACTGCTTGTCTCTCAGGTAAGTCTGAATGAAGACTCACATTCCGCAGGCAGGGAGCTAGAAAATCACTCTAGAAATTGGACAGCTCCCCAGAAAGAAAGGCTTTAGGTACTGACACTTGAAAGGTCTCACCTCAGTGAAATAGCCAACTTCTTTGTTTAGATTTTGGTGAGGTTCATCAGTAAACAAGTCCTGACCATACATGGAGCTTCCGACAAGTCTTCTATTGCCATACACTTAAAGGTAAACTCACAACTAAGAGGGAACCATTCTTAACATGCAAAGACAAAACAAACACGGGGAAACAAAAAACAGAAAAGGAGACCAAGGAAGAGAGAATGAAGATGTAGAAGAAAACATTTAAAAAGAACATCCTTAGAGAAAAACTACTGTAACTAAGAAACAAAAATAAAATCCTGTAAAAAAAGCAACATTTGGGGATCAAGAAGCAGCTCTGGCTGTATTAGGATACGTAGTTCAAAAGAAGGGATTGAAAGATCACGTAGAATAATACAAAGCAAAATTAAAGAAAATTAGAGCATTAATCTGTCAAAATAATCAAAGTTCCAGAAGACAGAAGAAAAAAAAAAAAACAGAAACAACAATTAAAGAAACATTGACAGAAAATATTCCATAACTGAAGGACATGAATCTTTAGCCAAAAAGTTTCAATCAAAATACAAAACAATTTAAACAAACTCAAATTACTAAGATCTACCCTTTTAAGAATGCTCCCTACTGCTCTAGCTCACACAACTTTGACATTCTAAACTCTAGATGATTTACATTAATCTGAAGCACTTAGACCTTGAATCAAATAATAGCTTATGATATTTTAACCATTTGCTAGGCACTGAATAGGGTGTCTTACACACCGCCCCCCCGCACTTTTATTTTGAAACTCTAAACCTCAATGTGACTATATTTGGATACAGGGTCTTCAAAAGGGATAATCTAAGATGAAGTGAGGTCATAAGGGCAGGGTCCTAGTCCAATACAGTCTTTCAGGAGAAAGACATCTCTGCCATGTAGGGGCTGACTACTGGCCAGGAGGAAGGCGCTCACCACAACTGGACCATGCTGGGACCCTGATCTTGAACTCCCAGCCTTCAGAACTGTCAGAAAATAAATTTCTGGGTTATGATATTTTGTTACAGCAGTCAGAGCTGACCAATACACTGCTTAATATTTATTTTAAATTGTATGTAATCATATATAACCTATGACTGGTTTTAGTAAATATTTGTCAAATTGATACCAAGCCCCACAAAACTCTAGTAAAGAACAATTTTTGCAGACATTAAAATCCACTGTTTTTTTTTCTTATTAATATTATTGTATAGAATTATAAGAAACAATGCATTTCTGTGTACTGTTACCAAAATACTGACTAAATTAGTTGTATAAATACATAGCCTTTAAATCTGGAACTGCTAAAATATGATAATATAAAGTTACTTGGTTATTCAGAAAACACCCATTGATTGATAGAACTGTAAAGATAAAAGAATCCTTCTCAGTCTACTAGAGGCAGAAAAGAAACTGCATTGGTACTGTGGCCCATGAAGTTGGGTCAGAGATGGTCTGTGGAAGAGGGAATGCCAAGAAGTAGTCTTGAAAGGACAGGCTGAGGAGTTGCCAGTTAAAAAAGAGGGTAAGTCATTGTAGACAGAGAAAGTAGTATGAGTAAAGACTCAGCAGTGAGGAAGAGCATCATGGGAAGAATGTTGCATGGCAAATATCAGGGAGGGGAAAAGAAGGGGAAAGAGTGAGGAAGGGACACCCTGTGGAGGGCTTGGAAGGATAGACAAGGAGTCTGAATATTACATAGAAAACTATGGATACTAAGAACTCAGGAACTGCAGGCCACTGAAGAACATGCTCAGCTTTGCCTAGAAGGTAGAACAAAGAGAAGCAAAACTGGAGGCAGGGCAACCATTGAATAGACTGCTACAGAAATCTAGGCAACAAGAGTTAAAAGCCCATAAAACAATACTTAATAAATACTTGAAATATTTTAAAATGTATTTAGATACCTCATAACAAGAGCTTATAAGCCACTGTGGTGTTTTCCCTTAGTTCTAGGACCATGTTCAAATCACATGCTTAGGCAAATATTTCTATGCTTCTTCTGGGCAAAAGTGGAAATATGGAAGTTTTCACCTAGGGGCACAAATCTCAATCACCTGAAGAAATTTTGGAAAACACACAGTGCTAAACTTGGCTTCTAGAAAATTTGAACAAAGGTTTGGAGTAAGGCCTGGCATTATATTTTTTAAATGTATCTCTAATGATTCTGCATATACTTCCAGGTGGAACCATTGGTTTATTGGGACAATGGCTTTGAATATATGATTGAGGCTATTCTAGAAAATCTGAGATGCTATGGACATCGCACAAATCTATGCTTTTTGAAAATCTGAGATGCTATGGACATCGCACAAATCTATGCTTTCCTAAATCAGTGGTGGGGTAGGAATGGAATGAATTAATGCACATATCTTATATTATCAACCCCATTTAACTTAGAAGTTAATCATATCCAACTAGCTCATGTATCATTTTGTAATAGTACTTCATATATTCTGGACAGATGTCCCTCATCAGACTCATGAAGTACTAGTATTTCCCTTTGGAACTGTTTTTGGGATCCTTTTTGAAATGACCATAAGTGTAACAAGTTAATTTTGGATACTGAATTCTATTTCATTGATTTGTATGTCTATTCTTATGCCAGTGTCACATGTTTTGATTACTATAGTTGTAGTAAGCTTTCAAATCAGAAAGTATGAGTGCTCTAACTTTGTTCTTCTTTTTTAAGATTATTTTGGCTATTTGGGGCCCATTACATTTCCTTTGGGATCAACTTGTCAGTTTATTCAAAAAAGCTAATTGGGATTTTTGACAGACACAGCATTAAATCTGTAATAAGAACTATCATTTCAACAAGATTATGCCTTCTGATCCACACATGGGATGTCTCTACCTTTAATAAAAAAAACTCTAATTTTTAAAAAATTTGTTCTAGTTAGTTATATATGACAGTAAAATGCATTTTGACACAACATACATAAATGGAGTATAATTTCTAATTCTTCTGATTGTACATGATGTGGAGTTTCATAGGTTGTGTAATCATATATGCACATAGCGTAATAATGTCTGATTCATTCCACTATCATTCCTACTCTCATACCCTCTTCCCTCCCTTCACTCTCCTCTGTTTAAGCCAATGTACCTCTATTCTTCCTTAGACTTTCCCCTTATTATGAATTAGCATTCATACATACAAGAGAAAACATTCAGCTTTTGGTTCTTTGGGATTGGCTTATTTTGCTTAGCATGATATTCTCTATTTCCATCCATTTACTGGCAAAGGCCATAATTTCATTCTTCTTTAAGGTTGAGTAATATTCCATTGTGTATATATACCACAATTTCTTTATCCATTCATTTGTTGAAGGGCACCTAAGTTGGTTCCATAGCTTAACTATTGTGAACTGAACTACTGTAAACATTTATGTGGCTATGTTACTACAGTATGCTGATTTTAAGTCCTTTGGGAGGAGCGGAATAACTGGGTTAAATGGTGGTTCCTTTCCAAGTTTTCTGAGGAATCTTCATACTGCTTTCCATAGTGAATGCACCAATCTGCAGTCCCACCAGCAATGTATGAGTGTACCTTCTCCCCCACATCCTCACCAGTATTTACTGTTCCTTGTATATTTGATAATTGCCATTCTGAATGGAGTGAGATGGAATCTCAGTGTAGTTTTTATTTGCATTTCTCTAACTGCTAGAGATATTGCCCTTTTTTTCATGTATTTGTTGATTGATTACATTTCTTCTTTTGTGAAGTGTCTGTTCAGTTCCTTAGCCCATTCATTGATTGGGTTATTTTTTGGTGTTAAATTTTTTGAGTTCTTTATATATTGTGGAGATTAATGCTGTATCTGAGGTATGTGTGGTAAAGATTTTTTCCCCATTCTGTAGGCTCTCTGTTCATGTTATGTTTCCTTTGCTGTGAAGAAACATTTTAGCTTGATTCCATCCCACTTATTCTTAAAAAAAAAATCTCTAACTTTTAATTTCTTTTAAAAATGCCCTGCAGTTTTNTTTTTTTTTTTTTTTTTTTTTTTTTTTTTTTTTTTGGCTTATGGGGGTGTGTGGTCAGTGAGGAGAGCAGGTTGAGACTCAATTGCCAGAGACTGTCACTGTTCTGAGATTTAATAAATGTTTTTAAAAGTTCTTCAGTTGATGTATGCTCTTATGAGAACTCCCAAAAGCTTTGAGTGTTTAGTTTTTGTGTTAGTTTTTCATCACTGTGACTAAAATACCTGACAAGAGCAATTTAGAGGAGAAAGTTTATTTTAGCTGGCGGTTTCAGTTCATGGTCAGCTGGCTCCATGGCAGAAACATTAGGATGGAAGGGGATGGTGGAGGAAAGCTATTCAACTCATGGCAGCCAGGGGCACGGGACAAGACATAGTCCCCAAGGGCATGTCTCCAGTGATCTATTCTTCAATGATGCCCGCTTGCCTATAGTTTCCACCTCCTCCCAGTAGACTATTCAAATTATTAGTCTATCAAATGAACTAATGAAGTTAGAGCCCTCATGATCTAGTCACTTCCCTAAAACCACACCTCTGGACATTGTGGCATTAGGGACCAAATCTTCAGCTCATGTGCTGTTCAAAGTGTTCTCCATTGAGAATAGTTTTCACATTTTTTTTTTGAGCAAATTGTTTTTACTTTGTATAATACATACATTTTCCAACTATACACAATTAGCTAAATGAATCCTATAAACATATTACTAGCAAATGAAGTAAGGTACAAAATACATACAATGAATATGTATATGCAAAGCAGATCAAACTATAATATAGTTTGATCTGCTTTGCATATACATATTTAGGACATTGCAAACATAGGATAAAATCCAGCAGGTATTGTAAAAGTCATGATACTGATTGGCTCTAGAAGAGTCATCAGAGGTTGTAATACACTTTGGGGGCTTTTCCCCTTCATAAGTTTTATTGGTGCATTATATCGTATGTAATGGTGGGATTCAATGTTATATATTCATACATGTATACAATATAAAAATATAATGAGACCAATTTTCCACATTTTTAAGTGTTTAAAATAAATAAGTACATATTTATAGACACATATACTTACATATATGTATATGTCTCAATTTTGCCTCTTGTCCTACAAAGCTTAAAATATTTATAATGTGACCCTTTAAGAAAAATTTTGCTTTCTTTTAGATTTGTTTTACCTTTCTCATTTAGATTCACAAGAGTCATTTATTTCTTTGGGGGTATCCATTTAACCCAGAATCATTTATTGAAAGGGCCATCTTTACAATATATTAGACACCAGCTCTATTTACATCCCTCTCCACTATATCACCTTTATCATAAAGTGTCGATACAAAAATGAATCTGAATTTGGGCTCTCCAGCTTGTTTCATTGTTCTACTTGTCCAAAAAACTTTCAATAAATTCCCTTCTGCTCTATCAGCCAGAAATCAGTTTCTGTTGCTTGCAACCAAGAACCCTAACAGGAATGAGTAATTTCAGAATTTTATCCTTGTATCTGTAAGGCTGCCTTCATTCCAACTATTTTAAATTACTATTCAGGACTGAAAATCCCTAAACAGAAGTCCTGCCTAGACATCCTTCTGAGTACCAGACTTGTATATTCAAATGCCTTCAAGACATCTTGACTTAAAAGTCTTAAAGGTACCATGAACTAGACTAATTCCTATTCTTATTCAGGACTCAGCTTTAAATGGAATAACACTGTTGTTATTTATCCAGTTTACATTCCTATGTGTTTGTACCCAGTTTGCTTCCTTCAAAGCATTTTTCCCAGACACAACGATCCATTTCTGTCATTTTTAACATCTATCCCTCCATTAGGCTGAATGCTGTACAACAACAGGGATACTGTGCTACCTTCACTTCTATTTCCCTTTCACCTAGCTGACAGTAATTGGCCATTTGCTGGAAGTTTTTCTTCTGCTACCAAATCTAGGAAACTTCTCTTTTTGGCTAACTAACTCTTCCAATCTCTTATCAATGAAGGAAGTACCCTACTTCCTACTTAATGCCATCTACTCTGCCTGCGACTTAGATCCATCCTTCTTCTATCTTTTCAGAATCCTTCCATTTCTGTGATGTTTTACTTTATTCTCACTACCAGATCTTTTCCACCGGCAATTCTTTCTTTACTTTTAATTTTGAAGGTTTTAGAACATTTATTACTCAATTTAACAACTTCACTTTTGCGGGGTGGGGTACTGGGGATTGAACTCAGGGGCACTCAGCCACTGAGCCACATCCCCAGCTCTATTTTGTATTTTATTTAGAGACAGGGGCTCACTGAGTTGCTTAGTGCCTCACTATTGCGGAGGCTGGCTTAGAACTCTCAATCCTCCTGCCTCAGCCTCCTAAGCCACTGGGATTACAGGCAGGCGCCCCCACGTCTGGCCAACTGTTCACTTTTTGTCATATATACTTCAGTTTTTCTGCTTAGATACTTGGAATATTTCAGTATGCATGTTGAAAACTAAGGACATTTCCCTACATAATACCATTATCACACTAAAAAAATTTATAGTAATTCCTTAATGTCATCTAGTACTTAGGCCATATTCAAATCTCACCAAACATTCCTGAAATGACTTTTACAGTCAATATTTTTGAACTAGGATTCAATTAAGGTTTACACATTGCTTAAGAATTTCTCCCTTATAAAACTAACTCTCTCTCTCTCTCTTGTTTATCTCTTTTGCCTCATTGGTCACCCCTGGTATCTCCCACTTTCTTCCTAGCACTGACCTGTTGAAGAGAGCTGGATAGTTCTCATTGTCACTGCTGAAACATCTCTAGCTCTTCCTGCATAAAAGCAAATTGAACCACCACCACAAAACACGCTCCCTCAAGCTACCTTTTCTTCTTTCTTCCAACTTAATGATAACATTGGATAATCTTGCTGCCTCTATTTTATAACTTTCCACTTACTTCTTAGCCCATTCCCATCTGGATTTTACCTACTGCTGTAACTTAAAAACCATCAATGATCCCAATTACCCTGAATCCTTGGGATGCTTTTCAATACTTATCAAACTTGGCTCCTCAGCAACATTGAACCATGCTACTATCCCTCCTTCTTCATACCTTCTTTTGACTTTGCTGAAACCCCAGTTCTAGATTTTCCTGGTTCTCTGTTTTATTCTCTCACTAATTCCTCAAATCAGCATTTCTACCTCTGTTCAACACTAAATACTAGAGGAGATTCTAGGATTGTCCTGAGCATGGATTATTTTTGTACTCTACTCCTTCCTTGAATAATTTTATCTATTCACATGACTTGTTTATCATCTGTGCTTGACAAACTCAAATTTCAGTCTCCCCCTCTGGCTTATGTTTTATTTTATGGACTTAAACCCAATGTCTATGCTATATCTCCATTTGCATATCTCACAGAAACCTGAAACTCAGGCAGTCCAAAACTTATTTCATTATCCTTTACCTCCTTAACCACTCCACAACCCCCAATTTTCTTCCAATACTTTCTAACAATGAAGGTACTATCCTTAATTCAGTAGCTTAAGCCAGAAAACTAAGAGACATCTTTGACTTTATCCTTTCTCTCTCATTCTCAATGTCCAACAGTATGTTCTGCCTTTTTTTACCTTTAAAATATCTCTTGATCTGTATTGGTTTCTAAGGGCTACCTGTAACAAAGTACCACAAACTTAAGCTTACCACAACAGAAATTTTTTCTTTTTAGAAGCCCCAAAGTCCAAAATCAAGGTGCCAACAGGACTGGTTTGCTCTGGGAGCTCTGGGGATAATCGCATCCTCCCTCTCGCCTAACACCTGGTAGTTTTGGAAATCTTGGGGTTCCTTGACTTGTAGCCACATCACTTTAACCTCTGTCTCTGTTGTCACATGGTCATTTTCCCTCTGTGTGTGTTTGTGAGCCTCTGTATCTCACTCTCCTTATAAAGACACCAGTCATTGGATCTAGAGCTCCATACCTAACCCAGTATGACCTTATCTTAATTTGATTACATCAGCAAAGATCCTGTTTCCAAATAAGGTCACAGCCACAGATACCAATGCTTAGGTCTTCAACATGTCTTCTTCAGACAAAACATGATCACACATTCTTTTCTGTGCAGTACAGTGGTAAAGAGATGGACTCTGAAGTCAGAATGCTTATTTCCACCATTTTCTACCTGTGTGATCTTAAGTTACCTCCTCTGTGCTTCAGATTTCCCATGTGTACTGCAGGAATGAAAACAATGACTGTCTCAGAACTGCTGTGGGGGTTACACAAATAAGTAAATGTAAAGTACTTGATACAGATCCTGCACATAATTACTGCTACATTAAGTATCTGCTCTTGTTATGTTTGTACCCATCCATGTCTACTTGTGCTATTTGGAAGGGTTCTTCCCACATCCAGCCTTCTGCATTCTAATCTTTCCTCACACTGTGGCTGGAGGGATAGTCAAAAACAAAAATCTGGTCATGAGTTTCACTGCCTTGCTTAAGACTGTTTCTACCTGCCTCAGCATTTTCACACAGCTCTACATTTGCATACGGCTCTCCTTCCTCTCAAATTCTTCCAACCCTTCCGGTTCACCTAGTTAAGGTTTACTCATTAGATTTCAGCTAGACACATTTCCTCCAAGAAGTTTTTCCAAATTCACAAATTACTATCATCCTGCACGTCTCTTTATTCTGCATACTTGATACTCATTCGTTTTTATTTAGATTAAATTCCACTAGAAGGGCAGGGTTATCGGCTGTAATTTCAGCTCCAACTACAAGGGCCTGGCACAATTTATGGTCAATAAATCTCTTCTTGAGTCATAAGTGAAATGAATCAATCTTGGCCGTGCTTTTGAGTTTCAATGATTTACATAGTGCAGTATCCTGTCTCAATTTTGCCTGCCCAGGCTGGCATGGAGATGGCTTGATTGTGAGGACCCTGCAGCTGTACTGAATAACTTCTTGGAACGTGGGTAGCTGGAAGTCCTGATAACTCCAACACTTTCCCTTTCTTATTATCCCAAAGCCCAGTCCACCCTCCCAATAAGCAAAGCTCCAATATGAGCCACACCCACTTCTCCATCCCCAGCTTTTCGACCATTAAAATCGGTCGGTCACAGGGAATTGCAATTACTGAGCTAAACTAATGGCAGGCAGGGGCGTCCCGGCCACACTTCGGTACCCCCTCCCAGCCCTGACCCTGGACCCCGCGGGTGTCTGTTCAACGTTCACTGGTTGTTGAGCTCAGCGCTGGTGAGAAGAACCCTCCAAAGAAGCCGACCCCTCGCCCCGAGCAGCGCCCAGGGCCGCTGCCGGTCCGGAACAGGGTTGCCCGGCACGTCGTCGGCTCGAGTCCGCCGCCCCACAACCCGAGCCCCGCGATGACTCACTGTTTTTAAGGAAGCGCTCCTCGTGCAGCACGGCGATGGCGTTGACACACAGCAGGGCTGCCTGAAGTAGTGAATACAGGGTAAAGGCCATGGTCACCGGGAGCCTTCACGAGGCCCAATTGAAACCTCTCCCGCCGCCGCAGCGGACGTGGCGCCGCCACCACACCTGCTCTCCTACGGGAACCCGTGGGGCCCAAAACGCGCTCTCCGCAAAGCTCCGCCCCCGTGTGGCTAAGAACCGTCCACATTTACGTCACAGGGCGCGACCGCTTGTGGCTCTTGAACGCGTGGAATGTGGCCGGTCCCTCTTGAAAGGGACCACAAGTTTAAGATTTCAAAGACTTAGAGCGAAAACAAAAATGGAGGATATCTCATAATTTTGTAATGTTGATTACATATTGAAATGACATTAAAAATATAGGGAGGTAAATAAAATATTTTGCTAATTTTACCATCTATTTTTACTTTTGTAAGTTTTATCTGTGAGTGCATATAAATGACATATGAAGCTTGCATTATGTTTCTACTGAACAGTGTTGACCCAGATGCTCCCAAGAGCTACATGAGATGTTCATATTTTACCAAATTTTACCAAAGAGGAAATAGAGGCTTTGACAACATTTTTAAAAATTAAAAATAAATGTTGAGAATGTAGGTCAGTAGTGCAACATTTGCCTAGCTTGTGCAAGGCCCTTGGTTGACTCCTAGCATGGCAATGAATGAATGAATGAATACAACATTATTCAGTGAGAGATATCCTCTCCTTGACCAAACTCTAGCTAGGGTCCTCTAAGCCTTCTTCTGGACTGGGTCTCCATCTTGGCTTAGAACTATATAATCTCAACACAAATTATTTCATTACTGTCACAACACATGAACAGTTTTAACTGTTTCTAACAGTTCAATGCTGCATTCCTAGATGACCTATCCCTTTTTAAAGTGCTTGCCTGATAAAGCTCAAGGTTGCCAAAAAAAAAAAAAAAAAAATTGTTATAGCCTACACCTAAGGATAGGCCTCTGATCACCTTTTCTTATTGCACTTACTGAAAGAGGCTTACAGTTGTGAATCAATCTTTTTTAAAGATGTATCTGTACCTTCTATAACTCGGGAACTCTTTTCAAGGACCTGAAAAACATGCCTTTAAAATGTAACCACCAGAAAGGACAGGGCTTCTGTCTCTCTGTCTCTCTGGGAGGATAGGATCTTAACTTCAGTAATTGCCAGCTAGCAAACAGAGCTGGCCTGATTGCATTTACATTGACCAGCCCTTTGAAATATTTCACTTGCCTGACTATTGAGTCCCACATGTCCCCCTTCCTTATTACCTCCTAAACCACCCCCCAAACAGTCAGTTGCAGCATCCACGCCTGTAATTACAGTGGCTTGGGAGACTGAGGCAGGAGGATCATGAGTTCAAAGACAGTTTCAAAATTTATCGAGGCCCTAAGTCTCTCAGCAAGACCCCGTCTTTAAACAACCTATAAAAAAAGGGCTGGGTATGTGGCTCAGTGATTAAACACCCTTGGATTCAATTCCTGGTATCAAACAACAACAAACTCCAGTCACCTCTGGAGTTGAGTTCAATTCACACTGGGCCCTCCAATAGTATATTACTGATTAAAATATGCCCTTATCATTCTAATTTCCAGCTTTGTCTTTGACAGCATAGTAAGAGACTGAGTTACTTTAGTTTAAATTCCATAGATTGTTTAAGAGCAAATATGTAATCACTTCTTGAAGATGATTCCTAAGGCTCCCTAAGAGAGTAGAGGAGGAAAATACCACATTCAATTCCAGACTTTGGAAGCCTGTGTGTTGGTAGTGCTGGAAGAGAACCTGAATGAACAAGGAATAATTAAACTCCCAAGAAGAAATTAGGTTTAAATAGGCCAACTAGTTAGGAAGAAGAGATGTATTATTTCCCACAGATGTAAATAAACATTTGCTCCAGTATCTAGTCCAAAGTGCAAGTCAGGTAGAGAGACACATGAAGATAAAATAAAGGAAACAAAAGATACAGTAGGATAACAATAAATCCTCCAGTTCTTCAAGCACCCTATAACTCCAGACACTGACGATGGTGAGGTTCTTAGTCTGTTAAGCCAGCTATAACAAAATACCAGAGACTGGATATCCAATAGGCATGGATTTCTCCCAGTTCTAGAGGCTGGAGGTCTGAGATCAGCTTCTGGTAAATGCTTTTTCCCTGTGCTGTCTGCTTCATTTTATCCTCACAAGGTGTACAGGAAGCAAGCTCTCTTGGGACTCTGTGAACACTGGCTCCACCATCACAACCTCATCTCATCCTAGTTATCTCCTAAAAACTGAACCCTGTAATACCATACTATTGGGGGCAAGGGTTTCAACCTGTGGATTTTTGCAGGCACACAATCATTGAATCCACAATAGTGAAGAAAAGTTATTCTGAACATGGAGAATGGCCACTCTAGGATGTCTACATTGGGATGAGTAAAGGAAAGGACAGCCAGGGTAACTTGTCTAGAAGTTTTCATTGTGCAATTATAATTTTTACGTGGTGAAGAGCGTTAAAGGGGGGAGGTTATAGTTTGTCCCTGCCCAAACATGTTGAGGCTTGGTTCCCATGTAACCATGTTAAGAAGTGGTGGTATATTTGTAAGGTAATTAGGGGGCTTTATCCTCATTCAGGTATTAATGTAGTTTCTGTGAAAATGAAGTAGTTAATCACAAGATCTGGATGCTATAAAGTGAATTTACCTTTCCTTGATTCTCTCTTAACCTTTCTTCTGCATGTGACTGCTTGCTCTTTTACACCAAGAGGCTGTTATCAGAAGCTAAGCAGATGTCAGCATGATGCTGTTGGACTTCCAGAACCTTGAGCTTTAAAACCTCCTTTTTTTAACAAATTAATCAGTCTCAGGTATTTTGTTACAGCAACGGAAAATAGGTGACAGCTAGAGATTACGGTATGGATGGAGTGAAGGCAGGAGTAGAGTCTCCCACAGTTATTCCTTACGCTGACACTGGGTTACAAGTCACATGATCTGATTTTCTTATTGTGAAAAGAATCAGGTTAACCTCTTTGAACTTCTGTTATTTCATCTATAAAATTAGATGATTACCATATCTGAAGCCCCTTCAAGCTCAAAAAAAAAAATCTCTGGATCTAGCAAAAGCAGCTTATAAGATAGTGTACATGTGCTAGTATCAGGCTATCTGATTCATTATTTTTCAAAAGTCTAGGCTTGTAGACTAAGCTGATAACAGATTATATACCTTAAAAGTATTGTTCTTCTGATGCCTTTACTTCTAAAGACATTCAAAAGCCTGAAGATCTTATCATATATTTATAAGATAGCTATTACAGAAGAAAATGCTGCTTCGAAACAAAAAAAAATAGGTAAAATTTATATTCTAAATCTTACAAGCTTGGAACAAAATCTAATGTTGTGGTTCATTTAAAATTAGAACTTGCTGCTTCACGCTGAGCTTCTGATGTCTGTTTAATAAGGATTTAAGCATTCCTGCTAGTTATCCTATGAGATACTTCCGTTGGAGATGAATTTTGTTCTTCTAAATTTAGATACAGATGTCTCCTTATCATTTTTTTTTCTTCAAGGTGTTTCATTTGGGTTTGTTTTGTTTTTTGTCTCTGGGATGATAGGTGGTCCATTTGGGCATTTTAGGCCATCTTGACATGGACATTTTTTTTAACTATTAATATAGAATCAGTGTTTTCATTGCTTTAACAGAATCAAAGAACTGATGCCTTCAATAACCAACTGGTTCCTTTAGGTAAGGGAGAGCAATGGTTATGATTATGTGGAGGATCTTCACATTTGGCCTCTGATTAACCTTTTAGAGTTAAAATGCTCCGGGACTCAGTCCCTTATACATTTTGAGAGATTATATTCTTGAACACAAATTTTTTACCCTTTCCACTGTCAATGTCTTCTACTTATAACTTTGCTACTTTTTAACTTACAACTTTGGACAGTTATAAGACTGGCTTTGGCCAACAAAATGAGGAGAAAGTGATAATATGTCAGTTCTGAGATGACATCTCAAAAGGTCTTACATGTTTCTTATATTTCCATTAAAAAAAAAAAAAAAAAAAGCTTGGGTTAGTTCACTAGCTTCAGGAGAGGCTTGTGAAGCAGATCCAAATCACCGTAGCTCTGCCCCGCCTAGACCAATCAATACTCATTCAATCACAGATCCATGAGAATAAGTGCTTATTGTTTTAAGTCACTCAATTTTAGTGCTGTTGGTTCTGCAGTGCTTTAGAAGCAGCAGACTCTTCTGGTTCTACAGTCATTCACTTGATTTTAATTTAGCCTAATGGCCTAAAACATTGATATCCCTTGAAGATTCCCAAATTCATGTCTCCTGCTCAGAACTCACTCAGGAGCTCTTGGTGGATGTTTCCAGCTCACTACCACTTGAGTGCCTAATCGATATTTCAAACTTATCTTGCCCCAAACTGAACTCCTGGTTTTACTTCTGAAACCTACTTCTTCTATTTCAGTTAATGGTGACTCCAGTGGTTCAGGGGAAAATTATTTGAATCATCATTGGTTCTTTTTCTCTCACCCTCCACATATCATCCACCAGCAAATCCTATTAACTTTCACTTCAACACATGCTATGGTTTCAGTGTTCTTTCCAAAACTCATGTTGAAATTTAATTGCTCTTGTAACAACAGTAGAAGCAGCAACCCTTAAGAAGTGATTAAGCCATAAGGCTGTGCCCTCATGAATGGATTAATGTGTTATCTCGGGAGCAGGTTCATTGTCAAAGAGCAAGTTTGGTGCCTGTCTTGCTCTCTTACCTTCTCTTTGCCCTTTTGCCATGGGATAACCCAGCAAGATGTCCCTAACCAGTGGCTGGTCCCTCAATCTTAGACTTCCTATCTTCCAGAATTATGAGGCAACACATTTCTTTTCTTTTTAAATTTTTTTTCTATTTGTTCTTTTTAGTTATACATGACAGTAGGGTGTATTTGGACATATCATACATTCATGGAGTATAACTTCCCATTTTTGTGGTTGTACATGATGTGGAGTTACACTGGTCGTATATTCGTATATGAACATAAGAAAACACACTTCTTCTCATTGTAAATTTCCTAGTCGGTGGTATTCTGTTATAGCAGCACAAAATGGACTAGGACAACTTATATTTAAAGCTTACCACTTCCTACTAAAATCATCAGCTAAAATCCTCGTCCCAGCCATCATTATCATCTCTTGTATAGGTTAGTGTGATAGCCTCCTAATAGGCTCCTTATTTCCATTCTTGTTTCTCTGCAATTCATTATCTCCAAAGTAGCTGGAGTACCTCTTCTCAAACCAAATAATGAAAGCGAGTTCTTTTTTGAGAGCACTGGGTCGTTTGTTCCTGTAGAACTTCCCACATTTTGGATTATGCTGATCATATCCCCCATGTTCCTGTTCGACTTTTCTGTGGTACATAATGCTCAAATCATCTGTTAAAAAAAAAAAAGAAAACAGTTGCTGATTGAAGAAAGCAGTCACTATTTAAACTGACTAAAATCTTTCCACTTATAATGAAGAAATATCAGTTATGTGGTAAAAAATATTTTTTCACAAATCAAATATTAGAATAATTCTTCAAAAAATTCATTGACTTTGCTCTCTTTCTCTTCTTATTTTAAATGTCAGCATCTCTATTCCTGCAGTCACTAAAAAATAGCTCATGAAGATAAAGAGGATGCATGTTATGTATTAAAAATTTAGATTCACTTTGAAGACTGACAAAAATGGATTATGGTTTTTAACATTTTTATCCTGCTAATATATTTTCATAGATCTATTTGTTTTGTTGTCTATGTCTGAGATATGAGTCAATGATGATTGAGGTATGTTTGCTTTTAATCTTATTATTTACATAGCAGCCTTGAGTTTAAATGGGCTTATGGCTGCAGAATTTACCCAAATGGATTCTATTTGAGGTCAGCATTGGACCAAAATAGGAAAATCCCACAAGAAATGTCTCATTCATGTTTTTGGACTCATACAAGCTATTTCTGGTAGGAGACTCAAATGAAGCCATTTTTAAGTTGAAAGCTTGTGCATTATGAAGTGTTTCTGGAAATAGGGCTCTTGGAAATAGAAAGTTTTTTAAAAAATAAAAATGAGTCATTGCATCTATTTTAAAAGGATATTAATACTAAATGGCTATATTGAGCTAATTTTATTTTTTAAAAAAAATACCACCTGAGTAAATAAAATCAGAACTTAAAAACATAAAGAAACTACTAACTTGAGTACATATCACTCATTCATTCATTTTTTAATTGTTTTATTCAACAAGAATTTAATGAACTTTTACAGTGTGCCTTACATCATGCAAAGGGGTGGTTGAGGTTCAGGAGGCTAAGCCCAAATCATAGACACACTCCTGCTCTGATTAAAAGGATCAACTACTAACAAAAGTGGGTCATCAAATGCAAGGAGTTACAAGGCAGCAGATTCTCAATGCTTAAAATACAGGGAACATGAGAAAAACGTATAGTTTAGAACAAAGTCTCCTAAACTTGGCTAATCATCAAAAACGTGGAGATGTTTAAGCATATGTATTTGCCTTCTAGTTCAAGATGGTGCACCAAGTACATGTATTTCTCTGCATTGCTTCCCAAGACTTTATTAAGCTATGAAGGATTAAAAAGAGAAAATGCACTTATAAAGGTAAAGATATGAAGAACCACAAGCAATTTCAACAATCTCTTCAAGATTAAAAAAAAACAAAAGGAAGGAAACATATTGATGGATGACCTATGGTGGGTAAAATCTTAGCCCAGAATGAACCATGGAAGGGTCGCAGTGAAAGTGGATGTCATAAAAAAAAAAAAAAAAAAAAAAAAGAAAGTGGATGTCATTGTCCTGAAGAATTGCCCCAAAACTCCTGATTCAGAACCAGTGGGTGCAACAGAAGTCTAGAAGAAAAAGCAGAGCTGAAAATAGATTAATTAATTGATGATCTGTATATGAACTAATCAGCTTTCCCAGCATTGATTCCCAAACCCCCTTGGACAAGATGGCAGACAGTCTGGCATTGCCTTGGGCAAGACTGAAAGGGATTTCTTTTAGGAGCTAAGGCTCCTAAAGTGAACACTGCTGCTCTACAGTAGGGCTGTTTTTATTTTGTCATTTGGGAGACAGATAGCTTCACTAGTCCAAACCATTTAACCAACAGTTAAACTGATGATTCTACACTTTCACAAGTTTCTAGAGTTTCCAGTTAGATATTTCTCCTCACATCAATTATATAACTATGCACTTGCATTCATTGCTATTAAATATGGACAGGCAATCAGGACAGGTGATGAAAGCCAGCAAAGTGAAAAAGAAAGGTTAAGATGAAAAATCAGTGAAACTAACCTCAGAAAAGGACAGAGACAATTTAAGAAAAAAATAGTAAAGCAAAAGTGATTTGAGTGGCATTTATGCAAAATTTTTGGAATTTTATAGGAATGAAGAAAAAGAATTCTCAAAATTAAAATCTTTATAGTCCTCTAAAAACTTGCATTGGAAGATAAAGAAAACTCTAAGAGTAAAACATGGCTACAGAAAACAAGGAAAATGGGTATTTCATAGGGAAAGGAATATGGACCAAAAAATAATAGATTAAAATTTCCAGAGATGAAAAAAATAAGAGTGTTCATAAAAAATTAGTAGGTATTAATTCAGACAAACAGTTTTTTAAAAATTTATTACCTACACCCATCATTATGAAATTCAAAGGGTCTAATAATAGAAAGATTCTGAAAGCTTCAAGGGAGAAAGGAATAACAAGGTCTGGGAGTGTAGCTCAGTGGTAAAATGCTTGCCTAGCATGTGTAAGGCCGAGGATTTGATCCCCAGCACTGAAGAAGGAAGGAAGGGAGGGAGGGAGGGAAGGAAAAGAAAAGAAATAAGAACCAACCAGTACCAAATGTAAAAGACAATAGCAGACTTATTTTAATGTTTTTAAGGAAAATAATTCTGAATCTAAAAATCAATTGCTAAATGATCTACTAATAGAGTGAAATGAAGATTTTTAAAACAAAAGCAAGAATGAACATTCTCTGAGCAAAAATTATGCTTTGCAAAGATTTTTAAACATGCAAAAGACTCAGAAAGATTTCACATAAACAGTTAATATTTATCAAGTACCTATTTTGTACATACTTTTAGGCAATAGTGATAACCACAATAAATATAACAAAGGCCTTCGTGAAATATTCTAATGAAGATCAGTTTTATGTATCATTTTTGAGAAAGTTGTTTGAAGATGTGCTCCAGCAACACACTGATAAAAAAAAAAAGAAAAGAAAAAGAAAAAGAAAACAAGAAAACAAATGATAAGAAAGGCAGAACTAGACCAAGCAGTCAGTGGAAAGAATCTTAGATGAGAGATAGGCCACAGTCCCACAAAGCACTGGTCCAAATGAGAACAAGTCAGTGTGCTCCATAAAAATCTCTTATTGAAAAAAAAAGAAATTTAAAATAGATCCCTGTTAATAGGTAAAACCAGAAAGCAGATGGAAAACGTGGGTGCTAAGAGGTGGTAGTCACTGATGGTCTTCCTCAGCATCCAACTGCATCTTTCCCAGGTGCACCAGATGTCTACATTTCTCAGAGTTCCCTACAATTAGGTGGGACTGTGCAATTGGGTTTTGACCAATAGAATTTAAATTTTGCTTTCAGGCTAAGGCAGTTAATAAAAAAACAACAACAACAACAAAAAAAAAAAAAAAAAACAAGTCTTCTCTGCAGCCTCTCTTTTCCTCTGTCGGCTGGATGGATGGAATTGATCCCATGGAGAGCTAGGAAGATGTCAGGATGGCTGGAGCCATAGCAGGGAAGGGAACTTTCTCCTGACCCACACTACCTAAGAAATAAACTTTCATAGTGATAAAGTCACTGACTGAGAGTGCATCATTTTTGTTACTTAAATTATTGATTAAACATTTCTTAATCTACTCTAAATACAAATATGGTTTAAAAAAAAAACACCTTTTTTCCCAATAAGAAATAAAAGAAGTATAATCAGGATTCACACAACAAAATGTGGAAACAAAAACACTTGATCCAATACAAAATCAAGCTAAAGGTGGCCCTCGATGATACAAAAGCTAGGTTCCAAGGAACAAATAAATCTGCAAAGAATGAAAAGAAAAGGAATTGGCAGTGAAGGAAGGGAGAAAGCGAGTTTGGAGAGAAGACAGAGATCAAGAAAGACTGTGGTCAGTCCATTTATTCTTAATCCCGATAACTCTGTACAAACATCTACCTGCCCGTCCTCTGTTGGCGTTGGCAGGTTAAACCTATTCTGCATCTGGAGCCAATTTACAGAACATTTGGAAAATCAAAAGTCAAGAAACATTTTTAGTATAAGCAGAGGAGAGACTGAGTCTGTGAAGGGGAGAGGTGGTGATCATGAACCCGGCATGGCTAGGGAAGGAGAGCAGCTTGGCTGGCCACTTTTCTGTAGGCTGGGTCTTCCCAAATTCTGATAGCCTGTACAAAAGTTGAGAGTACATAAGGCCTCCAAGTCATCTGCATTGGAAAACACTTAGAGCTGCATTTACTAAGCCAAGAGGAGCACAGGTAGGTCAGGGGCTATCGGTTCCTAACCTAAAGGAGTTTAGAGTCTCTTGTGCACACCTAAGACAGAAAGAGCAATAAAAACCCCAAGCAGCAAGCACCCAAGGGGTGCAAGATGACTAGTGCAGAAAACTGCTGGGTTTCTGTTCACGACTAAAAGGCTCAGGGGTCACTCCAGTTGAACTGTGCTAACTGGGCTATGCAAAATAACCACACAAGAGACACAAATACCTTTTTCTTTGGGGTTGTTGTGACAGCTCCTCTGACCTTAAGGGTCTGCAGGAAGAGCGAGAGCAGGAGCTGACCCCTTTTATTGAGGAGAAGCTATTCAAATGAGGCAAGGGGTCAGGTTTCAGGGGGCTGAGTCTATCTTCATGATGTCCACTGTCAGCAGGTTGACTGACACCTCGGTAGGCCACGCCCAAGGGCATAGTAAGAGAAGGGGACACACACAAGGCACTTCCATGGAACATTCTATCCTAAACAGGGCAAGGGATTATATTACAAAGGAACAGGTGAGCATGGCTCCACCCATGGGGCTGTAGGAAGACAAGACCGGGCGCGAAGACACAGTCACTGGAACCCTAGAAGAGAGGGGCAGTTTAGCAGCATGGATGCCTGACACCACATCACCCAGCAGGGGAGTTAACTCAGTCACATGGGAGGATGGTCTCCCACAGAAAACCAAGTGCCCTTACGAGATACAGAGAAGAGGGAGAACCTGAGAATCTGGAGAACCAGGGTCTGGAGTAGACTTGAACAATATCTTGAGAATTGGGTGGAATTCTGGAAGAAGAAGGGGCCTTCTCAATGGACAAATGTTGCAAACAAAGGCAAAAAGGCCAGGAATGGTTGGCCAACATAGGACAAGAGTCCTGATACGAGATAGAAAATGTAGAATGTGTCTGAATTACGTAGGGCTTTGAACAACAGGTAAGGATTTGGATTTTATTTTGTAGATAGGTAGCATCAAAAATTCTCAAGGTAAAAGTGGTGGTACAAAGCACAAGACTATATTTCTTTTTGGTAGTACTGTTTTTTGAGCCCCTGGATATTTGAGAATATTATCCCAATACATATAGTTCTGGAATAGCTGCAAGGGTCAATTAGCCTTGGCTTATCGAGAGCTAAGAATAAAAAGTTCTGTTCCAGAAGATGCAGCACCCATCTGTTGTTGTCAAGAGTTTTCCTTCATTGTTACTTAATGCTAAAGGAAGAAAACCTCTTAGGAGTTCTGAGAATTAATTCATATCTCCCAAGGGTTTCCTTATGTCTCTTGTTATTTATGTAGCTTATTAAAGAAAAGATCTCTCTTTATAAACATCGCCTTATTAATCTTCACTGAGTCAATGATACAAATATACTTGGGGGCAGAGGTAGGGGAAAAAACAAAATATATCAGGAAGAATGAATATAGATATTAAGAAGAATTTGGAAACTGAGGGATGTGCAAACCTCTTCTATTATTAAATAGTGTTCCTTTCTCTAAATAATGGAAAAACCACATAGATTTCTTCTAATGTTCTTTTCCCCAAGCAAGGAACACAAAAATTATCTTTTTTATTATGTGTGTAGACATAGACATAAGCAAAACCGGGACTATATTAATATGAATGGTGTGCTCAGCATTTGTTTGTCAAGGGGTGGTTATTGTAGGTTCACCTTCCAAGTGGGATAATGAACCTTGAGAGGATCTAGATATGAGCCTCAACAATATAATAGAAATATTTGGGGAGCTTATAACATTCTCATGCCCCCCAGTGCTGTCCAGGCCAATTAAATCAGAGTCTCTGGGGTGAAACCCAGATATAAGATGTATAAGATTCCAATGTGCAGCTGATATTGGCCAAGACACAGAACTAAAAGGGGTCATCAGGACTCACAGGAGAAAATAGACCATAAGAAGGGGAATTGTTTGGACTCTGGGTAGGATAGAAGTATGTTTGAAATAATAAAGTACTTATTGATGTACATTTATGAATTATCTTCCCACCTTACTCATACATTTATCTTGAGCAGAGGAGTCACAGTAGCCCATATTTATGAGTTGGAACCTGCGCTACATGCTCACCAGTCAGAGCAAGCCATGGTGACAAATTCACCAGATATCAGTCTATATGGGGAATCTAATACACTATTGGTTCCTTCAAGTAGAGATTTAACACTGATAATGATTCACTTGAGGACATTATGAAAGGGAAAACTCTCAACTTCTTTCATTCAGCGTTAGTAGAAGAAATATCTCAAAGATTCTTTTTATGAATTCTAAGCACCAACATGGTAGAAAATATCCAGAAGAATGTGAGGGGAATTTAAAAAATATGTGTGGAGAATGCAAAGAAGATACAGGTAACTCCTGACTAGCATACACAGAAAATTGGGGCTCCCATACCATTCTATCCTTGTTGCATGAAAATTTCAGACACATTGCAAAGAATTTTAAACTGAACACCCACATGCCTACCACCTAGATTCAGCAGAATTTGCTGTTGTCAATCTTTTACATTTTAGTCATTCTGGTAGGTATACTTGTATCTCATTGTGGAACTAATTTGCATTTCCTGATGATTAATGATGTTGATCACTTTTTCATATGTATATGGATGATTTGTATATTTTTGTGAACTTTCTATTCAATTATTTTGCTCTTTTTTTAAGAAATTGAAGCTAGATGTGGTGGCTTGCACTTGTAATCTCAGCTATTCAGCAGGCTGAGGCAAAAGGTTTGCTTGAGAACGGGAGTTAAAGGCCAACCTGGGCATGTAGGGAGACTCCATCTAAAAAAAAAAAAAAAATTGACTTAACTAAAATTTTTTTAAAGGATGGGGATGTAGCTCAGTAGCATCATGTTTGTCTAGGCTGTGTGAGGCCCTGGGTTTGATCCTCCAGAACTGCTTAAAGAGAGAGAAAGAAGAAAAATTGGATTTAAAAGCTTTTTTTAATTATTAAGTTGAAGGAGTTCTTTGTGTACTCTGGATACAAGTTCTTTATTAGACATGTTTTGCAGGTTTTCTTTTTAGTTGTTGGCTTGCACGTTCATTTTTTTTTAATGGTAACTTATGATGAGCGAATTTTAATTTTGATGAAATCCAATTTATTAGAGTTGATATTTTTTGGCAGTCAATGTTTTATGTCTCTAAGAAATTTTTACCTTGTCTCATAATCATGAGATGGGGTGTCACTATGTTGCTCAGACCAGAGTTGAACTTGTGGGCTCAAGTGATCCTTCTGCCTCAGACTTACAAAATTACCTTTACCTGGGACTACAGTTGTATACCATGTCACTGACTTTGTTATATGATTTTAATTCTTATATTTAGGCCTATCATCAGTCTCACATTAAATTTTATATAAGGTATAAGGTAGGAGTTGAAGTTTTCTATTTTTTTTTCATGATGGGTACAGAATTATTTCAGCATGACTTTGTTGAAAAGATTTGTTTTCTCCATTACTTAGGCATCTTTGTTAAAAATAAAGTGACAATGTACGAATAATCTTATTTCTAGACTTTTTACTCAGTTTCAGGGTGTTTATGCCATTTGTTAAAGCAGGCTACACATTGTGATAATTGCGATGGCTTTATAGTGAGCTCTAAAATCAGGTAATGTAAAATCCTGCAACCTTGTTCTTATTTTTCAAAAATGCTTTTGAGTACCCTAGATTCTTTGTACTTATATTTAAACTGTAGAATCAGCTTCCCAGTTCCTCTCAAAAGTCCTCCTGAGAATTTGATTGAAATTGTATTCAATCTATGAATATATTTAGGGAGAAAGGACATTTTAACAATAATAAGTTCTTTACCCCATGTCCATGGTATATACCCCAGGCTTTTTCACATTTTTTATTAGTGCATTATAGTTGTACACAATGATGGGATTTGTTGTTACATATTCATACATGTACACAATAACCTTCCTAGTTTTTAAAAAATCTTTTAAACTTCTCTCAAAAATGTGTTGAGGTGTTTGGTTTTTTTTTTTTTTTTTTGGTGGGGGGAGGGGTACCAGGGATTAAACACAGGGGCACTTGACCACTGAGTCACATCCCCAAATCTATTTTGTATTTTATTTAGAGACAGGTTCTCACTGAGTTGCTGAGGTTGGCTTTGAACTTGTGATCCTCCTGCTTCAGCCTCCTGAGCTGCTGGATTACAGGCATGAACCATTGCACCTAGCATGTTGAGTTTTTCAGTGTACAGGTCTTACACATCTTTTGGTATACTTATTCTTAAGCATTTTTGTGTTGAGGTGAAATTCACATAACTAATCATTTTAAAGTATACAAATTCAGTGACATTTGGTTCGTTATGAAACCACGGAACTCTCTATTTCCAAAACATTTTCATTACTCCAAAAGAAAGCTCTGTATTCATTAGGTGGGTCTCTTAACTCTTCCCTTCCTCCTAGACCCTGGAAACCATCAATCTGCTTTTGATCTCTAGGCATTTACTAGTAATATGAATCAGTATTTTGCAAATCACATATATGATCACAGTTTCACCAATGATGGTTTAGTACTGAATTCATATGATTAAGGGTTTATATCTAGGAATACAACTTGATAATAAAAAAATCCAACTAAAAAAATAGGAAAAGGTATGAATAGACATTTCCTCAGAAAATATATGCACATAAAAATATGTTCAACACCACGAGTCGTTCAGTAAATACAAGTCAAAAACCATAATCAAATACTCTTTTACACCACTAAGATGACTATTATCAGAAGGACAGGCAGTAACAAGTGTTGGTGAAGATGTGGGGAAATTGGAATCCTTATACATTACTTTCCATTTACCTACCTCTTTTTTTTTCTCTCCAGTGCTTTTGACGTTATATGTAACCCCAAGTTCAAGAAGATATACTCATATGTTTTCTTCTAAGAGTTTATATTTTTAGCTCTTTGGCAGACCACTTTTTGAGTAACACTGTCTTTGAGTGTTTATCTTTTCAGTAATCATGTTAAGCATGGAATTTCAGCTTTAAAATGAGATTGGTAAGAGATTTTCCAGCACCATTCAAATGATGTCAACCTAGGGACTTCTGATACACTTCTGTACAGATGGGTTTCTGCTTGGTTCATTTGGCAGTGAGCAGTGGAGTTGAGTGGTTAAACGCAGAGATTTTGAAGTCACAGTGGCCCTATATTGGAATTCCTGCTTTGCCACTTATGCACTGAGTGCCTTAACTCCAAGTTTCAATTAAATCATCCCTACTTCATAGGGATGTTGAGAGGATTAAATGAAATAATGCATTAAGACACTTAACACAATGTTCAGCTTCCTGTAAACACTTGATGAAAGTTGGCTGCCGTTATTATTATTGGCTGCCAAGTAATTGTATTATAGTGCCAGATAAGTAGAGGGAGGAGAAAAGAACATATAAAAATCACAGTTTCACCAATGATGGTTTAGTACTGAATTCAAACAGTATTTAACCATGTTTTAAAGCACACAATTTGGGGGAAATGTCAATTCTTTTAAAAAGACAATCTCTAGAGAGCCATAAAAGCTATTTTAATCACTACAACTAATTACAAGGAAGTATAAATCAATAAACTTTGCTAAATGGTCTAAAATATAATAAAGAAAACCATCATTAACAGTCATCCAGGAAGCCACTGTCCTTAATAGTGAGATGATGTAAAAGTTGGATGAGTTTTATTATTGAAAACTCTAGGCGTTAACAATGCTTTCAGGGAAATTCTTAATTCAGTACAGAATCAAGGTTTTTCAGAATGATTATTTACTTTAGGTAACTTGAATTTATTATTTCTAAATTATCTGTATATTCGTCCTGGCATGGAAATACGTGGCCATCTGCAGGAAGGTGTTTTTGGTTCTCAAGAGTTTTCCAGCACCCTTTGTGGTAAGTCAAAATCAGTTCACTTCCCATCCCTCCTCCTCAAACTGCAGCTCAGTTTCAGAGTTCAAATCAAGACTGGAGTCAGGCTGCATACAGAAAGTCTTAGCTCTTCTCTCCTGGTCCTGTGTGGAGGTTACCAGCTCAGCTCTTGGGATTCCTGTGCTGTCACCGGAGTTCCCAAGTTTACCTTGCTGAACTTCTGTGCTCCTGAGCCAGAGCTCTCTGCCTATCACATCCTGGAGTCTAGGACTGGGCTTACTTCTTGTCACCCCACTTTCTTCTCAGTGATGTGTTTTCTCAAGGCTGGAACTGCCCACAAATGCCATGCAAACAGTAGTAGGATCTCCTTGTTGTGAATAATGATGACCAACCACCTCCTGCTCTTGAACTTGCCAGCCCTGCTGAGCTCTGTTTCTTTGTTGGATCTTACCTATGCACCTGGTCACATCTCTGCTTGTATTACACTGAATCCATTAAGTCTTTGGACAGTGTACCTTTCCAACCCAGTTCCTGTCTTGCCCTGGAAGCAGACCAAATTTAGATCCATCCTCATTCTGTATCTTCACCTGATATTTTAGTCAGCTTTGCATCACTGTGACCAATATGTCACATATGAGGAAAAGGGAAGGGAATAAAGAAACACTTCTTAACTAAATCAACCTTTTTTGAAGAAACCTTCCTAAAAGTTCCTTGTTTCCACCTGTATCCCATTGGCCAGAACACAGTCAATGACCACATCTAACTGCAAGTAAGCCCAGGAAAGGCAGTCTTTATTTAAATATATTTCCACCTGAGTGTGGATACCAATGGAGGGCAACTAGCAATTTGCCACATATGGTCACTTGAAACCAAATGAAATGTCAACATTCTTTAAGAGAGAAAATTTGGAACAATAACAATAGAGTGATCTGCTATGAAGATTGACTCAAATAAAATAAATGAGATTCCCTTAACTCATTTGGCAAAAATGCTTTGTGTAGCTACAATATGACAGGAACCATGGTAAAGATTAGCAGAAGATGGTGAGCTGAAATATCCCTGGTCACCTCACCAAAGAGGATAGAATTATAAACTTGGTTTGGGGTGTCTGTTCACCCTTGTAGGGTGAACCAGCTTTGTGCACTTATCTTGGAAGAGAGAGACCAAGGCACTCACCCCCTGGGGCCTGGGGTCTGCCAGAGGGCCCCATTAGATGACATGGTCACACATTTTTACCATGCACAGTGTTGCTTTTCTCTGATCTTCCTCACTGCTGACCAAAGCTGTCTTAACTCTTAAATGACAGAGCTCCTGTCAGTTTGACCATATCCCCTGTAGCTAGCAGAGTTCTCCCTCTGTTTTCCACAGAGCTGAAGCCACACTCATTGCAGAATCTTAGGAAATTGGGATGTGATGTCCCTCTCTCCTTGCCTGTGGCAAACAGACATGCAATTACTCAGGCATTCTGAGGATTGAAAGCATCAGTCTGAAATGTCTAGTTTGCCCCAACAGAAAATACTTTATTGGTTGGGCCAGATTTTTTTTTTTTTGGCTTTGATTTGCTATGATCTTTTCTGATCTTCTAATTTAATTTGAAATTAAAATAGAGAATTTTGTTTGCATTGTCTATATTCTTCATTAGCTAGTATTTGGGTTGACCTTGGAATTTTGTCCTGACAAAATAGTCAAAGAAAAGAGCACAGCATTTTTCTGCTGTCATTTTGGAGAGCCAAGAATTTTGTTCGTCCTTCTGAAGAGTGGCTTTATTTTTAGCTCCATGCAGCAGTCTAGATGGATGTCCTGTCTGTTTCTACAAGGCAGCTCAGATAACCCCGTCATATCCAGCTTTAGGAAGAAATTCTTTCTGTTCCAGCTTAAAAGCATTGAGCATTACAAGAATAAGGAAAGGTGTTCACTATCTTTGATGAGAAAATGTGCAGGAGTAAACGACACATTTCCATGTCATATGTTGGATCTCCCAAAGTGTATCACTTTATGGTTGCATGGAAGAGATTTAGGTTCTTGTATTTGTAGCAGCCCACAGACTGGGTCGGATAAAAATGTTTTAAGACATGAAGTTCTAAGGCTATGGGAATAAGGACATCAGGATTCCTCTAGCCCTCAGGGTGAGATATTAAGCTGGGAAAGATTTGGATCTTAGAATTTAGATGGAGAACTGGAAAGCATCAGTGGAGTTTTATATTCTCAACAGTGAAAGCCAATGGTCTTATCTGCACCGGACATAGCTGTTAACCCAATTCAGAGCTATGCCATGATTAACAACTCCAGGACTCTAGAGACATAGCTATTGATTTATCTGATTCTAGTTTCCCATTTGCTGTAAAATCATTTACTGATATTTGTGCACTAATAACTCTGAGGCACTTAAAGTTGTATTAGAAATAAAAGAATGACATTTTTGGTTAGTTTTAAAAATATGTGCCATCCCGTGTCCTCGAAGGGTGGCTCAGAGTGAATATCCTTTGTCACAACATCTTCATATTAATTTCCTCTAGCGGTCAATAAGAGCCTGTCCTCATATTCTAGTACTTGGTTTATAGCCCTTCCCTGATGCGTCTTTTCATCCTTCATGAGCTAGGAAGAAAATCACAAGTGAGTATCCTTCCTTCCTTGGTAATGTTACTATAGTTTGGATCTTGAATGACCCCAGGGAGAGATGTGCAGATTGGAGAGATTTGGAGCTTAGAATTTAGATGGAGAACTGGAAAGCATCAATGAAATTTTATATTTTCAACAGTGGAGGCCAGTCTGTGGAGCTTTTGGAAGGTGGTGGCCAAGTAGAAGGAGGTTAGGTCACTAGGGGCATTCCCTTGGAGGGGTAACATGACCCTGACCCCTTATCTTTCTCTTTGCTTCCTGGTTGCCATGAGGTGAGCAGCTTCCTTCTTCACATACTCCCCACCATGATGCACTACTTCATCACAGGCCCAAAGGGAGCATGGCCAACAGACTAGTGCTGAAACCTCTGAAACCATGAGCCAAGACAAACTGTTTTTTCTTATAAGTTGATTTTTTCAGATATTTATTACAGCAATGAAAAGCTAACGAAATGTGGTAGCCAAGATAAAGACATTTGTGTAGCTCAAAGGTAAATTGTGGAACTTCATTGGCTAGTTTATAATAATAGAGTTGGTGGAGGAAATGTATTAAATATCATGGTGATGCCTTTTAAATTTCTTTTGAAATCTGCCAAAGGATGTCAGTATTGAAATGCATCTTCAATTAGGATGGTCTTTAGTAACTGCAGATTGGGAGGTTGTTCACAGTGGACTTTTTTTTTTGCAGGGCAGTGTTCCCTTGGAAATCTTGACTGCAAGGGGTCACTATTTTGATGCTTCTATTTATCCTATCCAGCAGGCTGAATGTATGGCACAACATGAATGCATGGACTTAGTTTTAACGTCACAACATCAACTCTCTCACTGACAGTGTTGGAAGACCTAGCAGGAATTTAGAACATCACTTTACCTATACAAAGATGTTAGAGTCTGTAAACAAGTCAAGATGGCGCCTGGCATTTTGCAGAGGGAGTGGTTTGTGAAGTAACGCCAGCGAGCCATTAAGTGTGGAGATTCCTTATTGGTTGACTGCTGTATCTAGTTTATGTTAATTAAGATAAGCTGTGTATAATGTATATATACCCCTCCGGTCCTACAATAAACGGCTCCCACTCCTGCTGTATCAATCTACACAAGTTGCTCGTCACCCCCCCCCTATTTTGCTGCAGCCGGACTGNGTCACCCCCCCCCCACCCCGGTTATTTTGCTGCAGCCAGACTGCAGCACAAAGATCCTAACATGATGGAGAGGTCTCCATATGCTGATTAGAGTAAGAGGCTAATTCAGCTTTTAGTAATCATTTTTGAAGGAATTCTACTTTTAAAAATAATTTATTCAAACATTTTATGCTAAAGTAATTGTAAAACACAATGACTTTCATGAGTTTCCCCCAAGCAAATGTGCACTTAACCACACAAACAAAACCATTACTTCATAGGTTTTTTTTTATTATAGATTTTTTATCCACTTGAATGTTAAAGAAACTACAACAGAGTTAAATACCATTTTTGATAACATGATTATATTCTTAATTACACTCAATATTAAATTGTAAAATATTTCCAGAGGAATACAATCTTCATTCATACAGCAGGCAAAGGACCAGAGAGGAAGGGGCCACGTGTGTCTGTCCAGTTTGCCATGAAAAGCAGGTTTGTAGAGCTGACATCTTCCCAATCTGTCAAAAGAAACACGATCCCCACTCCCGGGACAGTTCTTCTGTCTTCTTTCCACTAAGAATCACTTCTTCAAAAGTAAAAGACAACTGTAAAGAGCTGCTCTTTCCTCGTGCGCAGTACTGAGACTTCCTGGGACCATCTGTGGATTTCCCACCCAGCCAGTTGGCTAACAGCACTTCCCACACTCTGGGTTCGGTTGTCCTTTAAAAACACAAATACTCAAACTTTGGTTCCACCAAAAGATGCGACAAGCATTGACGGCTCTGGTTGGCTCCCCCCTCCCCCCACTAATGAATGGCTACAGTCTATTTTACATGGTTGTCCATGCTGCTTTGAGGTCACTTGTCCTTGGGTTCTCCCGAACCTGATTTTTGTATTGGATTCCCAAGCCCTTTCAGTGTGCAGTCTTTCTGCAGGTCAGAAGTGCTCAGTGGCAGGCTGTATTTTACAAGAGAACAAGAATAAGTGGATGTGTGCACCTGGAATAAAACAAAAGACAGAACAATGACCCGAGCGCCACACAGGCAGATAATTTTCAAACACGTAAAATGATGGTTACTGCACCCTGAAGGGAAGACATTTTTAGTGCAGTTTCATTATTAAAAGGTAAATATGAAAGCATCTTCCTGTTTCCATGTTTGTCTGCTAACTTATGCTCTGCATCTCTGATGACACTGAACCAAACTAGAACTCTTAAATCAGAATGTGCTGGTTTGCTATGCCTTCCTTACCGTAAAGCCACCTGGCTAGTTCCAGAAGCTCTGGTTTGCTGTTGGACAAACATTAAGACAGCCCACAGTGAAAGGGCAGACAGAATTCCATGCTCTGGTACCCTGTTGGCTTTGGTTGGATGGTCCATGTTTTATTTATTTTTCTTGTCTTAAGGTATTAGGGAAACTGTAGAAGTATGACCGGAGGTTTTATGATTCAAAATCAACAAGATCATCAGGTTGTTAATTGCATTCTTATAATGGATAATGGAAGAGGTGAATTAGATCATGATTTTAGGTTACAAACCAAAGACAGATGAAGAATGGGCTGCAGGACCAGCTGGCTTTGCTCAAGTCTTGCCCCTTCCTAGTGGTGAGTCCAACGACAACCTACTCACCTCTCTGCTCTTCAGCTTTTTCAGCTGTAGGATGGTGAAGGGAGCAGTACTGACTTCAATGGGTTGATGGTTAAGACAACCCATGAATTCAAAGTGCTGGGAACAGCAGGGGCACATCATTATTCTCAACAGAGATTCTTGAAAGAACCTGGTCCTGTCGTTTCTAACTAAAGGTGAGAAAAATGGATATATTATTCCCCCTTTTTATCTTTGGTCACCTCAAAGGAAAGCACAGGGTTCAACTACAATCCCTCCATATCATTTTAAGACATTTTTTCTTGCTACTACTTTTACAGCAATTATTCCAGAAGTGAAGTAAAAGTAATGAGAATTTACCAAAGAGGTAAATATTCTCAACAAAGGGGAGACATCATATTTTCCAACTCTCCAAGAGGATGCAAAGTAGTAATTGGTGATACAAGAGGCAATATAGGTGGACAACTCTTTGACCATTACTCTTGATCTTGACCTGACTTTGATAAAGCAGCCCCTTTGCAGGAGAGCACAGAGAACATGGCAGAAGACTGTCATGCGTAGTGATTACCAAAATTTTAGAGCTGAAAGACACCTTGATTGGACTCATTCACACATGATTTTTAGATGAGATTGAGATTCAAAGACTCTAGATGATAGCATTAAGATAACATGGGAAGTATCCAATCTAAAACCTCATCATCCTCATCACCAGCCCAAGGATACAAGGCAGGCAAGAAAGTGGCTGTTGAGTCAAACAGACATGTCACTTGTTAGCTGTATGACCTCTCGTAGCTTCAGTGTTCTCCTCTTTGAAATGGGAACTCTACATTATAGAGTCAAAAGAACTTACAGATGAGGAAATTTTAAGATAATGCAGCCAAGAATTTAGCCCAGGATCTGGCATAATTAGTGCCTGATAAATGATAATTATCATTTCCAACCTGGTCAATGGGTATTTATAGCTATTTAGATAACTATTTATAGTTAGGTATATAACTATAAATGAGTCATCTTCTCTAATTTTCTTTTCATTATGGAAAATGATTTAATTCTTTTCTATCAAAGACAGGTGTTTCAACCTGTTATGTGAATGATATTTGAAAAATGCTTAAAGGTGCTTGAAAGAAAACAAATGTAAAGTAATAAATTAGTGTTGACATCATGCCGTTTTTATTTGGGGCACAGATTTCAAGATGATACTGGGGTGTCTTTGCAGGAACTGCCTCAGAGAAATAAGTAGAGACAATGAAGGCCATTAGGAATATTTCTGGGCTTAAAAACAGACTCAGATGAAACTGTGAAACACAAAGACATTCAGAAATGTTCTTCAAATCCTTTCCATTGTACTCATGAGCTCTTGATGTGACAAATACACAGAGCAGAACAATGTCTGATCTAATAGGGCCTGTTTTAGGAGGTGACTGAAGATAAATTAAACAAACTACACTTTACACAGCTGGTAGCTAAACAAACAGAATTCATTGCCCCAAAGGGGGCTATGCCTAGGTTGAAGAAAGGTTTAAATAAATCCATGGGTAATGAATACTTAAGGAGTTATCGAGGGCAACTTAAGAGTATTATGTGTATATGCCTCAACTTTTAGGGTGATGTCATTAATCACAGTAACTTGGCTCTTCTGATGAATTATACAGTCAGTACCTTGGCTGGGGTGTTTGTTTCCTTTGACTCAACATGGAATTTCTTATGTTCTAACACAGGGCAAAAAAGATTTGTGGAGCAGTGATATGTGGCAGTACTTGCTCAGCTTATTAAGTGGATTGCCTGTGGTTTTGAAAAGCTTCCTCCCCTTAATAGTCATATTGGAATCCACTGGGTGGCAAGAACACAGCATACCACCTTAAGGGTCACTCTTGCATAAGACATTAATGCATCAATCCCTAATTTGGAAACCTGTGGTCACTCAGCAAGACAGAATTTGTCTCTCTCCCCTAGTGTAATGATTTTTATTTTGTAATCTCTCTTGGGGTAACTCCTTGCAGGCTTGGCATGTTGAGAATCAGAGACTGGCTCTAACAATATGGCCATGGTTCTCTGCCTGGCTGATTTAGCTAAGCATTTAAGTAACCACTAATCTTCTGAAAGCACCAGGGTCTACTTAGAGAAATCCCTGTTGTCTGCAAAGATGGAAACAAAATCAGCATGGAGGAAGCATTAGTTACTAAACACAAATCAATCTCTTTTTTTTTCACCTCGTTGTTCGTTCTATAACCATCAGGGGCGTGGTTTCAGGGCGGCGAGTCTTCATTTGGTAGGTGCAAGATGGGCTCATGCCTGACAAGCAGGGAAGATGAGTTGGGGAAGTGGAAGGAGTAAAAGGAGAGTTTATTGAAGCTCCTTTGTATAAATCAAACCACACTCTAATGGGTGAATCTCACAAATGCTGAGTAAAAAAAAGCCAGATGCAAGAGAACATTCTATACCATGTCCTTCACATGAAGTTCAAAAGCAGGCAAAATTAACCTGTCTTAGGTGGGAGAAACTGGATATGGGGACACCAGGTGCTTACTGGGTGCTACAAATGTAAAAATTGAGTTTTTAGGTGGAAATCCATTGAACTTTGATCTGGAAACTTCATGATTCATATGACTTTATGATATGTCGACTATGCTGAATGTGTTACACTTCAACAGAAAGGTTATTTTGAAACACATGTGTTAATATTTCATCTTTTATTTGAAAGAAGATTAGTTTGACACTTTTGACTATTATACATGTGGTATTATCAGAATTTATTTGGATCATTCTTTCTTGCCTTGGTTATCTTGATACTCTGAATCTTGATACTCTGGAATCTAAATTTTTTAAATTTTTCATTTCATACTGCTGGTGCAAACCTCGTCTAACTATAATGGGAAAGAAACCATCCAAAGTCAACTTCAGACTTAATACAAATACTTTAATATAGAGAACAGAACCAAACTCAGGCACATCTGTTTATCATTCCGTGGTGATGGAATCAGAATGATTTACTATCTGGGCATCTCTGTTGCAGAAACATCTGTTCACTGAGGATAAGAAGTTCATGTGTTGGGTACAAGCTTCTAAAGTGGAGAGCCCTAGAATCTTTTCTTGGCTTTGCAGCACGGACACAGCATATTACATCTTTCTTTCCTGTGCCTCAGTTCCCCATTTGTAACATTAAGGGAAAGTGTACAAATGAGAATGTTTGGGAGAGGGCTTAGAGTGCCTGATGAAATTCCATTATCATTATAATTAAGACAAATACTGAAAGTGGTCACTAATAAAGATGATGGCAAGAAGTAGGATTGTCATCTGTGCATGGAACAGGAAACATGATAGGCAGAAGGATTGTGAGCCTGCATTGGGAGGAATATTCTTTTTTCTTTCTTTCTTTTCTTTTCTCTTTCTCCTTCCTTCCTTCCTTCCTTCCTTCCTTTCTTTCTTTTTTTGCCAATAAATCCTATTGAGTTGAAAACATGTTCCAGAGGGAAGGAGTAGGAAAAATTATTCTGCTGGGAATGGATTGAACTGATAAATGGCCACAATCCTAGTTGGCCATGAGCAGTGGCAAATTCCACCCTCTGGTCTGGATTTTTTCCCCCCTGATTTAGCAAATTCAATTGTCATCTCAATATATGGGTATAGAAACAATCATGTCTTAGTTTTTGCATTCCTACAATTCTAATAAACACATATGTCTTCTTTCATGGAATCAAAAAGTCGCTTTTGAAATGCTTAGGCATGTTCTGAATAAAATCAGTGAATTTTCACAGTTTTTTCCTTAAGAGTTCAGAATGTTTGTCTTTTAAATTATTGCAGGATGTGACTTTGAATCTGGCTTTAGCACAGAAAAACTCTTATAGGTTCAGAGAAAAAACGAACAGAAGGTCTCAAACTGCCCCCTAATTGTTCATATCACCATCTGCAGTGACCCACTGAAAGTCAGACTTCAGGAAGACCTTTCAGAAGCAAAGGAAAGACAGAAAAGATGAGATATGATAAAAGCATGACTGGTGACATTTCCAAGGGGTAGAAACAAGGGTGTCAGAGAGAACCCTAAAGAGCAGAAAATCTTAAGATAGAATAAGCATCACTTCTGCAGACTGAGTAGAGAATTTCCTTACTTTCAGGAATTTTCTGTGGAATTTATAAGAAGCACTTAGTCATTCACATATCAAGTCTCATTCCCAGATATAGTAAAGCTCATCAGTCTATTGACTTAAACACAGGATACAACTTTACGAATCCCTTGGGCTATTTCAAATACATCAATCAAGAGTACAGTCAGAAATAACAACACGGATTGTTAAAAATCTCTTTCCTCTGGCGATCTCACCTTTTAGCTTTTGCTGAGATGGGCACCAAGCTTTTCTTTCCTGATCAAGCTTGCTGCATAGGGGATCTGTAAGACAAAAGCAAAAACATCCAGGTAAGCTGATTTGGAGGCAGATGTGTAGTGGAGACCTGTCATCATGCCTAACAATTTGAATGCCAATGAAACTTCGAGGAGAAGGTCCCCACCTGCTCAGCAGTAGAAACTTCTGAGGGTACAGCATTCCTAAGTCCCATTTAAAAACCCATCAACGACAGAAAGGGTGATCACAGTGGATTGCTGCTCCAGCTAGTCCCCGAGGTTAACAGGTAGTACTTCATTTTAAAAAAGTTTCTGAAATTTTGCATTTAATACTATGGTATTATTATTTTTTATTTTAGATATGAAAAGTGAATTACAATACTATATGTCCAAAGTCACAACAAAAATGTGATTACAAATTAGTTCAGTGAAATCTTTCAGTTTATTTGATTTCTTTATAAAATATAATATCATTATAAATCACAAGTAAAACTAAACACAAATGATTACTTTGGGTAAATTTCCAATAACTGATAAGAAGCACCAGAAAAAAAATTGTAGCGCTGGGGATGTGGCTCAAGCGGTAGCGCGCTCGCCTGGCATGCGTGCGGCCCGGGTTTGGTCCTCAGCACCACATACAAACAAAGATGTTGTGTCCGCCGAAAACTAAGAAATAAATATTAAAAAAAAAAAATAAAAAAATAAAGTGTGTCCTCATGAATTCTGAGGAAGGTTAGGGAAAATATATACCATTAAAAAAATTGTAGTGAATGGAAAATATGACCCTTGAGAATTCTACCTCGATAAACTCAAAGAGTACTTTTGAATGCTGAGATTGTTAATGAAAACCCATCACATTTTCATTAGAAAATTTAAATGGCTGAATTTAGTTATCTTCTCCTCTAACCTCAGTTAAAGTCCTTATCATTGTGTTACCCACCTTAATCATTACAAGACTAAACTCAAGATTTTAAAGATTTTATCTATTTGAAATATGTATTTAAGAAATACACATTTGGTCTTTTAGAATGTAGCATAAAGCCGGTGTGATGGTGCACACCTGTAAGCTGAGAGAGAGGCTGAGGAAGGAGGATCACAAGTTTCTTAGCAATTTAGTGAGGCTGTAAGCAACTCATTGAGACTCTGACTCTAAATTTAAAACAAACAAACAAACAACAACAACAACAAAAAGAACAATGGAGGTGGTTCAGTGGTTAAGCACCCCTGAGGTCAATCCCTGGTACAAAAAAAAAAAAAAAAAAAAAAAGAATGTAACATGAAAATATGGATGTTACTTTAAAAGAGGAAGGGGAATAAAATTACTTTAATTTTTTAGGCAATGCTTTTGAATTCTGTTATGTATATCTCCACATTCCTAGCACATCGGTATGTTTTACTGTCTTGATCTACCAGTCCATAAATACAAATCTTTATTAATGGAAAGGAGCTTCAAATTTACACAATGATGCAATTGACTAAGGTGAGCTGGACCATTTACCATAAAAATGGGTCAACTGAATCAAATAATCTTTTTAATGGGAAAAAAGGAGAAAATTAAAAGAGTCCCCTATTTTGATGCACGATCACAAATGAAACATATTGGATGGGCACATGTCTGATAAAGGACATAGATAGCAGCATTGAAATTAATGATTCATGTAGTGACATAAAAAGTTCAGTGTTCTAATCTCATAGCTTAGGATGTGGGCTGAGATCAGCTAGCTAACTATGACAAGGACCGTTACACAGGGACCTACTCTTGTTACCTCTTCTTTTCACTGGAGGTCATGCTACACCTGCTGTTAACAGAGACACCCTTGAATCTTGCCTTTCCATTATGGTGTACGCGACAATAAGCCAAAGCTCATGAATCACCTCTCTGTGTAGATGTGTAAAAGAACAGAGTCTTGAATGCAATTATTTAGGATAACCATAAATGATATAAACTGTTGGGCACAATGAGTTACCCATAATTTTTTTGGAGGGGTACTGAATATTAAACCCAGGGCCTCACACATGCTAGGCGAGCACTCTACCACTGAGTTGCATTTCCCAACCCTTTTTATTTTGAAACAGGATTTTGCCCAGTTGCTAAGGCTCGCCTTGAACTTGTGATCTTCCTGCCTCAGCCTACCGAATCTCTGGGATCACAGGGGTGCACCACCGCACCTGGATTGTGACACTTTCACATTTAGAAAGAGTCCTCAACATCAGGATTGGATGTCACAGATTTATTGTTCTGTTCTGTGCCAGGCACTATGAGAGATAAGTCAACATCACCATGAGTCACCATACAAGTGTGTAAACTATTTATCCTAACCCAAAGGAAAGTGCCAATAGGTCCCTATTCTCACAGCTAAGTCAGAATGCCTTTTTCTTTCCTTTGTGTGTTTTTTCCTCCATAAATAATAATGTAGCATTTTATTAAGGTAAAAAGTGGAGAAAGAAAAGAGAAAAAGGACATTTTCAAATGTCCCTCCCCAAAGCCCCAGACTGGAATTTAAACTGCTGTGAGAATTATCTTCACACAAACACTAATTGTTAATTTATTTTCTTAAAACAAAAAGAAATGAAAGCCAAAAAAACCCAAAAATTTAAAAAGCAAAAATTAAAGAAAGATTACATTAGCACATGGCCTACTTGTTCATGAAAACTAGGTTATTTCATTGATTCCAAGATACATGTTTCCTCCTCACATTTTAACATCTCTTAAATCAGATAATTATAATTATGGCCTCTTAAAATTATGGTTGAAAAAATATTTTTCTTGTAATTCACCAAGTAACGTGCCTCTTAAACTGGATGGTGTTTCAGGTTCCATAAAATGCAATATTGGATTTACAGACACATCAGCAAACTCTCCCCAACTTCCAGGAGCTCAGGATTCTAGAAGCTCCATTTAAGCCATTATTCCATGAACATCTCCTACAATAGGACTTACAGAAGTTTTCTTTTCATTTTGGCCAGCTTGGAAATCACCCAGATTAGCATGAACAAAAAAATAATTAATTAACTAATTAATTAATTAAAATGTTATGTAACTTCTAAGTTGTCCAGTTGACTCTAATTGAGCTAAAGTATTGGGGTTGGTTAGGGAATGTAGCTGAGTGGTAGAGTGCTTGCAGGCCCTGAGACCTCTGGATTTGATCCCTAGAAGTGCAAAAAAGACAGGGATTGGAGTCTTTCAACGTTCCTAGTTTGTGCTAAAAGAGAGTTAGCCTGAGTTCACTCAGGTGAGTCAAAATCTCAGAGCAAGAATGATGAGAAGGCTATAGAATTAAGGGAAATTGATTATTGTTAAGATGCAAGGCAGTGGATGAATAATCAGAAAAAAGCACGGAGGAGTCAAATAGTCAAAATCTATCTGCTGTTAGAAAATCTTAAAATATTAAGGAAGCTTCTACAGAAGTTCAGATTTGTATCCTGCAGGGACCTCCTTTGACACATACTCAGCCATAAAAGCAAAATCCTCTAGAGGCCTAGGAATTTTTTTCTAAAAGTACAGTGCAAAACAGTAACTGTTTGATCTACTTTTTTCAAAACATGTAAAACATATTTTTACAAACTCTCTGGGTTGAGACTAAGAATCTGGGTAAGTTCCATCCTAATGAATACTGGAGAAACTCCAAGAAAAGTCCATTCCACTGAGGAGCTGAGCCTTTATCCAAAGCAATGGGAAAGACCTGCTGCTCCTTTCTCTGCAAAGAGGCACTGTGCTCTCACCATTGGGAAGTTGTAAACTGCTTTTTTACAAGTCCACAGTGAATGAAACATTCGTACTAAATCTATTGATTGGACATTATTTTAATTGAGGCTTTTAATGAAGAACTTTTGAGACCAGTTCCCCTGGCTGCTTGTGACTGCAGCATTCTGGAAAAACAGCAGAGGGCACTTCAAGACTAGAACATATGCTTTGTCTTGGTGCTTCGCTGTAGCTATCCTGCAAGTTCCAAGGACAAGAGAGTCTGGGTCTAGCCCTAACCATGTGCTGTGTTGCAGCTTCACAATGTCCTTCAAGGACGAGGACAAAAAAAAAATTTTTTTTAAAGGAAAACAGCATGTTTTCCACACACACACAAAAAAACTGCAGTAATAGTTTATATACAGAGATGCCCTACTTAAAAAATTATTACCAAATAAGCAATGGGGAAAGAAAAAGATTATCAGGGCATCCTAATAGTCTCAGTTCATGTTGTAAATCATTATAATCCATTCTTGAAAACCCTGATCAAAGGGTTATTCACTGAATAAAATATCTTCAGCTTCTTTGTAATCCAAAGGGATGATGAATTTTTTTTAATTAAACATATTTTCCCTAGAATCACAATTCATTTGTGAATGAGGAATCTTTTACCCTTTATTATACTAAACATTTACATTTTCATGAAATTCTTAAATTCTAAAAATTTGTATTGGGTTCCTAGTGAGAGGACTTTATTTTTGTGTGTGTAAATAAATCCAGTCTAATAAAGAGAATGCTTTAAGCATTTGAAAACCCAGAGCAGAGATGCAGGATTTTAACACAAACTATGTCAAATACTTTGAAACTCAAATTTTAAGCTATTTTTAAAAATGTTAGCCTGTGTTCCTAAATAAATGTTAAATAAACTATTCTACATATGCTTTAAGCTTGGCATTGAGATACATGCATATTTATGTATAAATGCACAAGGAGAGTCTATCATTTGATTCTATGGTCACCACAATTTTACATGTAACAAACTAGAAAAATATGCACTAGCACAGAAATGATAGTCAGCAGAGAATCTATAAATGTAGGATCCAAAGAAATTCAGAAGTTTTCTTTTTATGGCAATGATACCCGAGATGCTTTCCATATAAGTCTTTAGAATAGGAACGCTGTGTAACACATAGGATAAATCCACTGTGGGTCTATGGGAGTCATTACAAAATATGATGATTTTAATATGTTTGACTGCAAGATAGGATTAGTTTTTATTTCATCTACAGAAAAAAATGATTATTCTGTAATATGCACTCTGTAAACTTTAAGTATAAAATGATTTTGAGTGGATTGTTCTGTTCTCAGAAAGCAATGTACGCAACGATATTTACTGATGGATGAGATCATTCAACTAAAATCTTGAGAAAGCCAATAACTGTGATACTTCACAACTCCTTAATAATCTTCAGATAGGAATTTCTGAAAGACACTTTCCTCCAGGTACATTAGCAGATACATAAAGCTGAATAAGGCAACTAGATATATCACTATTCAAGTAACACTGTCTCAGTTCTAAAGCAGATAGTGTAACACAAACACAGATCCTTTCTGTTTAAAAATCTCTCCAGCCACCGAGGCTTAACTGGTTCAACTATTATAGACACTACTTGTACACAGCCCTAGCATTTTATGGCTTGCATGTGTATTTCCTGCTTATTACTCACTTGCACCTTATGATATCCCTATCAGGTCAATCCTTACAACAATTCTCTTTTGAGAAAAAACAAAAACAACAACAACAAAAAAAAAAACTTGACAACATGGGCCTTGAGCCAAGTTTACAGACCTAAGCGCTTACGTCTGCTAGTTGCTGACAGCGCAGTACTAATACACCAGCTCCCCATAACTCACCGGTATGCTTTACTTTACTAGTTGTGGCAGCAGTTGCATAGCAGGTAAAAGAACATTTGAGGAAATCAGGACCAAGCCAGGGACATTAGGAGTTAAGGGGACTGTTCTATGAGAGCATCAGAGTTAGGTCAGATGAGTTCATGGGTGGTGAAAATTCATTTGGCAAATGTTTACTTCTAACTTGTTGATGCGAGACCCTGCTAGGGGCTGGAGGCAGTGGGATACCAAAGAGGGGAAGAAGCAGGAGGGATGAATCATGTCTATTTCACCAATTTTTCTTGTTGATCATATGAATATAGTTTTGTGAATTTCAGGAATTGTACCTGTAGGGTTGGGGAGAAAATTCTAGCTTCTGTATAACTATTTAACTTGTTAGGGATGAGTAAGACTCATCTAGATCCATAGATACATGATGATAAAATATTTTGTAATACAGTCTAAAAAAAATGTTTAGTAATACCAACTCATATTTTCCAGGTGCCAATTATCTCAAAAGATATGAGATATTTCTTCTTCTATCAGTACCACCTGCTTATTTGCTAAAGAAATCAAATATAAAAGAGACATTAAGTTTTTATAACTAGCCTTGAAAGGGGGAAATAAAATAAATACTTTGTTTCCTTTTCTAATGCCAATTTTGCTATATTCACCACCACCCTGAAATCACTTTTTTTTGGTCTCATATATGGCAATTTAAAAAAATATGAAAATAATGCCCTATGTAAAATCAGTAAGGTCTAAAATTTTTATATCCCTCTGCTTATATTCAAATTCTTCCTTTGGATGAAGAAAACAATAGGTATATTCACAGCAAGTAATTATACCACTTATTATCTAGAAATAAAAAACTGACGATAGTAGACACATTTTTTTTTACTATCTATGAGGGATTTATTACCAATTGATTAAAAAAATTCTCTTCTCCATAGTAAATTTAGGTGTATACAAGACTGACTGACAAAACTAACATAAGATAAGGTCCTATTTAAGGGGCACCTTGTATAGAGGTTTTCAGAACTGAGAGCTGTCATTAAGGGACTGAGTCAGAAAAAAACAAATGGGCTGTTTTGAGAGTTACAAGCAGCACCTTGTAACGTCATCTTATGTACAGTGCCCCCAGAATTCGGGAAAACCTGATGAAATCCAAGACTGCTTTAAGAATGATTCTAAGGAATCTCCATGAACACAGGCACAACAGATGCAGAAAGGAAACATTAAAACATATTTCTTAATTGTGACAGAGACTAGATATCTAGTTCTGAAACAAGATGCACAGACACCCACACCTAATTGGTACAAGGGTAACAGATCAGCTCAAAAATGTCAAGCAACCCAAATTATAATAATCATGCTGGTAATACCACTAAGGATCAGCACAGGTCTTTATCCAGGTGATTAAAAATATCTTGAAAATATTGAGCAGAAATTAGTTTCCCTATTGTACTCATGAAAATGAGGAAGCTTGGCAGAACCCTTTGAGAGCACTAATGAATAATACCAGATGTGTCTGTGCAGGGACAAAGGGCAAGGACTTCAGAAAACAAACAAAAATCCCAAACAAAGCTACTACATTTATCACACATCCTTCTGTTTTCTTTTTAGTTCTCCTATATAAATAGATTACTTTGAAGAATGATTAGGATAGAGTAACACACTTTATTTGGAAATAATGTTTCTTTTCATTATCCTTCAAGTGAATGCAATTGGTTAATTGTGTGTATACTAAGCTCTATTGACTGTGGAGGGCCTGGCTCAGGTGTGGGTCAGGAAAGGGGGGGTGGGCAGGAGAGAGTGGCCCCTCACTGTGCTCTCATGCAGCGCAGCACCAGGTATGGAAGTTTGTTCGGTGGAAGGAAACATCAGACACCTCTAGTTCGCCCACAGAGACAATTTACGCATCTGTCTATTAACACATGGTAGGTAGTTACATTTAGAGGAAGCATACTGACACATCTGTTTACCCTGTTTCCTAAGTAAATCTCTTGGTAATTAGCATATAAACCAGCTGAGAGGTAAGTGGACCCAAGGACTCCCTGGAAAAAACACGAACAGTTTCATACATATTGGGGGGTTTGAAAACAAATCAATCAAGTTGCATCTATTTTTAAGTAGAAATTCATCTTACAATTTGTAACTGTTGCACCATTTCCTCACGGTAAGCTAGTTCCCTCTTCATCTGATCCTGAAAATTATCTGTTGAGAGAGAGAAATAGAGAAGAAAATTAGTTGAAGTGCAAAATCTACTTTTAGTATACAGTTGGCCCTCCATGTCAGAGGGTCCTGCATTCATGATTCAAGCAACCTAAAATCAAAAATATGCAATTTTAAAAAGTGCATCTGTATTGAACATGTACAGGTTTTCCCCTTATCACGATTCCCTAAACAATTCAGTCTAACAACTATTTACATAGCATGCACATTGTATTAGGTATTATAAATAATATAGAGATTATATTATATAGAGAGATTATTTAAAGTATATAGGAGAACGTGCAGAGATTATATGCACACACTATGGCATTTTATGTAAGAGACTTGAGCATCCATGGATCTTCCCCTGCAGGGGGAACCAATCCCCAGTGGATGTTGAGGGACCAGTAAAATATTGCTGATAGTTCCATAGAGAGTCCCTGCACTGTAGCCACCCCCACCCTTTTAAGTAAACATCATTGCTGTTTAAAGACATGTTTTCAGCACCCTATGATTTAATTAGAATCAGACAATAAATTCTGAGAGAGTAAGGCCTATTCTTATATTTCATAGCATCTCAGCCCCGATCAAGTCCCTTTTATAGAAGAATTATAAAGAAAGATCCACTACATTCATGTTCTCTGATCTTTGCACACTTGCGCAAGTACAGCACTGAGCTTGCACTATCTCCACAAGTTCATTGACAGTGAGGGGATTGACCAACGTGCAGATGATGCCTCTGGGCCACTAGAACACAAGCCTTGGAACACGCCTGCTGGCTTCCCTACAGCTCATCTCACTTGTATTCTGGCCTGACTCTCCCAACCGACAATCCTTCTTACACCATATTAACCCTGGTATGTCCCCCTTTGGCCTGATGCCATTAAATAAACTGCCTCAATCCAAGAAACCAGGGAGAGGGGACTTTAAGAGATACTGTTATACAAAAACCATTTTATAATTCTGTGTATTCATCACTTTTTTAAAATAAAAATTTTTTAAGTTGTCAATGGACCTTTATTTTTATTTATTTATATGTGGTGCTAAGAATCAAACCCAGTGCTTCACACATGCCAGGCAAGTGCTCTACCATTGTGCTATAAACCCAGCTCACATGTTTATCATTTTTATTTCATTTAAGAAGTGACTTTGAAGTGCATAGCACAGCATTGCACCTTCTCCTTGTGATCTTTTTTTAAAGCATAGACTTGCTAGCTTTGGCTCTGTGTGCTTTAAAGGAGAAATTAACATGATTGTGTGATTAAGTATTATACGTAATTTTTTTTTTTTTTTTGCATTTATGGTTGATAGATAGAGCAGCTGCTTGGAGAAACCAGAAACTCCCTTCTCAGCTTTTCCTCTCCTCTCCCTTCCGCCTCTGCAGACACCTGATGTGTGGATCCCCTGTGTCCTCCCTCCTTCCTCCACTCTTTGTCCCTGTTACCTCCCAAGCACAAGCAACACTCAGAGGCAACACCCTGCACCTACCTTTTCCCTGAGTAATTTCCCAACTGACCTCAGGCCTCCAGTCCCTCTCTCTCCAAATCCCTTTCATTCTCCCACTTTAAAATCTCTGATGGGCATCATTTTCAAGATAATAAATAAATCTTTAGCACTCACAAGACTCTGGATACTTAGAGATTAAAATTTTGTTGCTTTTATTTTTAATTTTTTACTTTTATCTTCTATACTATTTGATTTCTTTTCCCAACCCCAAGCATGTATTTTAATTTTTTTTTCAAAGACTTAATCTCTCTTCTGAATTTGCTGTGAAAGGCACTGCAGAGAGAGAGAAGCTTCTGGTGCAGAGGGAGGATGGGGACTCTCATTCCCTTGGGGAAGGAAACAGTGCTTTTGCAGAGGTGGAGAATGGTGTGCAAGGAGAGGGTGACTGGGAGTGGTCAGTTCACAGCAGCAGAGGGCTCAGAGGAAACACCCTGCACCTACCACCCATCAAACCACCCTCCAGTCCTCAAACATGCACCCAACTTCTGGTCTCTGTGCCTTTGCTCCTGCCTTCACGGAAAATACTAGCCTTTTCTTTAAAGTCCAGTTCCAACATCATCTCCCCAAGAAAGTTCTCTCATTTTCCTGCCCCTTCTGCCAGAATCAGTCACCTTTCTTTGGTACTTCTCCAGCACCCAATCAGCACCTCTGTAAATATGTCCGTAATACACACTATTAGTTGTTACACATTTGTCTTCCAGTTAAACAATGAATTCTTGAAGGGCAGGAAGAGAAGTTGCAGACACGTTTTAAATTTCCCCAGGCCTTCCGCAGTGCTCGGCACACAGCAGGGGTGAGTTAACGAATCCAGCATGGTACTCTCCACCTGCAGGTGGGATTCTGCCATCGCTGGGAACTGCCCCACTTTGCAGCCTCAGACCTTTATCTGAAGAAGCAAGAGTGTGCAGTGCTGTGCTCTTGAGGCCCTTTATGCTCTAGTATTATAAGGTTGGATGAGGAGGTGAACGGATGTGGCTGGGTCCCGAGCACTCCCCCACCTCCGTCTTTCCTATGCTGGGAAAGGAGGAGGGCGGTGTTTTGATTCACACTGATAACAATTAGGGGTGAGGTGCTGTCTGAGGAGCTGGCACCCACCTTGCCACACTAGGGTGCTCTGGGGTGGGTCAAAGCCAACAGGCGGAGTCAGTCCTCCACAAATTGCCCTGGTTCCAACACCATGGTCCCACGGCCTGGCCTAAATGCCTCCAGGAAGCTAGTGTTTGCAGACACAGACAGCCCAGAAGAAAAGCAGACCTCTCTCTAGAAGACAGCTTTCCTCTAAGCCTCAGGAGGCTCCTCTGTCTCTCTAGGGATCCAAGGGGTGGCTCTGATCAAAGAGGTAAACTGAGATAGACTAGGAATGAGGGGCAATCGGAAGCTGACCTGGCTGGAACATTCCTTGGGATTCCAGAAGATTTGATAGTCAGGGGGTGGAAACAGCCAAGAGTAACTAAAAGTGAAATGATGAAAACTATTCTTCATTTGAGCTCATTGTTCTATTACAGTACATAATACAATCCCTTGCAATGAAGAGAAAAATGAAGACATTAAATTATTTTTAAAAAATGAACAATGAATATCTTTGTGAGGATTGCAGTGGGGAAAGGCATTAAAGACAAAAAAATCAAAGAGGAAAAAAAGATGGATTGGTTTGATTAGACAGAACTTGAAAACTTTGATATGAAAATAAATTACAAATTAAACTTCTCAAACACAAAACACTATTGTACCATCTAAAGATATTGATATAAAGCAGAGAATATTTGTGTCATGTCAAAATTTAATATTTTAGTATGTAAGGGATTCCTACAAATCAATAAGAAAATGGACACATCAAAAGAAATAGAGGGAGAGAATATAAAATGGAACTTACAAAACATACAGATGAATGATGAACAGATGAAAAGTCTTCAATATGTTAGTAGCAAAAGAAAGAAAGTGACATGAGGCACCATTTCCAGTTAAGGTAGTGAAGACTAAAAGAAAAGATGTTATGTGGGGTCCCAGGGATGGCACCATGAACTGGCACACTCTTTTGGGGAAGAAACCTGAAATTAGAGCTTTCAAAGGTTCATACCCTTTAATATAACAATTCTTTTAGGAGTTTATCCCAAGGAAATAATAATGGACATGTGCAAAGATTTTAGTTACAATGTCTCTCATCTGAAGCTTGGACAAACCATATTGTCTAACACAAGAGGACTTCATAGGGACATTCTCACTAGCTCAGTGGAGAGCACTTGCCTAGCATGTGAGAGGTCCTGGGTTTGATTCCCAGCACAATAAACACACACACACACACACACACACACACACACACACACACACAGAGAGAGAGAGAGAGAGAAGAAGACATTTATAGAATGATGTGTAATAATAAAAAGAGAATTTTTCTCCTTTAGCAAAACACAAAAACACACACACAGTGGCACAGACTGTGTGTGTGTGTGTGTGTGTGTGTGTGTGTGTGTGTGTGTGTTTGTGTTTCTGGGGACAGAGCCCAGGGCATTATGCATGCTAGGTAAGTGGTCTACCACTGAGCTACTTCCCCAGCCTCAAGAGACACATTTTAATTAAAAAAAGAAGAGATTACTTAGACACAGGTGTAGGCCTGTAATCCCAGCAATTCAGGAGGCTGAGACAGGAGGATAAAATTTGAGGCCACCTAAGTCAGGCCCCTGTCTCAAAATAAAAACTAAAAAGGGCTGGGGATGTGGCTCAGTGGCAGATCATCCCTGGGTTCAATCCCTAGTATCGAAAAGAAGGAGAAGGAGGAGAAAAAGAAGAAAGAAGGAAGGAAAAAAGGAGGATAAAAAAATTGTTCGTAAAAAATCTCACTGTTAAAAAAATAATATGTATTAAAAAGACTGAAATTCCAAAACGTTAATAGCATTTGCAAGATTATAGATGAGGTTTTTGTTTTCTTCCCTTTGTATTTCTGTATACTTAAAATTTTCTAAGACAAGCACAACTTTTGAGATACAAAGACTGTCACTCAGCAAGAAACAAAAATATTAAAAGCTTCACTATATGCTGAAACCTGATGGAAATATAATTGGAAATGAAATGATTAAGCTTATTTCTTTAATGAGAATCCCTTAAAACTCATCAGTTTTTGGGAAGTGATGATAAAAAAGGAGGTAGCAGAGAGAAACGCCACAGTGCAGTGGCACAGGCTGCGCACTGCAACCAGGAAAGCTTGAAAGCCAAAACTCTCCAAGAAGCAAGAGAAGTCTGCACTCCTGGGCTGGTGGTAAGAAGAAAGCTCATGTGGCACGTCTGCTGACCCAGGACACCCTACTCAGGGCGCACCAGGCTGTGAAGTTCTTTTTCCATACACCATCTTCATTTTGCCATACCGTTTCCAAGCAACTACAGGGATGTTTGGTCTGTACGGTGTTTTGAACTCCCCCCCTACCTCCAGAGGGTGCTACAAGAAGACAGAGGAAGGAGGAGGGACACCCCTGAACATAAGTGAACCCTCAGTACTGGTCACAGGGGGAATATGTGGACAACCAGATTCAGGTAGCTGAGATGTTTTTTGTTTTTAATAGGATGTAACCAGCTTTCTGGGAGAGCAATGCTTTATGAGAATCTGAAATGATGACAGCCCCTGGAGCTGTGTCCTGGATAAGGAGGGCCTGACCAAGGGGACCATTCCCAACCTGAGAAACACAATGTGCAGAGGTGGGAAAGCGACGAGGTGGAGAGTGTCTGCCTGCTCACTGGAGCTTGGAGGGGAGAATTCAAAGAAGGCTGGAGAGACAGGATGGGTCAGCAGAAGAGGGTTTTCAGAGTAAATGAGGAGTTAATGTGCACAACGTGTCAAGAAGAGGGAACCATTATGGTTTCTTGAGTGGAAAACGTGGTGCCAAAGGTAGAGTGTGAGGAAGACCAGAATAACCAGAGCCAAGGTGGAGAAAGGAGGTGAGGACACGGGCACCCTTCTACTACCACCAGTCATGGCCGCCAGGTTTGGAGCCAGGCTCTGAGGTCACACAGGTGGCTAAAGGGAAGAAAGCCAAATGAATTTGAAAACTACAGCCAAAGGATGAATGCTGCACTAAAGTAAGGCATCGCTGGAGGAGAAGAGAGGGAGAGGAGACAGATTGCTAAAGGAGAAGAAGATGTGGTGGTCAAAATGACTTTTGGACTTAATAACTACAAAAATGACCAGACCAGTCATCAGTGGGGACTTTGAAATGGTGGCATCTGGGGTCACCTTTAATCAGTTACTGCAGTCCAGTCCAACATCATGGTCACTGCAGAACATGTATGATCAGCCATTCCATTGTCATCTCAAAGTGACTTTGATAATGGTCACACACCTACTCCCCCCCTCCAATTCTAGAATCCATGTCTCCCATCTTTCTTAGGATGGTCTCCCGATCTCCTCTCATGCCCCACTCAGTTTGTCAATTCTATTTAACTGTCCTGTATCAAAATAAGCTTCCCAGCCTCTCCCACCCTCTGTAAGTACAGACCAAGAAATCTCTAGGTGCTCTCTTTTCTGATATTAGCTGTTTTATGGTACAGTCCGTGCAGGAATGTAAGCAAAAAACTTTAAAACACATTCAGCAGTAACGACTTGCATTTCTTGGTAATTACTCTGCACCCAGCTCCATGGGAAAGGATTCATTCATTTAATCCCCTCGGCAAGCCCTGGAGGTAGGTACAGCATTGCCTTGCTGTTTGGGGAAGAGCTAAGGAAACTGGTCTCAGGTCACTAGCTAGCGAGTGGGGGAGGCTGGAGCCCTCCCTAGGAACCCCCTGCCTGGCTAGATCTTCTATTCTGTTCTTCCACCAGGGTCAGGCACCGCTACTCCTGGAAGGCTCCAGTTCAACAACAGAGCTCTGCTTGTTCCTACTCATCCTCCCAACCTCTGCTCCCCAACCAAGGATAGAGACTTGTTTCTTTCTCCTCCCTCTTCTCTTTTTTCTTTATCTCTTCTTTCTTCGCCTTTCTCCTTCCATCACCTCCTTCACTTCCTACTCTTCTCCTTCTCCTCCACCCTCTAATCTTTATCTGTACCTCCTCCGCCTTCACGGTTAATTCCCGTGGACCTCACCAATCCTCAGCACAACAAGAAGCCCTCAAAGTCCAATGTTTGCTTCCAATTTTAGAAAGGCTTTCCTACAGCTCAGGGCTGATGCCCTTCTCTTCCTCCTCCTGCCACATGATCACCACCGTCATTGCAGTTGATGTCGACGGAGCACTCATCTTGTGCTAGCAGCATGTTCAGTACTTCACATCCATGGTCTCACTTAGTCCTCTCATCCTCTGAGACAGGAATGATCTGCCTCATTTTACAGTTTCCACGGTTGGGCAACTAGCAGGGAGCATGGACCCAGGTCAGGTAAAATTTTGAGCCCGGATTCCTGTTGTCACAGGCTACAGCTCTAGCCTGGGTTCCCAGGGCTCTAAATTACCTGGGTTTTCAATCATAACTGTGAATGTCTGTCCACCTCCTAGGAAGAAGGTTTCCAAAACTCTTATGAAGCTTCCTCTAGGCTTTCTTCCAATGCAGCTTTACAAAGTCCACAGTTTCCATCTGACAGAATTTAAATCCATCCACTAGCCTCACAGCCCCTCACATTTAGTTAACAGGCACATAATTCGCATTTGCTATTTCCATCCGTGTGAAATTGACTGCCTCTTTGTGGTGTGTCGAAACCACACATTACTCAAACTTGGGCACACACATGCCACTTCCTTGGTCAGTCAAGTATGTTACAGATAAAAAAAAAGTGGAAATTTTTGTTGTTGTTATTCAATCGAAGTGTTTTATACATGTGGCAATCACAGAGGATTTATTTAAATTCAGATCAAAATAATGAATGATAGATTTGAATTGAAACTGGCCAATCATAGCAATATTTTTTTTTAACAGAAATGTATTATACACAGTGTAAAATCGAGCAGTTACTAAGGAAAATGTATAAATTATTGTAAATTAGTCAATTCCTTAAGTGACTGTTAATTAGTTTTTTTTTATTAATAGGATAAATTATGGCTACACTGGCTTCATGGGGGAGCTAAAAGGGCACGTTAGGGATTCAATGGGACTTGGACCCACTCCACTGATCTAAAAGTAGGGCTTTGCAAACTCTACAATTAGATAAATACCAACCACGGGGAAATAAATCATTTGCCGTCTGCTCCTTGCTGCAAAGAACTGTAAGATACAATCTTTCTTAAGATATAGCTTTAGGGGGCTGGGGTAGAGTGCTCATCTAGCATGCATGAAGCACTGGGTTCGATCCTTAGGACCACATAAAAATAAAATAAAGATATAGCTTTAGAAGGTAGAGAATTCTGAATCCTGTCTAAGCACCTGTTTATTTTTTTAAGGCTTCAAAGATATTTTTGATATTTTTCTTTTCATGAAGCTACAAATGTCATGATGTTCCTAAATATACTACCCAAAGTTATTGGCTGTTCTCCTGCCTTCGATTTTATTCTGAGGCCCAGAGGTATTCTCTGGATTTAAAACACTGAAGCCCTGGAGCCCCAAACCTGTCTTGGAGTTCCAAAGAGATCGTAAACTTGGCAGACCCTCCTGCTCCTGTGGTCAGAGCTCTCCTCCAACACTCAGCTACCTCCTCGTGTTGAGTTCCCACTAAGTATTATTGAAACTCAGTTTGACAGGTTGCCAGAACCTGGTGCTATTCACAAACGCTCCTGGCGTCCACTTTCATTTGTGCTGACTATGGCACCTGGGAAGCTTTGGTGAGCACAGACCTTCAAGTTCACACGATCAAAATGGTCAGTTACTACAAAATCTTACAGATGCTGGATGCTGGTCTGTGGCTCTGGCACAGAACTGCCAACTCGAATTTTGTGATGCCCGGATTAACAGCGAGGGTCCTGTTGGTATTCTAAAGAAGTGTCTCAGAAAAAGTTAATTTTAAATTTATATAATTTTTAAAAAGTGTACATATTGTTTGCTTTCCCACTTTCTCTGAAGAGGTGAATCTGACTAAATGAAACTCCAGAAAGCTTGAAAAACCCTACTTGGATGCATTTGTCCCATGTGACCCAGCTCAGGGCAGGTGAATTTTAGAACTTTGGATACGTTCTATAAAATCTTTCCAAAATTCCAAGACTCTGGGAGCAGAATGATAGTTTTTAGGCTACAATGTCTCCTGCCCCCACATTTGGAATGGAGTTTTAACATTCATTGCTAATTGAGAATGCAAAACGTCTAAAGTTATATTCGTTTTCATCTAGTTATATCAGTTTTAATTACAGTAGTCCCCTCTTAATTCAGATACCCAAGGTCAACCATGGTCCAAAAGTATTAAATGAAAAATTACAGAAATAAGCAATTCATAAATTTTAAATAACTTTCACTATACTATATGGTTGTTATTTTTCTATTTTATTATTGTTGTTGTTAATCCCTTTGTAAATTACAGTTTATCATAGATATATATGTTTAGGAAGAATCAGTATATGTAGGTCCCAAAGGCAGTTTCATGCATTTAATGGGAATCTTCAAATGTGTCCCCAAAGATAAGGAGGTACTACGTAACAAAAGATTCATGTGCATTAAATTGTTAAAGTTTAAATTTTCATATTTATATATATTGCAAGCACCAGGTATCCATCCAGAGATACTTAAGAATAAGAGTTCTTTTGCTTTTCCTATCTTAAATAATAATAAATACATATAATTATTGTGTTTAAAAACATACAATCTGAATATATGAATATATTTACATTTTAATTACATGTCTATATACTTATTTTTAAGTAGACACTATACATACACACACATACACATATCAATACATAAATACCAAAAGGTTTTTGTAAGGAATCTTATCTGTGAGCCAATTGAAATCGTAAATAAAAGACTATAATTTATGAATATTTAGACCATGGAAAGCCTGTCTGGGGTTGAATTTAATCCCTTAATACTTAAAATCACATTCTTAAGACTAATAATAGAAATGTCAGCAAATATCACAAATTCAATGAAATAAAAGTGATTTCTTACTGAATACTGGGAAAGATGTATTTCCTTTTAACACTTGGAATTCTTGTTCCAGTCGTCTCCGTAAATCTATTTGTTCAAATAAAACCTTCTGAAGTTCTTCTAATAGGGAAAAAAAGAAGAGTCATTTTACTAATCTTTATAAATAACTCTCTAGAGAACTGTTATATATGGCAATTTATTATTATAAGACAAAATATTTTACCAGTTTAAAAAGTGTTGCATAGACATAGGATAGATTTTGTGCAGAAATCCATGAATATAAATCAATGTAATATATTATTTTAAAGTATTGTATTACAGTGTCATGTATTGATTGATATGTATGCATTAATCTCAATTATATCCACCCAATGGTCCATATATTATTCATATGTTGCTTGTCAAGCTTAAAATATGGTGTAGAACAAAAATATCCTCTTATTATCTCCATAGTCTTTTAAAGCTAAGAGAAGTTCTACAGGATGAAAACTTTTCTTTACCTTTCCCCATATTTTCTACATCCTTTTTGAGTGAATGAGGTGAACTGGTTTCTTGTGTATGTTCACCTTTTAAAAAAGGAGAAAAATATTATTAGTTTTGTGTAGGCTATTTTCTGAAAGTCTTTCTTTGCATTTTCTTTGAATATCTACAAAAGAGTTTATTTAATAATAACCTGAAATTGAACTGCTCAGAACCAAGTGTGGTTTCCATTTGCTCAGGTACGATTCTCCTGAACCGTGGAGGGAGCTACAGAAAATGAGGGCGGAACTGCCTGGCCTGTGCTCAGCAGCTCCGGTGAAGGCAGAATCCTGAAGTTGACCCTTCTCCAGGTTCCCCACGACTTCCATCCTTTACAACACAAGTAATTGCTGGAATGGGCAAAAGAGCAGGCTGGGCAAGTTAGGATTTCCGGCAGAAATCTGATCAGAGCTGCTCTCCTCCCTGAAGTGAAGAGTGAAGTAGCCTGATTTCAACTAGGAGGCCCTCAAGACCACAGAGGGAAATGCCTCCTAGACTTCTCAGGTCCCTAAAATGTGGGGCAATGAAAAATAAGTGGGGGAAAGCCTTGAGTTGTTCTTTAGCATTGATAAGCCTGAAGGGGTTTCTTGGCAATGGATGGCTTATTTTTAAAAAAAATCAACTTAAAACAGAGATATGAAATTAGTTATCTGCTAGTTTTTAAATATTTACTTGCTTGCGGATAGTCTTTTAGCTACTCATTTTGGATCAATAAAAATTATATTGTGGGACCTTGGGGTGTAACTCCATGGTAGAGTACATGCCTAGCATGCCCAAGGCCCTGGGTTCAATCCCCAGCACCAAAACAAACAAACAAACAACAAACCCCAACTATGTTGTGGGTAAATGTTAGATTGTTATTCTTACTTATTTTTCTTGTGCTGGGTAGAGTAATAGAAAGCTAAACAATTTTTTAAAAGTCCTATCTACAGTAAATTGAGTCTACATAATCCAGAAAATCTAAATAAACCAAAGAAATTCAATCATTCAGCTAAGCAGATAATTGTATCTTCAAACTTCAAACTGATTTCTGCAATATCCAAGTAATGTAATTGAGCTTTCTACCCTTGTCTAGAGAGGTATGGTAGAACACATAAAGGCACTCTGACACGGGGTATGATGGCCCATGGCTGTAATCCCAGTGGCTTGGAAGGCCAAGGCAGGAGGATTGCAAAATTAAGGTCACTCTGGGGAGCTTATTGAAACCCTGCCTCAAAATAAAAAATAAAAAGGATTGGGATGTAGCTCAATGGTAGAGCACCCCTGGTTTCAATCCCTGGTATGAGGGAGAGTGCCCTGAAAAGGTTTTATGGATTCCCTTCCCCAGCCCCAAGAGGCTAGATCCCTCCTCTGTGTCCTGAGAGCATCTTGCACAGGTTGTGGTCCTGTCTGCCTATTCTTCTTCCTCACCTACTAGGCCATGTGCCACTTGGAGGAAGGGGCTCTGTCTTTTCTGCATGGCTGGTGCTTAACATAGTCCTGGAGACACAATAACCCTTCAATAAAGTATCTTCAGTTGTTATTGAAAAGAATCCAGGAGGTCATAAATTCTAAATTATGGCATAAGCAAGAATTCATTGTATCAATTCTCTCCTATTTATCATTTCCCTCAGCAAGAAACAAAATGATGGCACACACCTGTAATCCCAGCAGCTCGGGAGACTGAGACAGGAGGATTGTGAGTTCAAGCCTCAGCAATGGTGAGGCATTAAGCAACTCAGTGAGACCCTGTGTCTAAATAAAATACAAAATAGGGCTGGGAATGTGGCTCAGTGGTTGAGTGCCCCTGAGTTCAATCCCCAGTACGCACCTCCCTCAAAAAGAAACAAATTGTAATGGCCCCAGGCACTTGTAGGAATACTAGAAAATTTCATTGCCAAGGTAAATTTTTCTATGAAAAGAGAAACAGAATTTCTCCCCAAAAAAGCAGCAACTTATACTTGGGTATCATGGACTAACAGGAAAATTTTCAACATGATACTATAAATGGGATTTCTGCACTCCACCTGGTGATTTTCAGGAGTGTGCATGCTAAGTATGCTCATGTGTTTGTAGATATCCATGCTTGTGTGTATTCGAGTATTTCAGAACACATTCATGGCTAGGGATGGAGCTTAATAATATCCTTAGCATTCCTAAGTTCTTTAATGGCAGGCATTTTCTCTACTAGCTAGTCCCTTCCACACAACCTCATTCCCACTCATCTTGGATGTGACCTCTATAGGCCTAGGTGCTAATGTTTACTCTTAACCTTGAAATCTTGGCTTTCTTCACATAATGAGAAAGTAACAAGGAAATACCTGTGAAACAGTTTAAATATAGACCTCGATATAATTCCTAATAATAATCTTATCTAAAAGAAGAACAATATGAAGGTTGAGACAAATCACTTATATGTAAAGGAAGGATAATGGTATTTTGAAATGAAAATAAATATAGATTATATGCAGTGTTGCCTGTTTAGTCTCAGTCAGCCAGTTGAGCATGTAGAAGTTTCACACTCGTATACAATATAAAATCTGAATGAGAGAAGAACCAGCCTACACATATCTTTGTACTTATCTACAAGATATAATGAGGCTATATTATTCTACAACTTTCTTGATCACTCAAAACATGATGTAGATGAGATTATTTGTTCCTGAAAAGGCAATTCTAGAAGCCATGTTCTCATCACATGAGGGATGGGATTCTTTTTGACTCCTTAGTATATTTTGTGTATTGTTTGTTTTATATTACACTTCATTTTGATAATTCAGTTTAAAAATTAAAATATGATTTGCAAAAATGCCTGTCTTTTCCACTTCACTATTAGTCAAGTTTTACATGGGTATGAAACCACTAAATAGATAGCTAATAAATGGAAACGTGAACCACAGGAAAATCTGCTGGTGACATTAATAACAAGCTTTGCTTTTCATCAGCTTAGAGGAAGTTTTGTTGATATCAGTGTCTATTTCAGATATTTTACTGAAAGTTTTTGAGCTGAGAAGATTTAAATGTTTCCCTTACAAAGCATTTTTTAAATAGTTAGATGTTAGGTAAACAAGGAGCACAGAAGCCGCTTCGACTGCCTTGTGTGCATCTTTTACTGGACGGTTGCCTTTTGTATATTACTAATCCGTGAAAACCAGATTGTTAATGGTGGTTAAAAATGACCTCTGGGAGCCTGGATGTTTGTTCACTATTACTGCTAATGTTTACCATCTGGTTAAAAAAAAAGGCAGTCTAATACTAGATTAAATAAATGTGATTTAATTGACAGTGAGCTTCCACTTTTTATAAATATTCCATCAGGTTAGATGCATTTTACTTGTACAAAATTAATGAATGGGTTTGGAAATATCCCAACATTAAAATGCTGGTTTCCTTCTCCCTCATAGTCTCCCTTTAAAAAAAAAAAGTTGCAGTGTAGGGAAACATAGCAGTCTTGGTATATAGAGCTAAAGGAGAGGATGTTACACACAGAAGGAATTTGGTTTCAAACATGTTTTAAGTCAGACCATACAAAACAGTCGAGTGGCTTGAAGTTGGAACATAATGAATAATCAGGGCATAAAATGCACCCTGGGAGCCAGGCACAATGGTGCACCCCTGTACCTCCACCTACTCCAGAGGCTGAGGCAGGAGGATCAAAAGTTCAAGAACAGTGTGGGAAACAGACCTCGTCTCAAAATTCGAAACATTTTTTTTTTTAATATTTAGGAATAGCGCATCCCATGGACAGATGTGACTAAAACTTGCTTTTTTGGGGATCTGATCACAATAGCCCCCACCAGGGCACCTTCACAGGTCCAGCTTACTGTGCTCGGCATGGTTTCCATGCAGCCCCAGCAGGCAGAGGCAGCATCATGTATGTTAGAGAAACTTTACTGCTGCCATTGCAATGGAAGCAGGGGGCCTGGGGCTACAAGGTTCCTGCTTTCCTGTTCCTCTCCTGGGTCCTCCAGAACCAGGTGGTCCCGGGTTCTAAGTGAATGCTCCACACTACCCTTAGTTCAGCCCTCACTCAGCCATTGGAAGTGGAAATACAAGAGACATGGATGTGAGAATCCATTCCATGCTGCCATGCTGCAGCAGACATGAGCAGTAAATAGCAAACGAGGAAGGAACTGGAACCTACAAAGAAAAATCAGTCAATAAATTCATTATCATTACCTTTCAGGGCACAAGAGCAACTAACTGCTTTCTCTCACATATCATGCCACACCTCTGCTCAAGAACCTGCAATGACTCCCAGTGGTCTATATCAAAGAATCCACTCTAACTTTTTCTTTGAAGCCTCCATGTTCTCCCATAGCTTTGCCCCACCTGCTGAATGGAGGTGTCCACTGCCAACACAAAACCTTTATTGAAGTCAAGTCTATATTTCCCACTTCCACTGGACGATTCCGTCTTACATTGTTTCTCTTACTTAAGGTACCTTTCCCTCTCCTCCGTGTCCATCTAAAACCAGAATGCCATTCAAGTCCCTGTCAGTCATAGACTCAGTGTTTGAATCTGTCCAATAATCTCATACGTTGAGATACTCATCTCCAATGCGATAGTTCAGCCTTTGGGAGGTGATTGGGAGGTTTTGAGAGCAGAAACCTAGGAATGGTTTTAGTGTCCTTATAAAAGAGGACTCAGAGAGCTCCCTCCCCACTTTTCTGTCACATGAGAACATAGCAAGAAAATAGCTATTTATGAATCAGAAAGAGAGCTGTCATCAAACACTGAATCTGCTGGTACCTTGATCCTGAACTTCTCAGACTCCAGAACTATGAGAAATAAACATTGCTTAAAACACCCAAATCTATGGTGTTTTTGTTATAACAGCCTGGCTTCAATGACACTTCCATGAGCCTTTCTCAACTTCCTCAAATGCCACTGACCTCCTTCCTGTGTTGTAGTTCAAAATGTTTATCATCTTTCCTCTGCCCCTTTGTATCCAATATTCTAGTGTTTCTCCTCTGTTCGTCTGATCTTCTCCACTAGAAATATGTTTTCTGAGAACAGGGAGATGCTGCCCTACAGGTAGTCCTATCATTCTTACCTTAGGGAAGGATACAAATGTATTCCACTAATACTTGGACTTAACTCATTCTGATTTATGAAAGAAATACCAACTAGTGTTATTATAAATCCTCATGTGTCATAAAGGGTTCTAAAACATGAAGGCCGTCCTACAAATGAAGAAGCACATTTTGATCCATTTATACATTCTTATGAAGTTAGGCTAACTCTATATTTTCAGATTACTGGGAAAGTTGGTGGTATTCCAGTAGGAAATTAGTTTTGTTCCATCTGATCTTTAGAAAACCAAACCATAGCACTGAATTACAATCAAAATATGGGAAAATATCAATGAACATACAAGTAAGTAAAAATAGCTTACACTTTTAGAACTCATTTAGTTATTTACTTTCATTTTATTTTTTGTGATACTGGAGATCGAACTCAGGGCTTCATGCATGCCACGCAAGGGCTCTACCACTGAGCTACATCCCCAGTCTAAGCTCATTTAATTACCACCAAATGAGTAAGTGAGATGACATGTTCTGTTTGTGGTCATGAGGAGAAGTTTTCTCAAGCCAATCTGTTTAAATATTGTAACCTGTATATACATGGGGTATACTATATGCATGGGAACAATATGAAATGCCATGCATTTGGGGTAAAGAGTAAGGAAGTGGCCATCCCTTCTAGAGAAATGCAATCTCTCTTGCCCCTCCTTTCATCCTCCACTTGGTTTCCTGCTCCTTGTCTTGGCTATCTCCTTTATAAATTCTCCCTTGAGCCTTCAACTGGTACTCAGAGATACTGCCAGCTGCCAGCAAGTTGTTTGTCACTGAAAGGGCCTCTGTGTCCCCCTAGTACTGCTGTTGACAATACTGATGAAAAATATTTGGAAAAAATATTTCCTTTTATAGAAAGAAAGCATGTCATATAATTGCCCACTCAAGGTAACTTTACTGGAGGAAATTATTTTAGTCTGGGGCTTTGTCCACACATGAGATACACATGTACTCTAACGTTTAGATGAAGAACCATCCTTTCAGTCAAGCAGCCAATGTTTTCATAGTTCATGGGCTTGTGTGCTACCACCTGTGTTCTGGTGCAGGGGAGCAGATACATCCTGTACTGAAAGCTGCAAATGGTCTCTGCATGCTGTTCCTATGCCCTCTTAGGCTGGACAAAGGTTCTGCCTTCTTGCTTCCCAGAAACCTCAGCACAGGGCCTGACCTCTGTTGAACAGCCTCCATTCATGCACATTTAATTCCCAAATTTTAATAATTGATCTTAGTTTTATAATCTGGATTTAATTGAGGTTTTTCTGTAATTTTTATTTTTTCTTTCTCTTACAATCTATTTTAGAGGTATAAACAAGATGAGGTCAAAATTAATCTACAGTTGGTATAGCTAGTGGGTTTAAGAATAACCCAAATTTAGTACAATATATGATTCAGAGAGTCTTTATTTTTTATTTTTATTTTTTTTAACTATAAATAATTGTTTTTTTCTTTTCTTTTTCTTTTTGCTTAGGTTCAGAGAATTTTTAAAGTGTGCTTTTCATCAAAACATTAAAAAAATCAATTATATAGAAGGCAAGGTTAAATAATTTTTTCCTCTATCAACGGGACATAGACTTCTGCTAATTTCTTGGTGCTAAGTTTCTACATTAAACTACTTCCCCTGTGATGTTTGGCACTGTGATGTGAGGTCACAGAGCAGAAGAAAAAAGAAAATCAATATCACTGGAGAGGGTATTCTATAGAATGAACTAAATATTAACTCCATTAGTGGGGGTTGGGGAAAAGCAAGTACAAGATTAAGTAATGCTGGTGGGATTACAATTAAACCCAAGAGTAATGAAAACTTTATAACTTATGATCAAAACTTATTGTGAGTTGTATAAATATTGCTTCTTGAATCAGTACATTAAACATCTTTGATTAGTGAATCTTGAGTCCATGCAAGATTTTTCTTGAGTTTTAGAATTGGTGTTGTGAGTTAATGCTACTTAATATTTTTTTTCTAGAAAGTTTTTTTATTGTCCTTCTCTATCTCCTTGAGTTTTATATACATTTAAAAAAATCATTAGTAAGAAAATATTGTTGTCAATAAAAAGAAACTGATATGTGAAACATATGGATTATTTAATTTTGAATACATATATTGAAAGACCTCAAAATACATTAGAATAAAGTAAAAGTTTGTACTAAATTAGAGGTTAGAGGTTTCATCAAAATTTACAGGCAGATAAATTGAGACACAAACTTACTTGAATTTACCTAATAAGTGAGAGAATTACAACCTAGATCTACTATTCTGTGCTTTTAAGAATTTCTCTTCTTCCTTTGCATTTTTTTTTAAAAATCATAAGCCCGTTCTAAAATAGAATGGAATAATAAATCAGAGTGCCTCATCTGCTATATATTCATGAGAAGTGTAACTGCTTCTTACTATTCTCAGAAATCCATCCACAGCATATTAAGTACACTAGAGAATCATGCCAGTGGAAATCAAATTGATTTTAAAACTTCTATACATATAACAAGATGCAAGCCACGCTCAGGGTCCGATGGTGCTGGCATTTCTACAATGAAAGGGATTGGAAAGTGGGGATGACTCCACTTCCCTGATTTCCTTGACCTGCAATAGCTTTGAGCTGTCTTACCAGCTTACCCTAGTGCATTCAATTTCAAATCACTTAACTTCACTGAAGTTATTCAAAACGAATATGCAAAACCCTAACTCTGGGATTGCAAGCGAAATGCTGTCATTTATATTTTTGAGTAGGTAATATTTTGACCAAACTACGATCCCTCAATCTATTGGGTTTGGTTTTAAGCATGGTCCACTTTTAAAGGGATCTATAGATAAAAGTTCTACTGGCTTTTTGGGAAATTTGGGCGAATTAAGAACTTCAATGTTTGGCCCTTCTAATTATACAGAAGTACAAACATAGATTCTGTGTAAAGTTAATAGCCATTAACAAAGATGTTTTAAAAAATCATTTAAAAATATAATCTCTTCAAAAAATTGCTGCAATGTAACTTACCAATAAGGCTGAAAGGTTGAAGAAAGGCTAAACTGAATTAAATGTTGAACCAAAAAAATCTACTGGAACTAAGTATTTGCATTAGGGGTCAGTTAATGCAAGTAACTATGACTTGAAGATATTTCTATGTCCTTAGTTGTTTAGGAAAAAGTCATTGGAATTTCGTGATGAACTACATTTATGACTACCACGGGAGAGAAAAAAATTCATATAAAAATTAAAAATTGCATTCTGACTTATCGGGCAGTTGGAAGAGACAGTTCACTCTTTAATGTTATTGTTGCATATGAAAAGAAATTAAATATTGTTATTTTTTCAATACTAATGACTGGATTAGACATTGATGAAAGCAATACAGTGTTACTAATATAAACTTGGCTGGATGCAATTTTGTGTAGATTCTTATCATAGTATTTCTACTGCAGCATAGCTAGTCTGTCTCCTCCTCTTGATTGGCAGTAACTCAAGGTCAGAGTGGTGTTGATTTCTACTTGAATCTCTAGGGCCTAGCAAAGTACCGAGCACACAGTATGCATTCGAATCTAATTGCGGAGTCAGTGAGTAAATAAGTAAACACTATCCTGTATGTGTAGATGTTAACCTTTGTCGCATGAGAGAAATATTTCCACTAAGCAGCAGTGAGCGCTGGATAAGGCATTTGGTTACTCTTGCTCCAAGGCTGCTTATCACAAATGATCATAATCTCTTGGATTCATCTGAATTTTTGACACTTTGCCAAATAAATGGATTCTTGGAATCTGACCATGAGTAAATATATTAATATCAAAACAGGCCAATTGGGTGCCTACTCTGAGATTTTCTCAAATGTATGTTTCAATACAAGCAAATTTCTCCTATAAGCAAGGACAGCTGAATAAACTTCAAATTAAGTCCCATGACAACTCAAACCCTTAAACACTTTTAGGGGTTTAAAACTACATACAGGGCCTGTGCAGTGGCGCACAACTGTAGTGCAAGCCACATCTCCTCCTCCGGAGACTGAGGAGGGCAGATGGCTTAAGCCCAGGAATTCAAGACCAGCCTAGGCAACATAGGGAGATTCTGTCTTAAAATAAATAAACAAAACAAATAACATTAAAAAAAAGAAGCCCAACATTCCCAGCCAAAGAGCCATAAGGATGAATTCCTTGGAGTCAAGATTCCAATATAAATTTAACAAAATATATTCTTCACCTGAAAGTTGCTTATTTCAGTAATGTTTTCATCCCTTCCACGTCCTGTCTCCCATTCAATACAAGATAATAATATTGTATAACCTACTACCTACATACTTTCCTGAATAATGTGAGAATGAAATTGTGATATGGAAAATCAATGTGGAACAAGTTTCTCTGGGAATCTGTGTCAAATTAATTATTGTGAGAAAGGGACTAGCAATATATCACCGGTATGAGTGGGTGTTATTACCAACGTAACTATTGACTGCACTGCCCCGAGCTCCAGGCACTGCGGAATTTTTATGTGAACACCGATCCTGACTACACTTTTACTTACTTCCTTTTGGCATTCATAGTTCCGCTGGAATATCCAACAACAGTGAATCCTGTGGTTTCTATCCCTCTGGCTATAGTCTTGGGGTTCTGATGGTGTCTCAGGTTTATATTGGCCTTAATGAGGTGTGGGGAAAATAAAGCTCTTGCAAGGCCAGGACTTGTTTCCAAATTCCATCCAAATCATAGGAGGGTGGAAGAGAGAAATCCAGTTTTTAACAAATCGCAGAAACTATTAATACGCACAAAATGAAAAAGCGGAAACTCCGTGAAGGAATCAGTTTGTTCTAATATGTTTATATTTCTAATGAGTCCACAGTTGTTGAAATGCTAACTTAAAACTTTCATAAAAATTATGAATACAAGTTGTTAAATGCAGTGTAAGAAATTAGAGTTTCTAAAAAGAAATGGTTTCAGGTTGTGGGACCTGGATTCTCTCATTTAATCTGGAAACTATTTTAAATATCAAGTTATCCTTTAGTTTTGTACA
>NW_025999990.1:20347830-20353081 GCF_001458135.2 Marmota marmota marmota | reverse complement strand
AGGCGGTGGGGGTGGAGCGCCCAGCAGGTGGCGGGCCCAGCAAACCACCGCCTCCGGCCACTGCAGCCGCGGCTGCCACAGCGGCTGCCTTGACGGAGCTGAGTGGGTGGCAGGCTGGGTGAGCGCCGGGCTGAGGCAGCGCGCGCTTGCGGCTACCGCCATTGAACATGGCCTTCACATCCTCCCAGGCAAAGACTAGCTCGTCTTGGGGACTCTTGTCGGTGAGCTTGAGATGACGGCGCCACGAATTGAAGTTGGCTGCGTCTGGCTGCGTGTACTTAGCGTCCGGTGTGCGGTGGGAGTGGAAAATAAACTTGTTGGGTGAGAAGTACATGTTACAGTAGCTGCATTTGATGCACTTGGCGCGCGAGCTATTGTAGCGCGCGGGGATGAAGCTGCCTCTGCAACCCCAAGCGCACTCGTGCGACACGTCGAAGGCGAAGTTGTCGGGCAGCTTGGGCGGCCTGTTTTCACCCAGAAACGACTTGCATAGACGCTCGGCTTCGCGCTTGGTGATCATGCCGCAGCGACGCGATGAGATGGGCATGGCCCCTGCGCGCCGCAGTATCTCTAGCTGCACCGGCGTGCACTGCACGCACGTGATGCCCAGCGCCACGCGGCGGTTGTGGATCTCGTTGTAGCTGAAGTTTTTGAGGAGAGTGTTGGAGATCTGCGCCAGGCACAGGCGCTCCTGCCCATCGATCACCAACGACACGATGGGAATGCCGTAGAGGATCACCTGGCCCACCTGGTTGGGTTTGAGGTTGGCGTGGCCTGGCCGCGGCTGGCTCAGTGCGTCGGGCTGGAAGGCGCTGGACGGGGAAGCCAGCAAGATGTCGTTGGGCCCCGGCAGCGGGCTGGAAGCCATCTCCTCCGCGGTGGAACCCCGGGCCGAGCCCTCCGGGCTTGCCTTGAAGACTGGAAGGGAAAAGAGAAAAGGTTGTTTTGAGCCTTTTCGTTCTAAACCAGAGGCGTGGGGCGCATCACTACTGAAAAATTACTGTTAAGACATAATTAGTACTAGGCAAGTGACCAAGTTTCAGACGCAGGAAAACCATCTCTTTTAATTTCCTTCAAGGTCGCCCTTTATTAAATGTAGTGATTTGGAGGTAGCAATTTTTCTACTGCCCCCCGCCCCCCCCCCCACACACTAAAGCAGTCAGTTCCTAAGAAACTCAAGACCTTACCCCGGATTTATGGAAGCAGTTGGAATAAAATGACTTGCCTGCTAGAAATGAGAAAGTAATGACAATTGTAACTAGTACAGATTATAAAAGTTATGAAACTGAGGCTTGATCGTTAAAACCTAAATTTAAAGAGAGAGACCATTCACATTTGCTTGAAAATGAATTGATTTTGGTTAAAAAGAAATAAACCCAAACCTTTTTAAAAGTGATTTTTGTGGTATCTGTGGTTTCCTTGGGGAAATTCACTACTGGTTGAAATACAGCTCATTTAAGCAAAAACGAAATCCCTTCTACCTGATCCTTGCCGTTAGATATTTAGTTACTGTAATTAGAATGTGGGGTGGGGGGTGGGGGAAGAAAGGTGGAAAAATGTACAAAGCCATTCTCATTATCACTAGAATAGAGTGTTTCACTTTCATTTTTTCCCCCCAAAATCCTGTTTGTTGAACTAATTGAGTGGTTCTGGTTCTAGACAGGTAGCTTAAAAAGATGAAGTTGAAGATCTGTAAACATTTAAACTGTTTTCCTCTCATTCCATAACAAGGAGCAAGTAACTTCAGGCCAGCGTGTTAAACCAAGGCTCTGTTCAAAGAAACGGTTCTTGGGCATCTTTATTGGTTAAATTTAAAAGGCAAATTCAGTTCAAAGCTAACTACTGTCTGTGACATTTTTTTCCTCATCTATGTTGATGGCTCTATATCTTTAGGGGGAATTTAGGTGCCTCATAGTAAAGATAATCCCTAGAGTAGGTAATCATGGGAGCTTTGAAAAATGAAAGCCTGAGATTAAGTATGAGATAAAATTCCTAATTTCATCTCAGGTCAACAGAATGCCACAATGGGGGAACATATCCCATAAGTTGAAAATATAGAAAAAGCAGGGGAAAGAAAAATTTGTGACATTGATGTTAAGTAAAAACAGGCTAAATGGCATTCCGTAGGAAAATAGTGACCTTTCCAGTGCTAATTGTCCAGTGCGTAGGCCCAAAACTACCCTTTGCCTTGGAAAATCATCAGTGAGGGTAGCATGACCACTCTTGACCAAATATATTGGATTTTGTTATTACAGATATTTCAGAGGATACACTGTCATACAAATTGTCACACTCCGTGCTCCTTCATGGGCTCCTATGACATCTATACTGCTGCCTTTGCTCTGCTGCCCTGGGGATCCTCAGCTCTCATTACATTCTGTGGCCTCCAGGAAGGCTGAACAAACCTCAACGCGATCAAACGGGAAGAGGGCCTGACTTGTCACTTTGGTTGGATCAAAGACAATATTGCTAGGGGGCAGGGCGTTAAATGGCAGTTCAAGGCACAGTGATACCTGAGCCTGACACAACCAGCCCCAGCTTCGCCAAATGGCCCTTCAGTGCTCATTTCCCTCCCAAACAAGAGTCCTATTATTTCAGTAAGACCTGGGGATACCTCAAACTCTCACTCCCCAGAAAGGCGCACAGCCGGCGACCAGGCGGAGAGCTGGCTTTTAGTTAGGGACCCGCACACTTATCAGCCAGGGCAGAAGTGTCTCCTCCAGCGTGTCTTGCACTCTCACCCCAAAGTGCTCTCAAAAACTCCCGACAGAACAGAGACTCAAATAAGAAGTTTAGGGTTGGGGATATTTTAAGGATTGAGAGAAGAGACCTTAAAAGTTACTTGAACTGAGATAGGACCGGCTAACTTCCCTATCCAGTTCACGAGCCACCGACCCCCAACTTAATTCTCCTGGCTCCAAACCCATCCCCATAGAAGCCTGCGGCTGTCCCTCAACCTAACGCGGAAAATTCCACCGCTGGGGATCTCAAATAGAGAACCGCGATCTGTGTGCCGAGTCAGGGCCGGCGGGTTCAGGCAGTACCTGGTCACCCCTAGATGTCTTTAGGCGCGTGGCTGCCGGCCCATCTTCCGAGGGCGCTCGGAGGCGAAGCATCCAAGCTGGTCCTCGAATCCAGCGGGCGGGACTCCGGCGGGCTCCGCTCGAAGATCCGGGCGCTGGTGCGAGCTAACGGCTCTGGAACCCCTGGTCTGGGAGGATGAAGGCCTGAACTGCAGCGAGGTGTCCCCTCGACCGCAAAAAGTGAGGGCGCGCGGAAACCTGCGGCAAGCGAGCCCTAAGTGGAGCGCAGTCTGACAGCGCCTTTCTCTGTCTCTGAACTCGTGTCGGACCGAGGGGACGCCACCCAGCGGGCAGGGTGACGTCACCGTCTCCCTGACACTCCACATTAAAGGGCTGGCATGTTACAGGGAGGGAGGGGGAGAGTGAAAGCGAGAGAGAGCAACGTAGAGATCCTTTCTTATGCAGGCACGAAAGATACCACCTCACCAACTCGCAATTGACAACAACCTCCCCAACCCCATAGCAAAAACGCCGCAATGGGGCTGGATCGGCAGATCTGATTTAGGAGTGGAAAGCTGAAGGGTCTGCATGCATCCTGGGGACGTGGCTCCTGGAGGCCCTGGATTCTATAAGAACACCTCCAAATCAGCTGTATGCCTGACCGTTATTGGCCCCTTCTCATTTCTCCAAGTCACTCTCCTTCATGAATGATTTCTCTGGTACATGGTGCAAACAAGTAACCTCTCCGGAAGATATAGAATCTGGGCGAATAGATTAGTTTTACTGCTTCCTTTGAAACACTGTGAAATGAGAAAAAGGAAAGAAGTTTCCACATAGGTGCCAGATCTGAAATTTGGAAGGAAGCATGAACAGTGTTCCCCACTTTTGCATATACATTTGCTTTATAGGGGAAGATATAAAGAATCATACAGCTTTCTCTGTTTTTATAGTGTGTACATTTGGGTGAGGACCCCAGTACATGCATGTGTACATTCATCCTTTAACTTTGCTTGGAATAGTTCTATAACCCATTTTCTAAGTTCTATGCAGGCTACCTCAGCACAAGGAAAAGGTGGAGTGGAAAATCATGGAGGTCCCCAACACTTACTGGCCCCTGAACAATTGTCAATTCCATTGAAAAGAAAATTTTCTAAGAATCATATGCATCTCCCTCCCCTACAAAAGGGGACAACTAGGATGAGAAAGAACCTTTTTCCATAGCTACCCAAAGTGAGGCACACCCTAGGATATTAATGAAGTGTTGAACCTTACCTCCTAACTGACCAGTTCTTAGGAGTTGAACAACCACTGGCTAAAAGGAAAGAAGCTATTTATTTGAAGGACACTCTAAGAAGTTTACCTTCTGAGATGGGGTGGGGAATCCTTTACGGTCTTCCTTTACTACCAGAGCTGAATTTTCAATTACTGCCAGATGAAAACACTGGGCAATTACATTGTGGAAACGATGAAACAAACTCCACTAAGCCCAAACAGACTTGGTCATAGCATCAATATACCACTGCTAAATACGAAAGTGTGAAATCTTAGCACTTAATAAAGCCAACTGAACAGAAATGTGAGGGGCATGTTGCTCAGGAGTTGCAGTTTTTAAAAATTAATATCCTTGAAAATACTGTTTCAGGGTCATGAAAATTGTAATGTTTGTTTGGGCAGAAGTTTCAACAGCAGTGGAATAATGTTGTGCCTATCTCCTAGTTTCTAAAGGCATTAATTAGGCACAAATTAGGCTTTGTCCTAAGCAGCTGAAATCAACCCATCTCTCCCTCACCAATGCCCCTAAGGCTCCCATCTTAAAGGAAAGAAAATGTGTTTTCTGCCTGCCCAGCCCATTTCCCTAATAGGGCACCATTATCTTCCTCAAATCCCTTTCTCAGAAAGACTAAAGGCCTGGTGCACTCTTCTGAAGGCTCCAGAGCCAAACCTGGTTCTTCCTCCTTCTCTGCCTCCTCTTTGGGGTCAGGAACTCTCACAAAGGGAATTTATGGCTTGCTCACTATTCCCAGAGCTCAGGCTGCTAGAAAGAAAGCTTGAGTCTGGAAAGAAAGCCTGGAAGTGGGACAGGTTTTAAGACTGAAAATAGGGAGGAATGAACAATCCTATCCCCTTACTAACACCACAGGGAAATGTCTGGACATTCTGGGAGGAAGCACTGTGGGGGGGTCGTCCTCCTCCTCCTCCTCTTCCTCCTCCTCCTCCTCCTCCTCCTC
>NW_025999990.1:20335588-20346910 GCF_001458135.2 Marmota marmota marmota | reverse complement strand
CTTCTTCTTCTTCTTCTTCTTCTTCTTCTTCTTCTTCTTCTTCTTCTTCTTCTTCTTCTTCTTCTAATTACATAGCTCCCATTTTACCCCAAAGGCTTCCTTCTCCTCCTCTAACAGATCCTGACTTAAAACAGAAACACCAAAACAAATCACCATCTTCAGTAATATCTTTCTTTGAAAAGAAAAATGGGGCAATTGTCTGCCTTTCTTCCCATCCCAGGTTATTCTGAGGAATGAATCCACACCTGGGTGGCACATGTAGTGACCTCCTAACCCAAATCTTTAAGCATAAATATTTATACAGTACTCTGGGGACTTAGTGTACAGAAGCCTGTAACTTTATTTTAACACAAAACAAGTTTCACAGGAAAGAGAAACGTGGAGTATTAAGCAAAAATACTTTTGCACAAATAATTGTAAGAATAGTGCAGTGTTTTATTATCCCCAATGGGCCTGGGGGCCTGTTTAAAAAGTCAGGTCAATTGTATTTTTGGAAGGTGAATGTGGAGAACAGTTGTTCACAGCAGACCCCTGGAGAATCCTCATCTAGACACCGAATTGGAATGTGAAGTTGTTTGTATGTTTGGAATCTGTGAGAAACTCTCTGCCATCCACTGTCTTTTTGACCCTTTGCTTTCTTTACAGTTTGAACAAATCTCTTGCTGGCCCTCTGTAGGGTTCTTGTTAGTCCCTGCCCTGGCCCCTGGGACCCTGGCAGGCTCAGGGAGGAGTCCGTGATGGCGGGAGGAGGCTGTTCGGGGCCGAGTTAATCAATGTTTTCCTATTCGAGCTGACATGCATTTTACACGTCGGGACTCTCTTCAGCCGGCTAATTGATTCAAATTGTTTTATTGGTTAAACTGGTGTCACCCGTTTGCATGATCTATCACCGCACGAAAGAGGGTATTTCCATTCCCATCTCTGTTCCAGGTGGCTGCGGTTCACCCAGGCCAAGGACAGGTAGAGGAGCCCAGACGCCGGACCCAAAGGAAAACCACAAACCCAGCTGACCCCCCTCGGAACTGAAGAGGCGACGCCTAGAGTGCAAGCGCACGCGGCCGGTATGGCAGCGCAGATGGAGGATTGCAGTCACGGCTATTAACATGGTTGAAGTGAACCCCAAACCCTGCCGGGACCAGGGCCCAACATTCTCGGTTTTGGAAGCAGTTTAACGGGCTGCGGACCCGGAGGGATGAGTGACCAACGTCAAACCCAAGGCAGGAGCTGTCCGCGGTGCTGACGCGATGCGTCGCTCCAAGGCATAGCAGATCCTGGAAGAAGCCTCCCAGCCTGTAACCATGGGAGCCCTAGATTCGGCTTTGGGCTGGGGCATGGTCTGGTAGGCTTAAGGTGCAGGTAATGGGTGTCTACTTCTGTAACATCTGCCACATATCCAAGGACTTAGAAATGCAGCCTTCCCACATACCCACCCCCTTCCTTGCATTGACAGCAAGGAAGATAAAGGCCTTAATATAAATTCATTACAATCAGAAATGCAAGATATTATTTCCTCTCCTCTCCTCCCACTCCCAGCCTGGTGCTGAGAATGGCAGCTACAGATCCAAGAACAACCCTCTATCCCTCTCTCCCATTTCCTATCACCACATTCTCACTTGCAGGCAGAAATACTACTCTTCTGTGTCCTTGCCAGAAGTGCACTGATATTGGTATCTCTGCATTAGATAGGGCAAAAAATAGTCTCTCTGTTAGTCCAAGATTTGCACAAGGAGACCCAAATGGCCCAGAAAGAAAATGGAAGAGTGCAGAAGTGGAGAACAGAAGAATTCTGACATATCAGACAGTACAGGGGATTCAGAGTCAGATGAAACTGGGTGCACATTTCTCCTCAATCACATACTAGCTAGGGAATCTTGTAACTAGCCTTCCCAAGCCTTCTCAGAGTCTTCATCTTCAAAACAAGGAAATTGAAGGTAGCCTACAGGGGTGCAGCAAGAATTAAATAATATCATATATGTGAAGTGCTTGGCATATAGTAGTTAAAAGCACCTTCCTTAGAGAATGGGGACAAGAGCCAGGCCTGTCCTGTTATATGTCAGAATTTTTTTTTCTAGAATAAAAGACACCAAGCATTTTACCTAAGTGGTGAGCAGAGGAGGAACCAAGGTCCCTGGAGGAACATTACTTCTTTTCATTAAAATTTTATCCTACCTCTAATTGGTCTTGTGTTTATTTTACATACAGGTGGCCAGAACCCCAGCTACTACTTGTTTAATTCATTTTAAGGAAGTTGACAATAACAATCACCAACGATAATCATTGATAACTCTTAGTTCTGATTTTCTATCACCAAAAGCTTTTCTGCAGCCTGGGGAGCCCAGGTCAGACACCCTGGTTTTGGCTCCATTGCCTCAGCTGGAGTTGCATGAGGAAAACCAAGGACAAGAAGTAAACCAGAGACTCATCTATGACGGAAATCATAGGAGAATGAGGAGGGCCTCTGCGGATTCTAGAGCTGACTCAATCTTTGAGCTTTCTCTAAAATATTGTCTATAAACGAGGCCCCTTCTCCCTGGGGTCAGAGATGCCTGAGAGAAATACAATAAGAATCTACACCAAAATCTAAATCAGAATTGTAAAAAGAAAGGAAAGAGAAAAATGAATACATGGTGCAGGACCTGTATCCCTGCCCCCATGACCCTTAGACTTCCAATGACTGTGGGAATCAATGAGTTCTTCTTATACTTCAAACAAGCACTTTTGTAAGAAATAGAACTGTGGAAGGAGTAATCAAGACTTAATTTCCCTTAATCAGAGGAAAGCATTCTCATAAGAAAACTTGCATTTTAGGGCTGGGTGTGGTGACGCATGACTGAAAATCCTTGGAAACTGAAGCAGGAGGATTGCAAGTTCAAATCCAGCCTTAGCAACTAAGGGAAGCCTTAAACAACTTTTATTGTTTCAAAATAAAAAAATAAAAGGGTGGGGTTGTAGCTCAGTGGTTAAGTACCCCTGGGTTTAATCCCCAGTGCCAAATAAACAAACAAAAAACCCCAAAAGCAAAACCAAACAAAACACCTTGCATTTTGGGCAAGTGATAGAGAAGGCTTTTACCTTACTAGTGCACAGAAACTAGGGACTAATCCCAATTTGCTGTTGTACTTTCTTTTTCAGAAAAGAGAACCTAATTTCCTCATAAATCCTCACAAACCTGCAAGTACAGAAAGGCACATGTGTGTACAAATAGTTTACATGAAGTAATGAAATACAGAATGGAATATAAACTTAGTGTACGTGGTGGTCACTTAGCAAATGTTACTTGATCAAGATAAAATTCAAAAGCACACAAAACACCCACAGATACACATAAGCCAATGAATGCATACTCTCCCTGAACACACCTGCAAATGTGCACCAAAGAGGAACACTGGCACAAGGAATAAGCCCACTAGACTTTCTTCTACCCACCCCCCAGTGCATGCATACACATATGCACCCGCCTCCTCCGCTTCCCTCCTCCCCACATTGAAAAGGAGGGGGTCCTTTGAAATGGAGGTGGTCCCAGCTGGAAAACCCCGGAGCTCATTTAGATCACATCACTTCAGGCTTTTGTCTCTGCTCCTGAATAACCTAGGCTGCTACAACAAAAGGATAGGCATCTACATGGAGTTTTCATTGGCAAAGATGCGTCTCAAAGATGCTGCTATAATAACGAATAACGAGGCAAGATGCTTGCCTTTTTTGATTGCTACTCCTAAAGAAGGGAGAGGACAGAGGAGAAAAAAGGAGAAGAGGAGAGGGAGAAAGTGCAGCTAGAAATAGAGGTTGTGGGAGAGGAAACCAAGGCAAGTATTTGGGTGAATATCTGCAAAATAGTCTTTAAGTGTACGAAGACTTCAACTACTACAAAGTATATATAATGGGGCTTATTTTATTTTACAACTGGCTCTTTTGTTTCAGGGAACCAATTTAAGAAGTAACCACTACTGAGGATGCAGACAGGGTGGGGAGCAGGACCTTTTAAAGCTTGCAGAGGGGTGGCAGGGGACTGGGAGTAGGGGGAGGGGTTTAGATTGTCTGTTGACATGTCACAAGAGAGAAAATGACATAGATACACATTTAACATCTCCCCAGCTGACACTGGTGGAAGGAACATTAGATTTTATTTCCTGGGGAAATGAAGGCAATCCCCCCCTCTTTCCTGCTCTTTTCCCCATTCCCTCACACATCTGAAAATTTTACTTTGCTATTCAGCTTCATCTCATTAGTTAATACACTATTAAATTATCATGTGCTCTCTAGTTGCCCAATAGATAGCATGCCTTCAGCTTTTCTTCTGCATGCGGACTTTAACTCAGTGATAGCAAAAGGTGAAATTAGATACTACCAAAATAAATCCCAAGGTTAACAATACCTTCACTTTGAACCCTCTAAGTCCCATGGTTGAGACCCTTTCTTGTTTAAAAAGTTATTTTTAAATACACAAAAAGGGAATTTTTTCATTATTCTCTCCAAATATGCATTGGGTACCATATTTTCAAGAATAAAAACCAATGACTCAGATTTCTGCCCCTGATACTGAAGGCAATACCATCCCAAACTTTTTCAAGACGCATTATGATATCATCGACAAACTCTTAATGTTGGCAAATAATTAAATTTTCCATCTTTTAGAACTGTGTAACCTTGGGTGTCTTAGAAACAAATTGTACAAACAAACCATGGAGATGAGCACTGAGGGTTTCAGAGGAGATATAATGAACCAACTTTAATTACTAACTTGAAATTAAAAATGTAATATACAGATTTAAATTTATTTTCACCTAAATTGTGTATAAAATTATATGGCTTTTGCAGGCTAAGAAATGCTTTGTAACCAGCCATGCTACTAAAAAGTCTGAAGTAGTTTCCAAAACCGAGTTCCCAGACTCACACAGTAATAATGATACATTTATCATTACTGATGACCACCTACTGGGTAATTATTGCTTTGTTACTACTATTACAATCAAGAGATTTCTTTATTTACTGTTAACATTCACTTAAAACTGAATGTTAATGACTGTTCTGAATTCACCAAAGAGAGTTTTCTGTTATATTTCAGAAGTACTTATGTTCTGGTTCAGAAATGGAAAACCATATCATAACAGAGAGGAAGGCTGGTTGAGTGCTTGGTTCTCACCCTCTCTTGAGAATGAAAATGGCATTCTGGGGATTTCTGGAGCAAAATTTTCCAGCTCAGAGTTGCAAAAGGTTAACATAATGCAACCACTTGACTTGTGCTAATTATGTAAGTATTTTATTACAGGAGATTCATTCATTATTGATACTTGTTTGCAGTAACTTCCTGCTTGGGGGAGTTATATTTTATATGAGAAGTAAACAACCCACTGCTCCAGGGCTCTCCACCCCTCCAAATCTGGTTTTCTCCCACCCCTTTGTCTAGTTTCATACCCTTCAGGATTGTTATGTCCCTATTGGGGCAGAGAGACAATCCCCTAATACTTTCCTCTTCTTTCTCTATTTCCCTTCCCCATCCACAACTTCCCAGTTCTTTAAAGGTAGAGCTCAGGGCTTGCAAAGTTGAAGTGGGGACGAGGTGGTGAGAAAATAAAACTGGTGGTAGTATTTTCTTTATATCACGTAAACAGAAAAATTTCACAAGAAGTCCAAGACTAGATTACCTGAGACTTGGATACCAATTTTCCTCTTTGAAAATACTCTTAACTCTCAACTCAGAAATATCAGAAGTTAGGTGGACTTTTGGTATACTTAGAGGTCAGGAGATTATCATTAGAGAAGTGGGCATGAAGGAAGCTCTTAATCAGTGGGCAAGCTCTGAAGAAGTTCCTTCCACTGTGCCAAAGCCAGAGCCTCATCTCACAGTTAGTGGTGGTTGGTGCAATCTACAGCATTTTTCTTCCCAGGGCCTATGCCAAGTTGCCCCAAGGAAACACATGGCTTTGTTTGTGGGATGGCTTCACTGAACCCCTCTGAAGGATTACGCTGTTTGCTTGCCTGAGGGATCCTCAGGAATTTCACTCCAAAAATGTCTGATGCTGGCTGGCTGGTGAGAGGTCAGTGTTTCCCTGAGGAGCCCAAAGTCCATGTGTAGGCCTCAAGCCTAGAAGCAAGGGTTGCTTCTTGGGCTTTCTTCTAGGTTCTGAGACCCCTACCTGAGGGTCTCAGTTCAGAGCTGGATGGATGCAAGATGCCAGAGGTCAGCATGCTGGAGATCCTGAAAGGAAGTCAGGCATTGGAGATGGTGGAAAGGCAGTGGAAGAGTGTGAAGCAGATGGTGGGGGCAGCATTACACTTTCTGTTCTTTGAGATGGGCAAGGACCAGCTGGAAGCTGGAGTCTGGAGGGATCATTTGAAAAGAACAAAATAGTATGGTTTGGAATGGGACAGGGGGAACTTGGAGGATGGCCTGTGAATTGGTTGGATGGAGCAGGTCTGGTCACAGACTTGAGCAGAACTGATTGTGCACAAAAATCCAGGTTCATCCCGGGGTCTCTACTATCTACTCTAGAACTTCTGCACTTTTGTAGGCACAGGGAGGAGAGGGATGACTCTAGGTTCCCAGAGCTCTGGGGAAGAGTGCTGGATAGGAGAGAGGGGATGGAGAGAATGCTGAGACTGGGTCCAGAGTGGGTGTTCTGGGATCCGTCCACGTAAGCCCTACTCCCCTGGGCTCCTTGTTTCCCTGCTTTCACCCGACGAAAGGGTGGAACCTCTCTTCTGATCTACGGAGGAATGCCGTTCCCAGCAAGGCTTCCTTAATGGTCCTTTAACAAACTCTTCGATCTCTCTTTGGCCGCCCTGGCTCTCACCCACCTCCTCCCTCTTCCCTTCTCTACTGCCTCTGTCAATTATTTATGACCAGCGTTAATTATTCACGAAAAGAGAAAACTCCAGCTTTGGGAACTTTTCTAGGAGGCATTTGGAGGGTTTCTCCCTTCCCCACCCTGACAGTGGGTTTGAGGATTGGGGATTTTCAGGACTGCATTTGGACCGATCCAGTAGGGAAAGGGAAGCAGTAGAGAAAGGGAATCCAGTGGTTGGGTTGGAGAAGAGGTGGGGGATGTTACCCTTGTCCAGCTCAACTTCGACCGGCCACTGCCTGCTTTGTGTAACCTCGGGAGACCAGAAGTTACTAGACTCGCCCGCGGGAGTCGCTGTCCGGGCTTAGCGGTGCTGAAACCCCGGGCAAGAGCCCTAGGACTGCGGGCTGCGGGGGGTGTGAGGACAATGTGGATACTGTCCCAGTAGGAGAAGACCTTTTTCACAGCTTCTCCAAAAAGTCTCCTTTGCCTTCTCTCTCCAGCACCCCCTCCCCGTGACTCCAGGACGCTGTAACCAAAGATTAATTGCCTTAATCAAATCGACCCACCCTCTGCAATTAATCTTTTAGCAACAAATTAGAGACAATTTACCTTAACTTCGAGGGTCAGGAGGAGAGAGGAGGTGGGATGGGATGGGGAGATGGACAGAGTAGGAGACTTCGACAAAATTCACAAATGGTGAGAGGTGGGGACTTGGGACTAGGTGCGTTTAAGGCAAGAGGGAGGAGGTAGAGGTCAGCTGTGGAGCTGTGCTGAGGGACAGAAATTCCTGGAGTCCCTTTCAACCCAATATTCTTCAAAGGAGGAGAGGCCGAGAGCGGAGGACGAGACCACTTACCTGTCCGCGCCGCCAGCGCGGTCTCCTGCCCTGGGCGCCCAGTCCTCCCGCCTGCCTTGCGCTCCGCGGCTCCTCCGCCGGGCTCTGCCTCCCGCGGCGCCTGCCGCCTCCCCCGAGCGGGATCTGCCGCCGCCGCCCGCAGCCTGCTGTACTCTGCGTTCCTGTTCGCTGTCGGGTCCTCCGTGGCAACCCTGTTTCGTCCCACCTCTCCCCTTCTCGAGGCTCCCCTCAGTCCCTCAGCTCTTCCCACTCCCTTTCTGGGCAAGTTTGCAAGTTTGGGGTGAGGGTCGATCTCCTCGCGCCCAGCTTCTCAGTTTAGCTTGCTCAGATCTGCACCCCCCACTCCCCAGCTCAGACCTGGGTCTCCGACGCCGCCTGTTGGTCAGGCAGGGCAGGGCAAGGCCAGGAGCACAGAGGCAGTCCCAGCCCCCTACCCTTCACCCCTCGGTACCCAATGGTCCAGCAGGACAGAAAGGAGGCGAAGATTGAAGGGCTGGTAATTAGAGTGGGGCTAGGGGTAAGAGGGAGCAATCAGCCTTAGGCGTGCGCAGCTTGGGCTTGTCCCATGTCCTGCAAGTGTGCTTCCCCACAAGCAGTCCACTTAGAACTGGCACCCCTTCCTCAGTCTCTCAGGGTACGACCACCTGGGATGTGGTCGGGCCAGAAGGCCGGCGATTATAGGGAGTGTTGGTCGTGGGCCCCTCTGCTGGGTCTCCAGAATCCAGATAGATTAAAAACCAGAGAGTGAGTCCTTCTCAGCACCCTCGGGGAAGAAAACTTTGCAGAAGCAGGTTTAAAAGAAAGAAAGAAAGAAAGAAAGAAAGAAAGAAAGAAAGAAAGAAAGAAAGAAAGAAAGAAAGAAAGAAAGAAAGAAAGAAAGAAAGAAAGAAAGAAAGAAAGAAAGAAAGAAAGAAAGAAAGAAAGAAAGAAAGAAAGAAAGAAAGAAAGAAAGAAAGAAAGAAAGAAAGAAAGAAAGAAAGAAAGAAAGAAAGAAAGAAAGAAAGAAAGAAAGAAAGAAAGAAAGAAAGAAAGAAAGAAAGAAAGAAAGAAAGAAAGAAAGAAAGAAAGAAAGAAAGAAAGAAAGAAAGAAAGAAAGAAAGAAAGAAAGAAAGAAAGAAAGAAAGAAAGAAAGAAAGAAAGAAAGAAAGAAAGAAAGAAAGAAAGAAAGAAAGAAAGAAAGAAAGAAAGAAAGAAAGAAAGAAAGAAAGAAAGAAAGAAAGAAAGAAAGAAAGAAAGAAAGAAAGAAAGAAAGAAAGAAAGAAAGAAAGAAAGAAAGAAAGAAAGAAAGAAAGAAAGAAAGAAAGAAAGAAAGAAAGAAAGAAAGAAAGAAAGAAAGAAAGAAAGAAAGAAAGAAAGAAAGAAAGAAAGAAAGAAAGAAAGAAAGAAAGAAAGAAAGAAAGAAAGAAAGAAAGAAAGAAAGAAAGAAAGAAAGAAAGAAAGAAAGAAAGAAAGAAAGAAAGAAAGAAAGAAAGAAAGAAAGAAAGAAAGAAAGAAAGAAAGAAAGAAAGAAAGAAAGAAAGAAAGAAAGAAAGAAAGAAAGAAAGAAAGAAAGAAAGAAAGAAAGAAAGAAAGAAAGAAAGAAAGAAAGAAAGAAAGAAAGAAAGAAAGGAAAAGAAAAGAAAAGAAAAGAAAAGAAAAGAAAAGAAAAGAAAAGAAAAGAAAAAAGAAAAAGAAGAAGAAAAAATTCCTCCCATTAAGAAGAAGCGTCAGACCAAAAGATGGGGCAAGCGCGGGACCTGGGTTCCAGGCAGAGCCCAGAGCAGAGTTCTGGATGGGAATGAAGAGGGTAAGGACCGAGTTCAGGAGGGCTATGTGATGTTACAATGACAGCCTGTCTGGCCTAGTCCCTTCCTTGGCAACTTCCCAAAGTACGGGCAGCGCTCATCCGGTCACACTACCATTTGAACTTCCTGGGAAGCCTAAGGCTAGCCCTGGCTTCCCCCAGATATCGCGGAATGGAGGCGTTGCATTCTCCCCGTTCTCATCTTGTCTTTTTCATTGAAAGAATTGATGGACTGTTTCTCCTCTACCCCCTCCTTCTCTAATAAATGCTTCCCATAGATTATTCGACGCAGAGAAGGAAGGCGGCTGCTTAAAAAACAAAAAGCCATAGCCCTAATGAGTTCAATTACAATGTGGTAAACACATTGCCTCTACGCTTTAATTAAGCCTGCTGCCCAATTTTAACTCATTAGTAATTCATTAAGAGAACAGCCCCGTGCTGGCGGGTGGAAGGCACCACAGACCGACTGTGCGCGGCGGACTCCACACACGCGCAAGCCGCCGCCGGCCCTCGCGTCGCGCAGGAGCGAGTCAGATTTGCGACTCAGTGGCTTTAACATATAATCAGTCTAGTCCCGGCTCCCCGACCCCCCCAGACACTTGAGGCTTTGCCACTCCCAGCACTCCACGAGTCCCAGTTGGAGTCTCCAGGGCTTGTAACAGGGTTTGCAAACCTGTAGGGTATGTGGAGGTGTGCTCCCCACAGTGCGGGGAGAAAGTCTCCCAGGTTAAACCCAGTTGCCCACTTCAGAACTCAGTCTTTTTTTCACTTTGCACAATAAAGCTTTGGAGCTCAGCTCGGGCTTCCAGCTTCATATTTCCGGACCTTCTGCCCCGGAGAAGATTTTCTAAAAATCAGATCTTGGTTTTTGGAAGGGGGATGAGGTTGATGGTGGGGGAAGAAGACTGTATTGTTGGTTAGAGAAGTGGAGGACTGAAAGGCGGGAGATAGAGCTCTCCTCTATCCTTTTTGACTCTCTTCTCCAGTGTTTGGGAGTAGTTTGGGGGTTATGACCACATCTCTATGCCAGTTGAGAGCAGCTCTCTAGACCAGCTTTCTGTATGCAAAATAATGAGTATTGCAGAGTGAATGACGCACTGGCAACAGGAGGACTGTTAGCGTTTTTGCTTTTAATAATCTGGGGAGAGAACTCATGCAGTTCAACCTCGACCGACCCCTCTCCTCCCACCCCAATTTGGAGAGTTCTAGGAAGAGAGAGCGCGTTCTGAGCTTCCAGCAGTTTGGATAGGACTGAACTTCTACTTCCCCAGGTTCCAGCGCGGAGTTTCTAAAGAGAAACCAGGCGCGATTGTTACGGAGCGAGGCTTTGGTTAAGAAAAGGACCTCGCGCGCCCTTGGTGCCCCAGCTCTGGGCGCTTTCTTTCACAGGAAGAATTAGGTGCCTTACTGCGGCCCACCGCGCCCCCTAGGTGAGGCTGAAAACTTTTCTTGCGGGGCCCGGGCCTAGCTCCGCCCCAGGAGGGCGGGACTCCCCGCTGGGTCCAGGCGGGTTCCTCCAACCGGCCTCCCCACCCTCCAGGAAATGGTGGGGGCGGTTTGCCCTCTCAACTGAGATCCCCTCCTAGGAGTGGCCTTTTGCTTCTGCTGGCGACGCGCCGCTCCCTTCCCTGGAGTAAGCTGCAACTCCTTCTGGAAGCCAGTGGACTGACGGGATTTCCTCAGCGGAGGGTAATGGAACCAAAGTCGTAGGAGTTTTCTGATTTGTCCGTGTACAGTTAGGAACCTAGGCTTTGGCGAGAAAGGACGGGAGAGGGAGGGAAAAGGAGGGAGGGAGGGAGGGGAAAGGAGGGAGGGAGAGAGGGAGGGAGGGGAAAGGAGGGAGGGAGAGAGGGAGGGAGGGGAAAGGAGGGAGGGAGAGAGGGAGGGAGGGAAGGGAG
>NW_025999990.1:20196206-20334834 GCF_001458135.2 Marmota marmota marmota | reverse complement strand
CATCTAGAGACTGATTCTATCAGCCCGTCTGGGATGGGGCCTGGGTCTGTGGCATCTCACTTTGAGACTGGTATTTTGGGAATGTATTTTGAGAAGTACCCACCATCTGTGGCTTGGGTGTGTTTTATCCCCCCCCCCCAGCCCCCCCCAAAAGTTGATGTTTTAGAAGCATGGTTTCTAATGTGGTGGTATTAAGAGGTGGTGGGACCTTTAAGATGTGGGGCTTAGTGGAAGGTGGTTAGGTCATTGGGCATGCTCCGGGAAGGGATTAATGTAGTTTTCTGGGGATCTCCATTAGTTCTTACAAGTTGTTATAAAAAAGAGTAAGCCTGGTCCCTAAATCTCTCTCTGGCTTCCTATCCCACCATGATGTCCTCCACCACTAGTCCCTTAACAAATGCCAAATTGAGATAGCTGTCCAAAATTGGACATTTGGTCTCCAAAACTGTGTGCTAAATAAACCTATCTCTGTCTTTTCAATACTTACCTTCAGGCATTTTGTTACATCAACAGAAAATGGACTAATAGAACTACAACAGAGGATGGTAACTTGCTTAAAGTCATTAGGACTGGGGCAAACGGTTAACAGACTTCTGTTCTCCTTTCCTCTCCTTCAAGATCTCAGTGAAAGTTGATGGCTTCTTTATTGGAATTCATGTAGTTAAACCCAGAGGCTGGCATGGAGAAAGAAATTTCTGAATATGGTAGCAGATTGATCTCCCAGAAGTCACTAACCTAGGGAAGTCAGTGTCTTGAGGTTTCTTCAAATCACTTGCATCTAGCTAACCTGGAGAAACAAACTCAGGCCCTTCAGTGAACAAGAGACACCCAACTGCTGGGACTCAACAGCATGCTTTAAAAGGAAATACCAAACAGAAAGCATGAGCCACAGATGTGGACTTGTAGTCTCCATAGTGGTGTGGCTTGGAAGTGAGTGGGAAACATGGTGAAAGGAGATAAATGTTTAGGCCTAACTGGCAAATACAATTTAAGAGACGCTTTAAATCAGGGGCTGTAGGAATATGGATCTGGCCTATTCCAGTGCCTAGGAATAAGTGTATGCCTAGCCTGAACTGCACCCACAGCAGGTAAACATGGCCCTTTTTTGCTTCTGTTACATTAACCTCTGTGAACAGAATTTTCTCCCTGGAGCAATTCTTCTGCTTATCTGTTTTTTTAGGCCAATGCAAATGTTAATCACCAAGATTCAACTAAATCACTGTGCTGACCCTTGAAAAATGGGGTTTTTGAAAGCAGAAGTAGGAGATACTTACCTGCCAAGTTATTCCTAGGAGATTATGGCAGAAACCAAAATATTTAGACTTATATCTAGCTTGGTCATTAGGCATTTAAAGCCTATCTTAACTGTGGTAAATCATGTTTTTATATTATGCATGAAATAATTTGATATGTGTAGTTTTAATAGCCCATTATTAACTGTAAATGGAGTATTTACCAGCCCTGCTGTTTGAATGACATACATTATGTGTTTATCTAGGTAGTCCAGCAACATAAATGTATTTAATGTCATGAAAAGGCCAGATTTGTCAACATTTTCCTGTTATTATATCATATGGCACCAATGTACTTGAAAGTTAAGCTGCTGCACTGCAGTAAGTTACTTGAAAAGAGTTGCTTTGTTTCTATTTCTTTTTTCTTGTCCAGGAAGATATTAAATATCTACATTTTTTAAAAAAAAGCCTGGTACAAGTAGGAACTAGGAAGTAGAGAAAGAATTGACAGAATTTTGTATAGGCCCAAAGTGTTGGCTTCAGGTTTTAGGGGGAATTATGAAATTTGAAAAGTCCCAGCAAGACCTTCTGCCCCTCAAAGTAACCATTGTGACATCCTGCTAATATTTGAAATCCTACTAATGGTAATTTGTTTCTTTGCACAGCTCTTGAAGCTCAGGTGATTGTTTATGACTTAGGGTGAATTAATTTATCCACTTTTCCCTGAGATTATATTTTGGTTGACTTGAAGGTATAAAAGTGTTGAGTGCCACAGCCGAGTCGGGATGACGCATGGCATTTTTGCCAGAAGTAGTGGTTGAGAGGAGACGCTAGCGAGCCATTAAGATGATGACTTTTGAGTTTTTTTTTTTTTTTTTTTTTTTTTTTGACTTTTTTTTGACTTTTGAGTTCTGGTGGAGTTCCCGTTGAGTTCTGCTTGAGCTCTCGCGGGGATTTCCGGAGAGTTCTCATTGGTTGGCGAAGTGCCGAGGAGGGATTTTCCGGTTGCTGGTTCCTGGAGAGGCCCCGTGGCGGGGGAGTTCCCGGGAGCGTGTGTGGAGTGTGCTGGTAGAGTTCAGAAATAAAGTTTGTTCCTGCTTCAGTGGCTCCTGATTTGTGCCCAGCCAGACTGCGGCATAAAAGTGTGAAGATGCCGGATACCTGGGCACAATCCACTAGGGGAAAAAGAGCAAAAGAAAAGGGCCTAGGGATGGGGATACAGCTCAGTTGGTAAAGCACTTGCCTAGCATGTAAAAAGGTCCTCATTTGATCTCCACTACTAGAAAAAAAGAAAAATCCCTAGAGGAAGAACTGCTTCCTTCACAAATTTTCCAAGGGTTAGCTCCTGCCTGCCACTAGTTGAGACACTACAGGGATGCAGGTCAGGTGCCAGCGAGGCTCCTTACATTCCACTTGGGGAGACAAGATTAATATTAATATTAATGTAATGGAGCATAAGATGGGACCATATGCAATCAGGATTAACGTGATACCACGACAACAACAACAAAACCCCCAAAACAAAATACCAAACCTTTCTTGAATTCTACACTTTTTATTTCAGAAGTCTCTGCAGAAATGAGTCTTCCAACAGAGGCATACAAAGAAATATGGAGAAGAATAAAACATAAGGGCAGAGCGAAAGCACTAGGCATCATTGCACCTGCCATCAAGAACTGCTGAAGTCAGAAACTCATCAGCCTCTTTTTTTGGTGGTTGGTCCTGATTCATCTTTTGATGGAAACATCACTTGGTTTCACTTAGTGATGTCCGACCCAGATGGTACTTAGTGCTCAGATCATCCTTATGCTCCTCCCTCAAGAAAAGCAATGCTAACTAATAAAATTGATTTAATTCAGGAAGTGAATAGGACCACATTTGCTAGGGGAAGATACTGTGCCATACAGGTCAGTGCAGAGTGGGTGGGCATTGATTTATCTTTTATCACTAGGAATATGGTAAGATTTTGTGCTTGTGCATGGGCATGGTAAAGGTAGAAATGAGCTGGGGGTTTCCTGGCTTACTTGACCAATTTAGCAAAATAATGAGTGACCTGGTCTCACTTCTTACAATAGTTTTTTTTTTAATTGTTGAGATTTGGGGTCCAACTGAGGTAGTGATAAAGTATTACTTTGAGGGACATTTCCTTCTCTTCCTCCTGTAATCATGTTCCTTAGGAACCTCATGGGAAGGGTGGCTTTGTTCATATTCTCATATTTTAAAAGTTTTCTGTCTCTTCTCCAAGGATAATCTTGTGTTATCTATCATTTGGGGTTCAGCTCTAGTTCTTCCTCTTTGAAAATGTCTATTCCATACTTAGTGATTTTTCCTTTCTCGGATCTTTTCCAACACCTGGGCTCTCTCCTACCTTCTTGTCATTTACATACAGCCTTGCTGCTTGCTATGTCTGCCTTGCTAAAAGTGTCCTAAACTGCCAGCTAAATACAAATATCTCAGCAGCCCATGGCTGCCTCCTGGAGATCAGGGCATACACCACAGTGAGTTTATTCCAATTTTGTGTTGCTCTTTGATGATTTAACATGCTGTTTTCAGGGCTTTTGAGGTTACCTTATACTTTGACATTCACAACAGCACATAACAAAGAGATGAGAACTTAAAGGATGGTCGGTAAATATCTGCTGACCTTTGACTTATTTCAAGATACGCATCTTAGTGTTTTTCTGTACCTCTGACCCTCAGATGGTTTTGTATGTTGGCTTTGTCATGATACTGGGTATGTTTTGAGATTCCATCATCAGCCAGGGTTTGGGAGTGATAAAACATGGAAAGGAACTGCAGTGGACATACTGCATGCTGAGGAAATAAGTGGGGATGGATTGTCCTTGCCTGTGCTGCCCTTACTATCAACAGGTCTAGTCTATTTCTTACTCCCTTGAATATAGGCTGGCCCATGATTTATTTATTTATTATTTATGGTTTAGTGTATTGAACCCAGGAGCACTTGACCTCTGAGCCACAGTCCTAGCCCTTTATTTATTTACTTTTTAAAAATTTGAGACAGGTTCTCACCAAGTTGCTTAGGGCCTTGCTAAGTTGCTGAGGCTGTATTTGAACTTTTGATCCTCCTGCCTCAGCCTCCCAAGCGGTTGGGATTATAGGCGTGTGCCACTCTGCCCAGCTTGACCCATGATTTATGTTGACATGTTTCACAATATCATGAGCTGTGATGAAAGTTATGTTGTTCAGGATTCTGAGTCCAGTGTCTTGTAACTTCTGCTTCACTCTTTTGGGAACCCAGCTACTAAACAGAGAAGCTTGGGTTAGACCACTGAATGATGAGAGACTTCACAGAGACAGAGGCTAGCCCCCTAGCCTTTCTAGTTAAAGTGAGGCCCTCTTAGATTTTGAAGCTCTCCCTGGCTCAGCATTTGAATGTGGCCACATAAGTTAGCACAGAATTGCCCAACCAAATCACAAGATCATAAGCAACAAAAAGTTTTTTTTGTTTTCAAGCCATTAAGATTTGGAGTTGTTTATTCAAAGTGTTAAGTAACTGAAAGCAAGGCCTGTGTTTTAAGTTACTAAGATTTTGGCATCGCTGATCTTTAACTGAAGCTTAACTTGACCTATACTGGCTGATAAAGCTAACAATTGTAATTTAATCATATAACTTGATTTATTCAAATGGGTTTGTTTTCATTAATGATATATTTTAATTTGTTTCTATCATTTTATTTTGTGTTATTTGTCCAACTTTTCTTCTTTTTCATCTTTTGCTTTCTTTTTCTTCATTTTATTTCTTTTTGTCTTTTCCCTTTCCTGTGTTGATTGAATATTTTTAAAATTCAAGATTATCAGTTGAATTCAATTCAACTTACACTTATTTTAGTTTATCATCTTTATGTTCTTTAATGATTACCAGGGTCATTTAAAATTGCCTAACTTACTTAACAAACCTAACTATCTTAATTATTTTCCTGAATGATACAGTGATTTTTATCATGCTTTAACTGATTGATTCTTGCCCAACTTGTTGACTGTGTTGCTCTGTGTTTAATTTGTTGTACTTTGGTCTTATTTTTCCGTCATACAAGGTAGATATTATTAATATTGTCTTATATGGTGAATGCTTATTTTTATTTACTCCCACATTTACCTATATATTTATAATTATTTATACATGCATTAATATCTTTTGTCTTTCAGTTTTTTTACTCTCGTTTCAGATTTTATCATTCATTTTTGTTTTGGGAATGACTTTCTGTTGTGTGAAGTACATTTCTTCAGAATTTCCCTTAATAGGGCTTTTTGGTAGTGTGATCTCCCCTTTTGTTTCTCTCTTGTCTATAAATTATTTTATTTTCACTTAGGTCGTTTTTCTGGCTGTAGAATACTAAGTCCAATGTTTTTTTCTATCAGCACAATAACAATATGAGTCCCCTTGTTCTGGCTTTCACTGTTGCCCTCATAAGTTAGCTACCATTTTAACTGCCATTTTGTTAGGTGAACTCTCTTTCCTTCCTGGCTATTTTAAATATTTTATTTTTGTCTTGGTGTTTTTCAGTTATAACATGATGTGTATAGGTTTTTAAATATCGATTAAGAGTACTTTGGGCTTCCTGATTTTGAGGATTCCTATTTTTCATCATGAGAACATATTTCGAAAAGTTCCCAGCCACTGTCTCTTTAAATATCCCTTCTTACATATTCTCTATTGTCTCTTTTGGGAATTCTAGGTAACTATATAGAAGTCTGCTTTGTTCTATCCTGCATGCCTTGCAAATTCTTTTCCTATCATGATTTCTGATTAATTTCTTTAGACCTGCCTCCCAGTTTATTATTCTCTCTTTGGATATATCTAATCTACGACTTAAAATAATTCATTGAAATTTAAGTTCAAATTATTATATTTTATTTCTGGAATCTGTCTAATTCTTCCACATATTGTTGGTTGTCTTTAATACCTTTTGAGGCTTACAGTTAATTCCCAAGCATCCCTTTTACTTCACAGTTACAATTAATATAGTTAGTAATATTGCTTATTTTGTGTCAACTGATTCCATTATCTGAAGACTTTTTTTGGTTTGATATGCTGTCTATAATTCTGATAGTTCTCACTCATAGTGTCTTGGTTTCTTTTCTTTTCTTTCTTTTTTTTTTTTTTTGACTGTGAGTTACACATTTTCTTTGTACCTTTATCTATGGGAATTCTTTATGAAGTTATATTCATCTAGAAAGAGTTTACATTTCATTTTGCTAGTCACCTATACACTATGAGTCCAGGATCATTAAAAAAACAAACAACACCCGCCCTCCAAATGAAACAACTTTATTGAAGTATAATACCAAAAAATTTACCCATTTTAAACATATAGTTTATTGAGATTTGGTAAGTTTATAGTGTTATACAACCATCATAATGATCCAGTTTGAAAACTTTTCCATATTTCTCCAAGATCTCTTTGCCTTTGTTTTATTCCTACACCTCAGGCTCCAGCACCTATAAATCTACTTTCTTCCTCTGTAGATTTGGGTTTTTTTGACTGTTTTATATAAATTAAATCATACAATATGAAGTCTTTTATACATGGCTTCTTTCACTTAGCATAATATTTCTGAGGTTCCATGTACTTAGGATAATATTAGGCTTGAAATTTGCTGGACCTCATAAGTAGCATGAATTAAGATCAACAAGGGCCAGCTTGGAGACACAGATTTTTCCCTCCATCCAATGCTAATGCTGAAGTAGACAAGTTTCCCTGTTGACTCTTTCTGAGTAGCAGATTTATTGATAAGTGACCCTCTTGCAGAGGGTATATCTCTTTGTGATCCCACTTTTATGTTAGATTCTCAACTTATCTCCAGTGTGGCCATCAAAGTGGAAATTCAATGTCTCCAGGTTTCAGAAGAGACCCTGGGGCAAAGCTAGCCTTAGCCCACAGGCCCTAGACATTTTCCATTTACTTCATTTTTTGCTCTCTCTTTTTCATACAATGTGTCAGTTCAGCAATGCTTTCAGAAATATAAATTTTTTTTCCCCCAGTATTTCATATATTTTAGTGGAAAGAAACCTTCAGAGTATTTCATTTGCTATCCCGCCTAAAATAGAAGGCTGACATGTTCCTTCTCCTTACAAGAGTCACTTTTTACCTGTTTGGATCTCAGGTTGAGAATGAGGGGAAATCTTCCCATTCCCATCTCAGTCTCTCCTTACCACTGCCACCTCCTCCCTCTCCCCACTTACCTGTACAGTCTGTACTGTCATTCACGTGTCCACTTTGTTTAGCAGCAATTTGCAATCACATCGGTACATTCATTCCCTCATATGCCTTTGCTAATCCTTTGCACTCCTGGTGGGCCAGTAAAAACAGCTATTTCTCAGACTGCAGTGGGAGTTGCTAAGGTGTCTGTTCAGCTTAAGGCGTGTCATATTCAAAGTTGAGATGGGAGGGGCAGGGATTAGAGCTGAATAAACTGAGGCTTTGAGAGGCAAAGTGACTTGCTCAGTTTCACAGACAGCTGGAACTTGAACTCAGACCCAGAGATTCCCTGAGACAGTGTTGTTTCTACCATGTCTTTCTGCCCCTTCTTGGTGACAGGGAAACGGGTGTGGGAAAGACTAGCACTGATGCATTCATTGATTGAAGAGGTAAAGTTTTGGAGGTCTATGGGTTTTCTTCATCTTTGACTTCTGCATCTCCATTGCACATTGTTATGTGCGAGTAGCAGTTGAGGAAAACAAACACATGAGCAAAAAAACCCCAGCTGCTCACTGTTTCTGTTTTGAAACAACATGGATCATTTTGTAGGGAAATTTCTCACTTCTCAGCATGTTAGAGATGGCCTGCTGGCTTGACCCTTTAAGTGGAAGCAAAGGAAAGGGTATCCCAAAGTCTTAATCCCAGTCCATCAGCCCCGCTTCAGTAAGTTTCTTACCTCACTTTGGGGGAGGGATGATGTTATTAGTGTCCTTTCTAGCAGTTTAAAAAAACAGACAAATGTGGCTTAAAGTGAAATCCTCAGTGATTGAAAATATCATTAGAAACAGGCTCCTGGTGTTCATTCTGTCATTTCCAAGGGGTTCTGATGAGCTTCGTTTATATGGTGCACTGTGTGGAGCTGGTGGAAGCCCAGGACAGTGTGTGTGCGTGCTGGTGACAGAGTTCCTTCTGTGGAGGGAGGTGGGAAGGTAGAGGCAGGCGGGTGTCACCTACTCATTTGAAACTGGGGCAAGCCCTAGACAGGACCTGCAGGCTTGCTTGTGGTGCAGTTCCCAGGCCTTACATCCAAACGGCCTCCAGATTTGTCTGCCTGGTGCCCAAATAACGCACTGGTGAGACGATAAAGCATCCAGCAGGGCCAACTGAGTCAAGGAGATGGACAATCACAGCCACGGGGGCGGTGGGGGGGAGTCACAACCAGGAAAAAAAAAAAAAAGCAAGCAAACTAACAGCTGTTGGCCTGAATTCAGTAAAAGAAAGTGGGAGAGGGTGGAGATATAGAAATACAGCAAAAATTCTGTGTCGGTCTCTGTCTTCTGCTCCCCATACTTTCTGGGAAAATAAGATTTTTTGTTGTTAAAAAAGATCCCTGTGTAGGTTGAAAAAATCGAAGGCAACACCAAACCCCTTTCTTCATCCTAAAGCACAAGCTCCTTAGGGTCTAATTTGCATGTAGGTAGATTCAAAACAGCTCAAGTTTTGCACATCTAATTGGATGGAATTTGAGTCCTTCCCTGAAGCTGTAAAAGAAAAAGCAGGCCCCAGAAACATGATGAAGTGCTCTTTAGGTGACAAAGATTTGAAACTGCCGTTCTTAGGGCTCGCAGGAGATTCCTACAGCAGCCTTCAAGGCCACTCTCCCAAGGCAGTGCTGAATTGACACTTTTTTCTGCCTTACATAAGTAAGAAATGCACAAATGAACATAGGTGCAGCAGTAAAAATCACAATGAATAATTGGAGCCGTTTCCAAACCTCACGACCTGATTTTGTTTGCATTTGATTCCATTGGAAAGGGTAGGGCAAAAAGTAAGAAGTAGGAATGTTCCCAGTTGAAGTCCCTAGGTTGTCTCTGGTGTTGTCACAACTTGCCTATATCCCCTTGGCACTAACTACACTAGTACTGATCTGTTTTAGTCAGTTTTTTTGCTGCTGTGACTAAAAGATCTGAACAGAACAATTGTAAAGGGGGAAACGTTTATTTGGAGGCTGACTGCTGCAGAGGTCTCAGTCCATGGAGGTCCATTCCCCAGGGGCTGGAGGTGAGGCTGAACTTCATGGTGGAAGAGTGTGGCAAAAGTGAGCCGCCCACGTGGTGATCAGGAAGCAGAGAGAGGTGGCATTTGCTGGGGAGCCCTCTCCTGCCCTAGGTGCTTCCTCCTTAGAGGGCCCACCCAGGACGGCTCTTCTGAGCAAGTCTTGACACCTCTGCCGCCTCCAAATCCATCTTACATATTGTTTCTGGACACTCTGCAAACAATAAACCATGCCTTCATGGAGTTTGCATTCTAATTGGGGGTGGGGGGAGAAGGCAATTAAAAGGTTAATGAAAAAATAATGAAGACAGCATATACACAACTGGTTCAGGGTGACACATGCCTCGAAGAAAATAAAAGGGGATAATGAGCCGAGGGGCTGCCAATGGGTGTCTTGCCATTTTAAATAGGAGTGGTAGGGAAGGCCTCACGCAGTTACCTTTGAGCAGCTGGAAGCAGGACAGAGTTCAGGCCACCAGCATAACTAGGACAAGGGGTTCCAGGGAAGCCCCCTGCAGAGGCTTCCGCAGTAGCAGGCCTGGTGTCCTCAGGGACACTGCCAATGTCTTTGCTTTGACACTGGGTGGGACAGGAGCCCCTGCTGTATGGGAGCAGAGGGGGACTGATCTGCTCTTGTCTCCTGCCCAAGAGGTGATGGGGCAAGTTTGACAAGTTCATTTTAGGCCAAAGTGAATGCGATGGATGTGGCAGCTGACAGCCCACTGCCCACCTCTCCGTTAGTTTGGAAACATTTTTTCATTATGTTGTTTGTTGTTGTTATTATTATTATTATTTAACCAGGGATGCTTTACCACTGACCTGTAGCCTCAGCCCTTTTTATTTTTTATTTTGAGACTGAGTCTAGCTGAAGTTGCTGAGATGACCTTGAACTTGGATCCTTCTGCACCAGCCTCCTGAGTCACTGGGATTACAGGCATGTGCCACCATGTCTGGCTTCATTATGTTAAATTCAAAACACAAAAGTAAAGAAAATAGTGTAATGGATTCCCATGCACCTTCTGCCCAGCTTCAGGATTTACTGATCCAAGGACAGTCTTATTTTATACCTGTAGTCTCCAGCCGTCCCTGGTTCTCCCCAACCCCCAGTACTAGGAATTGAACTCAAGGGTGTTGTACACTAAGCTCTATCCCCAGCCCTTTTTATTTTTTGAGACAGGGTCTTGCTAAGTTGCTTAGGTCCTTTCCAAGTTGCTGAGGCTGGCTTCATACTACAATCCTCCTGCCTCAGCCTCCCGAGTCACTGGGAATACAGGTGAGCACTGCCATGCCCAGCTCCCCCTGGCTTTTTGAAGCAAAGACAGACACTGTAGCACTTCATCTGTACTTATTTCACTGAGGATCTCAAAAGCATAAGGGAAAGACATAACCATAATATTTATCATACAAAAACACAGAATAAAAATTATTTGATATCTTCAAATATCCAATTCATCAGTGTTTTTTTCTATATCTGTCTGAATAATATTCAAATAAAGTCCATATGTTGCATTTCATTTTCTTAAAATTTTTTTAAAAGTTTTTCTTTTTTTTGAGAGAGAGAGAGATAAAGAGAGAGAGAGTTTTTTTTAAATATTTATTTTTAGTTCTTGGCGGACACAACATCTTTGTTTGTATGTGGTACTGAGGATCGAACCTGGGCCGCACGCATGCCAGGCGAACGTGCTACCGCTTGAGCCACATCCCCAGCCTTCATTTTCTTAAAAATTTTAAATAGAATTAATCTTATTTTTTAGAACAGTTTTGAGTTCACAGCATAATTGAGAGGAAGGTACAGAGATTTTCCATGGGCTCCCTGCACCCACAGATATGCACAGTGTCCCCCATTATCAGCATCTCCTACCAGGAGGTGCATTTGTTAGAACTGATGAACTACATTTATGTATCATTTTCACCCAGTTTATGCTAGGGTTCAAGTTCACTCTTGGTGTTGTGTATTTTATGGGTTTGGATAAATATATGATGGCATGTGACCATCATTATAGTATCATACAGGCTAGTTTCACTGTCCTAGGAGTCCTCTATTTACACATATTCATCTCTCCTCAACCCTTGGCATTCACTGATCTTTTTGCTGTCACCATAATTTTGCCTCTTCTGGAATACCATATAGTTGGAATCATACAGAATACAGTCTTTTCGGATTGGCTTCTTTCATTTAGAAATATGTATTTAGGTTTCCTCCATTTCTTTTCAGTGCTTGACAGCTTGTTCCTTTTTAGTGCCGCGTAACATTCCATCGTCCGGATGTACCGCAGTTTATCTGTTCATCTACTGAAGGACATCATGGTTGCTTCCGAGTTTTGCCAATTATGAGTAAAGACACCATAAACATCCATGTGTGTGTTTTTGTGTGGACATACATTTTCAACACCCTTAAGTAAATGCATGATTATTGGATGTCTTTCAGTTTTCAACCTCTAGGTTCCTTTTCCATCTCTTTCTCCTCTTTTTGGGGTGCTGGGGATTGGACCTAGGGCCTCACAAATATGAGGCAAACACTCTACCACTGAGCTAAATTGTGTCCCTTTCTATCTTTTTTTTTTTAATCCTTCCATTTTATTTGTTGGAAAAAAACTGGTTTGCTTTTCCTATAGAATTTTTTTCAGTTTGGATTTTTCTATCTGTATCTCAGTGATGCTAACTGGTTTTCTCTCTCCATTGGATTTCCTATAAAATGGTCGTTAAATCTAGAAGTATGATCACACTCAAATCTGAATTTTTTGGTAAGAATATGTTACAGGGGGTGTTGTACTCTTCCGTCAGCCTTTCCTCAAGGGCTCTGGGAGATGGAGTGCTATAAGGTTATTGAGGGAGAACATTTTGGGGATGGGTGTGGCTAAGGTCTTTAACTTGAGCTAGACAGATGGTGTTATGGTTTAGATGTGAGGTATCCCCCAAAAACTCACATGTGAGACAATGCAAGAGAGTTTAGAGGTAAAGTGATTGGGATATGAGAGGCTTAACCCCATCAGTGCATTAATCCCTATCCCCCTGATAGGGATTAATTGGGTGATAGCTGTAGGCGGGAGGTGGGTCACTGGTGCGTAACTTTGGGGTATATATTTTGTCCATGGTGAGGGGAACTGTTGCTCTCTCTGCTTCCTGGTACCATGTCCTGAGCCACTTTCCTCCACCACCTTCTTCTACCATGATCTTCTCTCTCATCTCAGGCCCTGAGGAGAGGAGTTGGCCATCTTTGGACTGAGACCTCTGAAACCATGAGAGCTAAGTAAACTTTTCCTCCTTAAAATTGTTCGTGTCAGGTCGTTTACTTGCAGCAACCAAAGCTGACCCAAAATGGCTTTAACTTCACCTGCTGTGCATAAAACCAGCTCCTGGTTGGAGGTGTGTGTGTGCCTGAACTCGTGTGTCTTTGTATCATGAGAAATTGATGTGTGATCCAGGTATGCAAAATGTCCTGGCTTCTCAAGGAAATGGAACCTACTAATGAGAAATAGAACATTCAGATATCAACAATAAAGACTGTGCTGATATCACTGTCAGGAGAAATTGCGGCCACAAAGACCCAGAAGAGACAGGGTTTCCACGTCTGACTTGACACATGTTGTGGGACACACTCTCGCTTATTTGTTAGATTAACCCCTCCCTCTTTAATTTTTCAAATGCTGTATGGCAATTACATTTGGTGTTGTATTTTATACATAGCATATTTGTTCTTAGACTTTTGTGACTCCTGCTAGTTAACTGCACAGTTTTCTATTAGTGTGAAATTCTACTTACTGCAGTACCAGGAAGTTTTCCTATTGTTTTGACTGTATTGCTTCTTTCTGGACTCCTAGGTTTGCCTCAAGAAATTCAAATTATGAATCTCGGTGACTCCGTATTCATTAGAGGAGAGTGTTCTGGTTTAAACACATCTTCTCCTTTGTTCCTTGACAAAGGAATGAGTCTTTGGAACTGGGTTGATGTTGAAGAGTGGGGTGCCCATCCCAGGCCCATGGCTGGTTTTCAAGGAGTTGAGGATGTTTCTGTGATGGACAAGGAAAGGACTGTGTACTGTGTGTCCCCACTGTGCGCTAATGACACAAATTCTCCTCCTGTCCCACCCACAGAGCCGGCTTCTTGTTCTGTTGAGGTGCAGAGGTGCCATGTGCTCTCCCTGGCCGTGCTTGTCCATCTTTTTAGGTTCCACGAAGCCTTCCCCAGCCCAACCTCCCCAGGGCTCTGTGGTCTAACCCCAGCTTAGTAGGCACGTTTGTCCTGTGTTACTCATTACTTGTCTCTGGTGTGTTGACATCATGCCTCTACCTGATATGTAAATCTGAGAGCAGAAATGGCCCCTCTTGGTTGTCTGCAGTACACCCCACCAGCCTGCCATGCTACAGACACCCAGTCATCACCTGCTGATCATTATTTCCTATTTGAGGGAGGTGAGGGGCGTAGAGTGAATTTTCATAATTAAGCTTATGGAATAATCTTAAATGTGGAATCATAAAGACATTGACAATCAAGCTGACATATGCATTGAGGTCTGTTCAAATTCTTGTCTTCCCTCCTTTCCCTCAAATATGTGCTGGGCATCTGGTAGGTCAGGAGAGGCAATCTTGTAACATGTGGCCAACGCTATATTAGAGGTAAGTCACAGGAGATGGGATGTGAGGGGAAAGGGTGAGAGATTCCTCTGATAGTTCTTTCTTACCTTTGCCTTCCTATTGACTTTGGTGAGTAATTCTTTCCAAGAATGGGTTTTGTGGGGCTGGGGCTGTAGCTCAGTGGTAGAGTGCTTGCCTAGCATGTGTGAGGCACTGGGTTCAATCCTCAGCTTCACTTAAAAATAAACAAATAAAATAAGAATGGGTTTTGTAACATTATGGAGTAATGGTTTCTACCCTGATTATCCCTTAGCACTGGAAGAAGCAGTCTCCATGTGGTTTTAGAGTCCAAGCCCTGGAGTTAGATCTGGGTTCTAGTCACAATGCTAGGTGACCCTGGGAAAGCTTCCTAACCTCCCCAAGCCTCAGTTTCCTCAAATGAAACATGGGGATCACCATTATCTAATTAGAGGAGAAAGATGGGAATTCAATAAGATGATGAAGGAATTAGGGGGTCTGGTGCATCGTGAATACTTAGTAAATGTTGGCTGTTAAAATATAATTAGAAAATGTTCATTCTGGCTTTATCCTTTCTTCTCCTTCTGCCTAGAACTCATGTCCCTGTCCTGTGGTACCATATGTACCATTGAGCCTTAGAGAAATGTCTTGTTGGATTCTTGTATTTCAGTGCCAAGGGAACTGTTCAGATAGGTGGAAGACGGACGGTGCACAGGAGCTTCGAGTACTGCTGTGGGTCCGCTTTCCATCACATCCGCTGCCTTTTCTGGGCTTACTCTTTACCAAGTGCAGAGCCAAGAGGTGAGGATTTCTGTCTGTCCCATTGGGATGTAGGGGGTGAATGAGTTAACATTTACAAAGTGCTTTGAGCTCCTTGGAGAAAAGGCATAATCTAAGTATTCTCATTAGTGCATGAATAATAGATGAGCATAAAGCACTTTGCAAATATGAAGTTCTTTAGCAATGCTAAATAATACTTCCACCAACCTACCTGTGAGTGGAGGGGCTGGTTCTTGGGGCTCTGTTAGTTCTAGCCTTCACTCTCACTAATGCAAAGCATGACCTTAGGCAAAAATCAGCTCCCCTTTTGGGTCTCAGAACAGAGGGATCAGAATGGGTGATGTTGTGGGCAATTCTAATTCAGTGCCTCTTTTTTAGGGTTCTTTGTTTAGATGGGGAAATGGCTGTAGCAGGAGTCAGAGTTGTCATTTGTGGATTTCTCCAGAGTGGAATGAGACACTGGTAGATTTTGACACTGATGATGCCTGCTCTCTTCTACTCTTTGGGCCCACTGAGAATGGGCTTACCTTTTCTCTCAGGGGTAGGTTGGGGGGTGGGTCTTGCACCTAGGGCAGTGGAGAAAAGAACTCCAGGATTTGGGTCCTAGAAAATACTTCATGACTGTTGGGGTTTGGATATGAGGTGTCTCTCAAATCTCCCGTGTTAGTGCAGGAATGTTCAAAGGTAAGTGAATGGATTATGAATGGTGACCTAACCATCCTAGTTTGAATGGACTGGGTAGTAACTGTAGGCAGGGAGGGTGGAGCTGGAGGAGACGGGTCACTGGGGCTGTGCCCTGGAAGGGTGTGTCTTCCCTGTGTTCCTTTACCCTTTTCTGTCTCTGCTTCCTGACTCGCCTTGAGCTGAGCAGCTTCCCTTTGCCCTGCCCTTTGCCCACGATGTTCTGCCTCACCTTGGGCCCAGAGCAATGGAGTAGGCTGTCTGTGGACTGAGGCTTCTGATACCACGAACCAAAATAAACTTTTTATGTTCTTCAGTTGTTTTGTTGGATATTTTGGTCAAAGCAAAGCAAAAAGCTGTCTAAACAATGAACATATATACCCTGTAAAAAAAATGTGGTAAAATAACACAACGTAAAGTTTACCATCTCATTCAGTAGTGTTGAGTACATTCACATTGTTGTGCAACCAATCTCTAGAACTCTTTCACCTTGCAAAACTGAAGCCTCATGCCCATTAAACTACAACTCCTCATTCCTCCCTCCTCCTCCCCTGCCAACAACCCTTCAACTTTCTGTCTCTGACTCTTCTAGGTTTGTCATGTAAATGGAATCCTATGGTATTTGTCTTTTTGTGACTGATTTAATTTCACTTAGCATAATGTCCTTGAGGCTCATCTATGTTGTAGTGTGTGTCAGAATTTACTTCCTGTTTAAAGCTGAATAATATTCCATTGTGTGTGTGTGTGTGTGTGTCTGTGCAGTGCGCGTGCGCATGTGTATCACTTTCTGTTTATTCTTTTATTTGTTGGTGGACACTGAAGTTGCTTCCACCTTTGCTTGCAGCTGTTGTAAACATGGGTATATAAATATCTTTTTGAAACACTACTTTCGATTCTTTTGGTTTTTTTTTTTTTTTACACAGAAATGGAATTATTGGATCATATGGCAATTCATTTTCAAACTTCTAAGGAAATGACCAAATCTGTTTATTCTCCAAAAATATAGACTCGGAAGAATCTTTGATGGCCTCAGATTCTCTAGGCTGCATGGTGGAAGCTACTCTGGGGTAGAGCAATTCTAAAGCTAGGGATCAAGCTAAAATCCCCCTTATCTTTTGCCAGTTGGCCCATGAGATGACAGAACAAGACCAGGCCTAACACACAGCCTTGTGAAGTCTTAAGGAAATGTTCCTGTGGCTTCGCGTCTTCGCTCCAGGCCATGTGATGGTTCTCACTTCTCACCACCTTTGGCTTCCCCCACAGAGGCTGCATTATTTCACCTGTGCAGCTTCCCTTGGCTTACTCAGAGCATGGACAGCTCTCATCTGCTGTAAACCACAGTTCTCTGCTCCTGTAGAGCCTCCCAGATCCAACATTTGGGAAAATCACAAGCTGGGAAGAGAAAGATGTTTCCTACAGAACATGCCTGGGAAATGGAGATCTTCTGAGGCTGTGTCAGGTTGAATATTGAATCAGCTGAGATGTGTGTAGCTGCAAGTCACGTCTGACTAACAGTGGCTAATGTAAAGAAGACGTTTAATTAATTCATGGAAGTGGAAGTCTGGGCAGTTTTAGATTTGTTGTGAGGGCTCAATGGTGTCATCTAGGAACCTGGATCTTTCTATGTAACTCCAGCTCGTTGGCTTTTATTCTTAGGCTTTTGTTCTTATTGCCGTGTGGTTACCAGTAGTGGCCTCACCTTCAAACAGTAAATCCTCACACATTCACGTTTAAGGTTGGAGGAAATGGAAGCTCTCATCTTCTCTCTCTTGTTTAACAAGAAAAATCATTCTTTTTTTTTTTTTGGTGCTGGGGATTGAACCCAGGGCCTTGTGCATGTGAGGCAAGCACTCTACCAACTGAGCTATATTCCCCAGCCCCAAGAAAAATCATTCTTTCAGAGGCTCTGCCAAGTGAAATTTCCCTTAGAGTTCATCAGAATCAAGTTGTACCTTCCCGCCTGAGATAATCACTGGGTATTGGGATTGGTATTGTCATGATAGTCTTGGACAAATTACAGTTGATCTGGTGGGGACAGAAACATGTTGCTACCTGAGCAACAGTGGAGTGCCATCCCCCTGAGAGAGCAGGGGTTAGGAATTATTAGTGTCTATCACAAATATATAACCCGGAGGAAGAATTGACAAAGACGGCCATTTTTATATATACATTGTAATTTAGAAAGACATTTAATGAAGGACTTTTAAACTTCTCTGTTAAACTCACCAAGACAGAAAGACTAGATACCTTGCCCTATTTCTTAAGTATTTCCTTCAACCCCTTTTGATCTTTCTCCAGCTGTGCTATAGAGATAATAATAACATAACTGAATAATATTTCATGATACACAAATAATTTTTACATACATCATCCATTTGGCCTTCATGCTAACTATGTGAACTATGTAAGAAATTAATATAATTTTTATTATTTTTTATTGGACTTAGGTTTAGAAGGTTGAGCTAATCATACTCTCTGCACATGGAACACTAGCATCTCTTTTCGTACCTGACCTCTGTCTATTCATAATTAACTAACAGTTCATTCTCCTTTTTCACTATCTATCTCCCACTCAAATTGCTTTTCCTCCATGTAGACAAATCATTCTAACTATGTCCAATGTCTATCTTGTTATTTATATGTATATTTGAAAAATGTGTATTTTGTTTAGAGTGCATGCAGTTTCATTTACATAAAAGGTAAAACCCTGTAGGTCTCAGTCTTGTTTGTACATTTTTCACTGTGCACTGTTTTCAAGAGTGATTCCTGTTGCCCTGTGGTCTACTCCTTGCCTGGAAATGCTGCATAATATTCCACCAAGTCCTTTCATCATACTTTACTCAGCTCTGCCCCCTGGTGGAAACCTTAATGGCCTCCCACTCTACCAATAAACATCACTATTACACTATTTTGGGAAGTATTTGAAAAAGGAGGGGAAGGGCAATATATCTAAACTCCTTTCTTTCCACTTACCAGGGGCCAGAATGTCATGCTTCAAAGACTGTCTGACTTCAAAGTAAGTGGAGTCATTGAATCAGATAGTGTTATAATCAGAATGGGCCTTAGAGACTGTCTAGTCTAACTCTCCTAGTTATAGATAAGGAAATGGAGGCCCAGAGATGGGAAGTCAATTGTCTGAGGTCCACACAGGTAGAGACAGAACCGGACAGGCAACTGGAGTCCTGCAAACCCAGCCATTGCCCTTTTCACTTCCTTGCCTTTCTCTGCCTACCTGGGAATGAGCACTATAACTCTCAGAGACCCGAGGGGTGCTATCAATGGTGGTGCGCTGCAAATGTTTAACAATCACCTTTCTGGGTGTGTGTGGGTGGGGAGGGAATCAAACAGACTCTATTTGTAGTATTTGACAGTTTCCATGGGGTAAATTCTCCCACTCTGGCCAATTTCAAGCTGCCAAAGGGCTGTCACTGAATGTGGAATTGGAGCACTGGGCCCCAGGAATAGGACAGCACATGGATGTTTCCAACCACCCAGATGCAAGAGATAAAGTTAACTGCCAGAGTATAGATGAGAGTTAATTTGGTAAAATGGTCAGGAGATGATGCATTTTTAAAAAATTTTTAGTATAATCTAGTTGATGGTAAGCTTAACCAAAATGTAATATCTAATAAAGACCGTGTTTATTATCAGCTCATGAAATTCATGAAAATTGAATACTCGGCTCTCCTGAGCTAGGGTGAGTCAGCTCTGTGTTCCATGGCTTAAAGGAATGAATTCCTCTCTGTGTAGCAGCCTGTCTTCCTGGTTTATACATTTGTCTTGATTCTTTTGAATACTCTTTGGTGGAAATATGAAATATGAATATAGCAGGGGAAAAGGCAGAGGATAAGTGAGTTATTCTGGAGATAAATTTTTTGTACAGCTGGAATTTTAGCTCCTTCAGCTCCCAAACTATAAAAGTTCTCTCTCATAGATGAACTTTTAAAAGAATGGTATTGCACTCTTTTGTACTTCATTATACACAAGGCATCATGACTTTTATTGACAACTCAATGCATATTTAAGTGTGGAAAGCTGTTTGCTCCTGGAATAAATGACCCCAGACTGCTGTGCTATTTGTGACTCTTGGACTTGCTTTTTAGAGACTTTGTTTGTTTTCACTCATTGTCCAGAAGTTACAACTTCTTTGTCAAGCTCCTCCCTCCTCTTTCTAACTGACTAAAGACACAGAGAGCCAAACTTATTAGAATCCTATTTAAAAATGTCACTAACCTGCTGGAACACAGTCCTGATGAATAAGACGCTTATATTTTGTGTAGGCTCTTGCAATATTTATTGTGGCTACTCAAGGGACTTCTGGTTTCACTTCTAGCTCTTGTGGAATCTCTGGAGACGAGCTATAGCCTGCTTCCTATGTTCTAGATCAGTGCATATTGCTTCAATAATACTGTTATTATATATGAATATATAGCATATCACTATGCAAGGATTCCATTATAGAAGAAAGGAAAATTTGTCTCTGGGCTGGGCACTATGTCATATAAAAATAGAGCAGTCCTAGACTTTAGTTTGAGGGATCTAAAAATGCCTGTGGAACGTACATTCTTCTATCTGGTGAACTTTGCAAAGGATAGTAAGAATGAAATAGTAACATTTGGAGCATGTCTCTTTGCTCTAAAGTGATTTTTTTCAGCACAAATGCAGGCTGTGTATGGGGAAGTAGATCTAGTGTTCTGGAGTTTTCCCTGCACACACCTGCCCATCCCCAGGAGTTCTTCTTGTTGGGATTGGGAAAGGCACTAGACTGTACCCTGTGACCCGGCACTGCCATCCAGCTGGGACATTGGAATCACAAACAAAATTCCTTGTTTCATCAGTGTATTCAATCTTTTAGATAAAATGGAAGGGCGACAACATTAGGTCATTGTCCCCTTGCTTTCAAAGAGGAAGTGGCTTTCCACATTTCCACCTTCTTCCCAAACATGGGAAACAGTCTCAAGCACAGATGGAGGAAGCAGGCTCTTCTGTGCACCCCATTCCCTGTCTCTCCTTCACCTATTCATCTCTTATTCCTGTGGAGCTTTGAGGCTTTTGGGAATTCTCAAGTCTAACGAAGAGTGGCCTCATGAAAATTCCTTTCCTTAAACCCTCATTGGCTCCTGGAGAGCACTGGGTAGGCCACAGGTCAGAGGCAGGCCCCGGGCTGGGACTGGTGTAGGGAGGGCAACTACCAGAAAGCACAGGGCAGACTCCCTTTCCTGCCCTGGGCCCTGGATGGATGCTGTTGACATAATTTGAGCAACTTCTATGAAGTCTCTGGAGCTGGGGTCACCACACATAGGGCAGTGGGGAGCCCAGTAGCGAGGGCTTGCTCCCCCAACTCACAGTCTAATTAACAAGTTGGGTCCTTTCCAGTTCCTTTCCGTGGCTCTCGTGGGCCTGGGCTCCACTGGGGGTGGGCAGACAGTCTTACTTTAAGCAGCGTATTGATCCTCACGTGGTCCTGGTGCCCTCTTGGGGGAGCACTCTCATGTTTTAAGTGCATGCAGTTACTCTCTTGACTGGCTTGTAAACAGGTTTTAATGGGGGCTATTAGTGTAAAAGGACAGGAAACTTTCAAAAACAGCCTCTTAAATATTCATGAGGATGTTAAATCTGGCGCTTAATCACCAGTGTTTGCACACAGCTAACGGGGAGGGAGGACGGCTAACAGGCCGCCTTCACTCTGAGCAATTGACAGGGCATTAATAAACGCTCTTACAGCCATGATTAATGGCCAAGAGAATGGGACATTTTTCTTTTCTTTTCTCTCTTTTTTTTTTTGAGCAAAAGGAGCCCCTCTCCTCTGGGGACTCCTCTTCTAGGGGGAGCAATCCTGAGGGGGAGGGATGGGGTTTGGAAGGCATAGAGGCTGAAGGGGTGTCATGGATGGATGGATTCTTTCCCTTCAGAAATGGTTAGTTGGACTCCCCAGCTGACTATCCACTTCTTGGAGGATGGCTTCCTTGGGGGGCACTTTCCAAAAACTTAAGCAGAGAATCTCCAAAGATTTATGTACCTGGAGAATTCTTAACTCAGCCTCGGGAAGACCCATGAGGGAAACACAAGAGCTCCCTGGCTCTGACCAGTTGCCTCCTCAATACCTGAATTCTCCTCCTTTGAGACTGGTGTTAAACACAAAGATGGCCAACTGTGGCACAGGGCCTATGTGAGTAGCCCCACCCCTCCCCAGTCAACTTTCTAGGTATACATTTTAATTTATGGAGAGGCATCTTTCTCTAGGTTCTTTGCAATATTTGATATGGAATCTCCATTGAAAAATTAATGGAAAGCTTGCTTTTTAACTGGTAAATCATCTTCATTGTCAAGCTTCTGGAATGGACTTTGGAATCTGACTGGGAAATTGCTTGCTCCTTTCAGATGAGCAAACTGGGGTGTAGGGAGGTGAATCAACTTGTCCAAGATCAAACATGGTGGAAGAGTTAGGAATGGATCCCAGGTACCCCGAGTCCTGGTTCATAAACTCTTTTCACAGGCCCCCACAACAGCATGACACAACGTCTCCAGGAGAGCCAGAGAACATCCCAGTCTTCCTTCAGAGGGGCTGCAGGTCCGAGAGCCTATGTAGCCCAGGTATGGCAATACCTGCATTGATGGCACCAAAACCAAGTGAAACACTCCACGGTTTCTATGTAGCAGGAAAACACGTCTTTATTATCTGAGAACAACTAAGCAATCCACGCCTATTTCCTCCCCACAAGTACTAGTTGGTATTTTTAGTGGACAAGTACCATTTAGAAATGAAATCAAGGCTATTTGCCATGCATAAAGTCAGAAATCCATGAAAGCTGCTAGAAAACACCCTACTATGTTTTATAATGATATCTTAGGAAAGAGAAGTCAATATCTTCCATTAAACCCTTCCTAGCCCCCAGTCCTTCTGCCTACCCCACCTGCTTCCAACCAACCCTTTGTGCCCAACCTATTGAATTAAGGATTGGGGTGGATAAGGCTGTCACAATTATGGATAACAAGGGTCCCCATCCAAAGGTGTTCTTCCTTTAGTTAAAACTTGACTCCAGGGCTGCTGTAGAAGACTGAGTGCAGTGCCAGGCTAAGTTTTTATTTGTAAATATAATTTCATCATCTCGTACATTCCTCAAGAATATATGGTGGCTCCCACTTCATCGGAACCCAGCCCAGACTGGCCCTTCTCTGCACAGCTTGTTTTAGCCTCCCTCAGAGCCAACGCATCCTTCCTTTGGAAGCAGTGGGGCAGGGAACGCTCTACAGATCAGATGGATGTACTTCTTAATCATGGATTTGTTCAGAGACATTTTTTTTTAATGGAATGCCAACCAGGAATGAAAAATCAGCCTCTCTTGCTAAACAGTTCGCATTAATGACTTCCATAAGAGCCAATCTATTGATTTTTTTAAAAAACAAAACTCCACTTGTCTCTTTCATCTGGATATATAGCTGTTAGGTATTATTGGTAAAGCAACCAATGTGAGAAGTAGTTTCCTTTCCACAATTAGAATGAATGTATTTTGATAGTTTTTAACCAATAATTGTTGTAATGTTTGGTACAAATCCAAAGCCCATATGAAACTTTAGACCCCAGTAGAGAGGAACTATTCCCTCAATGGATCGACTGCCAGTTGTATGACATACAATGGTGGGTTCTACATGTCTTTTTAGGTTATCAAATCGACACCAAATGTAGGACAATATGGCATCGATTTTATGGAATATAACTTATGACTGACCTTGTGCCTCATATGCCAAAGCCTCCTATTATATAACTTTATTTTTGACTGGCTTGTTTAATCAGTCCAATGAAGTAGGACTCACCATGGTTCACGGAAAGCATTTGGATTGGGTGGAGGAAATTCAGGTTGTACTCCCAGTAGTCCCACTCAATTATCATATATATTACGCAAACCTCATTTTCCTCACCTGTAAAATGAGCATAGTAAAACCTGCCGCAGCAATCTATTGTTTCAAGTAAAGCAATGCATACATTACCTACTGGCTGTTTCCATTTGATCCCTCACAGACATCTTAAAATGAACCTTTCTCATATTGAACTGAGAATCGCCCCCTTCCAAACAGTCCTATCATTCTCTGATCAGTAGCATCGTGAACTCCTTTGGTGCTGGTGCCAGAAACTGGAGTGGCCCCCCCCCCCCCCCCCCCGTTGGAACTAATCAATAACACGTTCTATTCTGTCTTCCAATCTCACATCCATTCACTCCAAGGATCAGCCTAGTCCTGGTCATTCTTACCTCTTTCTGGGGTGAAGAGTGTAGTCTCCTTCCTCTTCCTGCCACACCCACTATTGCCTCCTCCAGGACGCCCACCCTATGGCATTCTTTTAAAATGAAATCCCACCTGCACACTGTCTTAGTTAGAACCCTCCACTGGCTGCTAGAAGACCCTACCACGGCCCACCAGGCCACACACCACAGTCTTGCTCTTACCCGCCTCTTCGGTCTCAATTCTATCTCCTGCTCCCAACATGACACTCTCTTTTGCCCCTTTTGTGCTTCTTTCAAGGCCCAGAGTCTTCACACAGATGGTGGAGGGAAGCTCACTCACTCCACTCGTCTTTCAGACCTCAGGGTAAAGACCAAGTACTAGGCGAAGGCATCCCTGCTCTGGTGCCCACTCCCCAGTAGGAGGACTTCCTGTTATCACACTTTTCTGTAGAATTTATTCAAATTAGATTTCTCATATTCATTTGTATAATTATTTGGACATTAGCTCCATGAGTTCCCAGAATATGGTGGCTTTGCCTCTGTGCCCTCCGTGCCTTGACAAGTGTTTCTCATGTGGTAGACAGAAAACAGGATGGGCCCATGTGTGAATGAATGAGTAGACATACACCAATACAAATCCAAGTTACTTTCCTACTCCTGTCCATGGGACACCAGAGTAAGCAGAGAGATGAGATGTATCTACTGAGTCAGATATTTGAGGTGTAAGTTGACAGAAACTCATCTTGGACTAGTTTCACTATTAAAGGAGAAGCTTAATAGCTGTGGTATCCTAGCCACAGAAAAAGCATGGCTGGAGCTGACCTCAGGGACTCAAAAGATGGCAGCCAGCTTCTCCTCCTCTGTCTCTCTCCCTCTCTTTCCCCTTTGCCGTCAACCTCTAACATAGACATGGGATGGAGAAGTAGCCACGGGAGCCCCAGACCCACAACATTTTAGTCTCTCCTCTCTCAAGGAGGGATTCAACTGGATCCTTTTTTGGGCCACAAATTCATGCCTAGTCACTGTGGCTGTTGTACTCACTGTGGTCAAGGGGATGGAGCCATCACGAGTCTTTGCCAAGGCTTCTGAGGTTAGGATCTATTGCCAGAAGAGAGGTTTTGTCACCTGGGGAAAGACAGTGACCAATACAGAGTGTGAATTCTATAGGATGGAATTAAACCAGGTGATCTTGATTCCAATGTTCATGATTTGAGCTTTAAAGTTCTAGACTCACGACACAGGTGAGGTTCATCAGAGGTAGCTTTACCTGTGTACAGGGTGGGTGACCTCTTGAAATTCCATGAAAGAAGTCATATTTTGGTTAGGATGAAAGTCTTCAATGGTTAATTGCAATTCAAGAACATGTCTGGCATGGTGATGGACCCCTGTAATCCTAGGGACTGGGGAGGCTTAGACAGGAGTACCACAAGTTTAAGACCAGCCTCAACAACTTAGCAAGACCTTGTCTCAAAATCAAAAATAAAAAGGACTGGGAATGTAGTTCAATAGTAAAATGTGCCCCTGGGTTCAATTCCCTCTAACAAAACCACTTATAAAAAGAATCTTATAATTTGTAGTGCCAATAACTATTAGCAATTTTTTTTTTTTTTTTTTTTTGCGGGGGGTACTAAGGATTGAACCCAGGGTGCTTAGCCACTGAGCCACATTCCTAGGCCTTTTAAAATATTTTTAAATTTAGAGACAGGGTCTCGCTGAGTTGCTAAGTGCCTTGCTACATTGCTGAGGCTGGCTTTGAACTCGTAATCCTAGTGCCTCAGCCTCCCAAGTTGCTGGGATTACAGGCATGTGCCACTGTGCTGGCAATTATCAGCATGTATCTAAATGTTTTCTCCCTTATTTGTAGGGAATTAGTGGTAGAGCCTACAGGAGTAAAAAGGCAATGAGGATCCGATTTTTTTGGCAGTTGAATTAACGAGTGAGGTTTTGAAGATGCTATATTTCTACCAATCCTCCATGGCCCAATTAAATGTCACCTCCTCACTGTCACCCTCCATGAGGACTAATAGTTAGAGTCCTATTTATGGAATCGTTATGAGGATTCAATGAGCTAACAAAGATGAAGCACTTAAAATGACACTGTATGTTGTAAGTCTTCAATAAGTTTTAACTGTGGGTACAGTGGTACCAAAAAGAGATGTCATGATCTCTCTGTGTCCTGGGTCAGTGTCCATTTCAGTACCAGGGAATGAACCTAGGACCTCACACATCCTAGGCAAGCACTCTCCACTGAGCTACATCTCCAGGCCTTCATCTATCTTTTTCTTTAGGAATAAGTGTGGGAGCCAAACTAGAACATTTCTGGTCCAAAAATCACCATGCATGACTGTTTTTCACCTGGCCCTACAACAGAAGTGTGAAATTTAAACTGTGAATCCAACATTTTGTGTTTAATGCCTACTGCTGCAGGTTGTCAAGATAAGATTTTCCTGAGTCTCCTCATTAGAGATTCTGGGTCAGTAGGTCTGGGCAATGGGCTTGGGAATGGAGCTTTAACCACATCTTCAGCGATTCTTCTCTCATTCAGGGGGTTCCATGGACTGTGGTTTGAGAAACACTGGCCCTAAGAGAGGAGCAGTAGGAATGAGGAGGGATGAGGAAAATGAGCTGCATATAAATCTGTCCAGCTGCATATAAATGAGCCCAAATACACATTTGGGTTCACCAAGGCGAGAGACATGTCAGGACTTACCAAAAATCTCGAAGTGTCCCCAACCAGGAAGAGAGCTCTGTCGTGTTTCCCTCATGGGCCAACCGGGTGCCCTCCCTTGTAGATGAGCATTACAGAGGTTTGAAGCATCTACCGTGCCTACTATTTAGCTTATGGTCATGCAGGCCAATGACATGGTCACAGCACTGCCAAGTTCCTCACTTCACACCCATGCACTGCCCGGCTGCCGATTTCAAAGAGGGCATGGCCTGGAGTGCCAGAGTTCATAGGTGGCGGCCTGGAGTGCCAGAAGTCCCATAGAATGAACGTGTTCATGGGCAGCGTGGTGGATGCTCTCCTGGGATCCTTGTCACCTTGTGTGAAGAGATTTCCGGGAGGGTTCGGGAATAGATTTTGAATGGTCAAATGCGAACCTAAAGACCCTGTCCTTTGCAGGGTGTGTATTAAGGCAGCCTGTCACAGGAGAATGCATTACCAACTCGTATGCTTTTGTATTAAGCATTATGTCTCATCTTTACAGTCAGATTAATGGAGATTAGTGGCTTCCACTTAAGAGTTTAAACATCATGCTGACCCAAATTGTTGGAGCCATCATAACGTGGCGCTATATGTCCAAGGACTGGACCAGCTGGTAGTTGAATGGGGGAGGGGAGGTGTTCATTCTCCCAAAGTGATTTCATTAATTGCTCAGTGTAAGAAAGCTGGGGTGCCTCTTTATACATAATGCATATGTAGCACTGCCCCTACTTTCCACACTCTTAACTGCCCATCAGGCCAGTCTGGGGATGCCCCTTTGCTCAGAGGACATTTAATAATCAACGGTCACTCATGCTGGCTTTCCTCTGGCTTCTGTGGGTGGAGCCCAGTCCCTGAAGTCTCAGATGGTTTCATTAATGTCTTTTATCCATTCGAAGGATAAAAATAAATCTCTCCAAAGCTCTTAGAAACCCACCACCCTGCAAGTAGGAGGAAAAAGGAGGAGAGCTGTTAATTAACAAACTTAAACCATCTCAGCAGGAGTGCCGGCTGGGATCCTCAGCCCAGGAACCACGTCCAGTCCCCCCTCAGGCCTGAATCACCTTTTATTTCTGGGGCAGATTTAGTGACTCCCTGCAGTTACGGTTATAAAGTTGAACAGGAAATTGCATATGCATTTTACCTAAAGCCTAATGTCTGTTTTTCTTAGCAAGCTGTTCAGGGCTCATAGAATCCAGGATTCTTTTACATAACCTCAGAGGGGAAGAACTTGGTCAGAACCAGTCAAAGCCTATTTGGAACTAACCTGCTGTACAAGCTGTGTGATCAGGCTGGAGAAAGGCATGTTTGGCTAGATAAGAGACTGGGTTTTATTGGGTGGCCTGTCAAATCTGAGGTTGCCAAGAAAGGAATTCCAAAAAGCTTGGCATAATGGCAGCCTCCACAGATATGGGAAGTAGGCTGGGGTAATGGGGGGGAGGTCTGGATCTGGTGGAGGGAGAGGTGTGTTTAATTTGATAAAGCTCTGACCAACCCCTCAGCCCCAAACCCAGTGGTAAATCATTGATTTAAACTCAAAAGGACATGTGGAAGTTGAGGCTTCATTTCATAATCAGAAAATGATATTGTCCACCCAAGTTTTCTTTTTACTCTATTTCGCATGTGTAGATACGTAACATGGAAAGACTTCTTAAAAAGTGGCTTCTTTCTAGAAGTATTTAAAAATATTTCCATAGTTTTATCTTTCAAAAAATTTCTCCAAACTCTGTATATAAACTATCATTTGAACTGCAACACTATTGACTAATCCAACGTTGGTGACATCATAGCTTTATGGAGAAAGGCAAGATAAATATTATTTTCTCATGTTATAGATGAAGAATCCAAGATTCAGAGAGAAGCTGCTTGGTAAAAGTCACATAACCAGTAAGTGGCAGAGTCAAGATTTGTGTGATTTAAAATTCATACTGATGACAATAAGATTCCTATTTTCCGTGCCATTTTCTGCCAATCAGGGGAGGAAGGAGGGACTTCCTGTAAGTGGAGTAGCCAAGCCTGTATGGATGGCTGGCCCTACTCTGGCCTGGTTCTTATAGGGGAATGGAGTTCAGAGGTCATCCCCTGGAGGGTTGAGAATTCACATTAACAGAGTGTTATTAATGTTGGGTCAGAGATGAAAGCATCATCAATGCCTGAAGGCCTGTAATTCTTACATGGAACAAGGGGACTGGGGAAGTAGAGCAATGGTATTTCTTTACTTCTATGGGACATGATCATTTGTAATATCTTTGCTGTGAAATATTAAAGTGGCAACTGAGTCCCCTCTCACGTATGCCTCCTCCTGTGTACTACTGTGTGCTTCTGATAGGTTGGCTTCCAAGCTGTTCCCTGACTAATTCCGATCTCTGAAGTTACTGATGCATAATTGACCTTGGGGAACATTCCAGAGTCCCCTTACCTCTTTCTTTAAGCAAGTTAGCTCCTTTCTGAAGGACTTCAGAGTTTCTGTTATTACAGATGTTCTATGGCCTTACTACTAAAGGTATGGTCAGGGCCCAGCCATCATCATCACTAGAAGCAGCAGTATCATCCCCTGGGAACTTGTGAGAAAGGCAAACTCACAGGTTCCACCACAGACCTCCAAGTCAGAATCTGCATTTAACCAGACCCTCTGGTGAAGTTTGAGAAAAAACACTCCACTGAGCCCACACAATACTTCTGGTGTCTATCCCTACAGATACAGTTTTATCAAAGTGGGAAATATGGGTACATCTTACAACTTTGGCTGCTGGTGGTAGACTTGGGTTTTGTTTTTTTTTTCCTGTCACAAATCCTAAAATTCTAGGTAGGGTATTTGTTGGCTGTATATGGGTCAGATGCTTGCATTTGGACCAAACATCTTTTATAGACATGAGGGTGGGTTGAGGATACAACCCAGTGGGAGAGAGCTTACCTAATGTGTGAGACCATGGGTTTGATCCCTAGCACCAGGGGGAAAATGAGGTTGGATTACAAACTAGGTCAACAATTTCAAGAATGTCCACTACGTGGACTTTTAAAGGTAGCTGTGAGGATTGTAATGACATAATATTTGTTGTGGGTTGAGTTGTGTCTTCCTAAAATACACATTTAAGTCCTAATCCCTGGTACCTGTGAATATGGCCTTTGGTGGAAAAAGATCCTTTGCAGATGTCATCAGGTTAAGATGAGGTCATGCTGGATCAGGTTGAACTCTAACACATGAATGATATCCTTAAGAGAAGATGGAGATTTGGACCCAGAAACACAGGAAGAATACCATGTGATGATGGAGGCAGAGACTGGAGTGACAGATCTACAAGCCAAGGAACACTGGTGATTGCTGACTACCACCGGAACAGAGTAGAAAGGATCAGGATGGATTATCCCTCAGAGTTTCCAGAAGGAACCAAACATACCTACCTATGTTTGGTTCCTGCCTCTAGAACTGTAAAAGAATAAATTTCTGTCCTTTTAAGTTACTCATTTTGTGCTAAATGTTCAAGGCAACCCTGGGAAAGGAATATATTACTGTCTGCCCAAGCACCAGGACACAGCACAATTTGGTCAAGTTCTTTGCCACTTTACTACAAAGACAATTTCTCTTCCAGACTGCAAGAATGTGTCCCTTATTTCTAAGACCTCAGCAAAATGGCCTTTTACTGTTCACATTTCTATCAACATTCTTATCACAAATGTGCTGCTTCCTGCTTCCGTGATGGGTCCTTGTTGCATACTCACAGGGCAGAAGGGACAAATGGCATGCCCTCACATGGTGGAAGGCACAAGGGTGAAGAGCATTCTTCTAGGAAAAAGAAGCCCTCATGACTTAACCATTTCTTAAAAGGTCTCATCTATTAGTACTAGCACCTTGGTATTAAGGGACTTGAGTTCTAACATGAATTTTGACATTTATCAGTCCATATTGCCTGTGAGTCACTGGCTCATACAAAGGGTGAAATCACGGCCAGGTTCTGAGTGAAGTGAAGGAATGGTAATTTTCCAGCACTCATCTACTTTTGGCAAGTAATTATTTTCTACAGGCCTGGACTAAGCTGAAACCCATCCAGAAATACTAGTCAAAACAGCAGGCATCTTGGAAAACCATGTTCATGTATTGGATACCTAAATGGGATGTATGCACTACCAAATAAATTGCAGATTGAATTCCTATTACGTATTCTACTTGATTTGATCTTTTTTTTTTCTGGTACCAGGAATTGAACCCAGGGGCACTTAACCACTGAGTCACATCCCCCGTTTTATTTTTTAAAATAAAACTCACTTACTTACTGAGGTGAGCTTTGAACTTGCAATCCTCCTGCCTCAGCCTCCAGAATTGCTGGGATTACAGTTGTGCACCACCATCCCTGGCTGGATTTGGTCTTAAAGCATGATGACCCTGGTCAAAGGCAAGAATTGGTTCTCCTGTCAGGGACACTCCTGCCTTTCTCAGAACTCTCATGGAGAAAAGTAAAACCATGTGTGAAAGGAGCTCTTCCTTCTTGCCTGCACTGGACTGCTTATTGATGGTGATCTGCTGAGGGAGCCCATAATTAGTGTTTCTGCTCCCTATCTCTCCTACCACCAAAGGGTAGATCAGATGAACAGATCCAATACTAATGAGGAGTGAGGTATTGCACAAAAGGAACGATTTTAGACACTAAAGATGACAACAATTTCAATTTAACTAGTGGAAATCATTCATTTAAAATATTCCTGATGTCATTGAAAGCAAAATAAACTAAGCTGGGTGATTGAAACAGGAGAGGAATTGATTAAAAACTCATATAAAATTGCTGGAAGCGTTGGGAGACCAGCTGAGAAAACAGGGATAAAGGGAGGCCAGAAGGTGAAGTTCTAGTCAGGGTCCTGCCACAGAACAAGTCAGGGATAGGAGTTGACTGTTGGGGTGCTTGAACCACCCCAATACCTTATATTGCAGGTTTTAGACTCCAAGAGCCACCATGGGAAATATATTCTCCCCTATCCCTATTTCACGGAGTCCCTTGCTCCTGAGCAAAGGTCTAGGACCAAGGTGGCTCAGCCCAGGTCATAGGTCTGGGCCAAGCTGCAAGCAAGGATGAGAAGAGTCTGGTGCCCCAGCTTCTACGGTGACAGGAAGCTCTGCTCATCAGTGGGCCTCCTCCAAACACTGGAGGGGTTCAGATGCTGGGTGGTTGCAGGGAGATAGTTTTTCTTTTCAAAGAAGGCACTGAGCATTCTGATAATATCAGAACTGGCCACATTACAGGGATTTATATTTCCTAAGTGCTTCATTATCATTGTCTTTTTCTATCATGGCAACCCTTTTTGAGAGAGGCAGGGTCAGGTAGAAAGGAGCTCTGCTGCTCAGCCCATGGTGGAATCGAACAAGACCCAGCCAATGACCTACCTGCACTTTTACTTGGGCATCTGCACCCATTTTTTTTTTTTTTTACAGTGGAGAGGTGTTCAACCCATTGAACGTGTGGAACTCATCCTCTTGTTCTTCGGTTCTCGTTTCATTAATTCCCCACGGCCTACCTCCTTCTTTTTGTTCCCCAACTTCCTCCCCTCCCTCTACCTGCTCCTTCAGACAAACTTATGAACAACCTGCTTAACTCTCAGTCATTTCTGTTATTATAAACAAAACAGAAAGAGAAAGAAAAGATGAACAAAATAACTTGTCCACTACCAGAATGAAGAAGCATTGCTCTTTGCTAATCTTGGTTATTTTTTGTTCCTTTCTTACTCATCCCTCTCCTCTCTTCCTCTCCAGAGGCAAAGGTTGAATTTGGGCCTGTATTCTTCAAGCCCACGGTTTCATACTTTTATTATATATATGTAAATAATACATGGTATGATTTGTATGCTTTGGAACAAATTGATGAAAAAAAAGTTTTCCTGCTCTTTGTGTCATTTATTATTGATACATTTGGACTCATTTGTATTACTACAGTGCCCTCTGGCATCTGTGCTGCTAATGAGAACTCTTCTCTTGGTCTAACTGTCATTTTTTTTTTTCAATAATCAATTTTTGTTTTCTGATGGCTTTTAAGGTTTTCTCTTTATTCTTAATGTCTTGTAAATCCACTACAATGTATATAGTAAGCAGATTGTTAAAAATTTATCCCTTTTTGGTACTTTATCTGAAGGCCCTCAATTAGAGGAACACAAGAAAACCATTAACCGCTCATTTTTCTCTTAACCATTAATTATCATCGATGCTTGGAACTCCTCTTTTCATATTAAATTTCTTTTTCCATATTGTTTTAGGTTGCATGAACATCTTAGTGTGACTTTCATTAATTCTTTATTTTGAGGTGTCCCATCTACAGTTATTCCAAATATTGGATTAATTTCATTGACTTTTTCAGTTGTGTCTTTTCCAACACTCTTTCTTGAAGTTTTTGTTTCATAGCCTATTTTTTTTTAAATATTTTTTTAGCTGTTGGTGTATCTTTATTTTTTATTTATTTATATGTGGAGCTGAGGCTCGAACCCAGTGCTTCACACATGCTGGGCAAGTGCTCTACCACTGGGCCACAACCCCACCTCATAGCCTATTTTTTTTTTTAATTTTTATTGTTGGTTGTTCAAAACATTACATAGTTCTTGATATATCATATTTCACAATTTGATTCAGTGGGTTATGAACTCCCATTTTTACCCCGTATACAGAATGCAGAATCACATCAGTTACACATCCATTGATTTACATATTGCCATACTAGTGCCTTTCCTATCCTCTACTATCCCCCCTTCATAGCCTATTTTTAACAGCTTGATTGAGATATAATTCACATATCATTACCATTCTGCCATTTAAAATGTACAATCAATGGATTTTTGTAAAGCATATGACACTTTGTAAAAACTGAGGTAAAATATACACAACAGAAAAATTTCCATTATTAATCATTTTTTAGTGAACAATTCAATGACATTAGTTGCATTCCCAATATTATTCTGCCAAAACCACTGTTTCCAAAACTTTCATTACTGCAAATAAAAACTTGGTACCCATTAAACTAAAATGTCTCATTCTCCATTTCCCCAGCCCCTGAATTTGCCTATTCTAGATATTTTACATGAATGAAATCATACAATATTTGTTCTTCTGTGTCCTGCTTATTTTACTTAGCATAACATTTTCAATGTCCAAATTGTAGCACATGTCAGAACTTCATTCTTTTTCTTATGACTGGATAATATTCACGTTTGTCACATTTTGCTTATCTGTTGATGGGCACTGGGTTATGTTTAGACATTGGGGTTATGTCCATCTGTTGGTTATTGTGAATAATGTTGCAATGCATAGTCATGTGCTAATATCTGTCCCAGTTCTTGTTTTTGATTCCTTTGGGTATGTACCTAGGAGTGGAATTGCTGCTCATATGTCAATTCAGTGTTGAGTTTTTATTTCCTCTCTCCTGCCTCCCTCCCTTCTTTCTTTCTTTCTGGTGCTGGGGATCAAACACAGGTCTTGTGCATGCTAAGCACACCCCCACCACTGAGCTACACCCCCAGCTCTGTGTTTTCTTTGAGAACCCACTGAACAGTTTTCTATAGTAGCTGCACCATGTTACATTCCCATGAGCAATGCTTGAGGATTCCAGTTTCTTCATATCTCTTCCAACTCTTGTTATTTTCCATTTTAAAAAATTACAGTTCTCCCAGTAGGTATGAATTCATATCTCATTTTGATTTTGATTTGTGTAATGTATTTGGGTGGAGTAATTAATTTGAGGAAGTAATTAAGATTAGATGAAGCTATAAGGGTGGGCTCCTAATCAGTGAAGATTAGCATCCTTATAAGAAGAGATGCCAATTTCTCTCTCTCTTCATGCATACACAGGGAAAGGCCATGTGAGGACACAACAAGAAGGTGGCCATCTACAAGCCAGGAAGAGAGCCCTCACCAGAACCCAACCATGCTGAAACCCTGATTTCAGATTTCCAGTTTCCCCGATGGTGAGGAAATAAAATTCTATTGATTAAGCCACCCAGCCTGTGCTCTTTTATATGTTATCCCTAGCAATAAATACAATTTACATTTTCCTTATGCCTAATAATGTGGAACATCTTTTCAAGTACTTATGCACCATTTATATATATATTTTTGCACACTTTGAAATTAGGTTGTTGGTCTTCTCGTTGTTGAGTTGTAGGAGCTCTTACTTTAATTTGTTTTATAACTTCTTGTCCTTTTAATATAGATGCTATTTCTTTTCCTTCCTTAAACTAATTGTCAGTTCTACCTCCCACTCATCTTTGCCTAAAGCATCCCTGATGCCCTTGTTATTTAGGTTACGCTCATCTCTCCTTCATTCCACCTGCCTCCTAACTCTTCTCTCCTCCTTGAATCCATTCTCCACACCCAAACAGAATGCCAAGACCATTCTGTCACTGTCCTGCTCAACACTGTTCAGCAAATCTCAATCCTCAGCAATACATTTAAAGTTTCTTAACATGGTTTTTAAGGCCCTCTATAATTTGCCTGCCATCTCTCTATTCCTAACCCTCTAACCTCATTTCTTGTTATTTTCCCTCTGAAAATGTAGAACATGTCTCTCTGTCTATTTATCTCACTCTCACCAGGGCTCTTCATTGGAAGTCCTATTTGCCTTGTTTTGTAAGAAATTGTCCAATCATCTTACATGCGGAAGTTAGAGTAAAATAAAGGAAAAGGGAGAGAAGGATAGAATGATATAAAGAACCCATCAAATATAAATTACTAGATGAGCAAAAGGAAGTCAAATAGAGGAAGGAGACTGGGAGAGCGGAGGGGGATGGGAGGGAAAAGTGGGGGATCATGAACTGAAATACATTCTCATGCATGGATGAGTTTCTCAGGATGAACCCAACTGCTATGTATAACTATAAAACTCTAATAAAAGAGAGAGAGAGAGAGAGAGAGAGAGAGAGAGAGAGAGAGAGAGAGAGAAATTGCCAAACCATCCCTTTTGCTCTTCCCTGGCTTTGCACAGAGGTGGTCTCTCAACTATCGCATCTCATCTTCCATTGACCTATAGTCCTCAGTATCTAAATGGCATTCTCTTGTGGTGGTGGCAGGGTCCGCAGATGTCCCCATCACAGCACTTACCGCACTTGATCATTGTTGTCTTACTTGCCGCTCCCCCAGGTAGGACACTGATTGTGTCTGGTTCTTGGTCTGCTCAGTATTTAACATGATGCTCGGTACATAGACATTCACTGCATATTATGATTAACAGCAGCATCATTCCTAACTCATTGAACTATTATCTTTGTGTTTCTTGTTGAATATGTCTGACAACTGGTAGACTCTGCCCTTGTTCCTGGTATTCCTTCTGCCAGTGTGTCCTCCTCTACTTCCATTATCTCTTTCTTGCTGACATTTGATTATAATGATTTTTTTTTTTTGCTTCAAAATAGGTCTTCCGCAGTCCGGCTGCAGCAAAATAACCGGGGGTGGGGGTGGGGGGGGGTTGACGAATAACTTGTGTCGATTGATACAGCAGGAGTAGGAGCCGTTTATTGCAGGACAGGAGCGGTATTTATACATTCCACACAGCTTATCTAATTAGCATAAACTAGATACATCAGTCAACCAATAAGGAATCTCCACACTTAATGGCTCAGTGGCATTACTTCACAAACCACTCCCTCTGGCATTTTGCCAGGCACCATCCAGACTTGTTTACAGACTCTAACATTTCTCTGGCAAAATGCCAGGCGCCATCCTGACTTGTTTACAGACTCTAACATAGGTCTTTACTTATTTATTTTTCATTGCAAACATCTTTATTTTTTCACATGTTTGATTGGTATATTATAGTTTTATGTAGTCATGGGATTTGTTGTTACATATTTGTACATGCACACAATATAACAATGTAACTTGGCCAATATCACTCCCCAGCACTTCCCCTCTCCCTCTCTTCACCCCTGGATCCCTTTCCCATACTGATCTCCCTTTGATTTCCATGAGATCTGCCTCCACCTTTATTTTCCTTTTTTTCTCTGTAGCTTCTGCATATGAGAGAAATCATATGACTCTTGACCTTTTTTTTTTTTAATTTTTTTTTTTAATTGTAGGTGGACACAATGCCTTTATTTTTATTTATTTATTTTACGTGGTGCTGAGGATCGAACCCAGTGCCTCATCCTCACTAGGTGAGCACTTTACCACTGAGCCAGCCCCTGACCTTTTGAGTTTGACTTATGTCACTTAACATAATGGTCTCCAGTTCTATCCATTTTCCTGCAAATGACATAATTTAATTTTTCTTTATGGCTGAATAAAACTCCGTGGTGTACATGTACTCCATTTTCTTTATCTATTCAACTGTTGATGTACATGTAGGCTGGTTCCATCGTTTGGCTATTGTGAATTTTGCTGCTATAATTATGGGTATGCTTGTATCACTGAATATGGTGACTTTCATTCTTCAGAAAAAATACTAATTAGTGGTATAGCTGGGTCATATGGTGGCACAGGTGGTTGAGATGGGATTTCCTAGTGGAGGGACCAGCAAGTGAAAAAGATCTGAAGTGAGTTTCCTCCCCTACAATATGCAGAGCACACTTCCTAAGCTGTCTTCATGACCTAACAAATGTGACATAAAGTTGCATTGTATGGGACATAATGTATAAAAAAAATTACTCATTGTTTATGAAATCAAATTTAAGTGGGCAGGCATCTACATTTTCATTTGCTAATTTGGACAATCTTAATATGGTGGCACTCAGCACAGTCCCTGGCCCAGAGTAAGTATACAGTAAATCTATGGTTGTTTACCTCTGGAGTGGGGAGGGGGAAGACAACTTCTGGGAGAAGTCAGAAAGCGATGAAGGCAGAATTTGGCCTTGCTGTCAATGTCAACACTTCCCTTTCAGGGGTGAGGGTGTTTCCTGTCAGGCATGGACCTTGTCTTTGGAGAAGTCTCCGTTCACTGTTAAAAACTCTCTAGAGTGATGCTGTGTCTGGCTGCAGGGTGACAGGTCCCACACAGGAGCAGGGGCTCAATTGTAATGGAAATGCCGTGTATGGTTTTGTCCTAGAGCATGTCACTTAAAGAACCCTTCTTTATCTTCTTGGTAGTCTGAGTTCTGAAAATCCAAGGCAACTTCTTGTAGAAAAGAATCTAAGATGCTAAGGTGCCCCAGGATCTGTGTGGCTTGGTTCCCCACACAGCTCCCACCTGGATCCTCTGAGGAGTCCGCATCATCTGCCCCCTCCTCTGGCCACCCCAAGGGACCCGCTCCCAGCACCAGGCTTCCTGACCTAGAGTCGAGGGGAGTCAGGCGCTTCCGCCCTAGGTGATATGGCTGTGTCTAGATGTGCTTAACAAATTGCCTGTTCACTCAATTACATTTTATTTAATCATCTGTAATCATATAAATTATGCCTGATGGTAGTAAATGTTCGTGTCAGTTCCTAATTACAGATTGATTAATTGGCTGGGGTGATCTGTATTACTACTTATATAAGAATATATGAGGATGATGATAAATTAGTCCTGGTAATCTGAGCCCAGGAACATGGAACATTTCCAATTGCATACCACTTTTTGGGGGTGGGGAAGCCATGGCCCTTTTCCCTGCTTTGTTCTTCTCAGATGCCCCCAGGAGGGTTTATGTTCTATTGATCGATTGATTTTGGCAACACCTGAGTCAAGAAATATTTATTATTATTATTTAGTTACTTATGTGTTTGTGTAAAATTTTTTGCGGTGTAGGGCTTCTCTTTTTGGCTGTGGCAGAGATGAATAATGACAAGCTCATTAAGTTCAGTTGGACTCATTATAGCCTGCTGGGCCCAGAAAGTTCCCGGGGTTGCATTTGGCCTGGAGAGCAGGAATCCAGAGAATGAAGAGGTTGGGGGGGGGGTGACTTGATCAATATAACGTTTCCTCATTAGGTGATTTTTGTCTTTTTTGTTTCTCTGGATGATAGAATGTTGGATGGTCCAGAATGGACCTTGTACTTTTTTTTCTAGTAACAGCAGAGCTTTGATGTGCTATTGTTCTCAGCTTTTGAGGACATAATCTCATTAGAATGCACCCTTCTTCCATCATCCTTGGTCCCCTCCCCCCACTCGGCTTAAAGTAAAGATGAGGCAACATGGGGTAAGGCGTGGGAGGCCAGGGGAGAGTCTCAAGAGCCAGGCCTGGACCCTGGCTTCAGGGAAGGGATCTGAGACTTCATTCCAGCTTCCTTGGCTTCTGAGAGGTGACAGGCAGAGGAAGGATGGCAGAGAAGCCTGCGGGTATCCCTGTGCTTGGCACACCTTCCCACCGGCTTGTTACTGGAGAGGACCATCAGCGGGCCTCCTTCCTTCACAAATGAGCCACAGTAGGAGAAGTGATTTAGTTAGGGATGACCTTCCTTTCCTGGGGGATTTTCTGATCTGGCTGTTGTATCAGAGACACGATGTAAATCGCAGCCTCTGGAATCCACAGGCCTGAGTTCCAGTCTCAGTGTCACTTACTTTGACACCTTGGGCACATTACTAAGCTGTGCCTCAATTTCCTCCTCTGTAAATCGGGGATGATGGTAGTTCTATGTTGTGGGGTGTTGTCAGGACTCCGTGAGTTAATAAACGCAGAGGAAATAGGACACATCAAGAAATGTGAGTTTCATTATCTAATTATTTGATTTCAAATGGTCCCAGAGAGATATTAGGATAGATGATGGTTATGGTTTAGTTATGAGGTGTCCCCCAAAAGCTTATAGTCGTGTGGTCACAGTGACAAATAAAGCTAACTAAAAGAATTGCTAAACTCGTACTGAACGAAGCGACCGAGTCCCAAAGCAGTGAACAACTTGCTTCCGGATGACAATTCACTTAGTGTTGCAGCTGCGCTGACACTTGTGCCTTCTGAGTCTCAGTGTTAGGGTGGAGGCAAAGTCCCTGCAGAGAGGGCCTATGAGCATTTGGCCAGGGGACTTCAAGTGTCCTCTCCAACCCTTGCATGTGCTGGTCCTGCCCTTTGAGCTTTCTTCTGCTGAGAAATAAATTCTTGTCTTTTCAACACAGAGGCTACTCTTGAGAGAATCCATGTTGTCCCCCTTTATCTCCAATTAACACTGTCCCCAAGTTGGTGCAATGATCAACCTGCTTCACCTGGACATGGCAGCCCCTGATGTCTCTGGATATGGTACTCCCTGATGTCCCTGGATATGATACCCTTGATGTCCCTGGCACCCCTGATGTCCTTGGATATGGTACCCCTTGATGTCCCTGGATATGATACCCTTGATGTTCCTGTATATGACACCCTTGATGTTCCTGGATATGGCACCCCCTGATGTCCCTGGATATGGCACTTCCTGGACATGAGACAGGAGCTAGACTGATCCTCCTGATTTTCTTAATGAGTTAATCCTTGAGTATTCCAGGGTTTTTGGTTGGTGCCCCAATTGAAGCAGCTAATTTTTTGTGTGACTAAGAATATCACACAATTTAGGATTAGGGAATCTGACACCTGATGCCAAGTTTTTATCAGTAGGAAGTTTTTGGCTGCAAGTAACTACATGCAAATTAATCTAAACTAAACCAAATTAAAGTTAACACCTCATAAGGGGTTTATAAATTCATAGAACAAGGTTTCTAAAGTTAGGGCAGTTCCAAGGTAGTGTAGTCCAGCAGCTCAATGACATTTCAATCTCTGCAATTTGTTTGACCTACCTGTCTTACCAGTTTACCCCGTAGCCACATATGGTTGCTGTGGCTCCAGACATCACACATAGAATAAGCGACTTGCAGCAAAAACATGTTTCCTTCAACTTCTTTATTAGCTGACCTGCCCCAGCTTCCTTTTACTCAGGTCTCATTGGCCACAATTGGGTCATGTGTGCATCCTAAACTAGTCATTTTCACAGGGACTGAGGCAACTGTGATTGGCCTAGACTTATCATGACTGACTCCCTCATGATCTTGGGAAAAGGGGAACCTTTCTGGAAAATATGGCCTGGTAGAGAGTGACACAGGAACAAAATTGAAACTGATAACCACCCAGAGTAAATGCATGTGTGTGCTTGTGTGTATGTGTGTTGAATTCAGAGAAATTGGTTGTTGGGTGAGAAGCCAGCAGTTACTTCTGTTGAGGTCCCTTAAATGCAGGAACCATGAATACCCCATGTCAGCTCCATGAGTAATCAAGTGCCTCCACAAAAACATCACGGTGAGTAAGGCATGTTCTTCAGGAGGACTTGGCTCTTATTCAGCTACTCCTGTTTTTCTCTTCTCAGTAGCTTTATTCTGCACATAACCCAGGGATATCAATTGGTAACTCTGCTGAAGAATTCACACTACCACTTGTGATAGAGGAAGGACTCCAGGGGGACACTGTTTCCAACCTACCCAGTTGACACCACCTCTACCTTCCGAGGAAGATCCCCATGACTCTGAGCCAATTGGAGTCTAGGATTCCCCTGGAAGTGGGTATAGGCCCGGGAATAGGTAAGTTGGCCAATCAGATTGGCGGGAAGGCCTGAAGTCATCCCTAGGCAGGGCTTCCTCTTTCCCTCCTGCTCTGTGGGAACAAGAAGCCCAGCCCTGTGGCTGCCGGCAGCTGTCTGTGGATAGGAGATGAGTCTGTGGCAGAGAGGTGGCCCCACAGACTTAAGTTTGGCTGCTGGTCCCTTGAGCATCCCATGCTACCTGGGCTCACAGCAGCCAGGGGCATAGACCCCGGTGGCTTGACAGAATCTCCTTCTCAAACATCCCTGCCCGGTGGCATCACCATGGGTGGGAAAGTGGAAAGTTGAATCTGATTCAAGGAAGACAATGCTGAGAGATAGCGAGGAACCAGGGTCTCAGTGACATCCCTGAGCCAGCCCTGGAGTTAGCCCATCTGACCTTGCTAGTAAGAAACCAGCTTTTCCTATGATGTCACCAACTTGAATGGGGATTTCTGGTTACTTGCTGCTAGAGTACGCCTTTACTGAAGCTGGCATCCCTTAGTATTTTCTTCTACAAAGGAAGGAATGGAGCAAGAGTACGGAGGCTGCCTCGGGTCCTCCACCCAAGAGTGATGGGTGATGACAAGTCCAGTCTTCTGACCCTCAGGTGGCCTTTGTTTTTCTCTCCCACTCTATTCCCTCCTATCACCAGGGACCACTCCCCAGTGATGAGAAGCCTGTTGAATTGATCTGGGGGTGTGAGGGGTGGGTGGAATGTTTCCTAGGAGCACCAATAGGTCCGGCTGGGAAATCTAATTCCTTCTGAGTTGGCTGCTGGCTGCCATCTGGACACAGATAATTATTACCCTGCCCTTTCTTTGTTTAACTGGCTCTGAGTTGGGAACAATGGATTCCCATGAATTGTGCAGTAAACAATATCTCCTACTTCCTGGGGGGAAAGTTGCAAAACAAAGGATGAGGGTTCCCCCCCCCCTCCCCGCAAAGAGGGAGGGTGCTGAGTGGAGAGGAGCCACACATCAGAGCTGAAGACACAGGCTCCCCTGGGCCTGGTCACAGGGGAAGGTCAGGCTTGGGCTGAACCAGCAGCTAATGCCACTGTGGGAAGGCTGTCCTGGGGGGCTACCACCCATCTCTGTGACCTTCTGTTAGTCCCACAAAGAACCTGCTGGAAGAGTCCCTGCTGCCTAGAAGTCCATCTGTGGTGCTGACGAGAGCTTGGCTCTTCCACAGGGAGCTCTGGAGCCTAGATGGCTCACCAGCGTTGTCCCACTTACCTGGCCTTTATACTCTTGCCTTCATCAGTCACTGGAGGTGGGCTGCTCCTGAGGGAGCATGGGGCTGTCTACAGCCGAAGGGGCCCCTGAAGTAGCCAACCACTGAGGGCTGACCATAGACTGCACTCCTGGCAGCCAGGGCCACTAGTCCTTCTTGAAGGACTCTGTATCTATGTCCATCACACCTGTCCCCCAACCACCCTGAGAACTTCTTGTCTTTGGGTTCATCTGTTTAGAGTCAAGGTAGCAGTGGCCTAGTGTATGATAAGCTGGTCTGCGTTGCCCACCTGTGCATCTTCCCAGGGGTTCTGGAACACTGAATCTGCCTCCTTTCCCATCCCTAGTGACGCCACCAGGCAGGGCTGTTTGAACAGGAGACCATCAGGCTGCCTGGGTCTAAGCTCCCTGTCTGCTGTGAGCACAGGTAGCCTAGGATGCTCAGGAACTAGCAGCCAAACAGTCACAGAAGGAGGGCCTAACAGGCTGGGAAGCAGTTCTGGCTCTTTTGGGATGATCCTTGAACAATGGCCAAGGGCAGAGGTGGCATTGTGTCACCTGCAGAGCCTGACATGGCTTCTTCTTTCCCATCTGAAAACACACATGATATCTCTTTGCTGTTTCTAGTATGAGCTATCATAAAGATAAACCAAGGAACAAATATGCCAAGAACAAATCCAAGGTCTACAGAATTGGGGGATAGTGCCACCGTCGTGTCTGTTGTTAGAAGTGTTATTAAATGGGCTGTGTAAAAGCACCATTTCTACAATCTATAGAGACAAGTGCAAAAGGCACAGGTTTGACTGGGGGAATCAGGCTCTTCCTCTGCATCCCAGTTCCCCTAACAAACCAGATGCCTTTTCCTAGAGGATGCAGCCCGAATCCCACCTCTCTGCTGTCTGCCCATTTCCACGTTCACTCTTGCTAGCGTGGTCTTCTAGAAGTTGGGTTTGGTGTGTAACCCTAGGGGAGGGTCAGGGCTTGGTGGCAGGATTGGTTCCTCATTTTCCCCATCCAGGGCCTGCCCGCCTCAGGTCTGGCCAGCCAGGACTTTGGGCAGCAGAGCTGTCCTCAGATGGTGACCCGGAGTTGAGAGGAGCAGGGGGAGCTGCTGGGAGGTGGGTATGGAGTTCTAGCTGCTCCGCGGCTGCCTTGACATGTGGGCCATTAGCCCTGGAAGAGACTTTAGTGCTCATTCATCATTCTTCCAACCCCATCTCTCTCAGTCCTCTCCAATCCTATATTCAGCAAATATTTTGGGGTCCCCTTAAAGATGCCCAGTCCTATTCTGGGGATGGAGATGCAATGTTGAATAAAACCAACCAAAACCTCATGGAAATCATGCGCTGGTTGGAGGGGGAGGAGCACATAACAAATAAATCAGGTGGCTAAATATATTTGTATTAGATGGTAATAAACATGCAAAGAAAAATCAAATGATTAAGGGGCCAGAGAGTGCTAGAGATAGAGAGCAGTAAGAGTGCAGTGATTTAAATAGGGTGGTCAGGGAGGGCTCCTCTGAGAAGGTGACGTTTGAGCAAAGATGTGAGAAGGTAAAGGGAACAGCCATGTGGATATCTGAGGGAAGAGCCTTCATTCCTGAAGGAGTTCAGCATGTGCAAAGGCCCTGAGGTAGGCCCTGACCTGGCAGGCTTGAGGTAAGTCAAAGAGACCTGGGGCTGGAGTAGGGTGGTGGATGTAGGGAGAGAGGCAACAGGTAGGAGAAGATTGGAGAGGCAATGGGGCCTGGGAGTGCATTAGCACAGGGCCTTGCAGGGCTCTGAGGGAGGCAGGGAGCCATTGAGGAGTGATGTGACTTGACTTTTTCAAATGGTGAGTTAGATGGTAGGAGGCAAAGTGTGAGCAGGAGGGTCGGCAAGGAGCTGCTGTACCATCCAGCAGGACCGTGGGGGCACAGGCTGGGCTGGGAGCAGTGGAGGAGGGGTGGAGTAGTTTGGCTGGAGGTAATATTGGAGATTCATGACAGGTGAGGAAACTGGTCCAGAGTGATGTGTGCAAAAAGGGAGTGTTCTGCCTACATTACGGCCAGAGGTAGACCAGGGCCAGAGCAGCCTGGACAAACTGACTTCTTGGCCTGAGCCAGGCCTTCCTGAGTGTGATGAGCCTGTTGGCTCATGGCCCTGTGCTTGTGTGTGTGTGTGTGTGCGCGTGTGTGTGTGTAGGTGTATGTGTGTCTGTGGTAGTGTGTTCTTGTGTCCAGGGGAACTGGCCTGGACAAGCCAAAGCAGCAATTGGAGGAGAGCTGCTTTCCCCTGACACCTCCCACGGTGGAGCTAGCGCCCCTCCAGGCCTCTCCCTACCTCCAGCCTGCTCCTGCCTCCTGGCCTCTTCCTTTGGAGCCCACCCTGCTGATGGTGGGAGGGGCTCCTCTGGCTTCCCTGAAGCAGCCCCCGACAATGGGAAGGGCAGATCCAACCTTCAGGGCTCCACGGGGACTCTTCTTTTTCACCTGTAATTCTCTCGGCCCAAGTTGGTCTCAGGGGACCAACTCGTGACTGGATATCTCCCTGTAGCATGGGGCTGGGAAGCGGGCAGGATGGGGGGAGCTGAGGTGTGGGGAGAGAACATCTCACACAAGACAGGGCAGAAAGTGTGACTTGGTGATACGTCTGCGTGTCTCAGGAGGAAGCGGTCACTCCATCCTCACTTGGGAGAGACACCTAAGACCCTCGGTGGGAAACAGGATTGCCATTTGAATACTGAAAGACCATGCTGGCCATCCCTGGGGCCCAGGAGTCCTCCCAGGGACACTGTGGGTGGACCTGTGCAGGTCCTGGCCCTGGCTGGATATGCTGTGAGCTTTGGGAGCGTCCCCTTGGTGGGCTATCTTAGATGGACTTTTCCAGAATATATACAGGCCCTGGAATATAAAGCCTGAGTTTCATCTAGGGGCACTGAATGTATGAAGAAGCAAATGCCGGTCCCTGCTATCATCCACCAGCCAGAATGGACCCCATTCTGGATGATTCACTTCATTCCTCAAAATCAGTGCTTCCTAAACAGGCTCAGTAGAATTTTCTGGAAACCTTTTTTAAAAATAATTTTATTTAATATAAAACATGTAAGCAGCCAAACAGTGATAAGCCCTCCCCATCTCCCATTTGTGCTTTAGTGTGCCACCAATGCCCCTGTCCCTGGTGATGATGGCATGGCTCCCTTGGATTCACCTGCTGATTAAAAACTCTGCCTTTGTTTTCTGTGGTTGCTGCAATGAATTCCCACCATCCAGGTGGCTTTAAGGAACAGGAATTTATCCTCTCACAATTCTGGAGGCCAGAAATCTGAAATCAGTTTCCTTGGGCTGAAATCCTGGTGTGGACAGGGCTATGTTCCCCCTGGATCTGGGAGGGAACCCATTCCTTGCCTTTCCCAGCTTCCGGTGGCTGTAAGCATCTCTTGGTTTGTGGCTGCATCTCTGCAGTCTCTGTCCCTGCCTTTGTATTGCCCTCTCTGCTCTATGTCAAGCCTTCTGTGTGTCTCCTATTTGAGGATGTGTGGGAGTGCATTTAGGGTCCACCTGGATCATCTGGGAGCCTCACTTCTTCACATTGGCAAAGACCCTTTTTTCCCCTAAAGGTAACATCCATAGGCTCCAGGGCTTGGGTCCTAATGTCTTTGGGTGGCTATAGCTGAGGGGTGGAAATGGTGGGGTGAGGGAGCAGAGGAGGTATTCCCAGGGAGGAGGCAGCAGGGGCAAAGGCCTCTGGAAGCCTGCAGGCCCAGCCTTCCATGATGTGAGGACAAGGGCATATTTCTTCTAAATCGTCCCTTGCCCAGGCAGGGCCTGCTCAGTGTCTTTGCTGATCCTTCAGGGGCAGTTCCCATGCTCAGGGGTGAACTCCCCTGGCTGGACTAGAGGTCTCTCGTCCACAGCCTTTCCCAGTCTGCACTGGGCCCTCCAAGCATGCTGTAGGACAAAACTGGTCCCTGGAGACATCACGACATGAGAGAGAGTGGCCTTTGGTGTCTCCCTCCGTCAGTGATGCTTCCTCTTTACTCTCTTCACCCTCCTTCCAACATTTCATCAGCACCATCTCTACAGATAGGTCCTGCTCCTGGTGCTGGGGACAGGGTGTTGAAAGGCACAGGGGAGGTCTGTTCTCCCCTGGAGCTTCTATTTTAGAGGGGACAATCAGTGGACAAACTAGTGTGCAAATAAATGAGCAAGACGATTTTAGACAGGGGAGTGCCGCAAAAACAATGGAATGGGACAGGCCACAGGGTGGGAAGTGGGTGAGTTCAGATGTGGCATTTAAGTGGCGTTTAAGTGAGTCAGAATGACAAGCAGGAGCCTGACACATGTAATTTGGGTTAGTACATTTAGGCAGTGGATGTCTTGAGACAAGACCCCAGGAGAAAAGAACTGGTGAGTTATCAGAGCAGAAATGAGTGTGGGTGGCATAGGGTGACATGAGAGGCAGGGAGGGGCCAGCTCAGGCAGAGCATTTTTAAATCCAGAGTGGACTTTAATCTAAAGGAACTGGGAAGTGGTGTTGGCTCTGGTGCGGCCAACAGCAGGTGCCCATGTCCAGTTGGTGCAGGAGTCTGGCCCTCAGGAGGAAAGACGCACACCTGGCAGTCACAAGCCCGCAGGAACTCAAGACTCGGGATGAGCAAGCCCACCCTGGGAGTGTGAATGGAGATGAGCAGAGATCCCAGGCTAAGACTTCAGGTGGCTAATACCTAGAGGCCAAGCAGAGGAGAAGATGTCAACATGGCACAGTGAAGGAGAGGCTGGGAGAACGGAGGGAGACCAGGAGGGAAAACGCAGCTCAGGACTGTGCAGGGACAGCATCAGTCTGTGCCTCTCTCTCCAAGGACAGCTGCTGACAGAAACACCCCCTCTGAGGTGCAGGCCTCCTGGAGTGGGTGTCTTTTTTTTGGTACCAGGGATTGAACTCAGGGACACTCGACCACTGAGCCACACCCCTAGCCCTATTTTGTATTTTATTTAGAGACGGGATCTCACTGAGTTGCTTAGCACCTCGCTGTTGCTGAGGCTGGCTTTGAACTTGTGGTCTTCCTACCTCAACCTCCTGAGCCGCTGGGATTACAGGCATGCACCACTGTGCCCAGCGCATGGGTATCTTTGAGAGGATCAGACCCTTAAGCAATAATTCCAGCATGCGAGGACCACCCGCTTCCATATCCAATGGAAGTTTCTCCCCACTGCCAGGTGGATCTGCTCTCTTGCCCACCCAGCTCCTGGCTTCTTCTATCTCTACTATGTTCACTCTTCCATGCCCAGCTGGACATGAGATGGTGTGGTTTGCAAATATTCTGCTACTCTAGGGCCCATCTCCCTGTAGTCTCCCCCCTGCCCCAACACTGAAGTCTTAGCACCCCCCCCATCCTCAGACTGCTCTTCTCTGCCATAAGCCTGTCAAGGCCCTCCTCTTCCAAGAAGATGGCTCTTATCACACCAGTCCTCTTTCTTTCCATTCACTCCCTGTAATTTTGATTCAGCTCACATCCATGCTGCTTGGTGCTTTTTGAAATTCCATGGAATGTTCCTATTGCATGATGCCTACTATGGACTGAATTTGTGTCTCCCCTAAATTCACAGGGAAATGCTCTCCTGACCTCAATGTGACTGTATAGTCTGACCTCCATGTATATCTGTGGATTTTGTACTCATGGATTCAACCAACAGAAGTTTGAAAATATTTGGAAAAACAATTTATGTTCTTGCTGACAGGTACTGTATAATTTGGCCTTTTATGGCTGCACCTGAACTGAACATGCACAGAGACATTTTTTCTTGTCATTATTTCCCAAACAATACATAAACAACAATTTATTTAGCATTTACGTTGTATTAGCTGCAAGTAATCTACAGCTGATTTAAAATACACAGGAGGATATGTGTAGACTATGTGCAAATACTACACCATTTTATATCCCCACTGCCAGGTGGATCTGCTCTCTCATTTATTTATGGTACTTGAGTACTCTTGGATTTTGGCACCCAAGAAGGAGTCCTGAAACCAATCTCCCATGGTATACTGAGGAATGACTATACTTGGACATAGGGCTTTTAGAAGGTGATTAAAGTTAAATGAGTTATAAGCATGAAATTTTAATCCGATAGAATTGATGGCCTTATAAAGAAGAGATAGGAAGAGGAAGACAGAGAGAACTCTTCCCCTACCCCAAACTCCAGCACACATTTGAAGACACAATGACAAGGTAGCCATCCACAACCAGGAAGAAGGTCCTCACCAGAACCTGATTGTGCTGGCATCTGATCTCCACTTTCAGCCTCCAGTGAGAAAATAAATGTCTATTGTTTTGTTACAGCAGCCCAAATTGACTAAGACAGTGTATATTTTGATAAACTCTTTGCTACTAGGCCAGATTGTTGTTGGTGTTTTTAAGAAATTTCACTGCTGGTTAAATGCATCTACAAAGACACTCAGAACATATCAGAACAGAGCTGTTGCATGTTCACAAACTGGGCACACTGAGTGACCAGTATCTGAGACAAGGGCAGCATAACACTAGCACCTGCAAGGTCTCCTGCACCCCACACCAGCCTCAACCAGCCCCAACAGAAACCACCATTCTGATTTTCAAGCACGGATGGTTTTGCCTGGTTTTGTACCTTTTGGAAACAGAACCATGCTGTATTCTCTCTTTTGTGTCTGGCTTCTCTTGCCCCCCCCATTTCATGGTGACATTCATCCATATTGTTTTTCATGGTTGTAGACTATTCATTCTTATTGGTATACGACAATCCACTGCGGGAATAGATCACCATGTGTTTATTTCTCCACTTGCTGGCTGAGGGGCATTTGGAAAGTCTCTGGTTTTAGCCATTACAAGTAGTGCTGCCATAGAAATTCCAGGAGTGCAGATGCTTGGGTCACAAGATGTGCATATGCTCAGCTTCCATGGGTACTGCCAAACAGTTTTCCAAAGTAATCAAATTGCTTTGCCAGCCATTACTTACCAGCCATCTGTGAGAAGAGCTATTTTTTGGTTCTCCTCTATGCCCTTGTCATAGTAAGGAGTAGATGCAGGGTATTCAAGAAACACTTGCTAAATGAGTAGAGAGAATTTTCTTAATGTTCAGCCATACCTGTGAATGAAACAGGGGGGTTAATCAGGAACTCAGCATATTTAGGAACTCCTATTAGCCATGGGGAAAAAAAAATTGCTCTTTTTGTTTGAGTCTGGTTGGGAAAGCTGTGGCCACATCTCTAACTCCCTGTTTTCTGGATTACTCCATTAAACATCTGTGATGGAAATTTCCTTGGAGAAGGAGCCTAGCACTGCAATGATGCGGAACCCCTGTTCTTTCCTCTCTTCAGATATTTCTAAGCAGTAAAGCAGAAAGTTGAGAGGAAGTTAGAGGCAAGGGGGAATCAATCATGCAGCTTGGGAAGCCATGTTCAAGGATGAAGGAGGAAGACAGGATGCAAAGAGTGGTCCGTTGGAGGGTCACTTTGGGAGAAGGGCAGAAATGGCAGGAGCAAGGCCTGTTGCCCCCACCAGTTCTGATCACGTGCACACTGTCTACAACTTGTGCCTCAGCAAAGCTCCTGGAATTCCAAAGAGAGGAAGGGTGAGGCCAGCGGAAGCTGCTACCCACGTGACAAGTGATCAGTCCCATCGAAAAATAGAGAAGTTCTTGCAAGGAACCCAGCAGATTTCCTATCCCAGCATCCCGCAGGGAAGAAAGCTCCCAGCAGCTCTCCCCTCCCTTTTCTGGATACACACCAGGTTCAGTGCTCCTTTTAAAAATGTTCAGGTTGGAAGACGGAACCAGAAGAACAGATGGGGTCCCTCTAATACTCAGACCACACAACGGGAGCTTCATCTTCCTTGATAGGAAGTTAAATTTTTATTAATATCACATAAAGATTTTAATTAGCTTTTTGGGGGGCAATTATGTTGTCAATTCATACTGAGTTTGTGGTGAACTGAAAAACCTGTCTACATTTTTTTTCTTCAATTTAAGTTGCTGTCCTTCCTAGTTGGCCTCTTGCAACATTTTTTTTTAAGGCCTAATTTTAATACTTATATTTCCTTTTTCTTTTTTTTCCCATCACCCAGATTAGGCCTAGAACCTTGGTAACCATTGATAAGCCAACAGGTGCCCTTACTTTCCCCTGGCAACTTCTCAAATCCTTCCTTTTCTTGGACATAGTCTCTTGGCTCATCCCCTCACCTGGAAGCCTCTGTCCTTCTCTCCACACTTCCAACCCCAGGCTTGGTTTAGGTAATCCTTACTTGGCTTGCTCAGTGGAACCCCCCCCTCCCTCACTAGCAGCTAAGAACTGGCATCCCTGGGAAGACAGCTGCTTCCGCCAGGAGCCCAGATCCAGGAGATTCTAGGAGTGCAGTCTCTGGGTCACAGATATGCATATACTCAGCACATTCTTTCCCCTTTCCTCCTTCCCTGTCTCCTCTTGTTTTTGTTTGTTATTACAGGCTCTGGCTCTCTGGCTCCTTCCCATCTCAGATGCCCTAGTAGAGAGGCCAGAAGGGAGGATGGCACCTGGGATGCACACTCAAAGGGTTTCTTGGGCTAAGCCTGCGCTGCTTTGGGTGAGAGGTGCCGTGGAGAAGGAGATGCTGGTTAGTAGATGGAGAGAGCCTTGAAGAAAAACACCAACTACCAATGATGAGAAGGACCCTCACACTGCTCCCAATCCAGCCAGAGAGATAATTGAGTTGGAATTTTTCTTGGAAAGGAGTGGACATAATTAGATAAGTAATTTATGTTCTCCCTCCCTACTTCCTTTCCCCATCTTTCTTTCCCCCTTTCCTCCCTCCCTGTCTCCTCCTGGTTTTGTTTGGATCTGGAATGGCTCCAAAGACCCATATGTTAAAGGTTTGGTTGCCATTGGTGACTTTATTGGGAAGAGGTGAGAACTTTAGAAGGTGGAAGACAGTAGGTTACTGGGCTGTGTCCTTGAAGAGAATATTTTGTCCTTCACCTCTTCTTCTCTCTGTTGCTGCCTCCCAGACACCATGAAGTGAGCAGCATGGCTCCACCATATGCTTCCTGCCATGATGTTCTACCTCACCACAGGTCCCCAAATCAATGGATCCATGGAGCTAAGAAACCCTGGACTGAAACCTAAACCCTAAGTAACCCTGGACTGAAATTCTGAGCCAAAATAAATCTTCCAACCTTTAAGCTGATTCTCTCAGGTGTTTTGTCACAGTGTGAAAAGCTGACTTACACACTCTCCCTCCATCACTGTCCTTCTCCCTTCCATATTTATTGAGGATGCACTAAGAATTGTACACTTTGCTAAGCCCTGGGGATGAGGCAGTGAGCGACAGTCATAGTACAAACCCTCATGAATTGACAGTCCAGAGTGAGATACAGGAAATTAAAAAAAATCGGTCAAGGAATTATGTGAAGACAGTTGTGATAAGGAACAAAAGGAAATACACATGGTACAGTGAGATCATAGAGAGCAGGAGCCTTGCCCTAATCTGGGGATGCTTGGGAGCTCTTCCCAGAGGGACATGAATTTGAAGAGATGAACAGCTCTTGGTCTTTCAGTTTGATTTGTAGGTGAGTGCTCATTTTAAAAAAAGGGTTTGATGACCAAAGGTACAAGTTTCTCAGATAACGTATCTATAAATAAAAAGGTCAACTAGACAAATTGTTAGTTGGTAGGACTGGGACTAATGCTGGTTCCTGAATGGTTACAATTCTATAAATGTCCTTTTCAGTAACAGGAATCGTGTTGTTAGTGATAAAGATCTTACTATATTTAAAATTAAGGAAAGACAACTTTGTGGGATGGAAACTGAAGCACAGCTATTGTTCAAGATGGTGCTCGGTGGCCTCCAAGGCAAAGCGCAGAGAAGGAACCCTGAGAACCTTGAGCCGGGTGCATGTGGACCTTTGTTGCTCAGGATGCAGGAGAAGGAAGGAGGGTTGCAGACACAATCTCCTGGTCATTCAACCCAAGATTCTACACCTTAAAAAAAGAACAGAGTGAAATCTGAAGCTGGGCTGGGAAAAAGGTACAGGAAGTGAGTGTCCCCAACAGTGTCACCAACAATGGGTGCCTTGGCCTTGGAAGACTCTAACAATAACTGAATGCTCAGCAGTTCCTGGATGCTAGCCCAGCTCCCCTTCTCCCTGGAAGACTCTGAAATTCTGTGATGAGAACCTGATGTATTAATACGGATCTTTTAGGACTGAGGAATGCAGAAACAATAGAATGAAGAACCAACCTGGAGAATGTGGTGACTGTAAACTAAAGAAGAGCGACATCGAGGGCAGGAATTGCAGGGACAGAGAGACTGCACAGACCCAAGCAAGATATATTGGTCTTGAAGTTGAAGACAGAGGTAGAATGTGGTTCTCCTTAGAGATTGTCAGAAAGATCAGTTGGTTCTCAGTCTTGGGGGATTAGGAACAATTCTGCCTGAGGCAGAGGGTTGGAGCAGATGACCTTTCAAGATTCCTTGTCTCCTGATGATGCTGAGAAGACATTTCTCATCGCCTTGACAGTCCTGGAATGTCTTTTCTTAATGGGGAATTTATCTGCAGGATTCAATTTAACTGTTGCATTTGTATTTTGTTCATGCACCTGCCCTGGGGCAATGGTTACATTTTAAATAAATCAAATAAATCAATAAATATGATACGCCTCACTTTAATCATTACATAATGCAAAAAATTATGATAATGCCGCATTAAGTTGCAAATTAAGACATGCAAAAGTAAGGAAATGTGGAAATGAATGTTCTCCCAGCAACATTAACTCCCTTGCCTGGTGGTGCGGTATAATAAAGCCCATATTTATATCTGCCTACCTAGCACCCTCTCATTCAGCACAGACCAAGGCGGGGGAATATTGCCATTATGAACCTTAACTTTTGTGTCTGATGGCTTGTTGTAAATGTGCCATCTTAAATGAAGTATTAGGATAACTCCTTCTGGGAAGACAGGAGGGTGCACTGGTAGCATGGCAGGCTACAGGCAAGATTTCCGGACCTTGCAATCCCGGTTCTGTCTCTGAAAGGTCCTTGTCACCTGCCCAACTTACTCAGTTCTCTGCCCTTGTTTCCTATCTGAGATTGAAATTCCTGTCTGCAGCATCTGGACCTTTGTCCCCTCTCCCCCCAACATTACCAGCATCCACCAGTGATTTCCATTTTTATTTATTTTTGTGCTTTATTTTTCATTTCATTTTGAAGAAAAGGGCTCTGCTGCTCAGAATAAGTTTCCAATAGTAGCTCTAGTCCTAGTTTTATAGATGGGGAGCTCAGAAGGGTGAAGTCATTGGGCCAAGGTCACATCGCTGGTTGCTCTTGGAGATACCTCCACTCCAGGTCATGACTCCTTTCCATGCCAACCACTTTCGGGGAACTTGTTCTTGTTCCCATATGAAAGCCACTTTCTGGCCAGTCCCTGACTCCTGGCTGGCTCCTGCAGCAGAAATCCAGTCCATGTATGGACATAAGAGGGGCGGGCAATGGGGATGTTCCAGATGTTGGGGGTCAGGTGATGCATGTTTCAATACCACCACACGCTGTGACCTTATACCATCCTGAACCTCAGCTGCTTCTATAAAATGGCAAGAAGAGAAACCAACACTCCAGGATCCAAAGAAACAAGGTATGCAAAATGCCCATCATGGACTCCCTGCTTCTTGCAGGCACTAAAGAAGAGTCGGCTGAGCTTTAAAAACATTTCTTATTTAAACTAAGGATGTTGCCCCAATTTTCCTTGAGCTGCCTGAAATTCCATCCACCATGGTACATTTAAATAGGTGGAGCGTTTCTCTCTCCCCACCAAATAACCTTCCCACCCTGTTCACTCGCAGAGAACCTAAAAGATGGGTACACTCTAAGCCCCCCACCACCTTTAATGGCTCCCCATGGCCCAGGGGGTTAATTAAAATGCCTGACTCTTAAAATCTGCCAGTATTCCAGAGGCAGGGCAATTTCCCACTCTCCAATTTGCTCTTGGCCTTGGCATCTCTGTGCCTTTTCTCCCTGGTGCTCCCTCCTCCTGGGACACCCTCTGCACTCTTCTTTCTCGCTTGTACTTCCATCCACAAGGACCTGTCTCTTCCTGTCAGCGCCTTGCTTCCCTTCAGGGCTCAACTCAAATAGCACATCTTCTGTGAATCTTTCCTGACATCCCCAGAATAAGGTGCCCATGAGCCTCTCCCTGCCTCCAGATCCCTTTCACTTCTTCAATGGCTGTTCCTTTACCATATTTGGGAGTGTGTCCCCAGACCTAGTCCCATTGGTTGATTGAGGACAGGAATCGGATGTTGCTCGCCTTTATCACCCCACAGGCGATGATTAGCTCAAAACCTTCCATGCTGGATAAGCCCTGAATTGAATAAAAACTAAGGGACATTAGCCTGATGCTCATTCTCTTATTCCAAGAGGCTGAGGCTGGGGGAATGTGCTGGGTGCTTGTGAAAGGGATGCATAGAGGGCAGGGAGGGGTTAAGCCCAGGCTTTTGCCAAGGGTGGGCTCTGCAAAAATGGAAATAAGAACCTCACCAAAATCAACAGGAGCCTGGGAGAAAAGGATGCTAGTTGTGTTGTTTACAGCTTCATTATTTCTCTGCAATCTTCTGGAAGCTCATCAGTGTAATTATCCCAGCCTCTCACCAGGGCCTGGAGTTTTCAAGTCTCGGGGCTGGCATTATTTGGGCTCAAACTGGGGGAAAAAAGCAATTTGTTTTTCCTGTGGTTTTACTCAAAAACTACTGACTGGGGTTCATAATCACACTTGAGCTGCGTCCCAAGGAGCCTCATGTTTTTATAGATCCTATTTCCTGAGGAAGTGGGGGTGGGTGCAGGAATTGGGAAGGTAACTTCCTGTTTCCTGTAAGAGTTGTGGGATTGATGTAAAGTTCACAGTGACACCAAGACTTGGTGGGCAGAGTTCTGTGCCAGGTACTGAAGGTGACACCTAAGAAGTAGAAGATATGCTCCCTATTCCTTAGGCACTCATGCTGGACCTGGACTTGTCTTGGTTAATTAGCTCCATGGCAAGGATTTATTGATCACCAGTTGTATGCCTAAAACTGTGTTAGAAAGAGGTAGTTTTATCACAATTATGGAGCCGGTATTCCGTTTTCGGTGCTGCCAAGACATCTTCTCCCTTTCCCCTATCTCTGGGTACCCAGGAGGGCTTCAGGGACATGTCATCTAGGCTGCAGACCAGCCATTTGCATGAATGTGAGTGTGGGTTTCTGTTGCAGCTTCCATCAGATTCCCTTGGGAGTGACGGTGGACATTGACTCCCTATGTATGGATTTTAACCTTAAATTATGAATATGACAAAATTGCAGAAAGGTGCAGAGAATATAAACTCCACAGCTGCCTGGAATGATCGATCACAGGCTGGCATTTGGTCATATTGTTTCCAGGTCTGTCTTTCTCTTCCTTCCTTCCTTCCTTCCTTCCTTCCTTCCTTCCTTCCTTCCTTCCTTCCTTCCTTCCTTTCTTAATAGAAACCTGCCATGTACTCAGTTTTCCTTAGAACCTCCTCAACATATCCCCTCTTACAACAGCCCATTCGCTTGAATAATGCCCCCTTTTATCAATAATGGGAAGAGCACCTGGCAAAGGTAAATACACCTGTGCTACTCAGGTAGAGTTGAGAGGTGGGGAGTGAGCAGTCATTCACCCTCACTCTGAACTTCATGTCCTGTCACCTGCCCATTATTCTGTTTTTTTTTTTTTCCTGAGAAGGAAGACAGACTACCCTGTGATGTGAAAGGATTTTAGGAAGCAGATGGCAACAAAGAATTTTGTCCTTGCAGCAGGGAGGAGGAGAGTCTTCTTGTCTCTCAGAAATCAAACTGCCCCCCATTACCCTCTCCTCTACCAAATCCCTTGCAAAGCTGTCAGTAAGTTAGTTTAAGTGATCGTTTTTAAAATTTTTTTTAAATTATTTTTTAATTTGTTCTTTTTAGATATGCAGGATAATAGAGTGTGTTTTGACATATTGAACACACATGGAGTATAACTTATTCTAATTAGGATCCCATTCTTGTGGTTGTACATGTTGTGGAGTTACACTGGTTGTATATTCATATATGGATATAGGAAAGTTATGTCCAATTCATTCTACTGTCTTTCCTACTCCTGTCCCCTCTTTTCCCTTTATTTCCCTTTGTCTAATCCAATAAACTTCTATTTGTCCCTCCCCCTCCCCTATTGTTTGTTAGCATTTACATGTCAGAAATAACATTTGGCCTTTGGTTTCTTGGGACTGGTTTATTTCACTTAGCATGATAGTCTCCAGTTCCATCCATTTTCCTACAAATGCCATAATTCCATTTCTCTTTATGACTGAGTAATAATAGTCCATTGTGCATATATACCACATTTTCTTTATCATTAATCTGTTGAAGGGCACCTAGGTTAGTTCCATAGCTTAGCTATTGTGAATTGAGCTGCTATGAATATTCATGTGGCCACGTCACTATAGTATGCTGATTTTAAGTCCTTTGGGTATAGATTGAGGAGTGGGATAGTTAAAATGATGTTAACTGCAATGGTAAGTTTGTTGGTAAATTAGTTAGAGCCCTAGCCTATGTATATGATAAACCTTATCTCTTTCCCTTAGGAAATCTGAAGGAGGGAATCAGAGCCATTTAATGGACAAAAGTGAAAGCTGTGTTTGGTCTCCTTGTTCTTGTGGGTGGATGGCCACTTGCACCAGCTGCATCCTTCCAACTGGTGAAGGGGTTTGGTCAGTGCTTCCTGATCTTGAAGCTCTATCAATGGTAACTGTTGAGGGCAAAGGCTTTCCATCATGAGGATTTGGGAATCTGTCTCACAGTAGAGAAGCACCACCCCTTTAGTTCTGTCCAGGGATGTAAGAAGATAAGAGCATCTGACAGGAGGTTGTTTCAGTCAATTTCTTGTCACTGTGACCAAGAGACCTGACAAGAACAACTTAAAGGAGGAAAAATTTATTGTGGCTCATGGCTTCAGAGGTTTAGTCCATGGTCAGTGATAGAATCCTTGATAATTTGTCTTTTCATCCTCATTCTTGTGTTCTCACTGTTTCAAGCTAGCTTTGTAGCAACATTCCAAGAGAGGAAGCAGGAGATGGTTAGAATAAGGGGTTGACAAAAGAGCACAGTTTTCTTATTTGCAAAATAATTTCATCTCTAGACGCCTTTTAGCAGACTTCTGTTTATCTAATTGGCCAGAGGGGCCATAGTCACTTCTTGATGCAAGAAATGATGGAAAATTAGCTTACATTCCCCTCATCTCTCACCACAGGGTTGTTATAGACACCTGGGTGGGACACAATCAATCAGAGGATGTTCTGGGATTTGTATTAACTGGAATGGTTGAGGTTAACATCTCTCAAATCCAACTTTCTTCTTTATTCTTGGGAAGCTTGTTAAAAATTCATATTCCAATGGAAATCAGTGTGTGAGGGAGATACATTATACTAGACAATACAAGGAACCACCCAAAGTGTCTATCAGTAGATAAATAGGTAAAGAAAATGTGGGACATAAACATAATGGAATACTATTCAGCCCTAGGAAAGAAAATTTTATCATTTGTGACAATAGGGATGAACTTGGCGGACATTGAGCTAAGTGAAACAAGCCAGATACCGAAAAACAAATGCTGCATGATCTTAGTTACATGTGGAATTTTAAACTGTTTGGAGTAGGGGCAGGTGGTAGTTGCTATAAGCTGGGGTGGGGGGTGGTAGGAAGATGGGGAGATGTTGGTCAGAGGGAACAGAGTTTCAGTTAGATAGGAGGAGTGAGTTTTTGAGATCTGTGGCACAGCACGGTGACCACTGTTAATAATACCATCACATGCATCTCCAAATTGTTGAGAGCAGATTTTAAATATTTATCCCACCAAAAATGAAGTATGGGAGGGACAGGTATATTAATTAGCTTAATTTAATGATTATATAATATATACATACAAATATCAAAATACTACATTGTTGTCCATAAGTAAATATAAATATTTGTTAATTTGAAAAAATACAGATTCCTGGTTGCTGCTGATTAAATCAGAATCTCAGGGACTGGGGCCTGGAATGTGCAGGTTTCTGATGCTTCCCTCTTTTGTGATTTAGATGCAGCCCCCTCCACACTGCTTGAGGGGTGGGAGATGCTGGTCCAAGGGTGGGGAAGTTCAGTGGAGAGAGCTGAGGATGAAGTGATGTCAGGTCTCGCTCCTGGCTATTGTGTGCTGGACTGTGGACAGTTAATGCAGCTTTTTAGTGCCAGGCGACCACCTTAGATCTGTCCTTCTGACCTTTAGCCCATAGCCAAGGCTCTGTATGTCTCTCTGGTTTTATCTCATGCTCCTTGTTCACTTGCTCTGCTCTTCCCCCGATCTTTAATATCCTGCCTTGGGTTCAGGTATCTATTCCTCTGTTGGTCCATTTATCCATCTGTCCATCTATTACCCAAAAATGGATGGCCAGTATTGAAGGCTAATACTCTCTTTCTTGCCTCCATCCTCTTTTCCTCACTTCTCTGCTGATTTTGATCCTTCCTGGTTCCTCTTTGAAGCATTATAATGGTCATTGTCCCCCATCTCCTAATTCTTTCCCACTTCTAATTTGAACCTCATAAAATCACTGTCTTTATTCCACATCCAGCAACTCTTGATCGACCATCTTTGTTGCTCAGGGAATGTTTTAGATGGTTCAAACACAGAACAGACAAGACACACATAACATTCTCTCCAAGCAACTTATAGTCCAGTCTTGATTTGGGATCTATCATCTATCTATCTATCTATCTATCTATCTATCTACCTATCTATTTATTGCCAAAGTGTTTGAAAAATCATATAGAGCAATAGACTTCTGGATTTCAATTTCACATATCAGGAGCTTAGAAGTTGCAACTGTGTCTTAACAACACGTCTGAACAAACAGAAAAGTGGAGGGCGGGGGCACCCAGACTGTCACCAGACTCCTTCTTCCAGTCTTGTGATGCTTCTGGCCTCTGAGACCAGAGCTTTCAGACATTCCCTGACCGTAGTAGCAGATCTCCAGCATTAAACCTTCCCCCAACCAGTCATATGCCCTGTTCCATGATATTATTAAAGGAATATCAGAGACCAGGTGCCACTGCTGGCCCAATATAGCCTGTAAGACGTGGGGGTCAGTTGACAGGGTGTTGGTGGGAGCCCAGGAGGGAAGGCTGAGCTGTCAGAATGAGAGAGACGAAAAGGGAGCAAGGGAGAGCCGGAGTATCAGAATGAGTGATGTGCAATGTCCAGGGGTCAGCGCATTACAAAATGATTCTCGTTAATTATTTAGAGTCTGCCATCTATCGTATGGCAGGTGTGGACAGCCAGCGTGGGATGTCTGCCTTTTTGTCTCAGCCACTGGCAGAGAGGAGGGTGGGACAACTTTGCATCAATGTTTGGAGTGTGAGTCTGGGGTGACCCTGATGTTGGGGATCACTGGGAGAGGTGGATCAGCTGAGCAGGACTCCCCGTTTCGTGTGATGGTGGTGCTGACTCTTAAGCTCTGAATAGGTAGAAGGTGAAGAGAAAATGCAATTTGAAACCAGAAAATGTACTGAAGGCTAAAGCTATCTGTTTAGGTAGGATAAGTAGAAGCATAGTGAGAGCTGGAGAAGAGAGAGAAAGTTCCTCTCTAGCTCCGCCCCTTCTCTGAATCATCTCTCTCCCAGGTCAACCTTCACTGTTCTTTAGGAGCCCAGTTTAGCCCAGTTCCCTAGGTGCTGCCTGCTGGCCTGGCAGGCATACTCTGGCTCCTGCAGTGCTGGAGGACTGGTGTGCATGTGGCCTTGGGTTCTGCCTGGTGCTGGGTTCTGCATGGTGCTGCTTGCCCTCTTTGTGTTCAAGAGTTCATCTCATCTGCCTAATCCAAGGAAGAGCCTCTCCAACCTGGAGCCACGCACACAGGAAGCTGAGTATGGACCCCCTGCCCCGGCTTGGCCTGAACTAAATTTTTGTTATGGAAGGACCAGAGAAGATGCTGAGGGGAAAAGACAAAGATGTCAGTGGAAAAAAACAATCATGGAGCAAGGGCAGTGTGGCTGAGCTGTCGATAGTGTGAGTTAAACACACTGGGCCCACCAGTGGAGAGCTGGGTGTCTGAGCCTCAGTTTCTCATCTATAAAGTGGGGCTAAAACTAGTAGCTTTTGTGAGGACTAAAGGAGGGGATACGTGCAAATGCCCAGCACAGAGTGACATGTAGAAGTGGTGACAACCAGCATGACCTGCTCCAGTGCCCCTGAGTCCACATGATGTCCCCCAGTGGAAAGCACTTTCCTCACCTATTAACCTCACTTAGGGAAAATCCTTTCTCCTGTGAAGAAATATTAGACCCAACAAGTGGTGGGGAAGTAAGGGTGGGGGGAGTTGGCTCTCCCAATTCTGGTGGGGAGCCCTGTGAATAGCTCCTGAGCACACCTGGCTGAACCTGTGGGCTCCCTTCCTTAGGCCACTCCAATTCCGGTCTCACCTGGGAAAACCATCAGGAAAAGCAAATAAATGAGGCACTTGGAACAGGCTCTTGGCTGAGAAGACAGACCTTTGGCTCCAGGTTTGAGACCTACTTCTGAGCTTGGCTCTGGAGCTGTGTAGCCATGGGACCCTGGATGCTCTGCATGTCTCCATATCTTCATTTTTCAAATGGACAGGTTGACATGTTCCATTCATATAGTGGTCACCTCTTTGAAAATGCTGTAGAACTGAAGTGAAAGATGCTTGATGTTCCCTGGATCCAGGGCCAGCAGCTGGAGAGTGAATTTCTGCAGGAACTGGAGTCTGCATTTACTCATCTAATGTGGTTTGGTTTGGTCTGGTTTCCTCCGCCCTGGGTCCTTCATAAACTGCTGGGATGCGCTTGTTCTTGGCCATGGGGAATGTGAATATTTAATCTTGCCTGGCTTTGCTTTCAGTGTTTCAAATTCAAATGCCTGCACAGTGTCTGGGCGTTCATTCCACCCATGCCTCTGCACTCTCAGTTGGAAGAGAAGCTCCTGGGAGTTATTGTATGGAGTTCATCTGAGGGTCCAGCATCAAATTTCCGAGTCTCCCAGTGCTTAAGGATGGTGGGTGCAGATGCAACCCCTCCCAAGCCACAGGCATGTAGGAGCCAATCTCTCACCCAGCAACCTGTCCCTTGCTCCCCTGCTACTGTGCTCTTGGGTTCCCTCTGCTAGATTTCCCCCCATCTTGGGGATTCGGCTCTTTAGACCTGCTTGTTCTTGGTACCTGATGTACACAGTGGGTGTTTAATAAGTGTTTGCTGGAGACTGACTGAGGGAATGGTCCTTGCAAGTTAATGAACTCAGACTCAGTGAAGGATGAGGTGTAAGGCGGTCTGATATATCCTGAGTCCTTAGTATATGTCAGCAATTTTTCTGAGTGAGTTTTTATGCGTTAATCCATTTAACTCATCTAACTCTAGGAGGTGGATACAATGATCACTCCCATTTTACTGATGATGAAGCAGAGGCACAGATTGCACAGCTAGTATGCGATCAAGCTGAGATCTGTGCCTAGGGCAGGCCAGTGTGAGTTCGTGAGCCTGATCCCCATGCCACATGGATATGAGGATGGGCTTCAACTTCGGCAAGCAGCTGAAACCCAGGAGGTGTTATGAGTGAACACTGAGAGTGACCAGGCCTTAGGAAGAATTCTGAGGTCACAGAAATGCTGGAGCAGACTCTGGTGTCATTTGTCAGGTGGGATATCTCTTGCTGTCTGGTGCACAGAGACCCCTTTAAGCATCCTGGTTTCTCATCGCTCTAATGTCTTCGGGGCTGCTTGGCTGGTATTTCCAGTGACGGCAACAGATATCCTTTGTTATCTCCCTCCTCCTGGCCAGTTCTCTGGTTATTCCCAGTGCCTTTCCCATGAATACTTGTGAACTTCCCTCCTGAAGCCTTGGCATATCTTGCAGGGGCTATGCCACAACCCATTGCACTTACTCCTGTCAAACTGAGTACTGCTCTTCCCCAACCCATGTGCCTTATCTAAGCTTGGGCTCTGAGGGTGACCAAGGAATGCCTAAGGCCTGGGTCTGGCACTTGACAGTTTTCTGATTTCCTTGGAGGGAGAATAACTGCATGTGAGCATAAAGTCAGTGCCAGATGACATGTTTTCCTTTAAGTATGAGAAGGAGGAGAGAAGAGATGAAGGGTGAGTCAGGCTAGCAGGAGTTAGGAGATATCTGATCCAGTCCCTGAGACTCCATTTGCTTGCTGTGTGTTGCTGGGTTACTTACTTCTCTTCTCTGGGCTTCAGTTACCAGATCAGTAAAATAAGATTAGATAATCTAAACTCCAATGTTGCCTTCAACTCTAAAATCTAACACTTGGGAGACTTCCTGGAATGAAGAGGGACTTAAGAGTTGCTTCCCAACAGGGAAGATTTTGATGGGAGAACAGAATAGTTGGTAGGTACTTCCTTGAAGTCCCCATTCAGAACCTCCAGGGCTATTCCTGTCCCTGTCCCATCTCCACACCATGATGGTGCCCACCTCCCTTTTCCAACCAGGTCTCAGGTTGGCTTAAGGGCTTCTCCCCTCCCACCTTCCAGCTTCCAAGCCTAGATGGTTCTGGTATTTGTAATTGGTTCTCTGCTTCCCTCTGACACCACTGAGCAGAGCTCCCTTCATTTCTCTCCCTCTCCATGCATCTCTCTTATCCCTCCGCTGTTGGACCTTCTCCTCTCACAATCACTGCTTTCCCTTTCCCAGAACGTTGACTTCAGCTCATCCATCTTCCTGCAGCGTGGCTGGCCCTGGCACTCCCCTTCCAGTGCATTTGGGGGACAGGTGCTGTCGGGATGCACACAAGAAAAAATGAGATGCTCTCCCTCCCTGGGTGTGGGGAGGATAATGATCCTGAGTGCTTCCCTCCAAGGGCATGATGAGAATCAGTGAGTTAATGCCCATAAAGTATTATAATTACTCCATGGAGTCATCTGATGGAGCGACGAGGAACTGGGCATCTGGCTCTAATTTACTTAGAGCTGGAGAATGCACGCAGAAGCAGCAGCCTCATTTTTTCTTCTTTTTCTACCAACCACTCACCCCAATGCAGAGCAGAATTTCTAAGCAGAGATTGACACCACCTAGTGAGATATAAATACACCAGATCCTTGATTCATGAGACCTACATTCATTACAAGGTTCATTACAGATACCCTGTTGTTCCCTCAACCCACTCCACCCCCTTTGACAGATTAGGAATCAGGTTCTGAGCCATTAAGTGATGTAATCTCAACTTTCCGAGCTGGTTGGAAGAGGATCTGGGAGGAGAAACTTCATCTCCTTATTCCAACCTGTGCTTTCCTTCCCTTCCTTCCCTTTCTTTTCTTTTTTCTCCCCATATGTGTGTTGGACTACCTCCTACAGCATGACTCCATGACACTAGACATCCTCTTTTGGATGGCTAGCCAGCAGGTGAAGATGGAGAAATTGCCAATCTAAAACTTAGAGTCCAGTGGCTGCATTCTGAGCATCATTCCGCTCCCAGGACCCGACCCTGCCTTGTGCTACTCTTCTTTCTATATCTTTCCTCATGCTCTTCCTCCTTCCACGAATCTCTTTCTCCTGCCCATCCATGAGATGACTACCTTTTCCCTTCAAAAACTTTTCCAGGCATATCTCAGTATCTCCATAAGCAGCATGTCATCCTGGGTCTGCTGAAATTAGACCACCTCATTCAGCTCTTTGCTGTGTCCTCTCCAGGCTCTCTGCAGGTGGATGCTTTGTTTTCCCATGGTAGACTTGATAGGAGAAGACCATGCCCTTGGGTTCATAGATTGGACACCAGGAAGTTGGTAGCAAACCCCTTTATTCTGCCTTTATTTCTGGCTCAGTAAAGTCTGTTCCTACCTCTGCTACCATCGTTCCAGCCACTTTTCCCCTCATGGAAACCCCACACTCTGGATGGGATGTTTCCATAGTACCATAGCCCTTTATGCTAATAAATGGCCATGCTTTGTAACAGAATCAATCAGGACCACGGCTCTGACCTGGCTCAGTGTCTGGAACCTGGAATCTGGCTCCTTTAGCAATGAACTCTAGTATACTATTGACTATCCCAGTTCCAGCAAATCTCTCTCCCCTTAGACCTCCTCTGAACAATTTGCTTTGACCCCTGGAAATACGTAGAGCTTTATTTCCATCTTTGCAGTATAGTCACCTCGAAAGCAAAGTCCATGACTATAATAGCATCTCAAAAAAAGGCATTTGTTGATTAAATGATTTACTAGGCTGTGAATCTAATTTGGGGACTTTGGCATTGATTCTGTTGCCTCCTGCTAGGTGGTGACTAAGATTTTTGTCTGACCTGTACTCAAGGATAGTAGATTCCGGTGCTGGGAGGGGGAAGAATTACTAGAAAATAAGTATTTGACAACATCCCAGGCTACGTGGCTAGCCTTGAGTTGTCCCTTGTACCACCACTGTAATTCTGGCCCTGCTGTAGCTGTTAGGAGGAATGTCATTTGTTAATGTAAGCTAGCCTCGTGCTTCCCGGGACTCTCATTCTGCTAAAATATTGAACACGCTTATAAAGCTAAGCACCTTCTCCTTGGCAGGCAGTAATGACTGTAAGAGGAGGCAGCCACCTTCAGCGCAAATGCATAAACGTTTCTCACTGATCACAGAAATAAAAATGTGACCCTGGTGAATGAGTTTGCAAAGCATCTTCCCCACTTTATGGAATTTGCCAGATTTGCCATCTCTTTCCTCTCCACTCCCCACCCCCTCCTGTCTGACTGTGGGAAACACCTCCACTTCATTCTTACTGGACCCAATGCCCAGTGCTGGTGCCCCTAGCTTCCCGCCACTGCCTGCCCTCTGCTGGAGTTCTCCACTGACCCCTCTAGCTGGTCCTGCCCACTGCCTTGGCCACCTTCATCCCAGCCTGGGGGAAAGGAAGCGGTCTGATCTGGGGGCCCTGAGCCACATCCAGCTTCCTGTCTCTTTTTCTTTTGTTAAAGCCAAATGAAACAATGTAATTAGCTTGTTACAATTAAAGTGACTCGACTGGATAAATTGTAATCACCCAGAATCAAGTCAGGCATCCCTGCAGGTCCCGGACATCGCAGCTGAGCTGCCTCATTTGCATAATTAAAATATACAAATGATAATGGATTTTGTACTCAATTTCCAGCGGCTGTGAATTTTGAGAAACTCTGAAATTAGAATAACAGAGATGAAGCCCGCCTAGAGGTAATGGGGATGACAAGTTTTGACAGTAGGGGTGTTTATAATGCTAGTTTCTCGCTACAAAATAAATAAGTACAAAAAAGATTAGAGAGCGATATTAGCTAATAGTTCCACGGGCAGTGGGAAGTGGAGATAGACTATGATCACCTCTGTGGATTTACACTGCCTTTTTTTTTTTTCCTCCTTTTTGTCTGACAAGCTCTTTCCTAACCTTAGGGGATACCTTCCCCCTGATTATGAGAAATTGAGAATGAATTAAATGCATAAAAAGGGTTGTCACAGATCGACTCACCAAAGGAAAAGAAGAGAAATGAAATTAGTCTTGCTGCTGTTGCTCGCAGCTAGGGGTGGATGGAAGGCAACGTGTGGGGAAGGGGGCAGAGGTGGCAGGAGAGCTGGAGTGCTGCCATGGTCAGAGAAGGGAGGGGCTGGAAGAGCAGGGAAGGAAGGGGGACAGGAGGCAGCAGGGGTGCAGGCAGCACTGAACATGGGCATCCAGGGTGCAATAGTACCTATGGAGTGAGATCTGAGAGTCTTGGAAAGACCTCTGCTCAAAATCTACTCTGCAGAAGGGACCAAGATTCTGGTGGACACATACTTTTACATAAGCACAGTGCTCTCTGCCAATGCATGGATCATCAAAATATGAATGAAGTTGTTCCTTTTCTTCCTGTAAATTATAGGAGAGCAGGGGCAGATCTGTTCTATTCATCCTATTCATTCCCAAGACCTAGCACACAGTAGGTTCTTAATAAGTGTTGAATGAATAAATGAATGAATGGGAGGATGATATAAAAATATTGAGACTGGATGGGAAAATATCATGGAGACTCAAATCACCAGTTTCTCCATTTTTCTTTGAGCCAGTGGAGGAGCCCTAGGGATTGGAGTCCTTATGTAGAATGGCTGAAAAGTGTCAGAGGACATCTTTCTGTGGTCAAACTGCCTTTAACTGTGGCCAGTATAGTGCAGTAAAGCTGGTGCATCCCTTCACCAGGAAGAGACGGGGGTGGAAGTGCATGGCATTAAACTGGTAGAAGCCAGGCACCCTACTGCCTGGGAAGGAATTCAGAACTAAGGCTCTGGGCCTCTCCCTGGACACACTCTGCACAGAGGCCTCCAGCAGAGCAAGGAGGGAAACTGCCCGAAGGGAAATGAGAGCCTATCTGGATGATATGCCACCCAACCTCACTGTAGAGGATGTGTGGGTGGGGCAGTCAGACAAGCCACCAAGCAGTCCATCCATGATCCATGTATGGCCGCAGTATTGGGCAAGTCAAATTCTCCCACTGGGGATGTGACCTCATCTGTGTGTTCGTGCCTCTCCTAACTTCCAGCCATGATCTCAGGCCACGTGTCTGCAGACCATATCACTCAGGAAGACTTCTCAGTCCTCCTCCTTGTCCTTGGCCACTCCATTGCCTCCCTATTCTGCCTGACAGTGCACAGGACATTTTTCAAAGTCCAGGGAATCTGGTTTTTAAGCCAGGTTGTAGCACAGCCCTTGCAGTCTTTTCTTGGGTCTTGGAAGCCTTATACTCAGCCTTTAGATTAAGTGTTGTATCCTGCTGGCCAGTCCCACTACGTAGGAGAGACGTTGATCTTCAATGTGATAGTATTGGCCACAGTGTGGGAGGCATGGCATAGCTGCTCCAGCCAGAGGGCTAGTTATTTCTCCCAGGCACATAGTTCCAGGAAGAGAAGGCCGTTAAAGAAGTGTTGTGTGGACCCCAAGGGACACGGGGACAGCCTTGCTTCCCTCTTCCAATCTGCTCTTCTCCTGGACAGCCCCTGCCTTTGGGTCTAACCCTTCTAGAGGCAATGAACATCTGCCCTGTATCCAGAATCTTCAAGCAGCCAATTTGAGCCCTTTTCTACTAGAGAATTAATTTTTAATGGATTTTATAGCATGGTGGATAAATCAGTTGGGGAGAGACAAGGAGCTGGCAATGCCTAATGAATATCGATTGGGCCATTTAAAAGGAAAATCTTGCCAAAAGGGGACAGCGACCCTGCAGAGTCAAGATCAGCTATGCCCAGTGACTGAGGGGCACCAGGGGACTAACCCCTCCCTGGTGGCTGAGATATTTCTTCAACTTATTAGCCAGAAGCTTCACAATGTTTTGGGTAAGGGCTAAGACTTTTGTTAATATTCACATAACTTTGAGACAGAATGAGAAACCTATTTTCAATATCTAATCCCTTAGTATGAAATAGTTATGTAGATATTTTCAAAAGGACAGGAGAAGAATGGGGGCATTGAGATCTTAGGGATCTTGGGCTGATTATGTCTGAGAACTGAGAAGACAGCCTGTCAAACACTTTTGGGAGTACAAGGTGGTACCACAGGATGCAGAAAAGCCTTAAGAATGATATTGCACATTTTACAATGTCCATTTTTTTTTTCTTAAAGATTTGATGAAAAATGTTTTTTTCATTAAAACATTTTCTTTTGTGGGGGAATGGCACAATTGGTGTGCACCAAGGAAGTTTGTGGGTCCCCTCTTCTCCTTCCTACTGTAGGGAGTCCTCACTCAGTGACAGAGAGAGAATTAGCCTTGGGGGAAAAAGCTTTGGGCTCAAGTTTTGGTTTTAAGCCTAACTAATAGGAACAAGAATAATGAGCAAATCATTCATTATCTTATAAAGAATATATAATTAACTGCTGAAGTTTGATATACTATTATAAAACAAGGCAGTTCAATAACCTCTGAGGACTATTCTAACACTAATGTGTCATAACTAGTAAGAGGATTCATTGTATTTAATATGGCATCTTGTTACAACTTATTATTTTTTTTTGTAGGTACCAAAAAAAAAAATTCTGGGTAAGTATCTCCTTCTCCTTAGAAAGTGCTGTTTTTTCAATGATGGTATCCCAATACAAATCACATTAGAAAGGCCTCAAGGCCAATGTGAAATATTTATTTCACTGAAAATAGTATTATTTCCTAAGCATTGTGTGTGCTTAGAGGTGTGGGAAGATGAGAGGACCAGGTGATCAGGAGAGGCCAGGTAGGAGTGGCCTTGGGCATGGCTGGGGAATTATAGAGATTTTATTTGAAGGCCTCTTCTTTCACCTAGGAACTTGCCTACCGTAGTTCAGTATTCTCTGGATATTGCCAAGTGAATGGTATTCCTCACCTCCCAGGCAGTTCCCTCTGGTCAATCCCAGGAAAACTTTTTCAGCTTATACCTCATGCTCTGGGGCTCAGGTTTAGAGAGGGAACGAGTTGGAGTGGTGGCTCCAGGTGGAGCATGATGGAATCCCATGCAAGAGGGATGCATTGCCCTGGCTCTCTCCATGACATTCCCGTGACATTTCTGACTCTCACACCCAGAGAAGTGACCCTATAATTATAGAGGAAATCGAGACCATTTATTTGATTAATTTGATGTGCCAACTTTTTGGGCCCATAAAATACCCAGATATTTGGCTAAACATGAATTCTGAGTGTGTTAGTGAGGTTGTTTCTGGATGAGATTAGCATTTGGTGGACTCCGTGAAACAACCCCCTCCTGTGTGGGTGGGCCTCCTCCAATCCATTGAGGGCCTGGGTAAAGCAAAAAGGCAGAAGGGAAATTTGGTCTCTGCTGAAATGCTTGAGCTTGGATATTGGTTTTCTGCCCGTGAATGAAACTTACACCATCAGCACGGCAGTCCTCAGGTCTTCAGGTTTGGACTGGAACTACATCCCTGCTGTTCTGGGTCTCTAGTGTATAGGTGGCAGATCATGGGACTCCTCAGTCTCCACAAAGTGTGAGCCAATTCCTTATCTATCTATCTATCTATCTATCTATCTATCTATCTTCTTATCTATCATCTATCTGTCTGTCTATCTACCTACCTACCTATCTCATCTATTAGCTCTTATTGTTTCTGTGTCTCTGGAGAACTCCTGACCAATAGACCATTCCAGAGAAAAGTTAACTGGGAAACTGGCAAGATCTCTCTTGCATTTCAAATCACATTGCTGGTGTAGAACATCAGTGAACAAATTCATCTCTCTCAAAATTATAGGCTCATAGAAGGATAGCTGTGGAGTTAGAAGTAGCTTTAGGGGATTTTCTAGGCCAACCTCATCTTCTAATGAATGAAGAAATAGGCCAGAGGATTAAGTCTTGTCAACATTTGGAGGTATTTAGCGACAGCAGCACTGAGTACTGTATGTACATTTTGACACCCTAACTGGATCATAGACTCCCTGGGGGCAGGTCTCTTATATTCTCTTATATCTCAAAGCCTGTAGTATAGTTGTAGGTATATGGTAAATGCTCAGGAAAATCTTAATGATCGGCACCAGTGCTTCTCAAACTTGAGTATGTATCAAAATCACCTTGTTAAAACACAGGCCTCTGGGCCCCATCCCAGAGCTTCTGGCTTATTAGATCTGGAGTAGGGTTCTGAAAATCTGCATTTCTGACAATATCCCAGAAGTTGCTGAGTCTGCTGATCTGGAGACTGAACTTTGAGAACCACTGAGATAAGTGTTTTCAGGATCTAGCCATTTCTAATATAATTTGAAATACTTCATTCCCAAGAAGCCTGCTTTATTAGACACTAAGTGGCTACGTGAGAAATCCCAGACTTAAAAGATACTAGTTTAAAAGTATTTAAAGTGAATAATTACCTTCAGGGTGGTCTAGGTAGAAAGATTAAATAAATTAAGTTGAGTCAATAGGAGTTTAAGCATCATTTGTTAAAGCAGAACTATTAGTTTTTCTTTTCCTAGTGGAAATTCTCTTCTTGTCACATAATCCTAATTAATTATTGTATAAAGACCTGAAAACTTAAATGCACAAGGGAGTAATAATCTTATGTTTCATTAACCAGCCGATTCAAAAGCCAGAACCAAGTGTGTAGAAAGAGCAGGAACAAGTGTACAGAGCAAGTCCCTTCCAAGTGGCCTGAGGTCCACCCTGTGCTTCTATCTGTCACTAAGTGTGTTAACATGGATTTACATTTACGCTCTTAAAAATATTGTTTCTGTTCAACACAATCTCATTGGAGGTAGCCAATCAATATGAATTTCAGGAGTATTTGCCATTGATTTTGCAATATGCTTTGTAATTACTGAATCAATATAAAATTCTCAACTCATTAGGAGATTAGCTTTTTTTAATCATTTATATTAATGTGTTTAACCAAAGGCATTGGACTCCTTTTTTTTAAAAAAAAATCATTTGTTTAATCACCTACATTAAAAATGAATGAATGTGGACTAAAAATTTATTCAATTTGCTTTTCAAGGAGCACCCGCCTGGTATCTTGCCTTTGATGGAACCTCAACAAATCGGTTGCGTTGTAGAGTTCAAAGGATCACATGGAACCAAATGGGAACGCCCATTTTCATAATGATAGAGAAAAGGTAGCGGCACAGGTGGAGGTGGTTAGCCTTATAGCTATTGGCTCTGATTTACTTGTTTAAGTCTTATAGTTTTTGAATTTTTATCTCATTAGTTGTTTATTTGTGATGCTTTCTCCTTGGGGGCAAAGCTTTTAGCACTTGGTCAATTAAGAGAAAGTGGACTTTTGGGCATTGAACCCACTTGGTAAATAGAAGAATAAACTGTGTTTCTACTAACAACACTTTGGACCAACGTGTGAGTTTTTCACACCAAACAATTCTCCAGTTCTCTGCAGCCCCCAACCAGGTATCTGACAACTTAATTCGTTTCTGACACTAACTACCTGGAATTAGTGCAGACCCCACAGGTTAAGGGCTCAACTGACCCCAATTCAGAGCCCAGTTGCAAGTACTGAGTACTCAGGGTATGCATATTTGTGAAGAACTTGGCTTTGAAATCAGGGATTCCCTCCATCCCCCCTCAAGTTTGATCATCTGTTCCGATGGCTCACAGAACTAAGGGGGTTGTTTTACTCACATTGACCTGTTCATCGTGGAAGATATGCTGAAGGGTGCAGGTGAGCCAGATGAAGAGGGACACAGGGTGAGGTGTGGAAGCATCCCAAGCCCAGGAGCCTCTGTGCCTGTGGAGTTGAAGTGCAGTACCCATTCCCCTACCTAGAGGCTCTCCACGGCCTACGGTTTGTGGAGGCTTTATCTCGTAGGCATGATCCATTAGTAACTCAGTCTCCACTCCCTCTCTTCCCCTCAGAGTATAGCTGGGGCTGAAAATTTTAAGCTTCTAATCATGATTGGGTCTTTCCGATGACCAGCCCCCTTCCTAAGGCTACTCTGGAGACCACCAAGGGTCGCTTTAGTAGAACAAAAATGCTCCTATCACCGGAGAAAGACCAAGACATTTAGGAGCTCAGTGTAGTATGTCCCTATCACCTGATTGCTCAGAAAATTACAAAAGTTTTAGAATTGTGTCCGGAACAGGGGGTGGAGAACAACAATATCTTTCTTATAGCACAGTGGATTAAATACTTATGCAGATTTTTGGTACTGATAATAGCAGCACCTCACCATAATCTGTGAGTGGTTTGGGCAGGTGTTGTTGACTTATAAACGTAGAATTTGAGTCCTGATGGGTAATGTGTCATGCCCCAAGTCACCATACCTGCTTATGGCCGGGCAGATCTAGAATACGTGTTTTCCCTGTTGTTGGAATACACACAGGGCAATACCGTCCTCTGAGGGGTGGTAGCTGTCACCGGAAGAGCACATCACTGCTGAAGACTTGGCTTTAGATATTCTTTGTAACCTTGGAACCCAAAGGGGCCCCTCCTGGCCCTGCCTAAGACCCACACAGACCCAGGATGCTTCTGCTCCAACCAGAAGCTGCTGCTTAGAGTTTGTTATGCAAGTTGTCCCCTACAAAAGCTCATGTGTGAGGCAATACTAGAACATTTAGAGGTGAAATGATTAGGTTAAGAGAGCCTTAGCCACCCCTTGAGTGGATTAGCTGGGTGGTAACTGTAGGTGGGTAGGGTGCAGCTGGAGGAGGTGGGGCACTAGGGGTATGCCTTTGGGGGATATATTTCATCTCTGGTGAGGAATGCCCTCTCTGCTACCTGATTGCCACATCCTGAGCTGCATTCCTGTTACAGCCTCTGCCCTGATGTTCTGTCTCACCTTGGGCCCATAGCTAAGGAGTCAGCCATTTGGGAACTGAGACCTGTGAAACCATGCATGCCAATAAACTTTTCTTCCTCTAAAATTGTTCTTGTCAGGTCTTTTGGTCACAGAGGCAAAAACATACTGACTAAAACAGCATTTCAGGGCTTAAAGTTGAGATATGTGGTGTTTTGAAGGTTTTTTTCTGCCCAGCAGGAGAGCATTGTCCTGGCTCTAATCCCTGGTATCCATGATACTAAAAATGATCCTTCCATTCTACTGACCCCAAGAGTTTACAGGAGGCCTCTAACTGCAGTATCCTATTTCAAGGTCACAGCTGTCCTTCAAGGTGTATTAATGCTCACTGTCCATTTTATAGCTAGAGGCCAGGGAAGAGTTCAGAAGATCAGTGGATGGTTAGCGAGTGAAAAATTGTATATCCATCCCCCTCCCTGACAGGGTGTTGCCTTCCTGGAGAAGGCAGGGGATGGGCCCTGGCAACCACTGTGCCTCGCTTCCTTTGGGGATGGCGCTCACCCTCACTGGATCTCGGCTCCCATCTCAGGGAGGTGGGAATGCAACTCCCACTCTCCTGTCTGAATAAAGTATGGATGGAAGGATGGATGAACAGATGGTGTTTCCCTCAGTCTGGCCTCTCGTCCATTGGTTGACCAGCAGTACAATGGCCACTGGATGTCAGGGGGCTTTGGGTAGTGGGTGTGTGGGAAATGCCAATAAATGTGTAGGAGAAGTGATGGGGGAGCGTGGGGGCTTCAGTTCTGCCTTGAACAAAACCATGATGATGGTGCTATTTGAGGACCCAGCTCCCTCGCCTCTCAGGGTCCTTTCTTCCATTCCACTGGGGTGGTCCATCATTCCTACGCTGGAAATGCCACCCAGAGATCCCTGTGCTGGCTGAGTAGGGAAAAAGGTATTCATCAGAGGTGGGCATGACTGACCCCTCTGGGTTAACACATGACCCCTCCCAGCAGGGCTGCCTGTCTTGCAGATACAACTTAGCCCTAAAAGGAATGAAGTGTGCAGTTGTAATTGTGGAATTTCAGCCCCCATGCTTGGGAGCTAGGCCCTGACTGAGGGTGCACATCAGCTGACTGCTGGGCCCTGCTGCTCCTCTGGAAAGAGGGGCACATTGGCTGCCATCCCAGGATTCCTGTTCATAAATCAGAGTTCTCTGCCACCAGCTGCTTGGCATATTGTTCTTGTACCAGTGATGCAGTTGCCAAATTGTCAGTGTGCTGGGCTGGGGTAGCACAGGGCTTGTGTAATTAACCCCCTTGATGCACCTCACCCTGGAGTTCACCCAGAGAATCTTGGCTTCAAGATGGCCCCAGTGGCAGGGGGCAGGGAGGCTGTTGGCCTGGCCACCCTCACCAGGGAGGATGTATTAATCAGGGAAGGGTGGTTGACAGGCTGAGGAGGGAGCAGCTGTTGCCATGGATGGGAGTGAGAGATGCTGGGAACTGGCTTAGTCTCTATGTAAGCATCCTCACTTTAAAGGGGGATGTTGGAATTGAATTGGCAATGCACATCTTTGGAACTTTGAACTCTTTCTTCCATAATCCTCCTCCCCTGATTTTGTCTCACAATAACTTTTTGGATTATTAATGTAAAATATTAGGATAAGGAAAAAATTTTTAAATGACCCTGGATGCCACCATCACAAAGGATTTAACCTTTGCATGGTACCACAAAGCTCTAGTTTGTACACCTTTTGTTTTTGTAATTGATAACCAATTATCAAATTTGTCATTTTGTAATCTTTCAGCATGCTTCTCTCTCTTTCTTTCTCTCTCTCTCCTCTCTCTTTCTTTCTTTCTCCTTTCCCTCCCTCCCTTTCTTTCTTTACTTCTTCCTCCCTCCCTCACCCTCTTTCTTTCTTTCTCTTATTATGGGGAATCAGGTGCAGGGCTATGAAGCTGTAGAGACTGGTCCAGGGCTATGCCTCCTGACTCGCCCTGTTCTGCTACACTTCCTGGGGACACTTGAAGGCAGGGCCAGTGTGGCTGGTGTTAGGGTACCGGTATGGCAAGAGTGCTTCTAAGAGACTGCTGGGTCATCAGCCAGTTCTGATTGTGATTTATATAAGACCATGTTTGGCAACAGTGCTCAGAGCCTGGGTAATGTCTTCACTGGGCACTGCAGCCCTGGGGGTGGGTGTTGGGAGAGGCAGAACCTGGTTTTTACTTTCTGGGCTGTGCATGTCAGCAGGAACCCCAGAGAGATTCTAGCCCAATTTCCCACTGTACAGGTGAGAAAATAGAGTTTCTGAGGGTATGAAGTGTCTTCCCTTTCCTTTTCTAAGGAGGGTGTTCCCTCATGGGCTGCACGGACTGCAGGAGCCATTCAAGATCACAGAGAAAAGTTGATGGTTCACGTTCAGGAGTCAGGTGTGTCATTTCAGTTAAATGGCAGCAAATGAACATAAACTTTTGACTTACAGCAATAGCAATTTCATACGTTCAACCTGTTAGTTGGGGAGGCAAGACATATGTGAAGACACCACCCAGAAGATAAGCAATAAAAACAGTTAAAGAACAATTCAAAAGGATTATTGAAAAGCTGCCATAAGGCATTTATCATTTAGAAAATTTCTTACTTTGAGTGAATGGCAGAGCTGTGTTCAGATTTCTTCTCCAGTATATTAAAAGCATTTATCCTGGTACTTGACACACAGTTGGTGCTCAGTGCACCTACTTGAACATATGAAGAGCCATGTTCAGCTCTGATTAGCTGTTGGCTCAGAATTCCATGTGGCAGTCTGTGGCAGAACCTGACCTGAGCAGCTTAAACAACGAGGAACTTTAGTTTCCCTCATGAATGGTAGAGCAGGAACAGGTTGTGCAAAGCTAAAGTAGCTAGCTCTTCAAGTGAGTCATCAGGGGCCAAACTCTCTTCTCCCTGTCATCTTTAACATGTGGCCTTTGTCCCCATTGTTCCAAGATGGCTGCTCCACATCAAGAGTTCAGGTTCCAGTTCCAGGCAGGGGTATTTGCAAATGGCAAAAGGCACTGTGTGTTAGCAGAGTTTTTGCCTTTTTTTTCAGGAAAACAACAGGTTTCCTGGCTGCCCCATCCACTTGTCTTCTTGCAACCCATTGGCTAAAAGTGAGTCACATGGCCACTCAGAGTAGCAAGAGGATCTGAAACTGGGTTCTGTTGGTCAGAAAGGTGGAATGTATGTGAATAAGTAATGTGTATCTTTTCCCTCAGATGTCTTACAGTGAAAACAGAGGTTATAATTTGGAAACCTCTGAGTTCAAGTTACATGTTCATTTGTGCATCCACTTAATCATTCAATCTGTGAATAGTTAAAGAATGTCTACCGGGTGAGGGGTACTGGCCATGAGCTAGGGTTGCCTTGACCTCCGTCTTGAAGGAGCTCTCACACACACATGCAGGACAGGAAGGTCCACGGAGCAGCAAGGAAAGTTAGGTCCAGTTTGGTGACAAGACTGGAATGTGCAAGAGAGAGAGAGAGAGAGAGAGAGAGAGAGAGAGTCTGAGGAAATGAAAAGGACACCTGTAGGGCAGGTGTAAGATACTAGAGGGGTGCGGGGCTTTAAGTGGCCTAGGAAGGGAAGGAGCTGGTCCCATAGGTCTAGGCTGGCAAAAACAGACCCAGGGCACACACTGACAAGGAGTGCAGGTGCAAAGTGGCAATCTGAACTGATGGCACATGTGTGGTGGAGAGGCCACATCAGCTCATGTGAATTATGGACCAAATGCCACTGCCCAGGCCACCACCTCACCTGGGCATGGACAGATGATATGGGAAGGTTTTCATTGTGTGATCAGATCTGGGCCCTAGGAAGACACGGAGGGGCTGCTGAGCATACTAATTGCACCTGACACTCTTTATCATTTGTGATGATTCTGCCATGCTTGGCCACCTCGATTGAGGGGCGCCTCCAAGAGTGGAAGAAGCCATTAAGGAGCTGCTGACAGGGCATAGAGCTGTGGGAGGTGATGGACTGGCCACGAGATGACCTCAGCACAAACATTTGTTCTATTGATTGACCTTTAGGAGAGAGAAATGGGTACCTGGTTATCACTGGCTGGTGAGGCTGGGCTGAGATCAAGACAGATTCTGTGCAGGGTTCACCTCCCCAGCTCCACCTTGATTCCAGTAATGACATTCAGAGAGGGCATTTCCACAGTGGTGTGCGGTGGCATACCCTTGGCCTGGCAGGCTTGGCTGGTGAAAGGTTCCTGGGGGACACAGGTCATCTTTGTTCTCTCCCAGCCTGCTTCCCCAAGTTGTTCTCATCCCACTCCTATCCTGGGACCTGAGCTCCACCCAGGCCAGTGTGGCTGCAGCAAAATTCTTCCTGTCTTTCCCCAGAAAAGTCCTGCTCTCAGCTCTGTAAGGAACACACCGAACTTGCTCCTGTTAAGCCACTACTGCTGGTCATGAGTTTCTCAGGACCACTGGTCTCATTTGAAGAGGCAATAATGTCTTAACCTGTGGTTTTATAAAATTGCTAGGGGGATTTAAAAATCCTAACTCTCTTTTATCAGTTAAAAATCTCAAAAGAATAAACACAAATGGATTCTGAATATGTGAGGAATTTCCTTCACGTCTAGTAAGGCCTCACAATTTTAGGACCCCACTGTTTTATGGTTTGAGTATGAAGTGCCCCAACCCCCATCCCCAAAGCTCCTGTTCATGCAAGAATGTTCAGAGGTGAGATGAGTCATTATGAGAGCTGCAACCTAATCAGTCCATCCTAGTTTGAACGGACTGGGTGGTTACTGTGGGTCACTGGGGATGTGTCCTGGAAAGGTACATCTTCCTGGTGACCCCTTTGTGTCCAACCCACCTCCATTTTCTGACCCTGCCACAAGCTGAGAAACTTTCCTTTGTTGGGTCCTTCCCCTAGGATGTTCTGCCTTAATATGGGCCCAGAGGAATGGAGTCTGCCATTTATGGACTGAGACCTGTGAAATTGTGAGCCCTAGATAAACTTTCTCACCTCTAGGTTATTCTTGTTGGTTTCAGCAATGCAAAAACTGACAAAAACACCCATTTAACTTTAAGCTGCTAATATAATTAATGTAAAGTAGTTCTAGATAAATAGAGAAGAAAATTGGAGGCTACTCAAAGGTATGAATCTCAAACGAAGACATTTGGATTCTGGATAGCGGGAGGCTTTGGGGCCTTTACATCTCCTCCAGTGATACTCTAAGACTGATGTGAAGGTTTCCCAAGAAGTGCCAGCCTTGTCATGACTCACAGAGAAAGGACAAGAAGTCTTCCCACCCCCACCAGCATAGAGTCCCATTCTGTCATCGACAGAGGGCAAGAACAGAATCTTAGGTTGCTTCAAAAGAGGAGAAAGAGTGACATATCTGCTTCCTATTGCAGAGGTGGGACAGAGAGGTATGTCCTGCCCTTGATGGTCTTTGAACAGTCAAGATATCTTCTTGTTTGAAATAATAAGTGGAGTGACAGAAGAACTTCATCAAGCTGTCTTAGTTTGTTCATGCTAGTATTATAGAATAGCATGAATGAGTGGCTTAAATGATAAACATTTATTTCTTATACTTCTGGGAGCTAGAGAATCCAAGGTCAGGGCACTGGTGGATCCAGTGCTTGGCGAATGCTTTCTTTTGGCAGACGGCTGCCTTTATGCAGAGATATCATCTCTCTCATGTCTCCTAAGGGCACTAATCCCATTCAGGAGGGCTCTACTCTCGTGATCTAATTACTGTCTGATGTGCCCATCTCCTATTACCATCATCTTGGGGATTAGGCTTTGACATAAGAATGGGGGGGCGGCGGCGACAAACATTCAGACCATAGCACAAAACTACTGCTAAAGGAGCATGCTAGTAATACTGATGGCTTCTCTTTATTGGCTACTGTAGGCTGGCATTGGACTGAATCCTTTCGGAGAACTCTCTTACTGAGTCTTTACAACTCCACCCAATAGGCACTATTCATGGCTTAAATTTTTCAGAAGAGAAAATCGAGGCACAAAAAGAGAAAGCAACTTGCCTGAGTTTATACAGCTAGTAGGGACACAAGAGGATTCAAATTCTGTACTTTCTGATTCCATGACACTGTACTAAACGGGGAGATGGGAGCTGGGCTCTGGTCTGGGATCCTCCACCTATTTTGTGATACAGGTCCTCCAATTCCTCACCTATACAGTGCTGTGTTAAGGGTAAACCCTACTGGTGTGCTAATTCTATTAATGTTCAGGAGGTGAAGCTGTAAAGTCCTCCTCAGCTGACCTGGGGAAGAATGACTTGGTAATCCTCTTCTCGTGGACGTCTGGGTCCCATAGCCATCCAAGTTCCACTTGTTTTCCTCCTGTGTGTGGTTGTTGCTGGGCTTCTTAGATCCAGCAGGCATTGGGGGACCCCTAAAAGGCCTCACTCTTGGTTCGGCTCTGTAAATACGTATTCAGGGAGCTTTAATAACGCATATTATTGACCACATAGGCTTGTAGAGCTATTTGTGTGTAAATCCATATTTAGTACACTATTGATCCATACCAGGCAGCCAAAACCATATTAATTTGAATGTGAAGATTAAAAACATTTTCTAAAAGTTGTTGCAGAGTATAAAAGAGTTGATATTCAATTTCTAACTGCCTAATGTGCTTTCCTTTCCTTTAGATGGCTCCTTTTAGCTGACTTGATCCGTTTCTTTTCCAAGTGGCTTCTCCCTCCCTCTCTTCCAGAGTGGCTGTGTGTAGTGGATGCTGTGGTGAGGACCTGTTTGCCCCTGTCAGTACCGAGGTACTCTCTCCCCAGCAGCTGGAGTGTTGCCCACGGATGGTGCTCCACTGAATCCCTCTGCAGAATTTGCCCTCAGCTGAAAAGGACCTTATCCACCTTCTTCCAGGTCATGGCCAATGTTGGGGACAGCTGATGGTGAGTCTGTGTGGGGGTATAAGGGCCTTCCTGGAGTCAGAGCTCTCTAAGTGATGGAAAGGGGCCTTTAGGAAGACTGCTTCACAGGTCAGCTCCTTGCTCTGCCCAGCAGGGCTGTCTCTTTCTCCACTAGGAATCCCACCCACAAATCCCTATCCCGAAGTCTGTTTTCTAATAAAACCCAAGACACCACCCAAACCTGGAAACATTTCTTGACTCCCTCCTCTTCTTCTACCATGTCATCAAGTAACTTGTCCGAATCATAAGGAAATAGAAAATCTGAACAGATCAATAACAACTAAAGAGATTGAATCAGTATTCAAATCATTCCCACCAAAGACGCCCGGGAGCTGGAAGTTTTCCTGGTGGCTTCTACCGAATATTTAAAGAGGAATTAATACTTTTATTCTTCTTAATCTCTTCTAAAAAATCAAAGTGGAGAAAAGACTTCCAAACCCATTTTATGAGGCCACTATTTCCTTGATATAGAAGTACAATCGATCATTATTTTTTAAAAAATCAAAAACCAAGGAAATAAAAAATAAATAAATTACCTTATTTAATGGAAAAAAAGAAGTACAATCAATCAACAGATATATGAAAAAATGTTCAACATCTTTAGCACTTAGAGAAATTCAAATCAAAACTACTCTAAGATTCCATCCACCCCAGTCAGAATGGCAATTATCAAGAATACAAAACAACAATAAATGTTGGTGAGGATGTGGGGGGAAAGGTACACTCATACATTGCTGGTGGGGAATGTAAACTGTGCAACTATTATGGAAAGTGGTATGGAGATTCCTCAGAAAACTTGGAATGGAACCACAGCTATTTGACCCAGCTATTCCTCTTCTTGATTTATACCCAAAGAACTTAAAATTGGCACATTAAAGTGATGCAGCCACATTAATGTTTATAGCAGGTCAATTCACAATAGCTAAACTATGGAACAAGCCTAGGTACCCTTCAACAGGTGAAATAAGCCAATCCCCAAAACCCAGAAGCTGAATGTTTTCTCTGATATGCAGATGCTTATCATTCACAATGGGGTGGGCTGCTAGGGAAGAATAGAGTTACTTTAGATAAGATAGAGGGGAGTGAAGGGAGGGGAGGGGGCATGGGGGATAGGAAGCACCATAGAATGAATCAGACATTACTACCCTATGTACATATATAACTATATGGACCAGTGTGATTCTACATCATGTACAACCAAAATGAGAAATTATAATTCATTATAAATGATGCATCAAAGTGCATTCTATGTCATGTATAACTAATTAAAACAAATAAAAAAAATTTAAAGAAAGAATACTGTAAGAAAAGAAAAATAGTGACCATTATCCCTGAGGAATATTGATGCAAAAAAGTCCATATCAAAATATTAGGGAACTGAATTAAACAGAACCATGATCATAAATGGGATTTATACTCATGATATAAAAATCAACATCCTTTCATGATAAAAACTGAATAAATTAGATATAGAAGGGATGTATCTCAACATAATAGAGGCCATGAATTACAAGCCCTCATCTATCATCATAGTGCTGAGAATTTGAAAACTTATTCTTTGAGAATAAGGCAAGGATGCCCACTCTGGGTTTTTTTTTTTTTTTTTTTTTTTGGAGTCAGGAGGAGTGAGGGATCTTGCTATGTTGCCCAGGCTGGTCTCAAATTTTTGGGCTCAAGTGATCCTCCTGCCTCAGCCTTCTGAGTTGTTGTGACATGCACATATCATTGTGCCTGGCTAAGGATGACTTAGAGGGGCATCTGCAAAACCATGGATGAACCTAGAAAACATTATGCAAAGTGTAATAAGCCAGGCACACAAAGATAAATACTGCATGAGCTCACTTTTATACGGAATCTAAAATGATCAAACTTGTAGAAGCAGAGGTGATTGCCAGGGTCTGGGAAGACAGGGCAGGGGAAATGGAGAGATGTTGATCAAAGAGTGGAAAGTTTTCAATTAGGAAGAATAAGTTCTGGAGATCTGTTTAGAGTGTGGTGACTGTAGTTGATAATAATGTATGGAATATTTGAAAATTACAGATAGTAGGTTTTAAATATTCTCAGTAAATTTCCCCTTTCCCTGCTGGACAGGTGTCATCCGCACAACACCCTGACAGGTAGTCTAACCTCCACTGGAACCCTGCAATGACAGGAGGTTTTTATGGAAACGCTGTCATATTTTACCTTCAACTTCCATGGATCGTAATTCTGCCCTTTGGAACTTGGCATCAATTTATCAGTAAGATATAGGCTCATGGTGGGGTGGGTAGATGACACTCCAGGGATGTATGTACACAAACTGGAAGTAGCCAGAGAGATTGTCCTTGATTACGCCAATCTCCAAGAGGGGCTCCACTCCTCAGCTTCCAGGTGGGGCACAGCAGGAGGGAAATGAAAGTAGTGCAGTGTTTAGAGTCAGGCAGGTGGTATCAGGAATTAGGGGGCTTTTCTTTTTCCAGATTGGAATAGACCCTGGCAATGGCTTGTGATGATAATAATAATAAATACTAATATTTGTTGAGTGACTGGCAAAGCACTCTGCTCTGGCTGGCTTCTCTGTGAGAAGCATTGATATCACCTTGGAACTTGTTAGAGATGCAGTTTCTCAGGCTCCATCTCAGATCTGCTGTATCAGAATCTGCATTTTAATAAAAATCCTAAGGTGATTCATATATAAATCAAAAGTAGAGAACTGGTCTAGACGATTCCAGGGTTAAGGCAGCAAGACCAATTCCATATACCTGCCGCTGGGCGGATGATCCACTAGGAAAAGAACTGGTGCAGCCAGGGGTGGCCAGGAACAAGGGTTTGGTAGGCAGGGCTAACTCCTTGGCAGTCTGCTAAGTGTTGAAAGCAGCTATCAGGTCACTCCACACCTCTCCCCTAAAGTGTCAAATCCATGCGAATTTCTTCATCTATGGTCTTCAAAACCGTCCCTGTCTTGGTCACTCTCCCCTGGGGAGCATGTTAATGTCTCTCTTAAAATGTAGAGTGTATGCTTAATAGAGACCAACTTTATAATTACTACATTGTCAGTCTACTATCTTCTTCATGCCAATCAAATCCAAGGATTGTTCCCCCCTCTCCATGAAATGGCTATTTAACCAGGTCTCCTGACCCTTCATTTGCATAGTAAATAAGTATCTTCATGACAGATGTTAATTTTCATTTTGTTAGTTGTTTATATATTTTTGGTACCCACTTAAGATCATTTAAAGTTGCCTCTTTAAATTAAATTAAATATAACCATTTGCCTCTGTTTGGCAATAGAATCTCAAAGGACAGGGTGAAGGAAAGAATTCTGTGACCTAACACTATATCCAGATGGATCTTTCAGGTGATGCAGACCAGGTAAACACTCTTCCTGAGGCAGTGTTCCCGGAGCCCAGAGAGCAACAGTGCAGGGCTGCCCAGGCCACAGCTGTCCAGGTTTACAAGGGACATTTCTCAAGGGACCTGTTCCGTCTTCATCCTGTCATGGGAGCAGATGAGCTGAACAGCTGGTTATAATCATTGAGCTCATGACAAATTCTTAAAATCACTGCTTTCTCTCTTCAATGTGTACAACTTTAAAAAATGAACTTTTAATTTTATACAGTTTCAGTTTTACAGAGATGTTGTAAAGATAGTACAGAGAAAACTTGTATCCCACACCCAAATTCCCCTATTAACATCTTTCAACGTGACAGTACATTATCACAAGTAAGGAACCAACATCACTATAGCAAGAATGTATTTCTATTAACCAAACACAGCATTTCCTCAGAATCCTAAGTTTTCTCCTAGTGTCCTCTTTCTGTTTCAGAATCTCACCAAGAATGTCACCTTACCTTTAGTTGTCATCTTAGGCTCCTCTGGTCTGTCACGGTTTGTTGGGGTTCCTTTTTACTTTGATGACCTTGATGATTTTAAAGAGTACCAGTCAGGGATGTTGTAGGATGACCCTCAATTTAAACTTGTCTAATGATCATCTCATGGTTAGGCCAGGTTTATGGGTTTTTGGAGTGAGGAGAAGGCCACAGAGGTGAAGGGCCTTTCTCATCACATGGTGCCATCAACTTGCCTTAGCACTGATGATGTTAACCTTGAGCACCAGGCTAAGGCAGTCTCTGCCAGTTTCCTCCACACACAAGTCACTCTTAACCTACTCTGAAATTTGCCTAGGAGCAGCACAACAGTGTCCTGGCTTGTGCTTTTCAGAATCTACCTTCCTTGTGCCTGAAAAGTGAGATGTTTGAGCAGGTGCAGTTTTGTGACTCATATGTCACTCACCATTGATCCCTTCAAAAGCTGATCAATCATTTCCTGATTACATTTGCAAAACCTTTCAGAATTCAGGGATGTAATAAATCTTGGGCAGGATACCTTCACACATTTATTTGTTTATCTATTCAATGTATATTTAATATCATTTGTGTTCCAAGGTCTCTCCTAGGTTCTAGAAGAAGATTAAAATCAATGTATCAGCCATAGCCCTTCTCACAGTAGGCCAGCCATATAAAAACTCGCCATAGCTCCGTGTGCTGGTGTGTACCAAGGCAGTGGAAGTGAAATCTAACAGGATGAGGGAGCTTCCACCCAGCCCTCAGGGTAATTCAGGTTCTGGGGTGGTTAACATTGCACACGGCCCACAGGCTATAAACCACCCTAACAGGCATAATGGCTTTCGTGCCTCCACCTGAAGGGGCTCATTGCAATCAGGTAACAGTTCTTGCAGATGCCTCCAGCGTTAACTATGGGAACACTAGCTTTATGGCACTGCCTGAATGATCTACATCCTGCTCCCGTCAATGGCAATTTCAGCAGCGATTCGGCTTATGTCTTTTGTGCCTGCGTGTCTGAAGCGCCCTGAAAACCTCTGGCATTAACATGTGAAGGGGGGCGGGTCACAGCTTCTAAACTGGAGATGAGTAGGTTTGGGCTCTGAGCTAGGTGTTGTTAAGAAATAACTCTCAGGAGTTAAACTAGTCAGAAGGACAAAACTACCCCTTGATTCTGCATTCATTCATTCATTCACTCATTAATTCATCCACTCATTCATTCACAAGTCCTTAGTGAGCCCTCTGCTTCCCAAGCACAATTCTTTGTACTAGGAATGCAAAGAGAAAAGGGACACAGGTCTTTCTTTCAAACCTCATAGGTGAGAGAGGGAGGCAGATATAGCAGTATGCTATGAATGAGAGAAACTCTTCAATACAGGAATTTTTTGCATATTTACCTTCTCCAAAATCCACATACCAAATGAAATAAACCAGGGCTCCCTCCTCTTTTAAGCCTTTGGAGAGATAATTTCTTATCACACAGCAGTGAAATAGATACAATTAACCTAGGAAACCCATGTGCTTTAAGGGATTGACACCTAGACCATCTGTTTTGAGTCTCAACTCTGCCCCGGAGCTGTGTGACCATGAGAAAGTTATTCAGACTTTCTGAGTTTCTATTTCCTTATCTTAAAAATAGAGACAGGAATAATTCCTGACTCACAGGGTCATAGTGAGGCAGGACACACATGGTACATGTCTGAGGCTACAAGAAGATAGGCCTGATGGGAATGAAGGTGCTCAGCAGGGATACCTAGGAAGCTAGAGAGATGGGTGGGATCTGATAGTTAGACTTGGACCTGAGGGGCAGGGTGCCCAGGGAAAGCTTTCAGGCAGGGGCAACGTAACAATGGGGGGCTTCTTGTTAGTCTTAGGTAGAAGGCTCATGGTTGTACATTTCTATGGGTTCAAGGAAAATTATACTCAATCCTAGCCCCAGACCCCAACTAGCCCCAGGATCCTTCTTCACTGCCTGTTCATACCATTGATCAGTCCTTAGCAACCCCAAACTTCTCCCATTAGCCCAGCAGCCACTGGGGACTGACCAAAGCCAATTCCCTCCTTAGCACAGACTTTCCTTAGGTGAAGGTCTCAGCCTGTTCATGGGAAATTCCCCCCTGATTTTGTGTAAGGTAGGCTCCTTGAAATCTGTTGTTAAAGGAGTACACTTAGGCAAGTCGTATCTTTACCAGGTTATGCCAAATTTCACTCTAACACACAAGGGGAGCTAGTGTTTACTGGATATGTGGTGGGTGAGATGTTTAGGGATTTCTCTAAGCTAGAAGCCTTGGTTCCATTCTTCACTCCTGTGTCTCCTCCAAAGAGATACTCCTGCCAGTTAATGCAGACCTTCTAGTATCTTTTGGATAGATATCTTACTTGTCCTCATCTGCCCTGATCTTAGATTGTTACCTAACTAAGGTGGGTTGCTGCAGCCACCTCTTACCAGCTTTCCCAGCAGCAAGTCTTGTCTCCCCCATCCATTCCTTGCCCCACACCCAAATGAGCAATATCCGTGTCACTCAGCAATCCTGAGACACTTTAAAAGGACAATAATCCTGTTGTGAGTTTGTTGCTTCCAAGGTGCCAGTGAGAGTCTTGGAAGAGCATCCCAAGTCTTCTGCTAGTTTGCTGTAGCAGAAGATGGATATGAATGAAGTTTCTTTTCCAGAGACTCAGCTGAGCCAAGATGTTTGGTCCTGGTTAAAACTGAACATGGCTGGGTGGAGCTACAATTTATCATTGGACTTAGCCTCACAACTGGCATTAATTTTTCAGATCTCTCTCCTCCTGACCCTTATTTGAAACCAGAATTTGAAAGGGGAAAGTCCTATGTCCAAAGTCCTGGACTTTTCTCAGCAAGTCAGGCTTTGATGGGAGAGGGGCTTTGTTTGCTGATGGGGTAGGGGAGGAGAGAGTATCTAAAGGCAGAATTGGGAAGATATCAAAAATAGATTTTGCTCATTGCACAGTTTTCCTCTGTATCATCTCTGAGCCTTTGTGGTTTGGGCTCCATTTTCCATTTCCTACCTCATTCTACTTCTGATAATCAAACGAAGAACGAGTTTTCCATCCAAGTCCCCATGTGTATCTGTTAGGAATGTCTCTAGCAGCAGGAAACAGACCCTTCCCCCACAGTAACTCAAAGCACAGTCATTTATTGAGCACTGATAAATGGCCTAGAGACCTGGAGGGTGGCAGTTCTAGGCTCCTCATGCCTGGCCCTTTCCATCCTCTGTGGGGTGCCCTTTGGTCTTCATGTTTGCTGTCCAGTGGCCAGAGGACAGTCCTGTGCTTTGGGCTCCACATTCTTACAACAACACCCCTCCCCAAGATGGCAGCCATGGGTGGGTGGTAGGCTTAGTAGGGAGGAAGAACATTCCTGAAGCTCCCTCATGACTTTCCCTTACACTCCTCAGTGGCCACTGGGTCACATGGCCATCTATGACTGACAAGGTCCTAGGGAAGATGTGCATCAACTAGGAGAATTAAGATACCTTGACCAGGTCAGAGGGAGCCTGGCTGATCATCAGAAGTCAGGCACGAAGCTGCCTGACAAACCCTTTGTTGAGCTGGCAAGAAGGGAGGAGTTGCTGGATGGTTCCCAAGTCTGGATCACTTCCCCCCCATCCCATTCCAATCTGTCTCTGGCTCACCAGCTGGAGAGCTCTTTTAGCTATTGGTGGGCATTGGTTATTCTTATAAAAACTTTGGTGAACTTTCTCTGTTGGCTTGTCTTCCCATGTATCCTAGAGGGCGAAAGCAGTAACATTAAAACATTCATATGTTTGTCTTATTTCTACACCACCATGTTCCAAAATGAGTGTATGAAAAAATAGATGGCACAAAATCTCAAAAAAAATCAGTAAATGAGATAATTTGGCTTTTGGATAAGGATAAATCTCCAAATGAAGTTAACTACCTACCACCTCCCCTCAAATATGTGTGCACTGGGGCCATGAATTGACTCTGAAATCTGTGGCAGGCCACACTGAGAAGTCAAGGTGATGTGCTCTGGGTTTTATGATGTCCATCCATGAAAATCAAGCTTCAAGGTTTCCTGGCACTGAGGCTAGGAAGAAACTTCTCCTGTGGATTATTTTAAAAAACATAGTAAATGATAATCCCAGCCATGTCTTTTCCATAAAACCATGAGACACATATTGGAATGGCCATTAAATGGTAGCTGGTGGCCAACACCTCAGTTCATTCTAGTTAGAATGTTTCCTCAATGACACCAAAACAAGTGGTCCATGCACCCAGATCTCTGACAATTTAGCTCAGTCCAGGTAAACATTTCAGAACATTTGGAACAGGGTTCTTAAACTGGCCTTTCTGAGGCCTATGGACCCTTAAGGCTGCATGTAAATTTTTGAACAGATGTTTATGCACATTTTTTTCTGGGGTGAGAGTGCATAACTTTTCCCTCAAATTTCAGAACCACTCAGTTACAGAAACAGCTAGACCAACCTCCATAGATCACCTCTTAACCATCAGTATTTGTCTCTGTATGTTTTTGGCCAAGAGTTTAGAGTGATACTATGTAAGGAGCCCATAGAATCAGTGATGTGATGCTGCAGATCCAGGCAGCCAGTTGAATTGGCTGGAGTTTATGTCTCCCAGTGTTGAGCTGCCCAGTGGGTTTGCATGTTTACGTGGAAGGCTCACTGTTTGTGGAAGAAATAAAGAGAAGAGGCAGCCCTTCAAGGACGAGAACAACCAAGCAGTCATTCAGGTGGTTGACCATGAAATGCTATGGACGCAGTTGCCACCCAATGGAGAACTGGAGCCAGCAGGGAGGGAGGAAGAAGGAAACAAAGTGCCTCTGATCAGGTGGATTAATGGGAGCCAGTAAATAATCTCTAATCAAAAGATTCTCTAATCCCTGAAGAACCCTCACACTCTCTCTTTCCTTTTTTATTTATGTTTTGATTAGTTTTATATTTTTTTCTTGAGTAGAGATGAAATAGGAGCCATTATCCAAATGAGGCTTGGTAAGGTGATTAGATGTTATTTACAGAAAGGGCCCGGGGCAGACGGAATCCTCCACTGGACCCTGTGTGTACTCAGCAAGACATTCCTTTGGTTATCAATGTCACTCATTCTACAGTTGCAAGAGGCCACCTCCGGTGTGGTGAGGAGGGAGTCCCTCGGTTCAATAATCACTGATTACAGGAACTTGAGAAGTTGGTCATTTCCAATACAGCCACTCTCAGGGGGGCTGTATCTAATGCGAACCACAGATTTTTCAATCAATCAATCAGCATATATGTATTGATCACCTACTACGTGCAAGGAAGATTCACGAGGAGCAGCAGATGTGAAATAGGCTCAGCTTCCACAAAGCTTTCTTGTGGTTGCAGTGTGACCAGCATGGCTTCCCTCACTATAACATGACCTTGGAGAGCCTGAAGATCCTGGTAAAAAGCAGATTCTGGTTCAGGATAGGTCTGAGGTTGTGCATGAGAGCCTCTTCCTAACAAGCTGGGGGATGCACTTTGAGTCCTCTGGTGGACAGCTACAGCTTGCCCTGAATGAAGAGCGGGCAAGCACAGGCTCTCGATGAAGCTGTGACACTAACTAGCTGTGCGACCTTGACCAAGTCACTTCACCCTGAGCCTCAGTTTCTTTTCATATAAAATCAAGAGATTTCTTTGGTAAGGTTGTGTGGTGCGCAGATCCTCAAGGGCACCCCTGTCACCGATGACAGGTGAATAGTTCCCTTCAGAATCATGTAGGACACAACCTGCCCAAATACATGTTGAGTTCGTGAAGGGGCTGGAACAGGCAGTGGATCTTAACCTTGGCTGCACACTACCATCATCGGCTGAGATTTTAGAATGCTAATAGTTGAGCCCTGTCCTGAGCATCTGTCTTTTTTTGGGGATGGGGTACCTGGGATTGAACTCAGGGGCACTTGACCACTGAGCCACATCCCTAACCCTATTTTGTATTTTATTTAGAGACAGGGTCTCCCTGAGTTGCTTAGCACCTTGCTTTGTGCTGAGGCTGGCTTTGAACTTGTGATCCTCCTGCCTCAGCCTCCTGAGCCACTGTGATTTCAGGCGTGTGCCACTGAGCCTGGCCTGTCTTATTTTTTAATGATCCTCAGAGATGAGATGATTCTTAAAGTGCGCCCCAGGTCAAGATTCTGTGATTGTCTTTGTGACTCTTAGATTGCCCACAGAACCCTTAGATTGCTAGACTCTAGCATACCAGAGAAGAGAAGGATTAGTGCAGAGCAAGGAGTCTGGGTTTTCCTGGAGGAAGTTAGCAGGTTTATATGGAGTAACCTGGAGGGCGAAGCCATTCCAGGTGTGGCTATGTGCACACAGGTGCAGAGGAAGGGATCCACATTCCCAAGGCTTCATTCATGTAACATATTTCTATCTGGGCTGGTTCTGAGAATAGATCTGCGAAGAGACAAACCAATAGCCACAATCTTTAGTCATGTAGAATGGAAAGGGCTTGCTAGTTCTCATTCAGATTGAGAGGCTGAAGAAGAGGCCACAAACCTGAGCAAAGAGGAGCCCCTCCTGTCCTGGATGTTTTTAGCCCAGGCTTTATGGAGTCCCGTGATCCAGCTCAGTTGAGTCCTGAGAAAGGGGATGAGGATTGGAGAGAAGAATGGGCCAGGGCTGTGCCTGATCTGTGTCCCTTGTGAATGGCAGGCTCTAGGACGCTATGATCACACCTGGTTAGAATTAGTTTGAAGCAGATCAGAGACCCTCTACCAGATGATCCTCATCATAATTAAGCAGAACCCCCAACCATATTGGAGCATATAAGTTCCTCTTTTCAGAGAAAGCTTTATAACAGAATATCAGCAAACATTTCTACAAAAAAAAAAAATCAATGTGGGATAGGACTTCCTATTTCTTGTGAGGACTAAGTTACACTGTCTTGCCAAAACTAAGTTTGGCTGCAGACTTGAAGTCACTTTTATTTTTGTTGTAAAACCTCTGACTCATTAAAAAAAATGGGTCAAAAACACTTTCTGTGAACTCAAGAAAAAAAAATACTTTTATGTAGACTCCTATAAAAATGTAAACCTCCAAGCCACCCCACTTTGAGTATAAAGTTCCAAGAATTTCCAGACTCAAGGTCCAGAGAATCTTTCAGGCAATAGCCCCTCTGGACCCTTCAGTCAATAAACCTGTTTCCTGAAAATTCCTCTGGTGTCCAGCCTCCTCTGTCCCACATCAAGCTGTCAGAGTCTGCTGATGGCTGGTTTTGGACCAGATGGCTCTGCGCTTGTGAAGCCTTGATATAAGCTTCTGCACCTAGGTAGTGGTTCCTTTAAGTCTAAAAGGCACATTCCTCTTTATTTTATTTTTTCTGTCAATCTACTCTTTCACTCAAAGATCTTTTCCTGTGTCTGCACTGTCTTTTAGGTCTTGGCCTGGGGATTATGACCCATGAGTCCCAGAAGGGCCACCTGGGCAGGGGACTATGTGCCTTCCCTCCCGCCCTTGCCCCAGTCTCACTCCACAGGAACCCTGCTCTCCATGGGCCCTTTAACTAAAACATCCTGCTGGCTTCCCAGTGAAGGTGGCCTCCCAAATCCATCCAAGGAATGTGATTGATGGCGCTGCGGAGGCACGAGACAAAGAAGCCCTCTCCGGTTTTTGTATTAATGCTGGGTTATCTCCCACAGTATTGATTTTTTGTTTGGCTTTTGAAATTTCTCTTCTCTCTTTCTGAGCCATTTCTATAAAAATGAAAGAGGAGGTGAGGGATGATGGCGCCTGGGTTGACAGGCTCTGCTGACTTGCAGTATTAGCTGCTGTTTTCCATTAGGTCTTTCCAAGCCTGTCAACTGCCTCTTCTGGGCAGAAATATATTTAAAACGTGGTATGGAAAGGTCCCCATGTGTCAACAGTAACGGCCTGCCACCAGATTTAGTCACTGGATTTAATCTTCCCATCCTTAGCTCTTGGGTCCCCTTCAAAGGGGCAACCAAGATTTTGATGGACTCCAGCCTGCCCCTCCCCACCCCACCAGCCCTTTCTTCCTCTCTCCCTCTGCGAGAACTGTTCATCTTTTGTGAAACTGTCAAGGGATGACGTTGGCCTTGGCGACCTCAGCCTTCCTTCCTCGACTCTGTTTTGCTCTCAAATATGTTCTATTCCCTCCTCTCCACCTCTCACCCCTTCCTGTTCCCAGAGTTGCCATCCACACTTGGGTGTCAATGACTTAGAATGGCTTTAAGGGAGATCCTTATTTGTGGGGATTTGCCTTTCCTAGGACTTAAGGCTCAAGGATGTTAAGCTCTGAATAGTGGAATGTCATTCAGCCTATAGCTGAGAAAGGATATTTGGGAGAAAGGGAGAGAAGGTGATATTTTCTGAAATCTGAAAGTGACCCTCTACCTCTGGTGTCACTGAGAGTGTCTCATCTGGTTGGAGGGCATGTTGGGCCAATGCAGGTAGCCATACCTAAGAAGCTGGGCCATCCGTCCGTCCGTCCATCCATCCATCCATCCATTCATTGATTCAACAAGCATTTGAATTGAATTAAAGACCTTTTTTCTTAATAATGTCCTTATGGGCCCACAACTCTACTTTGTTAGGTATGCATTTTTTTATTTGTTTATTCTTCATTACACAAAGAAGCATGCAGACCCAGTGCCAGACACTGTACTAATGCTGGGGATGCAGGGAGGCACAGGAGAATCAGTCCCTGGGCAATCAGGGTTGCCCAGACCAGAAAGCTGGGAGTCTTCCCTGCCACTGCTCCTGTACCAACACTCCTCAACACCAGCACATCCAGTTACCATGTCCTTTCTTCCTGCCGCTGGCCTTGACCCATCTAATCTGTAGCTACTAGAACAGCGTTTATCATATATTATGTATAGGTCCTCAATATATGTAGGTCTGCTTCGTCCCCGTGCAGTTCTGAAACATGGTTGAATACATAAATCAGACCTCTCTCTTGCTCAGAGGCTTCCAATAACTCCCCATTTTCTACAGAATAAAATGAAAATGGCTTTGAATAGCACACAGGACATTCATAAGTTTGTCCCTGCCAATCCATCCAACCTCATCTTTTGCAATTCCACCGTGTTTTAGTCAGGCTTCTCCAGAGAAACAACCAATAGGATGTCTGTCTGTCTGTCCAGCTATCAAATCTATCAAGAGATTCATTATAAAGAAATGGTTCATGCAATTATGGAAATTGGGGGAGTCCAAAATCCACAATGTGGGCGGCAAGCCGGGGACCTAGGGAAACCAAGAATGCAGATAAAGTCTAAAGGCAATCTGGGGAGGGGGCACGGGATTCCCTCTTGCTTGGGAAGGCTGGTCTTTCTGTTCTTTTCAAGCCTTTAAATGATTGGATGAGGCCTTCTACAGTGTGCAGGGCAGTTTATCTCATTTACCAATTTAAATGTCAATATTATCCAAGAATATTTTCTAAGTTGCATGTGAAATTAAGCATCCTATCTCCTTTACCCTTTATGCTCTGGCAGCATCACATCTCTATTTGGCTTCCCCAAATGGCATAATGTCCTGCCTCTGGGTCTTTGCCCATGCTGTTTCCTCCCCCTGACTTACTCTTCCCCATCCTTTCCACCCCATAGACACCTTCTCACCAAACCAGCTTCACTGGGAAGCTCTTCCTTGCTGACTCCTTCTTGGACCCTTATAAACAAATGTGGGTGCATTATGCTCTCACTCTATTTTTTGCTTAACTTTTTATCATTTGTCATGTCATAAGTGTTGCTTGACATCTTCCTCTCCACTGCAACATATATTTTCATTTTTTGTAACATAATCCCTTATTGTGGGTATTGGGGAAAATTTCTTGGGCATTAGGCCTTAACCAATTATCTTGTAATCACTGTGGCATCTCATGCTAGACACTTTGAAAGCGGAAGATTGAACAATAGGCCAATGTCCATCAATTGCTTATCCTGGTAGTTCTTCTAGCCTTATTTCAAAGTCACGGAGCTTTTAGTGGAGCCCACAGCCTCCTGGAGGTCAAGATCCATTTCCCAGAAGCCTGTGCAGTTACATGTAGCCATGTGACGAAATTGTGGCCAATGGGATGTGAATGAAGGGTCCTCAGCACTTTCTTCTCTGTCACTTCCTCCATCTAGCTGCCTGGAATCAAATGCCAACATCTGGAACCATGAGGATGTGGAGCAGATGTGGAAGTCGTCTGTAAACAGGTATCTGTTGACCCCACCCATTTTTGTTCATGTGAGAGAGAAGTAGTAACTATCCTGTTTAGGCCTCTAGGTTTGGAATCTTTGTTGCCTGCAATTGAGCCTAACCCTGAGGCTCCATCTTGAGAAGTGCTTTCCTGACTCTTCGAGGGATGTCAGGAACCTCCATGAGCAAAGGGAGTGCAAGGAGGCAGGTCCAGCCCTCTTAGCTACTGCCATCCCAACTCAATGGTGGCCGTGCTACTTTTGTGTATTTTACATGTTGACTTAGAATTTGTTTGAAGATGGAAGGACTAGAAGAAGCTCTCCAAAGTCCCATGCATTTCTGACATTCCAAGAATCTGTCCATATGGATAACCAAATAAAAAAGGGAGCAATTCCTTAGGAGGAATGGATGTCTCCACCATGTGCAGACATGGGCGTGGACAGCCATCAATTGCTCTTGATGGTGCAGTCTCGGGCTCTCGTGAGGAGGGTTGGGGAGGATCTCATCTCCTTCGTCTATGTCTAGGGCCTGCCACCCTGTTCTACCCCTCCCAGAGCTGGGCAGGCAGCAGGTATTTGGGGGGTGTTAACTGAGTCTGCTGAATGGACTTTGGACTGAATGAGCATGTGTTGACCACGCCACACTCGCTTTTGCACTTCCTGTCTGTCTTGTGGGTTTGCTTCTTGGCAGTTCCGCAGTGTGGACTTACTTCTTCTCAGTTGCCTCCCAGGAGTCTTTGTGGGAGGTTGGATGGAGATTCTGCTCAGCACCAAGCCCACTGCTGAACCAGCAAACAGCATAAGCAGGCTGGGCCTGTGGTGGCCACACTGTGTGGTGTGTGCGGATGCCCCAGTGATTCGGCCTCCTCTCCCTCCCAGGCTGGTGTCACTCTGCCCAGGAGCTCACTGAGGGGGCTTGGAAGGGTGCTTGCTGTGGAGGGTGGTAAATTTAGAGCACTTGGCAGTTGGGAAGCTGCAGCCTTCAGCAGCTGGAGTGGGCAGGAGCAGAGCTGATGGTCCCCTCTGGGCTTTCCAAGGAGCTGCCCTAACTCTTCAATGGCTGTGGTTTTCATCGGGTGCTATTATTAGTCCTACTATATAGATGCACAAAAAGAGGCACAGAGAAGTTCAGTAGCTTATTTGTGGCGCCCCAGTCTTTGCTGCTGTTATCACTCATCTCTCAGAGAGTGATGTGGTCGAGCTGATACCCCACCCCCACCCATGAGCTAAGACTTACTTCTTAGGTCCCCTTCATGCAGCATGAGTGCATCGGGCGTGAGCGTGTGTGTGTATGTGTGTGTGTGTGTGTGTGAGAGAGAGAGAGAGAGAGAGAGAGAGAGAGAGAGAGAGCAGGTGTCACAAGGTACACATGTCTCTGTGAGGATGCGCCCCTCCCCTGCTGCCTCCACAGCTGCCATTTTTGATGAAGGAAAACCAGCACTTTGTTCTCACCACACAATCCCTCATTTTTTCAGCTTGGCACTTGTCACCTGCACAGGGGGAGCACCTGTCCTCTGGTCCTAAGGATGACTTGAAGGGGATTTAGCAGGGATGGGGACCCTGACCTGGGCAGAGTAGGTGGGGCAGGGCAGTCTATGCCCAGTTGCCCTAGTAATATGGGAGGTGGCCCCAGGGGATGTGCTCTGGTCCCCACTCACACCCTGGGGCCCTGTGCCCTGTCAGCTCAGCAGGAGGGAGGCAAGGCAGTTCCATGGGGGTGGGAGTCAGGCCACGTGACCTCTGACCTGAGGTCAGACTTCATTTGTCACTTTCTCTGACATCTTGTCTGCCACAGCCTCCCACTTTCAGTGGAGGGGGAGGGTGGAGGAGGGGAGGGTAAGAAGGGCCAGAGAGGTTGCTGATTGGAGAGGAGGCCCATATTTAGGACCAGGGATCAGAATCAGCTTTAGCAAACTTAGTGGAGGAGCAGCACCTGGCACGAGGAGGCTGAGAATCCCGTGACCCTGCTGTGGTTCCTGATGGCTGTGCGCAGCAGCCCTGCAGCAAAGCCAGGGCTCCAGTCCAGGCGCCACCTATGAGGTGCTGGGAAACCTCCCTTCTCTGTGCCTCAGTTTCCTCATCTGTGAAAGGTGGATATTATTAGTCCCTGCCTCATAGGGTATTATGAGGGGTGGGGACAGCATGGGGGTGGCCTTAGCAATGATTTGGTGAGAGGTAGCTGCTGCCATCACTCTTACTACTCTGTTTGAGGCTCTGCCCTGGACCCACCATGGGACCCTGGGTAAGGAGGGCTCATCTCTTTAGATGTCAGCTCATATCAGGCTCATATGAGGCAGCCCCCAGCCCCTCTGAGGCATTACTGTAATTACAGGATTTCTCCCTAGCCTCAGAGAGGGGTCCTTCATAAGGAGCAGGCAAGAAACGAGGGGCATTGATCAGGCCGTGGCCTGGAAAGACATTCAACCCCTGCATGAAGAGCAGGTTTGCTTTTGGAAATCCGTGGTTTCTCCCGATTGCCCACTTCAGCCCCAGCTACAACTTCTTCTGCGTCATCATCAAAATATCCAAAGCCCTGTCACCCCTTCAGGGCTCATGAGCATCCTCACGGCAACACGTGTTTGACAACACTAAGGTTCTTCATTTTCCCCCAGTTTGATGGGCATGAACTGATATCTTGCTGTAAGTAGAGATTCTATCCTTTCCTCCTATCATATCCCCTGTACTAAGTGCTTACTTAGTACAAGGCCAAGCATTTACTGCATTCTAAGGTGATTTCTGAATAATTGGTTCTTTCAATTCAACCCCTTGTTTCATCTCATATAGGCTTTTAGGTGTAGACCTACCCGTTCATTCAATAAGAACTCACCGAATACCTACCATGTACCATGCACCGTTCTACCTGCTGGAGATTAAAAAGAGGAAGATGTGTTCAATTCTGTCAAAGAACTTGAAGTGTTATAGAAGAGATTGGAAGTTAACCAGAAGTCCTTACTATTGTGCCATGAGAGAAAGGAGGGAGATAAAATCTGGCCCAAACCTAGGAAGACTTCCTGGAAGAGGGGAAACTTGAGGTGAGTCTCTCAGGATGAGATGGAGTGATCCATCTGCCAATGGTGGAAAGTGCATAATGTTCAAAAGTGACTTCCTGGGTAAAGGCAGAGACATAAGGCATTTGGCCACAGTTCAGTACAACCTGAGCACAAAGTAATGGGGCAGCAGGTGAATATTTGTTCGTTTTTAAGAGTTCAAGGTCCCTGCCTCCTGGGTGGGTCTAGCCTAACTCAGGTTTGACCATAGCTGAATGCAGCACCCCAAATGCTACCTGCTTTGCTATTGATTAAACCATCCAGATCGAGGGGCTCTATATTGTAATTTTCTCTTGGATAAAATGGGCTTCAACTTCTTGTGGAGAAGTATGGTTTTCACCTTATTTCATGATTGTAAATTGACATTCGCATTCTTGCCATCATTTCTGTTGCCAATGCTATTATTCTGGGCCTTTCTCGTGAAGCCAGAATAACATATGAGACACCAGCCCGGAGTGACAGTGTGCCTGACAAAAACAGAAATAGCCCAGCTCATGTTATTTGCAAAAGAATTATCCCCTGGAGGTGATTTTTAATTTGGGGGTTTGCTGCAAAATGGAAACCTGACCAAGGCTGCTTTGCAACCCAAATGCTTGTCTTACCAATCAATTATCAAAATGAGACTGGCTGGGTATTGCAGCAAGTATTTCTGGGCTCTCTGTTTTGATGGGTCAAGTCCAAGTTGCCTGCATTATTGGGAAAAGCTAGGGGCAACTGAGAAATTTAATTTGCTGGTGGGTGGGGGGAAGGGAAGACAGGAGAAAAGGTTCTCACATCCCGATAAAGGAAAGCACAAAAGATAGGCGGAGGGAGCCTGGATTACAGACAGTTAAACCGGCTGGGCAGCATTTGGCATGCTGTGGTTGTTCCTAAGGAATTAATAATTCAGCCCCAGGAATAAGGCTGGGGCTTATGGTTTAAGAAGCCAACTTGTGTAAAGGTTAATTGGTACCTATCAGATATTGGTTAGTTGCATTTATGCTATTTTGGCATTTGGGGGAGACTTGAGGGGAAAAAGAAGAGAGAAGCAAAGTTGATTGTGGGGATCCAGGAGGCTTTTTCTTGATACGACGATTTCATGAGATTGCTCTCCTGGCCCCCAGCAGGGAGAAGAGACTGGCCTCAGAGCATTTATAGGCTTGAAAAATGAATTCTGTGTCCCCTCCATTGTAAGCCTTGTACATGCTATTTAAACTTGACATGTCGTAAATCCAATAGCAGCAAACAAGATGGCATAGCCTTGCTGTCCACTTTTATTTGTGTGGGTGCAGTAAATGATGCTGGGATGCTCAAGTGGCAGGTACTGCTACTTGAAGACTTAAAGGCTGGACCTAGGGGCCCTTAGGGAATAGGGGTGCAGGAGTGAAGACCAACATGTGATTTTGGACATCCAGTTTCCTCTGTCCACATAGTATCTCTATGGCTTGGGCTGAGCATCTGGGTATCTCTTTAACTCCCAGAATAACCCTTATTGTGGGGGGATCAGTGAACTGTAAGAAAACTTTATAGTTTCTCAATGTCATCAACTGATCCCCTAACTTATAAAGTCCCTTGGGAATAGGACCATGCCTTATTTCTGTCTTTTTCTTCAGTGTGACCACAGCCCAAGGCACTTGCGGTTCACCTGGGTCACATTTGTGAAATGGATGAAATGGAGGGGGGTGTGTGTCTATTCCCACACCCCAGCTCTCCCTGGGCTGACGTCCTCAGTCTGCAGCAAATCAGGCAGCCATTTAAGGGCAGGGATGGGTTTATAATTTGTGGAGCTCTGAGTCCAGCATCTCATTTATGGCCTCCTGGATTACCTACATATTTCTATATTGGCTTGATACCCCATAAATATAAAAAATTTCCCATTTTATTTATGTCTTTTCTCTTTTTCAATAATTAATAAAAAATCTTGTTTTGAAGTCAAAGGACTGCCAATCAATCAGCTTCAAGTTTTGTACGAGGCCTGACTTTTTTGGTGTTGTTGTTGCCTTTAGCAACATTCCTCTAAAGAAGAGTTCATCTCTGAAGAAGAGTTCCTAAGATTTTCCTATTTCCTTTTCCTCTCCTCTCCTGTGCAATAGGATAGACTAAAAAACCACTTCTCAGGTAAGTGTCATATTATAAAAGTCAACACTGCCTGTCTTGGAAGTGTCAGTTATACATTCTTGCTCTTGAGAAGCATGCTTTATTCAGGTCTGAATTTTAATAATTAATAATCCAGCCCCAGGAATAAGACTGGGGCTTATGGTTTAAGAAGCCAACTTGTGTAAAGGTTAATTTGCACCTATCAGATATGATATTGGTTAGTTGCATTTATGCTATTTTGGCATTTGTGGGGGACTTGAGGGAAAAAAGAAGAAAGAAGCAAAGTTGATTGTGGGGATCCAGTTGTCTTCAGGGCAACTTCTTATTAAAGTTATTTTCCTTGAAACATCAAGAGAAAGTTCTGGAAGGACTTTGAAAAGACATTCAGTGCATTCTCCTGCTTCTGTGTTGGACTTTATTAAGTCATTTAGAGGCCTCAAGCCTTCCTGAGATGATTCTCCCATCTTCTGGGGTCTGTATTCCTTGGCCTGAGACCTTTTGTTGGTCCGAGTGTTCATCTAATTTTATAATCACTTGATTTTCAGCCAAAAATTCAGTCAAAATGCTGTCTCTGCACTTCAAAGAAACTTGTTTTCCTTTCTGGCCTGGTATGTGCAGGATAGTGATGATGGAGATAGAGACCTGGGTCTGGGGAGACGGGAAGTGTATATGCATAAAGAAGGTTATATGGAGAAATTCTCGAGTTCAGCGTCCCCAGTCCCTGTCCCTCCCCACAGTGTCTTGGAAGCCTCCTTTTCCTTGCCTCTCTCCATTGGTTTAGTGATGTCTGAGCACTTGGACTGTCATCTGAGCCTTGAATGAAAGGGGTGGAGGAAAAGAAGGGCAGCCCTCTACCAAGTCTTGCTGAAATGAATGGAATTCCTCTCTCTCTCTATCATGCTGTGATTGAAAGAACTGAGTCAATATATCGATATGGACTGATTCCAAGCCTTGACACTTACCTGTGTGATCCTTTGGCAAATCACATCGGCTCTTATGCTCCACCTCCTCACCTTGAAATGGGAGCAGCAGCACCTACTGTGTGCATTGTGGTGATTTCCGCAAAGCTAATGAATATTGCAATAAAGATTCCCACTAAGTGGCCTGGCTTTGCTAACGCTCCATACATGACTTCACCACAATGCACACTAGGATCTGAACCCCAGCTCTGTCATTTTCTAGCTTTGTGACTTTCACTCAATCTCTCTGGGCTTTCATTCCGCTTCTAAAAAACAGGGACCATAATGGTACCAAGGTACAGGGTTGTGGTGGGGACTGAATTATAGACAATGTACCTGGAGCATCGCTGGCATCTCAAAATCACAATGTTAGTTTTAGAAGTTATTGTTGCAAAAAGTAAATGAGATGCTACATGCAAAGTCACTTGGACAATGTTGGGCACGTACTGAACATTCACAACTATTTGCCAGGGCACTTGGAACAAAGGAGAGGCCTTCAGTGAGTGTTAGTTAGTTCTCTTTCTCCCCTGTTTAGGTGTGTGGAGGGGGAATCCCTGCACTTCCTTCACTTGGCCAATCAATGTACACACAGCACCAGGCCTGATGGGCAGGTAGTAAAAACACTGAACCCAGGATTAGGGAGCGTGGGGATGGGCTCGTGATGTGGGCCGAGAGGCCACGTGCTTCCACTGCACTCTCCTGGTTAAAATAAAGCTATGAAGTAAAACAAAAGTACCTCCCTAAGCATTCCTATTTGGGGTCAATATACTATGAAGAACCAGAGGAAACAGTTTATAAATACTTTTATAATGACGAATCAATTATTCATCACAGTCGCACTGCAAAGTAAATCATTCCAAGATGCACAGGGACCTGTCGGAATGATTGCAAACTGGTTAATAAATGGTCTCCCAACTTCTGAGGAGGTGCTCCAGAGCAGTAGTGCACACAATGCTTTGTGCCTCTCTACATTCCAGTGTAATTTAAGAAAATGGGAAAATTTACATATCAGCTTTTAATTAAGTATTCATGCTACCTTAATGTGAAAGGTAACTAAAATTATTTAGTGACTTATTGATTCCATGAGGCTTTATGTTACTGTTGGTGTTCTTTAGGTGACAAAGTTATCTAAGACACTATGACCTTTGACTGAAGCAGTTCCCTTTCTGGAAAGTTCCCAGGATCTCAGGGAAACTTGTTGGGCGTTTGGGGGGGTGGGGATGGAGCCATTGCAAGAGGGCTTGGGGCTGCCAGTTTCCATGTGGTAGACCTGGGGGTCCCTGTGGACTTTCATGGATCAATAGATGGTCAGAGTTGGAAGGAACTTCCTGGATCCTCCTGTTCAACCCCAAAATGAGCAAATGGAAGGCCAACAAGAGCAAAAGATACATGAAGCTCACACAGTTAAAGCATGACAGAGTTGCAGAGCTGCCATGTGGTGCTGAAGTCCTCTGCGTTTCTCCCTCTGCAAGGCACACAGGCAGGGATCTCCTCTCCCATATAGTGGAAAGAGTTCCTCAGAGATTCCCGGGTGCACAGCACACACTAAACATTTGTGCCAGCTGGGAATTAAGTTTAGATACATATGATCTAAGTAATGTGTGTAGCCAAGTGAGAAGCCACAATGAACCTGTGGTTGTGAACTGGAAGTCTGGTTGTGGTAGGTGGTTGTGCAAGTTAGAGCTAAGGTCTCTATTACTTTCTTGGCCTTTTCCTGATGGCTGCAAGATGGCTGCAGCTCCAGCTTTCATCTGTGTCCCCTGCAGGAGGAAAGTCACATGTGTAAGACAGGGGCAAGGCTGTATCAGGCAGGCAAATGTCCAAACACAGGGCCACACCTGGCCCCTGACACATGGCTTTGCACACAGGGAGGCCTCATAGAATGCTCCCTGTGAGGGGAGGGAAGTAGAAGGCCCAGAAAGTGGTCTCCAAGAAAAAATGGTCAGATGTGGGATTCTACTTGGAGATGAGTATTACAGGTACTTAGCAGTCGGCACTAGCCTGGGGCAGAAGGGAAGATGGCAGTGGTGGTTGCCAGCACCTTCAGCCTCCTGCTCCTGCCCAGATCCATTTTCCTTTTCAGTGGACTCCCACCTGCTTTACCGCTGCTCCTGCCCTGTGCACCTGAAACCCTGATCTCAAGAAAATACCCTCTACAAGTGAGCTTGTAGCTTAGCGTGACTTTATAGAGAATCGTGGACCTAGGACATGGAACTCACCCACCTTCTCATTTCACAAAGAAATCTGAGGCCCAGAGAGGAGGAGTGTATCTCACAGCTTGTATAGAAAGTCAGTCAGTGACAGACAGGGAAGGGGGCCAGGGACCGCTGACTCCTAGCTTGATGTGTGTGTGCACATGCACACAAGATATGCATGTGTGTGCATGTGTGTGCATATGTGTGTGTGTGTTTACACCATGCACATGTGCATTTGCTGTTTTCATTTGGAATCTCATTTCACACAGTGTAAGTGCAGCCTTTCTCTCTTTTAAAGGAGTAGACACTGCAGGAAACTGGAAGCAGAGAATATTCCCCAAATCCTAATATACAGGTACACGCCTACTCTGCCTAGCCAGACAGTGGGGCTGAACTTGTCTCTTGACAATTAGGGAAAAGGAGAGGGACAGATAGATAGACCGACAGAGAGTCCAAAAACTTAACAGAGGAGAAAGAAGACACCCGGAGCTACGGCTGCTGTGGAGGAACCCTGTTGCTGGGAGGTTCAAGAAATCTACACACAGGACTTCTGGGTCTATTATAAACAGCCAGCCTTTGAAGCAGGGTCAAGAGCTCAGGGCAGTTTAGCTTTGCAGTAGAGTCAGGATGGGCTTAGATCTGCAGAGGCAGAGACTGGCATGGCTGCTCTCCCAGGGGCCTGACTGCCTTGGTGATGGGTGCCCTGAGGACTATTGTTGGGATTTTAGAAATTAGTCAGTAAGACAGCCACTTCCATGCTGAGATAGAGTATTCAAGGCCTCAACCCAAGATCAATTGCTGGCTGACTTTCGTTCCCTGTAATGTATCCTGGCCTAATCCTGTCCCAAACTGGGTCACTGGCAAAGCTTAGCTTTGATGAATTCTGCTCAGCCTTGCTTTCTTCTGCTCCCTAAGCAACATTTTTACAGAAAACACCCAGTTAAGCCATGACTGTTCAACCCTGGGGCACTTGGAGAGGTTTATGTTTCCTTCAGAGAATACCCTGCAATTTGGCCATGCTGCCATAAGGGGGCAATAGTTTCACTGACCAGGTGCTATAAATGGTAATGGGAGAGGTGAAAATGAATAGCTATAGAGTATTTTTGTTTGATGTTATATTTTTTTTAAAAAGAATCTTAAATCTGTTGCCAATATTTTAACAGTAAGAGACTGCTTCTTAAAAAGTCCTAATGTAGGACTTTGGAATATCAAGACATTTGGCAACATTCCTTCTGGCCAACAGCCAGCTCAGGCTGAATAGGAGTTGCCCCTGGGGATAGGACATGAGCCTGCAATTGCCACTGTCATCACCTGTTTGCCTGCTCTTGCTGACATTACCTGTTTGCCTCCTGAAGTTTTAGACAAGTTTGTCTCAACTATCACCTGCCCCAGCCTGCACCAGGTGCCCTACCCCAAGTCCTGCAGTCCCCATGGGTGCTAGTTTGTCTGCCCATGTGTCTGCTGCCTATTAAACTCAAGGCTCTGGGCACTGCCCTGTGGCTCTCCTGTTTACAGCTGTGTTCCCTGCTCACCATCAGAGCAGACAGAACAAGCATTGAATGCTGAATACAGACTAATTCCCTTGTGTCAAGTTCAGGCATGATGTCTGATTTGTCCCTGTATCCCTTACAGGCCTGGCCCATGGTAGGTGCTCAATAAGGTGTTTGTTGGCTTGAATTGCATGAAACTTGGCCAAGGATTTGGATAGACAGAGATCTTTTCTGGCAAAAGAAGAGGATGAAAGAAATTAATGATTTGTCACAATGGACTCTTTCATACTGTTTTGGCCACAACCCTGAAAAGAAAAAAAGGTATTTTACAATGGGACCTAGTATACCCACTCCACATGTGAGCAAGTGCTGTATTATGGTCCTTCTTACTCTATGGCACATGCACTCTGAGCTGATCCAATCCATTCCATTCTATCCCATCCCATCCTATTCCATTCCAATCCATTCCATTCCATCCCATACCATGCCATTTTATTCCATTCCATCCCATCCCATCCTATCCCATTCCATCCCATCCCATGCCATGCCATTCCATGCCATTCTCAGTCTTACTCTTTCTAGCCTCACATTAGGAAGCAGAGGCCTCTGTTCATCCCCACTCTTCCCCCACTTGTAAGCTTGCCCCTGAAATGGAGCCATGATGTTACCCACTGTGTGAAAAGCCCAAACTCCACCTGGGTGCTATCCTAGGAGCACCCATGGCATGGAATTCTGCTTTTTTGTTCCCACCTGATGCCACTATCACACACACCCACGGTCACACTAGGCGCCCATGGTTAGAAACCACTTAGGAAGCGTCACAAGGAGTTGGGCCTGAATGGGTCTCACACTCTCTGGGCACTGTGTCTTTGACATCCGGAGTGTTTTAACACCCACATCATCATCTCAGTTCTCCCCATCCTGGCAGCCTGCTCTGGGTCACTGCCCAAAAGCTTCCTTCCCAAGGAGGCGGAGGGGTGTCCCCCATGAGAGAAGAAGCACTGGTTTCCATTCCCCCCTGCCCCAGCAAAGAAGTGAGCTTCTCTCTGGGGAGAACGCGGCTGCGGAATCTTTTGTTGAACGAAGCACCTTTCACGTGGGGAGACTATGGCAAGATAAAATGACACGTTGCTAATGATGTGTTTTATGGACTGCCATCTGTCTCCAGAAAGGTCAAAGAAAAATGGCAACTTGGTCGCAGGCGATTGGGTGGCAGTGGTGGTTGGGGGGACAAATGGCTCTCATCGGAACATGACAAGGAGGCTCAGTGACATCATATAAATGCCCTAATTGGGAAGTGGTCAATCGAGCGGGGCCTGACTTCTGAATTTGATGTGTCAATAAACAAGCTCAAGGTGAGATGCTGGATCAATACGGCAGGACAAGAACCATCCGGCAAATTTACTGCAAAGTAATTGGGTGCAAAATGACTCAAGTCAACCTTCACACTGACGAAAAGCAAACACACCGTTGGCCCAATGGCCACCGTCTGTACGTGTCAGTGGCTACACTGGCTGCCTGCTAATGGGCTTGGGGAAGGGATCCCCACCAAGGGAGGGGGAGTGGTACACCCTTCATGATGGCATTGATTCTAGAAACTTTTTCACATTGAGGGTATAATCTAGATGCTTCTTCCAGGGACAATCTTTTTTTTTTTTTTTTTTAATTTTTATTTTTTATTTATTTATTATTGGTACAATCTTAAATATAATAGAACACAATAAATATGGCAGTAGTAACTGTAATTATCATGTGCCCATTCTTTATGCTGATTAGGCTGCACAATACCTGAGACCCAGGGGAAATTTCTCTATCTGCATCTATATGTAATATTGGTTGAGGTTGGTGGCAGCTTGTTTTCTCCATCCTCGGGCATAGGGGGAAAAGACTCATTGCTTTAACTTCAGGGTATCCTGATCTGGAGGTGGTAGTGGTGAGTGCTTAAGGAGGGTGCATCCTGTTCTGACCCAGTAGTGGGTGAGTTGTCCTCTCCCAGAAGCCTCCCGCCATCGAGACCTGGAGCTTCTGAGCAGGTTGGCAAGGGTGTGTTGGACCTGCAACAGTGGATTGTTAAATATTCAGGAATGTTGTTTAACCATTAGTATTTTGGAGTTGGCCACAGTTGGAGTATTCTCACCACAGAATCAGCAAATGCTCCATATCGCCCCCCCCGGGGAGTCGTGTACTGGCACAGCACTGGGAGGACAGATGAGTTCTGGAAATTTGGGCTCCAGCCAGGGAAGGGTGAGTCTAGAGCTGGCCTGCACCCTTGGAGGTTGAACTGGCTGCTGGATAATTACTCTCAGACTGTGAGGTGTTGGGCAAGATGGGGAGGCAGCTGAGGAATGGCGGGAAAGCCAGCGACTCAGGAAAAACACCGTCTGCATTGCCATCACCTTTTCTCAGAGGGTTCCCATTGAGGAAGACTGATTGGGGAACTGTGCTGGGCACCAGCAGGCCAGCTTCTACATCAACTCGTCCTTCACCAACTGCAAGTCCAGCACCAACAACCAGCTGCGTGTTTCATGGGCTCCTGTAGTGACAACATATTATAATCCCAGTGCTTCCATGTTAGCTGCCCAAACCCCAGAATGCCTTGTCCACAGCTCTTCTCTTGTCTGAACTTCTTCATTTCCCCCTTCTTTACAGTCTAAACTCCAAAGCATTAACACCTGTACACCTGGGTGCCTTGGAGACCCTAACCCTGTATTAAGCCAGCTTTGATCCTAGTGGATCTTTGCCCCTGGTCTGTCTACATTATAGTGCAGGAGGACTTGAGGGGACAATTATCTACACTATTGAGCTCTCCTGAGTTCCTGGAGGTGTAAAATGCAAGGTGGTCAATTACCATCATGAACTGCTGGGTCGATGGATCTGCTGGCTGAGGTGAGTCCCCGGGAAATGAGGACACTACCTCTCCCTGGAGAATGGCAGATGAATCAGGGCCAGCAATTGGAAGTCTAGAATGATGCTGTTGAGGCAAGTCACCAAGCATTCTCTGTTCATTGGTTTCCCCATCTGTGAATTGAGGTTACTAGAAGAATCACCCTATTGGGTTGTTTTTAGGATGGAATGAGCTAATTCATAGAAGGTCTGAGAAGAGTGTCTAGCATATGGTGGTATGCTCTTGTTTTTCTGTGAGCCTCATAGAAACTGTGTGTGAATAGGGTTTATCACCCATGTTCCCATCTTTATGACATGGAGCTTGAGAAGTCTAATGACCTGTGGTCTCATGGCCCATAGTACTGGAGCCTTCCAGAACCAAGGCTGTTCCCTCTGCATTTGGCATGTTCTTCACTGCTCTGTGATCTGCAGGTACCCAGGAGGGGTGAGGTGGGAATGCCCAGTTGGGAGAAAGCACATGCCTGAGGCCAGAGACACGTGGAGTTGGACTCAGGGAAACTCGGGGGCCCGCTGTTTGAAGAGATGAGGATGGGAGGTGGCAAGGCAGGCAGAACTAACTCCATTTTCCCCAATGGGACCTAGCTCATGAGCTCTATCCACATAGGAACAGAAAATTCAGTTCTGCTAACTCGAGGTTGTCTTTACTGGTATTAAACAGAGCCACTTTGGGGGTCAATATCAGTAAATTCTGGCTTTTCCTCCTTCCCCTTTTCCTAAGAGTCAGTTTCATCTGAGGGAAGGGGTGACAGTGTGTGTGTGTGCGTGTGTGTGTGTGTGTGTGTGTGTGTGTGTACCTTATCCAGGGGGGTGCATGTGCACATGCCTCTCCCCCCAACACACACTGACTGCTATGAGGTCAGGCCCAGGCACCCCATACCCCTCCAACCTTGACTACCTGGACGAGCAGGTTCAGGTGAGACAAGCTTAAAGGCCCCAGCATCCTGAGGAATTTGGCTTTCTGTTATCCATCCTGCCCTGCAGCCTGCCCATCCCTTCTCAGAGACCTTGGCCGTGACTGCTAAGCTGTCCTCTCTTCCTCCCCCGCTGCTGCTCAACTCTGTCCCTGTGGGTGAGAGCCACAGTCAGCAGCCTGCTTCCCACGCTGAAGTTCCTAGGAAGCTTTGGGCACCGAGTGCTTCAGCTTCTTGGATACCAAGGAGCAAAGTCAGGCTTTTGGCCTTAAAACCCTCATGTCTTTGTCAAGTTTCTGATTCCTCAAACTAAAATACTTTTAGGACTAGTATTCTTCAGTGGGTTAAAAAAAAGTATTCTATTTGTAACTCTCTGACCTCTTTGTTCTAAATTGGCCCTATGTCCCTGATTCATAGGAGAGGGGGACCCCAGAGCAAGGACAAAATGGGTGGGTGAGGAGGGAAGAAAAAGGTGGTTCTTATTTCAAATACTGTCCCTCTGCTTGTGGCAGTTGCTGAGGAGTTGGCCTGGCTTTAGTTTGGTAAGAGCTCAGCCTTGGTTAGCCACCACCACCATCATTTTTCTATTGCTGAGCAAGAGAGAGAAGCCAAGGGAGATCACAGTTGCACAGTTAGCAGGATGGGCAAGTTTGGGAGGAGAGGAGCAAGCAGGGTACAGATTTGAGGGATTTGCAGAAGCTTCCAAGAGAAGTGATGTGGAAACAGAGTTTGGAGATTGCCTGGCCTCACCTCTCCCCACTTCCTGCCTGTCCCCTGCTTTCATTTTGGCCTCACCCAACTCTTCTCAATCCCAGATCCACCACCCCCTTTCACTGGATCCCTGCTCTCCCCTGCTTTCTCCATGCCAGGAAAACCAACCTGCCTGACTCTCCATCCTGCAACTTCATGAAGGACCCTGAGCCAGGGCCACCTGGTGCTATAGCTCCCAGATCCCCAGAGCATAGATCATAGGATACCAAATGCTTGCTGTGTTCTACCATAAATTGTGAGTAAATTTGTTATACAGAAGTAGATGAGATGCTCATGATCATTCGAGTATCTTCTAGTACAATTTTTTTAATTCAAAAAATAATTCAATAAACCAGAGGAAGACAAATGCCAAAGAGGAGGAGCCAAGAGGTTCCTGACCTGATCCTGCATCTCCAGGTCCTTTATGGGACCTCAGGTGCTTCATTTTGGGATGAGGTGTTGCATTAGACAATCTTGAAGAGGATCTCTAACTTTAACACTTGGTCAAGGTTTGTAAAAACACTTCCCAGTAGACCATAGTTTGTAGACTGGAGGCTACTAAATTCTCTGATGCGATGTGCTCATAACAATCCTCCTGCCTGCTTCCCCCTCAGGCGGCCTGTGAGGCCTATGGGGGAGACTCTGGGCTACACGCAAGGGATGACAGTGTTATCCCCCCACCCTCAGAACTAGGGGTTGAACTCTGGGTCTTGCATGTGCTAGACAAGTGTTCTACTCCTGAACTATACCCCCAGACCTTTTTATTTTTTGAGATATTCTCACTAATTTGCTTTGGCCCTTGCTCCCTAAGTTGCTAAGGCTGATCTCCAACTTGTGATCCTCCTGCCTCAGCCTCCTGAGTAGCTGGGATTGAACAAGAAGCATTGATCCACCCCCTCTCCCACCATCCTGTGCAAATAAGAGACATAGTGACAAGCCAGAATTAGTCAGTGACTCTAGACCCAAGTGGCATCATTCAAGGTTGGGAAGAAAAAGAAGTCACAGCAGGTGTCTGCCTCCAGCTCATTGTCTAGAATGTGTCTTGGGGTGGTGGCCTCAAAGGAGGCCAGAGAGTGGTGTTGCTGGAGTTGATAGTGGGGAGGGAACAGTGTGGAGCTTAATCAGGAACCTGTTGACTACAAGTCATGAAACCCCGTCTACACTAGGATAGGCCAAAGGGGGAGTTGGTCAGCTTCCATAGCCAAAGGTCAAGAAGGCCAGAGTGTGGCTGGGCCCTAGGGAGCTGCTTCTAGCATGTGACAGGGCTCCACTTTCCATCTCTCTGTCTCTTGGGCAGTCTTTCCCTCCTTTTAGCCAAGGAATCCCCACAGTTCCTGAATCTATGCCTTATGACTTGGCCTCCAAAGAGAGGGCTTTGACTCTAATCCCAGGCTGAAAATCTCAGAGAAATTCTCTGGCTTGATCTGGGTTAAATCCCTGCTCTTGGGCCATTCAGCCTGGCCAGGGAGCAGTGTATCTATGGTCTAAGTGGTGGGGTCATGAAACTGGGGCTGTAAGGTGGGAAGTGGGTAGAAGAGCAACATTCATGATAAGAAAGAGGGCGAGTGGACAGAGATGGCTGTCTCTGCACCTGGCTCTCAAGAGGCCCCAGAGAGCATGGACTCCAAACTCCAGAGAGGTCAGGGTACTTGGCCTATGACCATCAGCAAGTTAATGGAGCCTTGGACTGAATACTTGGCTTCCACACTCCTTGCACCTACTGCAGGTTGCTCAGCCTTGGCACCACGGACATGTGGGGTTGGGTTTCCCACAGGGTCAGCCCGCACATGGTAGAGTATTTATCCTAGGCAGCAGTGAACTGCTTAAGGTCTCAGGGCCTCTGTTTCTTCAATTGGCAGTAACTACAGCTGCCTGCCTACCTCAGGAAGGTATTCACAAAAAATAAAAGGTTTAAAAAATACTAGCTATGGGAATCCTTGCAAAGCCAAAAGTAGCAATCCTCCATTCCACTTCCCATCAGAAAACATGGCTGGGAACGTGTGTGCAGTAAATGTCACTGTAAGAGCAACCACTTCTCCCTAAGGAATCCAAAACCCTCTGCCAAAGTGACAGTCATTGGGAAACTGCACATGGTAGGTGAAGATGTGTGGGCAGAGGTGGGGTCTGGTTTAGAACTCCTCTCGATTGATCCCCAGGGAAATGATTCGCAGCTTAAGGATCCATCTTTAAAAAGGAGACAGAGCCTCAAGTATGCTGGGAATGAAGGACAGCCACGCAGCAGCTTCTCCTCCACCAGGACCCCACACGTACTGCCCTCCACCAGCCTCTGACTTCTCAACCTCAGAGTGAGGTCAACTTGGTAAGGAAAACCAATAACCAGTCAGTCCACCAACTGGGGCACTTGTGCTGCAGAGCATGATGTAGAACAGGCTATGCCCCCATCCCCAGGGGACATTTGGCACCACCTAGAGATGTGTCTGGTGTCCCATCCTCCCCTGCCCTTATACGGCGGGGCCAGGCCAGTCCTGAGGCTCCCGGAGGGGTGTCCCTGCCCAGGCTGTGGTTGGATATAGACCTTGCTGTGGCATGCAGGGGCATCTCTGGGCAGGGACATCAGGTCAAATGAGACCACCTCCTGCATGGAGGGCTGGACCTGGGTCTGGGAAGAGGAGCCGACCATCCAGAGTTACATTCTAGAATCTTCTACCAGGTAAAGCCTATGCCAGGTGATGATCTGGTGACACTGGCATGGGGCCTGGTAGCCAGGAAATGCTTTTTGAAGAACATTGTGTCTGGATGGGGCCTTTCAAAGCCCTGAAATGGCAACACACAGACCAGAGCCTCTGGGCCCTGGCTTGGCCAGCTCCGTGACACCAACCACACAGTCTCCTCCCTCATGTTGTCCCTGCTCAGACAACGTTTTCCAGGAGGTCAGCTTGCCAGGAAAATGAATAACTTGTTTCCACTTGTATTTCTGATGTGTGCCTTTGATCTTCGTCAGTCTCATCACACATTTATCCCACAGTCCGATGAAGGGGATTGAACAAGAACTAGGCACGTGCCCAACCTGGAGGAGGGACGCACACGTAGGAAAGAAACACCAGGACTCCTCGCTTCACTTAGGTAGAAGGCCAATTTATGAGACATAATTAAAACACTGTGGCCATAAATACATAAAATACAGCAAGTGGATTACTAGTGGAGAATTCCTCTGTTTATTTACTTAGAGTTGAGTCCGTGTCATGGTGGCATGGACCCTGGAAGGCTTCCTGGAGGAGGCAAGATAGAAGGCATTCATCTCATGCTGGGCAGAGCAAATCCTGGCACAGGGCAGGGTGGCGGCCGGGCAGCCCCCCTTGTGTGGCTGGTAAGATTTCAGCGAGTGTTTCCCAAGTGGGCTCTGCAGGAGGCGGCGGATAGACTGATCTGTCATGGAAGCCTTCCCCAGGGCCATTACCTGCGATGTTATTTCTTTAGGAATAGACAACTTGCCCAGCAATTTCATTTCTGCTCAAGTTTGTGTTTTCACACAAGACTGAGTTTCCATCCACCTTCAAGTGTCCTTCCCCTTTCCCATTTCATGCTCCTGTCCCTAAATAATGCTTGCATTTCCTATTAATAGGACTGCCTTCATGGTGCTGGTCCATCTGACCTACTTCCTCCAGTGTTTTATTCCAGACATGGCGCTGCCGGATTCTCTTAGCATCGTCTATTCTTCAGTCATTTGTTCCACGTGTGGTAGGAGCTGCTACTGCTCAGAGACCTCGGAAAACAAGGGAAACACAGACCTAGGTCCCTGGAGCTTCGAGTCTAGTTGGGAAGTCAAGACAGGGGCTCATACTGCAATGATCTTCCAGGTAAGGTAGTGCCTTGTGGGCGCCTGCATGGCACTGCCTGTGTGTGTGCCCATTGCTCAGAGAGGGAGAGGGCCTGGGGCTGGGTACACCTTGGAAGTCCTCACGGGAGAGGTGGGAGCTCTGTGGGTTGTAATATTTTCTAGAGATAAGGTCCCACAGTGAGCTCTCCTGCTTCCAGTTCATAATTTCTTAATTCATGCAAAAGAGACGAAGGCCCAGGAGGATGTTGGCTGGTGGCTACCCATTCACACACCCAGTCCCCTCTCTTTATTGCCCATCCTGCCATCTTGGTTCAGGTATCTCCTGGACTGCCTCTCATACCAGGCTCAGATGCATCTTGGTGCCCTCGTTTATTCTGATCTTTTAGGTGGAAATTTTCTTTTTTTCTTCATCACTATAATAGATTTTTTAAAAAAAATCTCCTCTCATACTTCCTCACCTGTTGATATTGGGCTTGGCTATGTGACTGGCTTTGATGTCATGGTAGATGAGTGTCTACTTCACTTCCCTTGAGAAAGAGCTCGGTCATGTGACCTGCTTTGACCCACAGGATGCCAGCAGATAGAACGTTACCGTGTCTCATGTTTTTCCTATGGACATGAGAACAACACTTCCAATCCGCCTGCTGGGGCAAGAGGCTGAGCAAAGTGTGCTCGCCTGGACTCCACCTCCAGCTTGGAACAAGCCCAGCCCAAACCAGTGTCCTGTGGCCACTGAGTGAGAATGAATGATGGCTGCTGTAAACCACTGAGTTGTGGGATGGTTTGTCACACAGAGTTAGTGGTCACAGGTGGCTGACACGGCTGTTGAGGCAGGAGTCCCATTTTCTCCTTACTTTAAGATCTGTAGATGCCTCTTTCAGGAAGAGTGACTGTGAGATTGACCGTGCCTAGATCCCTTTGCTCATCCCCTCTGGGCCACACTAGCTCTCATCGACTCACCTTTGCTGCACTATGGGTGTGCTCTTTTGCCATATCCCACGTGGGCTGCCTGCCTTGGCAGCTCTGCTGTGAGCTTGTGGAGGCCTGAACCAGGGTTAACAGGGCTTTTGTCATAGTAGGAGCTGGGCGTGTAGAAGATCTCAGAGCCACCCAATGCCTAAAGAAAAGTGTATGCTACTTCCTCTAAGAAAGATGGAAGGAAGGAAGGAAGGAAGGAAGGAAGGAGGGAGGAAGGAGGGAGGAAGGAGGGAAAGAAGGAAGGTTCTAGCATCCCAGGTGTTCTAGCATCTTTACCAGGCACAGGCTTGAGTTCTAATGTCACTCAAGCATTTAGTTATCTAGCCTGTGTTTCACAGAAGGTACAGGCAGGCCAGACGTTACAGGTGTAGCATTCAGGGGGCAGACAGGAGTGCACATGGGCATGTGGCCTGCTGACCTCACTAGCCACCTGCGTTTCACAAAGCCCTTTCCATAAATAGACCCACTCCCAGGAAATGCCATGTACCATCTTTGTGGGCAAGGGGAAAAGTACCGTTTCCTTGATGGTAAAACTACAGGTCCTCTGTGGGAGGCTGTGTCCAAATAATATCCCCCCATCCCAGGGACACAATTTGGAAGTCTGAGACAGCTTCCCCCATTGACTCTCCCAGTTGTGCCCTGCTCCTTTCGCTGGGTTGCCCCCCACTCCCTGGAACACCCCCACATCCTTGCCTGCCAGGCTCTCTGCAGACTGCCAAATGCTGTCTGAAGGCCACTTCCCCTGGGAAGCCTTTTCCACTCTCTGGCAGAATTCGTTGGTTTCATTCCTAGGTGTTCCCATATCCCTTGATTTATTCATCTTTTGGGCTCTTGAAATTATGTTGCATTCTAGATATTTGTGTCAACACTTATGTGCCCTAGATCATAAACACCTATGGGTCAGGGGTGATAGTTACATAGAAATGGCCGCGGGTTCCCCTAGTCGGAGCTTGGGAAACACACGCCTGCCATGCTGTGGATGTGCCTGTGGAGGTATCCAGACCCGGGGTATTCTTGCTCAGCATCTGGCCATGGCCAGGGAGAAGGAAGGATGGAGAAAGAACCAGTGGGGAGACATTGAGCCCTTCTTGCCTTCTTTTATGAAGATTCATCTTCATGGCTGCGTGATTGTGAAGCAGTGGAGAGATCCTTCAAGAAGCGAGTTAAAGCCATTAAGAACTGGGCTCAGCTACACACAACAGAAAGTCCAAGAACAGAAAAACAGCATAAACAAGGGAGAAGTTTATTCCTTTTTCATTTGGAAGAAGTCCAGAGGTGGGCAAGGTCAGGTTGGTCAAATGGCTCTGCTTCCCTAGTCAAGAATTCAGACCTTTATGATTCCTAATCCACTCTCTTTAGTTTATGGGTAATATCCTCAAGGTGACCTTGTCACAAGATGACCACCACAGCTCCAGCCATCACATGTACATTCTAGACAGCAGGAAGGAGAAAGGGAAAAAGAGTGTACTTCCTAGCTGAGGTTGTGAACCAGGTTGATTTGAGTAAAGGGAAAGACACTTGGGGGGAGGGGGCTGTTTCTGAAGGGACAAGAGCAGAGTAATGGAAGATCTTGAGTGAGGAGATGGGCGAGACTGGAGATGTGACAAGGTGGTAAGTGGTGGGAAGGGCTAAAGAGCTTCCCAGAGGGTTGAGATGAATATTTGGGTGACAGAACTACAGAGAGTTACTGAAGGACACCGGTTGGCAAAAGGACCATTGTTTCTTCCTTTGGAAATGGGAACAAAGGCAATGTGTGGATGGAGGACGTCCTCTCCCGTGATGACCGGAGCAGATTGGAGACAGCTGGCTGTGGCAGGGTGGTGAGGGGGCTGCTGGGAAGGCCAGCTATTCCCTGATGAAGGTGGGTCTCTGGAGCTGATTTGGAATCATGGAATATAAGGGCTACAACGGAACCTAAAAACAAGTAGAGAATTCTTTCTTTTACAGATGAGGAAGCTGGAGCCCAGAGTGAAATGGGTGCTTCAACTCACCCACCCAGAGCAGTGGTGAACCAGGACTAGAACCCAGGTCTTTGGGTTTACACAAATTGTATGAACATGTTTCTGAAAATGGTGGAGAGATGGAATAGGCCATGTGGCTAGGAAGAAGAGGTGAGGTCAATTTATGTCCCCTCCCTACTCCCTGGTCAGCATCCTCCACCAGGGTACCACTGTTTGTACACCTTCCAGTACCTTCCACTGCGGTTGAGGAGGGCCCCAGGGAACCTGGGAAGGAGGACACACCATGGCTGGCCATTGTAATGTCTCTTTCTTCTGCCTTTCTCTGTGGCTTTCCCTCCCGAGCTCCATCCCCCTCCTTCTGCCTCCATCATATTGAATCACCAGGGTGTGAAATATAATAAAGCATTGTACCGTTCAATCTGTCGGCTATTCCTTAAAGGTGTACTCCAGGTAAATATCCCCTTGGCCTGTGAAAAATGAGCTTACCTGCAACAAATGACTTTGATGAACCTCCGGAGCTGGTCCTCTATCATTCTTTTCCAATTGGCTTCCCCAGCCAAGCATGATTTCCCTGCACAAATTTGTCTTGCTGAAGGAAGAGTTTCTCTCATTCACTTCCTTCCCAATGCCCCAGCTTTCCTGCCTGGGCATCCCTTTATCCGGCCACCACTCCCAGAGAGATTTTTCTTCTGGGCTCTTCATACAGTCATCAAGTGCTTCACCAGGTTGATCAAAATCAGAATCCAAATTAATCAGACCTTCAGTGAGCACTGATTGGGTATGGCAGACAGGAAGTGGACGGAAGCTGGATTTATGAAACAGGGGGTCCCCCAAGCTCTCAGTTTTGCAGCTAAGTTTCTTTCACTATCAAGTGGGGACAGATGATATCAGCCAACCTTCCTCCTTCATAGGGGTTTCTGAGTAGCAAACAAATGTTTTGCATGTGAAAATGCTTAAAAAATGTAAATAACGATGCCAATTCAAGGACTTGCTCTTATGATTGTGGATTTAAATTCTTTAGGGTATGAAAGAAAAAAAAATGTCATGCCACAAATGTATACTGACTGCCCCTAATATGTGCCAGCTATGGCACAAAGCAGAGGGATTAGTTTAAGGAATAAAAAGAGCAAATTTTTGCTCCTATGCAATTTCATTGAATTTCCTTATAATCTAAGCAGTGATGACAAAATCAACATGCATAAGAACAAAATATAGGACAAAGGGGAGGTATCATATATTGATAACTAAATAATGTATCCTGAAATGTAAATTCCCAGTACCTGAGTACCTACTGTGCTATGTGTGATTGCATTTAGTTTTCAAAACAACTATATATGCTAAGCATATTTTATGGCAGGGGAAACTGAGGTTCAGTGAGGGAAATTTAGAGTCTCGAAGCAGAGATGGGACAGAGTTGTGGGACTAGACTCCCTTGGGGCCCTTTCACCTCCACCCTGTACCTCAGCCTTGTTCTGAAGACTGAGTTCCCCCATGAATTCACAGGTCCATAGCGCTCACAGTGCCTGTCTTGATAAGAAGAAGCTTCAAAGGTGAAGCTGCCTCTCACTTGGCTTGGGAGAGTGTGGGAGTAGGAGGGGAGTGAGCCCAAGGGAGCAGGGACAAGCTGGGTTCTGGGGAGGGAGGGCCAAGGTGGAAGACTCAGGTTGGATTGTGCCAGGTCATGGCAGGGCTCAAAATTAAGGCTGGAGAACATTCCTGTCCCAAAAGGGAAGGTAGACAGAGGGTTTGTTATTGTTAAAACAGGAAGTGGGCCCTCTCCCTGCCAAGCAGGAATGTTCTAGAACATTCCTGAATTTGTAGAAGGTAGGTAGAGGGCATCTTATTGTTAAAACAGAAGGTAGGCTCTCTCCCTGCCCACCCATTTTATTTCACAGACCTCCCCACAGACAGTAGAGTCAGCCTGTTACTGAGTGATATTGGGAAATTAATATTCATATCCTTCCTCCAGCCTCAGTTTCCCCATCTGTAAGAGGAAAGGGTTAGAAGAGAGGAATGCTGCTTCTAACTCTGACACGTCTTGATTCTGTGATTCCATCATGAACTCAAAAGCATGTCCATATGCAGATCACAGCTGTGTACCTGCAAGGGCTTTTCTCCCTCTCTGCCGTTGTAATTTTAGATAAGTGCCAAATGCCTCTTTATTCTCAAATATAAAAACATCGAGAAGATTAAGCCACAGCCTGTCTCATAATAATCTGGGCATCCAATTCCAGCTTTCTGATGGAGCCACCACTGTTATAAGAAAATTGGAAAGTTTAATATTTGCAAAAACAAACAAATAGCAGCACCCCCTCCCCTTTGAACGAAGCTGAATGTTTCTGGTGACTTAGTTTTTCTCTTTCTAGTTTCTTGATACATGGAGCTTTATTTGGGGACATGTGAGGTTACATGCTGTGGTTACAGTCTTCATTTGGGTTTGGTCTTTCCTTTGAGGGGGGGCCATGGGTTAGAATCGGTGATACATCTGTAATCTCCATAAGAGAGATCTCCTGGAGGCTCAAACTTGCAGAAAAACTCACACTGCTCACTCGGAAAGGCTAACTGGAGATGCCTGATGGACCTGGGCAAAGTGCTGATGGTGGCAAGGACAGATCCCACGTCCAGTGCTTACCATGTGCCAGGTGTGGTCCTGAGCACTTCACTTACTCTTCCCAACAGTCCTTTGAAGTGAGTGCTGCTTTCACCCTTATTTTGCAGAGGATAAAACTAGGGACCAGGGAGGTTAAGACTCTTGCCCAAGTCCACAGATCTGGTCAGCCACCCAGTTGGATCTGGGTCTGAGCACCGTTTTCCATGATGCTCTACTGTCTTGCAAGGATTCCTGTTGCTGCCATCAGGAACTACTTCCCATCTCTCACTCCTGCTCATCCTTGGTGACTTTCTCTTTATTTGTCAGCAGACCCACAATGCACAGTGAGCTGAGTGGCCCACTCCTGGGGCATCTGACCAGCAACACCCACTTCCACCATTGTTGGGCACCTACTTGTGCCAGGTGCTAGGTGTGCTGCAGTAAGGGGGACTGGTTTCTTCTCTGGGGATTCCGTGAACCCGCGGGGGAGCCAAGAGACAGCTGTGGCACACTGTGGGAGCATACGGGACCCAGGAGAGGAAGTGACATCTTTTACAGGAGGCTGTACAGGACAGGGGACTCCTCAAACCCTTTATTCCCTTCTAGCCACTACCCTCTTTCCTTCTTAGCAGGTCTGCCAACCCATGGATGCTTCCAGACTACAGGGCTGAGTGTACCCTCTCTGTGTCCCTCCCTGACAATCCCATGACTGTCATCCCTCTTTCTCCCTGGAATCTCTTTTTGGTGGCCTCCTTTAACCTCCTGTCAAAATTCCAGTACTCTCAGTTGCAGGGAAGTTCTGGCCAGAACCTCTTCTTAACCTCGTCTGAATGGAAACTGCAAACCATTAAAATGTTAGCTGAAGTGAGTATATTAGTCAGGGTCCTTCAGACAAACAGAACCAATGCAGAATCAGGGGTGTGTGTGTGTGTGTGTGTGTGTTTCTTACCAGAAATTGGCATGCAACTGTAGAAGCTGAAAAGTCTCAAGATCTGCATGCAGGACACCCAAGAGAGTGGATGGTGTAAACTCCAGTGGGAGAGTCAGCAGGCCTGAGACACAGGAGAGCCCCTGTTTTGGTCTTTATTGGAAGGTCAGGAAAGACCAAGATCCCAGCTCCATGGTCAGCTGTTTTGTTCTGTCAAGTCTTCTTGATCAGGTAAGGCCACTCTTAGTAGGGAAGGCAATCTGCTTGACCCAAGAGTTTCTGGGTCAAGTCTTTAAATGTGTACCCCATGCAGAAACAGGCCCTGGGTAATTTGCCCTTCTGTCACTGCTTGGATAATAGGCATCGCTCCCTGTTACACTTGTGGTTGTCTCAGTACAGTGGCAAGAAATGTGGACCTCAGCTCTGACTCCTTCCTCACCAGCTGGGAATCTTTAGGACTGTCCTGAGGCCCCATCCCACTGTCACTGCTGGGGAAAGAAGCAGGGAGTGCAGCCTCCTGCATGTAGTATGTAGGGAGAAAGGCTGGTGTCCCAAAGAGGAGGGAGGCTGTGTTTCTGCGATGACAAGTTAGCAAGTCTGCTGTTGCAGTGGATCTGAGCCTGTGTCTTTCAGTCTGACAACAATGAAGCCAGTTCTCTCTCTGCTGGGCTCAGCTCTTCTGAGTCATCAGAAGAGGAGGATATTTATTGACCTCTAAAGTCTCATCAGGAGTCATTTCCTCAGTAAGTCAGAGAGCAGCATCCAACTCTTCAAAGCAGAGTAAATGCCAAAGGGAATTTACATGCAGAGCTCATCCATGCGGTCACCCCCATTTCACAGATGAAGAAACCGAGTCCAAATAAGGAAAAGAGGGGAAAACTAACCACTGGCCACAGTACTTCCCACAGCCCTCCAGGACTGGAATCATGGCCTGGACTCACGGGGGCAATGCTAGGAGAGGAAGAGTATCCTACATTCATTGATGGAGCTGGGGTCTTCGTAGCCCCCCAAAGGCTTAGCTTGTTCCTGTTCATTTCCACAGCCCCTTGGGAGCCACACATGTAAACTACATGAAAAAAGAAGAAGAAAAATAGAGCAAAACAAAACAGGAATTTAAGCCCTAAGCTAGAGGGGGGGACTCTCCAAAGGCAGCACCGATAGCCAGTCAAGAGCCCTGGGAAATCACTCCAGTGCCAGCCTGTATGTGGAGCCAGCCCCGAGCACCCCCCCTTCCCCCTTCTCCTTCCCTTCTTCTGGCGGACACTGTCTGTTTCCCTTTCAGCATGTATTTATTTGCACCCTCTTCTTTCCTGCTTAAAAAAAACGTCCCTTTCTAATGCAGTGCTCAGTGGAGGTGATCATTGTGTGGACAATGGCTGGAGCTGTGGCCTGAGCAGGGTCACTCATGGGAAGGGCTGGACAGCGTCAGGAAGCCCAGGAGACCACAGTTTGGGGGGAGGTGTTCATCATGGCAGGGGGCCGCCGTTGGCAATGTCAGAGAGAGCATTCTGATTAGTGGGGAGGTGGCACCCAGATGACAAGGTATTGAGATCTGATCGAAGCTGAAACATTCCAGGCAATGAAAAAATTTCCCCTGACAGGCAGGAGTGATTGAGGGTGTTAGAAGAGTGGGGAAGTGGGCCAGGAAAGGCATTTTCAAGATGGAGCAAGTTGAGCCCGCTTTAGGACCATAAAAATAACAAAAGCAGCTAAGGTTTGCTGTGACATTCCTGTGCTGAGTGTTTTATGGGGGTATCTCATTTCATCCGGGTATCTATATGGTAAGTGCTGTTATAATTCCAGTTTCCAGACATGGAGATTGAGGCAGAGGGAGGGTCAGCAGCCTGCCCAGCTCCCAAGGAGCAGGAAGGGATTGAAATCTGCACAGTTGGACTGTACAGAAGGGGAAAGAGCTTCCAGGGAGGGGGAGATGGCAGATACCAGAGAGCTTGGGGATGATTGATCTAGCAAAGGCCTGGAAGAGATGGGAAGGGATGGGATCAATAGTCCAGGTGGAGGGTGCACCTTAGCAAAGTAGAAGGATACGTCTTCCTTGAGACGGGAGGAAGGATGAGAGGATGGATGATAACGATGTAGGGAGTCTCTGAGGCAGAAGGAGGAAAGTCAGGGCAGTGCATGTTAGATGACCTTGATCTTCCCAGGAAAGTGGGAAGCGGCCGGCAGCACACCCAAGTAAGCCGGCCTCCTCCTCACCCACGTCCTCTGTTCTCCCTCCTGCCCAACCCCCTCCTCTTGCTTTCCCATGGAAGATGCAACCCAGGGGATGCTCTTTCATACAAACCGGATGTTTATTTGTAAGTGAGGGACTGGGATGTTCTTGAACAGAGGAGAGGGGAATAAGTTAAAGCAGATGGCCTGACAGGATTCTGGGAGTCAGCAATGAATGTGGAAATGGGAAAGAATAGGAGAGGTGAGTACAGTTTTGCTTTTATTATAAGGATCACTGAGGTGGAATGCAGTCTTGGTGAGGCATTTTAGTTTCCTCATACTGCTCCCGAGAAGGAGGGAGACAGAAATGCAGAATCCATGAATTTGGGGTCTGGGAGTAGGGAAGACTTTGGTTGATGAACTGAAAACCAGAGATTTGTTTTTAACTGAGTGTTAAAAAGTCAAGTTAATGTATGCTGATAACAAGAATTGGGGAAGTACAAAAATGTTTGAAAAGTCCACAAAAATCACTTCACCTTAGAGAATTATCATTATTATTTTGTGCTTTGATTTTAATTGTTTCTAGACGCATTAAAAACTTTAAATCCCACCATATCTGGCTTTTCCAGTATAATTGTATCGCGAGCATTTTCCCCATGTCATTAAAAAAAAAAAAACTTCTTTCAAACATATTTTGTAAGTAGAGGGTGAACAATTAAAATGAGTGCGAGTTCATCTAATTACATAGTTCCTAAATGTAACATGCAGCTTAATGACTGGTGAGCAAGCAAGTAAGTTCCAGGGGAAGAGCCAGCAGTGGTTCAGGGCTTTTCTTAAATTCTTTCACTAATGCTGGTTCTAGCAGCTTGTTTTCAGTCATTTGCTTTGGTGTGAATGCTCTCAGGAACATCTTGGAGCACGCATCTTTGTGTATGATTACTTCCTTAGGATAGATTCTTGGAAGTAAAACAACTGGGGTAGAAGGTATTGCTTTCCATCAGGTTTGGTTACAGTCATCTACATCCCACCCACAGGGATGTGCAGATAATGTCAGTCTGGGGAGTGCCCATACTCTGGAAGGTCTGGGCCAGAACATGTGGCATCTGCATGCTGATTCTAAACTTGGAACCTGTGGAAAGGCTGCTTGAGGCTGCTCTGCTCTGAGTGTGAGTGACTCTCTTAAGCTCTTGTTCCTGGCACAAGGTTGAATCCTGCCCCAGACAGAAGCAAAGGGAGGGGGGCTGGGGCTGTCTGTGTTGGAAAGTCCTAGATACTGAGGGAACACAAAGGTCACCCTTGCCCTGACACACCACCATCTACTTTGCAGTGGCTCTGTCATCCACAGTCAAACCTTTTGCAAATCTAATGAATTCAAGGAAGATTCTCCCTGGACACCACACACACACACACACACACACACACACACACACAGAGTTTTCAATTTCAAGGGATTCATTGATCCACAGGGGTCTTGGGGTTTATGAACACTAGGTTAAGAACCTCTGCTTTAGAGACCATTAGCAGTTCTGGTTTTCTTTCCAGATAGTTAGCACTTTGGGGACCCTTTTCCGTGCTGGAAATTTCAGGCCACACTCAGGATAACCATAATGTTCTGAATTCGGCCTTTTCAGGCAAAAGTGCTGCATCAATAGTCACTTAATGTGCACTAGAGGGAGGAAGGGGGTCTAATTCTCAATATCGGAGGTCAGGCAAGGTGTCTGGACAGATTGACAAGTTGGGAGAGAGAGTTCATGGGAGAGAAAACACACAGATTCATACATACATTCCCAGCTACGACATACACACACACACACACACACACACTCATCATACACCCATGTGCATCATTCATATCTACACATACTCTCACATACATGATATGTGAATATTTTATGCACATACAACACATGTGCATATTCACAGATGCACATATACTTTCACGAACATGGCAAATACATATGCACATTCTCTCTCTCTCACACACACACACACACACATACACATACACACACAGAGACACACATACCCAGGACCGGTCCTCTGCTCCCTCAGGCTCTGCCCTGGGACTCCCTTTCCTCCTTTACTTGATCTTGGCCTATGTCCCCCCTTTTCCTCCCACCCAATGGTAAATATACCCGCCCGAGTTCGAGCGAATGTAAAAGAAGCACAGGAGGAGAGTGGGAGATAAATTTAACAAGCATTAAAGTTAATATATAATTTAAATATGTATAAAATTATTCTATGTATCGATTAGAAAATGGGCTGTTGACCGTTTCAAGGCAACAATCAATTTCAGAGTTCACAGGTCAGGTCAAGTTTCTTTCTAATGATCTAAGAAAGAAGGCAGCATTAGCGGGATAATGAACTCCATGGCTTACAGATGCAATCTATGGCTGGTGGCCGCCCAGTGGCAGCCCAGGCGGGGTGCCGGTGGAGTTCTCCTGTGGGCCTGTGTAAAAGCCTGGCCTGGCGGCGACAACCCATGATGTCATCAAGAGCCTCTGGGATGACTGGCCTCTTTTTAAAAGACCAAGTGGTTGCTGAAGCTCTGGGTTGTCAATGGGCAGCTGCGGTGGAACCCCATTAATGCGGTTTGAGTGGAGAGCTTCCCTTTTTCTGGGAAGTGGAAATGGGCTTGGCCAGCACTGTGAATCACCTGCTTGACAAGGGGCCGGGCGGGCCCAGAGGAGGGGCAGGTTGTGATCTCACTGCGGGGCTGTTGTGGGGCTGGGAGGCTGGGCCTCTGCCTGCCCACAAGCAAGGATCCCCCAAATCACAAGGTGGTTGCACAGCTGGAAGTGGAGGACTTTCTCTGGGTTTCCTCATGTCCCTTTGTAAGACTGAAAGGGACCAAGGTTTGGAGAGTGGGCACTGTGGAAAAGTGTAGAAGGAGCAACTGACCCAGAGCAGTGTGAAGTAAGCCCAGCCAAGCCTACCCCACAAATCCTCATCCTCTTCCCACCTAGGGAGGGTGCAGGGCTCCCCCAGCTCCTGCCCTGGACCTGCATTAGAAGCTAAGATCTGGCTTCTGATCACTGGCACCTCATGACCAAATAGCCCCTGGACTCCAAAGGCAAGATACACTAGGTCCCAGGGTATTTTAGCCTAAGAGTAAAAGGAGTTTGCTTATAAGAAACTTTGGGGTTTTTTGATGTAATGGGATGTTCTAAAACATATTTCCAACTCACTACACCCAAGCTGGTCCAACTCTGCTATGTGAGGGGCAATTAAGAAGGAAGGGAGGGGGGATGGGAAAAGGAAAGACAGTAGAATGCATCAGACATAACCTTTCTATGTTCATATATAAAAGCACAACCAGTGAAACTTCTCATCACATACAACCTAAGAATGAGAGCCTAAGTTATACTTGTGTATGTCAAAATATACTCTACTGTCATGTATATCTAAACAGAACAAAATTTTTTTAAAAGGCATTTTCATGCCCAAGGCAATAGCACATGCCTATAATTTCAGAAACTTGGGAGGCTGAGGCAGGAGGACATCCTGGGAATCTTAGACCCTGTCTCAAAATAAAAAATAAAAAGAGCTGGGGATGTAGCTCTGTGGCTAGGCACCTCTGGGTTCAATTCCCAGTACCAAAAAAAGGCATTTCCATGCTCCAAAATCTCTTTCAATGTGGCCTCTTGGTGCCTGAAATTCCACTATTAGATGCACATTCATTTTATTGAACATCACATCGTCTTTCCTTTAAGATGTACATCTTCCCTGCAGGTTACTGGTCTACCATCCAGAGGATGATCAGTTTGGTGACGAGGGGTTCAGAAAAAGAGGGATAAACAGGCTGACCATCTTCTATGCCGTAGTGTTGACAGGGACAACTGGTTAAACTTGAGGGTCCCTGATGGCTTTATATTGGCCGTGAACCTCTAGCAAGTTTCCTTTATAAATAAGAGAAAAAAATGAAGAGAAAGAAAGGAGGGGAGAGAGATAAAGGAGTGGAGAGGGAAGAATGAAGGGTGTAGGAAAAGGGAACCTGGGACACTTTCACAAGGCTGTACCTCTGCACATGATGTTCCTTGGCCATTCCTCCTTCCCGCTTTCCATCTGTCTCTCCAGAAAACCCCTGGCCTTCCCCCAGCTCTCCCTCTGCTATAGAATGTTCTTGAGCAATCCCTCTCCACCCCTGCGGCCGATGCTCCTGCACTCTGAATGCCTGTAGGGCTGTGGACACACATGTACCAGACTACACTGGAAGGGTCAGTTTGTTCTATTCCCTATGCGCCTGAGAGCTCCTTGATGCTCCATGAACAGATTCCCCACAGTAGGTGCTCAGTAAATACTTATCCAACTGCATGTAGGCTGAGAAGCCTGCTGCTGGGTCCACTCAATTCCAATGGATGCCCAGGAAGACCTGGGTGACAAGTCACATGTAAACAGACCAGAAATGGGATTGGCTCCTGAGGGTAAGTGAGGACAGAAGCTCAGGGGCATTAGAGGTCAGGCCCAGATTAAATAACGTATGCACCCTGTCCTTCCGTAAGCATTTTCAAAAGGACAAAATCAGATTATAAACACGAAGACAAGTTTTGTTGGGGGCAAAGAACCCAAAAGAACATCCTTTGTGTGGTATAGAAGGACGCTCACTGCTCCTGTCCTGATGACAGCTGCAAGGACATCAGGGTTAGTTCTGCAGACTGATTGGACTCCTAAATGCCACAAGGCTCCCAGCTTCCCCCTGATGCCACCCTAACTCTCCGTCTACTTGAGCCACTGATCTGCCTTTGGGCCCAGAAGCCCTCAGAATCCTAAGCTCCTGCCTGTTGGCCAGGTCTGAGCCTGGAATGCATCCCCCATACCTGGAAGGTGGGAAGACAAGAAACTTCCCGTGATAGCAGACATGCTGGGAGCCCTGGGATGGCCATTAGTTAGTGAAACTATGGTATCAGAACACCATGGAGGAACTGGCTCCATCAGTTCCACCCAGAATGCTCCCACACTCGATGCCCTTCCAAGTTCAGCCACGTTGGAGGATGTCCACCGTGCCCACCTTCCAACTCCACTGGACCAGGGATGCCCCCTGCTGTGTGAGGATTCTGGGCCCAGATGTGGTGGGAAAGGCAGATGCCAAGAGGCTCAGACAGTGTCTTGGTCGTCATCGCAGCAGGTGTAAAGAGACTCCCTAGAACCAGGTTGGTAACAGCCTCTTCCTTCCCCCCTCATTAATCTGGTGAAGTGGAGGAAGAGAGCCGGCGCAGCTCCGCCATGTATGTACATTACCGAATTAACCAGGCATGTAATTAGCGCTCAGGTGCTCAGCAGAGGAAGAGCTGCTCAAGATTAGTCCAATTTAGCTTCAGTGCCCTGAAGTTGGGGAAGCTGGGGTGGCGCCCGTGCATGGAGCTACCTCATCGCCCCCCACCTCCAGCACCCCACTTTGCTCCCCCTCTTGCATTCCTGGAATGTGATGTTGGGGCATTTGCTGATGTTTATGGAAATTTACGTAACTGTTCCAAGAGCTGTAAATCATGTCATGATTAGGAGGGTCCGGGAGCCTGGTGTTGGGATATCAAGTAGCCCGCGGGAGCCTGTTGTGGAAGCCGCTGGCCTCCTCACGGTCTCAGAATCTTGTGTGAATGAGATGGAGATGGATGCTGAGATTAATTAAGTGCTATCAGGGCTGCGTGGGAAAGCCATCTCCGCAGTCTGTGTGAGGCATCTGTCTACAAGGTGAGGCCATGTCCCAACTGCAGCGGGAGACCCCTGAGGTCTGAGATGCGAAGACGGAGACTGTCCTCAATCTTTCTCTCCAGCCATAACTCCTACAGGTTCTTGGGAAAAATTATCCCCAACAGGCAAACCAGTGAGTCATCCTAAAAACAGATTGTCTTTTTTCCCCCCTAATCCTATCCTGATTCTATCTCCAAATGCCCCTTCTCACTAACCCAGCTCAGATCCATTCAGATCTCACCCCTGCCAGCAGCTTCCTCTGACCAGTGCTTCTGGGGACAGGACTTTACTACCCCAGGCATCAACAGGGGCTGACCTTATTGTCTCCATGAAAGGCCAGCACTATTCCAGGTCAGTGAAGCAGTCCCGGTCAGAAAGATAGGACAGGATTAGTGGCAGCTCCAGGATAGCTCATAACTTTGCCAACTTCAGAGCTTTGAACTTGAATTAGACTATAGGAGTGTTGCCTTGAAAGACTGGCAGTTGGAGACAATGATCTCCAGGAAGAGTAGAGATATTTTTAATCAGCTTTATATTTATTTGCATGTGTTTATATATCCACCTCTAAAGGGTCTCATACTCTTTTGTGTGTGTTTGGCTTATCTCCCTGCTGAAATGATTCAGGGTTGGAGTTCTGTAAGCTTCATGCGTCTGGTCCAGCATGTTGCTGCTCAGATTCTTCTGTGCATGGACCTGGCTTCTGCATGTCATGCTCTTCAGCAACAACCTAGTTCCCCCCTCCTCCTGCTTGCCCCAAGCTTAAGACTCCTGAGTTTAGGCCTGCAATCAAGAGGCAATCAGGCAGAATTGGTGACCCTCACAAAATAATGTCATTCCTGTTCCCAGGTGACCTGCCATAATTGTGTTTCTTTAGAATACCTGATTTTACAGCAGTTTCATTTCACCATTTCCCAAGCTCCTTGATGTTTGAACCATCAGAAAATTTCCACGAGTTCTACGATATCAAGAATCCCTCTCCCTTCTCAGTCACAACTAGCAGCTTTTAGTTCATTTTGCTTTTATGCAAAATCACACCAAGAAGAGTTTCAGACTACCTTAGGGTAACACACATCTCTAAGCTGCCGTCTCCAAGTGATGTGTGCCAAGTTTATTGTTTGGATACTCACTGATGCTCCTGGTCTCCCAATCTTTGAATCTGCTAAAACACACCCTTAATTAAAAATATCCTCCAGACACCGAGGCGGCTGCTCATTCCCCATTCTGTGGCAGCAGAGGAGAGAGGGAAGGGGCAGAGGGCGGCTGGGCCATGACTTAGCTCTTCCGCATTAGCCCTGCCTGTGCTTGCCCATTCCAATCTTGGCTTCTCTGCTGGTGAAACAAGCAGGATTAGCACATGATAAGAGAAGCCGGGGTCATAATTACACCCTATGCAACAGGGCAGCAGAACCACTAAATAAATCCCTGGACAATTATTAAAATGGCCCAATGCATTACACAAATTAGAACAGGTTGGGACTTTTGGGGCGAGGGGAGGGGAGCGAAGACCCGGTATTTAAGTGTTCTTGTAAGCCATCTAAGATATTAATGCTGCAAAGCTCCTTATGAATATTTAAGAACGTAAAATGGAGCTTCGTTGCCGTCCCATATCACCACAGAAGCCTGTAGTACGGTTGCGTCCACTTAAGAAGGCAGAGCTGCATCCGCGGCAGATTGAAGCCAGATGAACCGGGGCTGGCATGCTTGCAGCGGCTGTGCTCAGCCCAGACCAGCCTGATGATGCTGCATTATGTCCTCCTGGAAGAGGATTTAGTTAAAGACTTGAACGACTCTAATGGGTGACAGTGACAGTGACCTCCCCCCCCCCCAGTGACAGTGACCCTCCAGTGACAGTGAACCCATTTCCCTCACTCCCTAGTGATTTAGAAGATTGAGGTGTCCTTGATCGTTCTAATACAGAAGAGACAGAGTGAATGGTCACCTCTTCCATTCAAGTCCAGGCCACACAAAGTCCTTGCAGAACAGAAGACGTGAGACCTCTGGGCTCTCCAGGCAGAGATTTCTCAGCGTTGCGTTTGTGGTCCTATTAAGCTGTTTTCTCACAGGACACAAATAGTGCCAGGTTCTTGCCAGGAGTGAATGAAGTCCCTTGGATGAAGAAAGAAAAGGGCTACTCCAATGAAGGAAGAGTTGCACTCAGAACTCAAGTTCAGTGGCGCCTGTCCAGCATCAGGCCTGGTGTGTACTTTGCTTGGTAACAAGGTGTAGGCTCTCATGAGTTGCTAGAGAGACCCTGAGGCTCACAGGAGAGGAGCATTGGGTGAGGACTCGGAGGCAGAGGGCTCTGGCCCCGGCCCAGCCCAGGGTCTTTCATTCTGCTCACCTGTTCCTGTCTGTCAAGTGGGATTGATATCGTTGGCCAGTCTGGCTATGAGTGGATACAGTATGTGCCAGCCTGAGAAGCAGAGGACTATAGAATATGTGATATTGGTATTATCTGTCTAGTTTTACTCTGTTTGCTGGTGGCTTTGCTGTACCCCTTGAAAATTTTTCCATCTGACTTCATTCTGTCCTTCTGGATAAAGTGGGAGAGGAAGGGGTTTCTATCTGTGCGCACAACTGGCTGCCTCTTTTTAGGATTAGAGCAACTCTGGGGGCAGGGGTGGCAGCCTACAAAATGGCAGAATAGGCAATTTTGCCCACAAGGATCCATCTGAGGATGCCCAAGAGGTCCCCTCACTGCACAGGAATGTTAGGGTGGCAGAGGAATGCAGGGGCTCCACACCCAGGGCTTCAGGCCTTAGGCACAGGGCAGGGACCAAGCACGAGGGGCAGACAGATGGCCTATTACAGGTTTGGGGCAAGGTAAGCCTGACCACAGGATGTGCCATGCTTTCAGGTGGGATGGGCCCTGGTCCAGGTGGACCTGGTGCTTCCCATCCAGATGGTGTCAACAGTGCAGGTGAGACTATGAATAAACAGGGTTTTCATTCCTCAGAAGCTCATAGGCAAAAACCCCCTCGATTGCCTTATTTTTTAAGTTTTGATAAGATTACTCATATTCATGGAGGAACCACACAACTGCTCCGAGAAGGAGGTATTATTCTCTATTCTTTCCAGTTGACTGGACTCTTAGGGCTCAGGGACGCCAGGATCTTGCCACCATCTCTTTCTCTCTTTCTCAGGGTTCAGGTGTGCACACAAGAGTGTCATTTTCTCAAGAAGAATTTTCTGTCTTTTCTTCCAACACTATTGCCAGCCTTTATGTATACTTTCAGCCTGGATTAATCACATAAGAATCTATGAGCCATTAATTATCACTTAAATAAATCTAAATGAATCAAGCCCTAAGAGCATTTAGTCAACCAACTGGGTTCAGGGCATGTATGACTTATTTATCTTTTCTTAACCTCAGTTTCCTTATGGAAAGCCAGCTAGAGGTCGGAATAAGAGAACCTGTCTCTTTGGGTTAATGTGAGTATTATAGTTTAGGACTTAAATGATCCCCAAAGGTCCATGTGTTAAGGGCTTATAGCTCAGCCTGTGGTTCTATTGAGAGGTGATAGGACTTTTCAGAGGTGAGATCTAGTGGGAGGAAATTGGGTCATGACTGTGTGCCCTTGAAGGGACTGTCAGGACCCCAGCCTCTTCCTCTCTCATCACTTCCTGGCTGCTGCAAGGTGAGTAGCTGTCTTCATCAAGTGTCCTGTCATAATGTGCTACTTTGCCACAGGCCCCTAAACATGGGCCAACTGACCATGGACTACAGTCTCCAGAACTGTGAGCCAAAATAAATCTTTCTTTTTTATAAGTTCATTCTCTCAGATATTTTGTTATAGTAATGCAAAACAGATGAACACAGTGAGGATTCATCAAGAGAATGCCTCTAAATTGCTTGGTATGTGGAACAGATACTGTGGGTACTAAATAGCAATTATCATCATTTCCATTATAGGTCTGAGATTCCTGTGGCAGAGAATCATCACACCCAAAGCTTAAAACTCAGACACTTGGATGGGAATAAAAACCCTGCATTAAACCTTTTTGTGCCAATGGTGCTACCATGCTAATATTATGTAGCGTGGACCAGACTCCTCCGTGGTCCCTGTCAACACTGAGATTTTCTGATTCTATTACATACTTAGAGTGATGGGCATCTTGTAAAAGGACACAGATGAAGCAAGCACCTGGAGGCATAGGAGGGAGGTGTCAAGAGAAGAAAGGACACCTAGGGTAAGGAGAGGGTGATCTTTAGGGGGGCTGTGTTCTCCTAGGTTTCCCGATCTGCCTGATTCTTTTCACAGTGGTTCCTTTGGACTGTTTTCCTTAGCTGTTTGAGGCAAGAGTGAGCAAAGCTGATTTGCTCCTGGATAATGTGATTTGCAAATACCATCAATCAACCTCTCAACATTATCGTTAACATTTGTTAGGCAGGTGCTCCATATTTTGTCATTCAGTGTTCATCCACATTTTGCAATTGGAGAAACCAAGTCTCAAGGCCACACAGCTGGGGAGCAAGAGGACCGCACCTGAACCCAGACCATCCGAGTCTAGGGCTGTGCCTGCCTCATACCTCCTTCACAAATGTTTCTGAGCTCTCGATGCTTTCAGCCTGGCCCTGGCCCCAACTTCACTTTGCAGCTGTAGAATTCATGTGGTCCCTGTGCTCTGCACTTATTAAAAAAATACTCAGTACCTAGTTGTCTGCCAGGTGCTAATGGAGTCTGTTGTTGGAAAAGATGCTATTGAACCATCACTGGGCTCAGGTTAGGTTTGATTTAGGACATCCATCCTCTCAACCCCGTCTGGGCTTGCTTGCTTTCAAAGAGTGGGTGCTCAGGACTGGAAATCCAGTCTGGAGCCAGGGATCAGAGGGTTCCTGTCTTTATATGGAACTAGTGGACTTCTAGGTGCAACGGCAGTTCCCTGAGGATTATAAGATCACAGAACTGTGGAGCTGTGAGAGTCTTTCATCTTATAAGCATTTTAAGTAACTGAGTGGACCAGACCAAGCTGAGGAAGGAAGAATACACTACACAGGCATACCTGCAGCCCACGGCTCATTCGACTCTTGCTTGGAAAATCTTCCTTTTACTTTCTCAGCCTCATTCTGTTCTATTTGTCTGTTTCAGCCCTCACTTGTCTCCTTTTCCTTTGATATTTGTGGGGAGCTTATAATCTGCATATTCCCACATGGTTGTACTGTGTTGATCTTCTCCAATAGTCTAATGTGTAAGAGTTTTGTTTCTGTTACCCCCCAGTATCTAGGACGGTGAGAGCATTGACAGATGGGGTTGTGTTCATCAGCATCGTGTCTGGAACACAGTAATTACTCAGAGAGTAAGCCGCAGCTGGTTGAAGGAATGACTGGATGGTGGGAGACTCATGGATTCCCCATTGAGACTAGCACAGGACAGAGCACATGGTGGGGACATTGTGGATACATGGTGATGTTCATTGATCCTAATGACCCTTCTTAGATTAATTTTTTTATTAGGAGTTTATTAACCTCTTGTTCCCAGAAAACATGGAAGGTGCCACATAGGTCCTGATAGGTCTTTGAAAAGTTTGTGGGGTTGATAGCTTGTGCCATTTGCCAAGAGAAGTAAATGCCACCCTACACTTGTAGAAGCGAAGTTGCAGCTTCTAGACAGGCCCGGTGGATTTGGGGGAAAAACAGCTCTGAAACAGAAATGTAATCATTTCTGGAAGCTCCCCTTGGAATTTGAATGAGGGGCATCAAACTAGCCCATAGCCACTGAAGACCATGGAGTCCTCCAGGTGGACTTCAAGGATGATCTGTTCCAGTGGTTTTATGACCATTATTTTTCAGTTTTAGACCTCTTGCTCCAATGAAAGTACATAAGTTGGATTTTTGGAGTTTCACTGATTTTAAAGTGGAGTGTGATGCCCAGAGCCTTGTATGTATGTATGTATGTATGTATTTATTTTAGTTGTAGGCGGACACAATATCTTTATTTTTATTTATTTATTTTTTATGTGGTGCTTGGGATTGAATCCAGGGCCTCACTCGTGCGAGGCAAGTGCTCTACCATTGAGTTACAACCCTAGCCCAGAGTCTTGTATTCTTAGCTAGAAGAACTTTGAGAACTAGCTAGAGCTTTTTGGGAACATGTTTAGAACCCACATTGGTCACTGTAGGAAACAAGTGTAACTCATTCGGGTGACCTGTTTTTAAACCAGCTGCTTTTTTTTTTTTAATTTTGAGGGAGCATAATTTTAGATCAGACTCAATTTATAGATGTGGGTGCACTTAGAGATGTTTGATTCAAAGTATTTGCTCAAGAAATTGGGATTGATAAGTATGTTTCATAGAGGCCCATTAGGAATGAAGATGCCTAAAAATAATGTAAAGAAAAAATTTAAGTAGATACAGAGGTTGACATGGATTTATCGTGTGTAACCTGCTCACCCCCCTTAACTCTATCCCCTAAGAAGGACTAGAAGATGCATCTTTTATCAAGGCATTGAGAAATATGGCAAAGGGGGGTGCCCACATCTTGGGTGAGTGCTGTCAATGCTGTTATCTTTTTACAAGAGAGTCCTGTAGTTGAAATGGGATCCCTGAGTTCATGGGGGATAGCAGAATACTCAAGGAAAGAGCCCAAGGAATGACACTTTAAGAAATCTCTAGGGACAAGGTGGCACTTGTATTATTTAATGTTCTTAATTGCATCGGAATCCATGCTGAATGGCTTGAGCAAAAAGGAGACTGTATAAAAGGATGTCAGGACCCATACACGATACCTTTGGACAAGGGATGGATGGAGAGCGGATATTGGGGCTGTGGGCAGCTGTAGTAAGATGCCATTGCTCTTTGGCTCTGGTAGTGCTCAGGACTGGCTGCCAGATGCTCTGCCCTCTCACCATTACAGAGCTGTCTCCCTCTGCCCCTCTGCTCGCCAGATGTCAGCTCTGCACTTAGCCTCCTCTTCATTTTGTACACTTCTGAATCCAATTTTCCCGCAGACCTATCTGATTTGTCAGGATGCAAATCTGCACGTACCTTCATCCTGACTGCAGGGGAACCTGGGCACATTACAACACTGCAACAAATTGTGTTTCTGGGAGCAAGTGGCATTGCAAGCAGCTGGAGGTGCCCCACACTGCATGGTCCCCACAAGAGGCAGCAGGCCAGTGTGCTGATGGGAATGGTCTGAACCCGTTGAATCTTAAGAAAGGCTAATTGATCATGAAGTCTTTAGCACTGAAATATATGAACAGTTTTCTAAGAAACTTCTTGGCCCATAAAATCAAAACAAACAAACAAACAAACAAGCAAACATCATACACTAGTCTGGGGAACAGAGAAGACTCCTTTGAGTCACCAAATATAAAGGATCATCAGTCCATATTCAATTTCTAAACTTGAGCCACAGGCTCAGAGCTCATGGAAGATACCAGATACCTTTGAGGAAGGACCTTGAAATTATATCACATGCATGTATTACAAATCCTCCTCTTGGCTGTCTTCCAAGAGATCTAGTAAGGATTGCTTGGGGAAAAGGAGACTTCTATACTTTCAAGATTTTTTTTAATGGATTCTGAGATAATTCTTGGGGATCCAATATCCAACTGTGAGCCACTGGTCAGGGCATCTTTCAAAGGTCAAGTGATATATTTTTTGACATCAGAGTTGGACCATGAACCCCAAACCCATTCCATGTTGTTTTGCTCAGCTCTTGACTGTATAGTTGGAATAGACACATTCAGTACAGGGAAGTAGTGTATTGATTTCCTAAAAGGTTTCTGTGTTAGAAAGTTCTAAATGGAAGATTTAAGCAGTAAATCCAAAGCAATACCCATTCCTGGTGGGAATCATTAAAGCCATAGAAGTCTTGAAAGATGCAGGTGTACTATCACCATGTCATTTTAATCACTTATTTGTTCAGAGTGGAAAGTGGAGATATTTTGGTGAATGGCTATATAAATTATTACAAATGTGATTCTAGATTCAGCCACCTCTCTGGAGCAGATAACCTAGTGTTTGACACTTGATCTGCAGCTATCTATATGGCTAGCGCTTTTCAAATATTTAGTTCCAATAAGAAGGCACAATTTTCTTTCACCTGGTAAGGATTGCAGTATACTTTATTGTTTTAGTTCTCCATCTCTGTGTCACAATTTAGTTCACAAAGAAATTTGATTATCTCTTCCTCCTACAAGAAATCGGGCTGATTCAGCATACTGACAACATTATGTTGATAGGACTTGGAGAGCAAAGATGTATGTACTGTGGACATCTAAGTAAGATATGAATGCCAGATGTTGGAGGATGAATTCTATGAGAATACAAGCAACAAGTGAACATTATACAATTTCTTATTTCTATTTAATATCTATATTAATATTCAGGCAAAGATTTCTAAATGAAATTTTATGTAGTGTTCATGTCTGCAATTGCTATTTTATGTATTTTTATTTATCCCAATTTTATTTATATGTGGAAATTGTGAGTTTTCACTCCTACCTAAAATACCATAATCTGCTTAGCTTTGCTGTCCATTAGAGGTTAGATTGTTGCTGTTTTTCCTCTATGTAGCTATAAATGTCTTCATATAAATTGCTTTTGTGTGTGGGGGGGTGGGGAGACTTGGGTTATTTCTTCAGGGTATATTCCTTTTAAAGAATTACAGTGTCAAAAGATATGAACGGTTTTATAGTTTTTGTTCCATATTTCCCTATTGCTCTCCAGACAGATTGAACCAATTTACAATGCTACTGACAGTTATAGGGATGCTATTTCTCCATGGTCCACCTAGTCAGATTTTCTACATTTTATTCATTTTGATTAATTTAATATCATGCAACGATACCTTAACATTATGAGAGTATCTATTTCTTTAATTACTAGGAAATCTGCACCATACAGTGTGACATCATTCTTTTTCATTCCATAGTCTGTTCATCTTCTAGTTTCACTGATGAGTTTGTAAGCTTACTAGTGGTAGAGACTGTGCATCCACTATCCTTGCATCTACCATGTATCCACCATCTGTCCTTCATTAATTGAACGCTTATTACGTTCCTGTCCAGGCACTGTGCTAAGATGGAGGAACACCAGACAACAAGACTCAGTGCTCATCCTTGAGGGACTGCCATTGTCACTAGCAACAAAGTCAATGATTAAAACTAAAAGTGAATTAAAATGTGCACAAAATGCCAGTGGAGTTCAGAAGAGGAACTTCAGGGTGGTAGGTTTATTCAAGTTGTTCTCAGAAGAATCAGGTAAGACTTCTAAGAGAAACCATGCTTGTGTTCAGATCCAGCCCTCAGGGAGGGTGAATCAAACTTCAGAAGGTTAGGAAAAGCTATCCAGAAAGAAGTGAAAGGTGAATCGTGCACTGTGAGTGAAAGGGGTGTGCAGTGAGAGTGTGAGGGGACCTCAAGGGGATGGGCGAGGGCTTCTTGAGAGAAAGGCTGTAAAACTAGGCAAATCTTTTCAGATGTGTCTGGCTCTAAAGAGCAGAAATCTCTGCCTTGACTGATTTAGACAATAAGATAAATTTGTTCTCTCAGTTTGTAAGAAGCTCAGCAGCAGGGCTGCTCCAGGATCTGCCAGCTCTAGGGCTTGACAATGCCACTGGGGACTCGTATTCTTTCCCTTTCTCCACCTTGTTCTCTTACTAGGCTTCCCTTGTGGTCATGAGCTAGTAGTGTCACTATTCAAGGTATCTTTTGTAGACATAATAATGTTGAGTAGAAGGAAAGGGATTGCCTTTTCCCTGTTTATTTTTATTTTTAAAAATTTATTTATTTTTGGTACTGGGGATTGAACCCAGGGGTGCTTAACCACTGAGCCACATCCCAGCCCTTTTTAAATATTTTATTAGAGACAAGGTCTTGCTGATTTCCTTAGGGCCTCGCTAAGTTGCTGAGATCAGTTTTGAATTCATGATCTTCCTGCCTCAGCCTCCGGAACCATTGGGATTATAGGCATGTGCCATGGCACCCAGCCTTGTATATTTTTTTAATGACAAAGAAACCCTTCCCAAAATCTCCACAGAGGGCTTTCCTCTCCCTGGCATTTAGGATGATTTGCCCATCCCCAAACCAAGCTCTGGCAAGGGTAATGGCATTATCAGCACTGATGCAGGTGTCTTAGGATGTAGTTACAGATGAGGAATAGATCAACTTCCCTGAGAGCTGGAACTGATAAGATACAGTGTAATTATCAAAGAAGAGCTGGCAAAGGGATTTTGGACAATTAATGGTATTACTGTATCAGGGCACCGATAGTGTATCCTCTGTGAGTCTCGTTGACTCATGGCTGTTACTGCTGAATTATTTCCTGTGGAGACTCCATCACGAGTCAGTTTCAGCCACTAGAATCCAGTAGTAATGGGGGAGTCATAGCAGGGCCCCCCTGATCCAGCAAGACCCACAGTGAGGAAGTGGCTGCAGAGAGATGAGCAGAACAATTAAACAAATATTCATTGTGTGCCTACTGTGTGCCAGACACCGTGCTAGGTTTCATGGATACAGGGCAGAGTAAGATAGAGCACTCAGTCCCTGCCCTCAAAGAGCTTCCACGGAGGGCTGGGTGAGAAGGTAACTCAGAGGTTAAACAGATTCCTATACACAATATAAAATTATAAATAGAACAATTAGAGCTGTATTGAGAATATGCTATATTCTACCTAAAATTTTTACCTAGTCTTTGCATTTGATTTTTACAGCTATCCTCATTTCTTTCCCCCAGGCCTGGCTGCCTGTTCAGGTTCTTCTCACATGAGCTAGGACTCGGACTGAGGTCAGAGCCCCTCCTCTTCACTGCACTACAACATGGTCTCTCTGTCGTTAACTCAAATACCAACGTGCCATGAATTCCCAAAGGAAGGTCATGACATGTTGTCAGGGGCCAGGCTGTGAACACTTTGCAAAGGAAGTGTAATATGGCTGCCTCGTGGAAGACAGGGCAGTAACCAGGTGGGCAAGGTGGGCAGGCCTTCTAGCCAAGGGAAAGAACTGGTATGAAGTGGAAGAGGGGGTTCACTGGGAGTTGGGACTCAAGAGGTCGCTTGGACCAGTATCTTATGCTTCCGAGTTTGGATTTGTCTCATGAGCAAAGTGTACAGCTTCTGAAATTTTAGAAGTAAAGGTGGATTTTAGAAAGACCACCTTGGTAGCATTTTGGAAGATAGACTTGGGAGGAGTCAAGATCCTCAACTGGTGAGGAAGCTGTTGCATGATCCAGATGAGAGCTAGAGAGGAGAGTCAAATAACGGAAAAGAGATTTTAAAGGTAAAATCAAGAGGTTTTGGTGATTGATTAGATGTGGAGGTTAGAAGGGAGGGGGGAAAGTGAGGATGTCTTCTACATTCCCGGTTTGGGCAACCAGAATGGTTATGATGTTTTATACTCAGGAGTCACTGCAATGCATGTGACAGAGACTCCACTCACATTAGCTTAAGCAAAAAGAACCGTAAAGACATGTGTACCTAAGAAGGAATTGAGTAACTTCTAGATCTGAAGGAAGAGATGTAGAGGGCTCAGCACCTCTAGAAAACTGTCTCTTTCATCTTTTCTGGTCTCTGCTTGGCTTTTTCTACGTGCCAGGAAAGATGCCCACCAATAGCTCCAAATATGCATCCCCAGTCTCTGCAGTAGAAAGACGGCTTCTCTCAATCATAAGCCCTCTTGAGTCATAAGCTTATCCTGTGTCAATCCCTATTCTGTGAGTGCTAGATTCCATTGGTCCAGGGCAGAGTAACACACAACACAGACCCTGTCCTCAAAAAGCTCACCTTGAGGGTTGTGGTGAGAAGGTGAGGGGGTAAACAGATTCATATGCACAATATAAAGTTATGGATAGAAACGGACTATGGTGGTGGGAAGGCCAGAGTCAAGCGCTCTGTCCCGTGGCCAGAAGAAAGAAGCTGACACAGAGAGTTCTGGGAAGCTCAAGATAATACCTACCATTCTTCACCTTGCTGTTGACCAAGAGAGAAGACAGTGGGGGAACAGCATTAACTGGCTTTCAATTCAGATCTGATTTAGACACGTGAGACTCATCGCATTGAACTCCCCAGCAGACTCCAAGTGCCATCACATTTTATTGAAATCAACATGCTGGTGAGATAAGGTTCCTGACAGACAGCAGATGGCTTCCACCCAGAAAGGCTAATCAATTCAGACAAAAAACAGCCACCATAAAAGAATGGGACATACAGAGCTTGCACACATATCAGGATGGCAAAGAGACAAAGGCTCTTGCATGGCCCTAGCCAGGAGACAGAAACAATGTCTATGAAACAGCATTGTGAGGAAGTCTGGGCATCGAGACCCTCCCTGGCTGGCCTCACCTCCCGTGGCTCACAACACAGAGCTCTGTACGCTTGCCCTGAACTCATTGGGCTTTCTCAGACTCTCTTGGGTTTTCCCACATGTGAACCTCTGCCCACTTCCTCCTCCCTGCGTGGGACTGGTGTACCCTGTCCCCTCTCCTCTTTCTGTCCCTCAAGAACTGATGCAGTCCTCAAAGTCCATCACCAGTCCTCCATCTTGCTGAAGACTTGTATTGTTAATTCTCCACAAACGTTTTTGTGACTAATCATCCCAACTCATCAACCCGATTGCAGGCTTCTTGTGGACAAGTGACATAATTGTATTCATCCCTGCACACCCAGGAGCACTTGACATAGGACCTTGAAGGAAGTTCTTTTTTTTTTTTTTTTACTTTTTTATTTATTTATTTTTTTAATTTTTTTTATTGGTTGTTGAAAAACATTATAAAGCTCTTGACATATCATATTTCATACATTAGATTCAAGTTGGTTATGAACTCCCAATTTTACCCCAAATACAGATTGCAGAACCACATCGGTTACACATCCACATTTTTACATAATGCCCTATTAGTAACTGTTGTATTCTGCTACCTTTCCTATCCTCTACCATCCCCCCTCCCTCCCCTCCCATCTTCTCTCTCTACCCCATCCACTGTAATTCATATTTCTCCTTGTTTATTTTCCCATTCCCCTCACAACCTCTTATATGTAATTTTGTATAACAAT
>NW_025999990.1:20165787-20186728 GCF_001458135.2 Marmota marmota marmota | reverse complement strand
CAGGAGGATCACAAGTTCAGCCCAGCTTCGGCAACCTAGTAAGACCCTGTCTCCAAATAAAATAAAAGGAACTGGGGGGTGTAGCTCAGTAGTAAAGGACTCCTGGATTCAATCCCTAGTATTGGGGGTTAAATCCTACTGCAGAAGCCCCTCACCGCCCCACACATACAGACAAACACATGCACAGATGTGCATATGCACATACACAGTGTGTTAGTTACCTTCCTGTCACTCTAACAGGTACCTGAGATAATCAACTTTTTGGAGAGAGGGTACCAGGGATTGAACTCAGGGGTACTCGACCACCGAGCCACATCCCCAGCCCTATTTTGTATTTTATTTAGAGACAGGGTCTCACTGAGTTGCATAGCACCTCACTTTTGCTGAGGCTGGCTTTGAACTCATAATCCTCCTGCCTCAGGCTCCTGAGCTGCTGTGATTACAGGCATGTGTCCCCATGCCTGGCAAGATGATCAACTTTTAAGACAAAAGGTTGTGGGCTGGGGATGTAGCTCAGTGTTAGAAGACTTGCCTATCATGCATAAGACTCTGGGTTCAACCCCCAGCATTGTAATAATAATAATAATAATAATAATAATAATAATAAGAAGAAGAAGAAGAAGAAGAAGAAAAGGTCTATTCTGGCTCTGAGTTTTGGAGGTTTCTGTCCAGGATGGGTTGGCCCTGTTGCTTTGGGCCAGTGGCAGCACCTTATGGTGGCAGCACATGGCAGAGCAAACCACTCACCTCATGGCTGGGAAGTAAAAATGGAGGAAGAGGAAGGTGCTGGACCCCCTTTGAGGACACACCCCCAATGACCTGAAGACCTCCTACCAGGCTTCACCTCCCAAAGACTCCACTACCTCCCAATACCAGGCTGGAGACCACCCCTCTACCACAGGAACCTTTAGGGGGCCCTTAAGCACCAAACTATAACATGCAAGATCTCCCCTCTTGGCTTCTAGGAACATCTTGCACTTCACCTGCACATCCCTCTTAGATACTTGCCATTTCACGGTTGATTCTGATGTCAACAAGTGTGTCTGATCATCATGGGCTCCTTCAGGGTCTAATCTGGGTCTGATCCACTGTGGCATCCACCATGGTCCCCAGCTCCATGTTGAGTACGTGTGTGGAATGAATGAGTTAGGTTATCTTTTTATTTTTATTTATTTAGTTAGTTACTGGGAATTGAATCCAGGGTTACTTTACCACTGAGCTACCTTCTCAGCCCCTTTTTTCATTTTCTACTTTGAGATAGGGTCTCACTAAGTTGTTAAGGGTCTTGCCCAATTGCTGAGGCTGGTTGAATTTGCAGTTCTTCTGCCCCATTATCCCGAGTTGCCGGGATTACAGGTGTGAACCACTGTCTCTGGCTAATCGTAGTTATTGTGATTGTGTTACATCTTTCCTATTATCAGAAGATCTTTGACTTCAGCAAATTGTATTCCACAATTTTGTGACTTTATCTCTACTAGCCTTCTCTCAACTTTCACCTTTTTGGAATAAAGGAATAGACAGTAAAAATCGGGATGGTCCTTATTATCCACTCAATCAATCCTTTCTATTTCTTCCCTTCCATTCATCTGCTCATTTATTTCTCCATTCACTGAACACTAGAAGCTGGGTGAAACCTGCTCACGGTTTAACCTAGACAAGACCCTTCTGAGGCCTCAGTGTCCTCAGGACCAGGAAAAACTGAATGTTATGTTTCAGAAACATCATCCATGGTCTCCCTCATCGACAGAGCTGACATAAATCCACGTGTCTGGCGCTGTCAAGCTGGTGACTGAGGAGGGAAAGGGCCTCTGGAGACTTCACACCCTCAAGTCTATTTGTGCATCGACTTTCCCTCCTGCCCCAGCGCCACCCCCCCCTTCCTGGTTGTGCCTAATGCTGGTGAACTCTCCTCCTCTAGGGAGCTGCCCCAGCCTCCAGGGTTATGGACTCCAATGGCCTTGACGTCAGCCCCCTGCCCCACTGTGGTGCCCTTGGAGCTTTTACTCTAGTGCTAGCTGCCTCCAGCACCCTCTCCCTTTCCAGCAGTGATCCTGACAGGACACACAGGGCTTTGTGTTCTGCTAGCCCTTCAGACATTCACCCGTCTGCCAGCAGCGTGGTCACTATTCACACACACACTCAGAGGGATGCATGCATACATGTATCAGCAACAGACAGACATTAATACAGGCATAGGGTTTACTAATATTGTACATATTGGAGTCCCTTTCCTTGTTTGCATTCCTATAAACCTTATGTGTGCAAACATTTTATACACATATATGCCCACACATGAGCCTATCTCAATATCATGGAAGACAGATGCACACCCCGTGTGCAGATATCTGCAGGCCTCCGTGTGAGGTACTTGACTGCATGCTGCGTGGCTACAGAGTACAGAGCACACCCTAATCTCAGGGCTGGACTCCACCCTTCCTCATTTTCTTGCACATTCCTTCCTTCCTTGACTTGTGGCACAGCAAGTGGCTGCTTGTAGGAATTCAGTTTCGTCGCATGCATTCAGAGATGAAGCCCCTGGAATTCAGCACGGAATTTTGTGCCAAAATAAACGTGCTTAATGTGCCTGATATATGTACACATTTGTGTTGGTTGGATAGGTCTGCTAAAACAGAATGCCGTTGACTGGTATCCTGTCCCTGTCATCCAGGACGTCAGCCTTGCAGGACTTTGTGCTAGTGATAATGGCTCTGGTCCTTTCATGACTGCTTAGTGGGGCACTGAGCTTGGCTAGCAGAGGAGGACACATGGGAGGAGGCAGCAACAGCTTGTGCCCCTGGAGTGACCAGCACATCCAAGAGAAAAGCACCAGGTTCGTGAATAGCCAGGTGTAGGGTCAGTTCTAGTTATCAGCAAGGTGACTGACTTGGGCAAGTTCTAATCAACCTCTCTAAGCCTCAGTGTCCTTGTATATGAACGGGGTTGTGATGGACTTCCCTCATAGGGTTGTTTTGAAGGTTGCAATTAGCAGACAGCCTGTCACAGCCAGTGCCCCGTGACTGGTAGCTCTCATTATTAGATGTGATATTGTTGAAAAATATGCTGTCTGCACAGGGGGCTCAGCTCCTTCCAGGGAGGAGCCCACAGAAACAGGAGTTGCTTTAGCTTCTTTGCCCTTCTGTCTCTGTTGCTCTTACTCATGCTAATATGAGCCAGTTGTTTCTGGAGGGGCCACCCCTTTTGGTGAAGTTACAAGGTCCTGATTGTGGAAATGCCTAAGTTCTCAGGGTGTTTCTTTGGGCTGGAGAGCCCCAGTAGAGAGGGATGTCACTGCTGGAGGTGATGGTGATTTCCAGGGCTTCCCCCAAAGGCCTCTTCTGTACACAGACGAGCAGCCAAGTTGCTGGTCTTAGGAAAGCCATGTGTGTTAGGACAAGAAACCAGGTCCCTTTTGCCATCATTTGTCCTCTTGGGGACTGAAATTTGCCTTAATTTCTTCTCTCTAGGAGAATGTGGTGTAAATTGCCAAGAGAGACTTAGACCATCTTTGGATGAGTGGCAGGACACTGGTAACACCAGGGTGAGCCACTTGAACTTGACTAAAAGTCAAGCCAGACACTCAAAAGACTGGCCAACCAACCAGCCAAAAGCAAGATGGAAAGGTGGTGGCACAGGCAGTTCATGCCATGAGGTCAACCTAGGTGTTCCCAGAAGGTGGCACCCGGGCCACCCTGGGGGTGGGAATGTTTGGGTCTCTAAATTCACCACGTGAACCTCTCTGCACTCCTCAGTGTTGCCATTTAAGGCAAAATAAACATTACTACTAGCCTTGAAATGGCACAAAAGGTGACAAGGGCTACTCTGAAGGAGTTAGAGGGGGAGGGAGAGGGGCAACACCCCCACCTCAACAATTTGTCTTGAAAAATGAGAAGTGACAGGGCAGAGAACTAGGGCCTGTGTTCTTGGGCTGCTACTGCTGGGTGTGGCTGTGGCCTGAATGTTTGTATCACCCCCCCCCCCACCGTAACCAAATTACCTTATGTTGAAGTTCTGACTCCAAATATGTGGTATTATGAGGTTGGGCCTTTAGGAGGTAATGAGATTAGATGAGGTCATGAGCCTGTGTCCCCATGATGGGATTAGTGCCCTTATTAGGAGAAGGGGCCAGCACTTCTCTCTCTGCCAAGTGAAGACATGGAGAGGAGGCACTGTCTGCAAGCCAGGAAGAGGACCTTTCCAGGGCCTGACCCTATGGAGAGCCTGATCTTGAACTTCCAGCCTCCAGACTCTGAGTGATAGAAGCCTTTTATTGAGGCCAAGCTGTCAATAAATGTTCTGTCACAGCAGCCAGCACCGCCCAAGGAAGGTGTGTGTCTGTGTCAACCACATTCAGCACTAGTGGAAGCAGCCTCCTCCTTCAGCACCAGCCAGATGCTTATCTTTTCCCACCAGGAGTCCCACAGGGCAGGGCCAGAGCTTTGTCCCAAAGCATTGCTCTGAGCAGAGAGCCTCCCAAAGCTCCAGGCACCTGCATCTGAACAGATGCTGGTACAAAGGCCTCAATCTCAGCAGTTCTTCCTCTTGTGGGTGGGGAGGGCAAAGATTCAGATTCCTGTCTTCAGTGGGGATGGGTGGGGAGGGGGGTGGGGGCTCCACAGAGCCACATGAAATGGAAGATACTTTGGCTTCTTGGCCAGGACTTGTGACGTGGTAGTAGCCTGAGCCCCTGACTCTGCAGAGCCATGTTCTTCCTAACGTAGGTGTGAGGTCTGCATGGCACTTCCTTCCCTGATCAGCTAGAATTCTTTCTTCCATGCGGTTTCTCCAGTGTGGGTGACTGTTCACTAAACAAGGTGCTGGTTGTGCTGGGTCCAGTTTGTGAATCTAATCTGGACCTGAAGATTGGGATAACTGGTTTCCAGACCTGGAGTAATAGAAATTTCTGGATTCCCTAGCTGACTAAGCTGGTTGACTTTCTGGAACTCATCTACAAGACTGAAGGCTGGGAAAGAGCCTTCCTCTCTTCCTGGTAGCCTTTCAGAAGGTCTACTCCTACCCTTGCTGCCCAAACCACCTGGCATCACCTCCTCCTGGCCACATCCAGACAGTCCTGTGCTCTGAATCAGTCCAAATTGACAGAGGTGAGCTTCTGCAGAGAGCTTCCATCTGGATCTCTCCCTGAAAAAAATCAGGAGACGTCCTATGAGGTTGTACACTTTCATGAGGCTGTAATGGTGATTCCTTCCTGAGGTTAATTATAGTTGATAGGGCAGTGCCTTATCTAAAATGGGAGACATCATAAGTAACAGAATTTCAGACATCAAGAGGAAATGAGAAGTCCCTTAGCAGACTTATGCCCTTCCGACAGTCCCTAGTTAGACCCTAGTTCCTTCCCAGCACAGAAACCAGTAGTTGCCTCTGTAGCATCTAAGAGAGCTCTGTCTCTAGCTCAGTGGCCTGTGGCTCATGACCAAAGCAGAAAAGAGAGCCAGGGCGTGTAGGGCCAGTTCTACATGGTGAGGTCAGGGATTGTAGAAGGTTTTCCTCTTATCTGCATGTAGCACCTGGATCAACAAACAGGTTTTTTTTTTAATTGTTATTCATTTTACAACTCAATAAAACTTAATTATGAGAAAGCAGGAAGAGAAGCAGAAGCCGTACTCACGTAATATTGTATTCCTAGCAGCAATTCCTGAGGGGCCCTCACACTTGCATCGCAGCAAAGAACAAACCAAATTACGGGGACTATTCAAAATTCATTTAAAAACATCATTGAGGAGCATCATAATAAAAACACAATGAAAAAGACAAGCTTGGGTTGTTAATTTGTAGTGCCGTGTGTGCGTGGGGGGGTCTGTATGCACGTACACGTGTGGGTGTGAGAGCACACATGTGGCTTCATTAACTCTGGCTGGAGCAGCCGATGGTGGAGGGCCAGCAGGTTTGAGGCAATGGATTGGACTGGGCCAAAGGGGACATGGAGAGGATTTGGAGACGGCTGGGAAGTGCCTGTAGTCCTATCTCCTGTGTGGCCACAGGTCAGCCAGGCAGTGTAGGAAATTGAGTCCTAGATGTGGAGGAGGTGACCAGGAGATGGAAGAGGAGCTGAGGCCTTCCTGGGGTTAAGCTCAGACCATGTTCAAGAAATGCCCAGTTCTCTGCCTCTCATTTCCCCGTCTACCCAGGAGAGCCCACATTCCTCCTTGCAGACAAAAAAGCCCCACTCTCCCATGAACTCTTATCCCAGCAGGAAGTTCCAAAGCTTTGCATTGCGTGCTGATGACCACCCGCTTTCCAGTGGAGTCATGTGTCTGTCACTGAAACCCAGCTGATTCTATGTGGGCACCTGGCCTGACAGACCCTTTGCCAGTAGCCCACCTGGCCCAGGGTGGGACTAGGATACTTGATCTCTTGGTGTAGCTCCTCAGGCCCACTTGGGCTTGTGCCCACAGCCTGAGCTGAACCTTTGCACTTGGCCTCGTCTCCCCTGACTTCAGCTCGTCTCAGCAATCTCCTGGCTCCTTCCTTCTGGGCTTGCACAGCCCTGCCTGCCCTTGTGTTGTAGAAGTCTTCACACCTCCGGGTGACATTAGTTTTACCTCCAACCCAATCTCATGCAGCCACTTTTCCTGTAGGGATCTTGAGCCCATTGCTCTGGACCTCAGTTTGCTCATCTGGAAAACAGGTATCATTAAGCGTGCCTTCCCTCCCTCCAGGAGTGTTTTCCAAATTAATTAATTCTCTTAATTAATTAATTAACTAAAGTGAGATGCTTAGATGAAAGGTGCACTAGAAGTGCAAATAATTATTTATTCTTAATGAACCCTTCTTTGGAGATAATTTACTCTTGATTCTGAAGGGAAACACAGTGGACCCCAGGGGAGAGGAAATGACGAGGTTGTTTTATTTGTTTGTTTGGGGGAGGCAGAGGGTGGGGAGGCTATTATATATAGTGATTCCCTGGGTGAGCTAATAGAGAACTGGCCAGCGTCAGTTCCAGGGTCCCAGCTGAATTGTTAACCCGGAGACAGGATGGGTTTCAGAACTCATCCCTCTCGGTTTAATAGCAGGGACTCGCCAGCATTAGAGAAATGGAGGGAAAGAGAGAGGGAAAAAAAAAGGAGAAAAGATAGAAGGGGGAGAAAGAGAGATAGAGACACAGGGAAAGAGAGAGAGAGAAAGCGTGCTAAAAAATCTCCTCAGTGTGTTGTGTTGCTGTTGTGGGTGCTCATGGTGTGTTGGGGCTGCCAGTTGCCGGGCTGTAGCCCCGGTGTGCCCTCTGAGCTTCCTTCCAGCTCCGACCATACCTGGATTTCCAGCAGGCTTCCTTCCCTCCCTCCCTCCAAGGACCAGACCTTAGCTCAAGTCTGAGGCTGCCATTTCATCTACAGTGCTCCGACCTCCCTGTTCTGCCCTCCATTCCACCTGAGACTCCCTGCCTCCTGACTTCGACCAGGTCCGTGGCCCCTAGTCATCTTCCTCACCCCTTTCTAAACCCAGGGGGAGGACTGGGGAGGAGTGTTAATTATTTCCTTCCTGTGCTTTTGTATAGTTTGACAGTGAAGACGTGTGATTTTATTCTTGCTATCTCCTATCAAGCCAATGAACATGCAGCCTAAACAAGACACTTATCATGCCAGACAGAACAGGTGGCCTTTTCTTCTCTTTGACCATCCTGATGCTCTGAGGTCACCTGCCTTCTCTTGGAGGTGCTCCTGGGCTGGCCTAGAGGAAGAGGAGGCTGGTCAACAGGACCAGAAAGAGGGCGTGTGGTCTGGGTAGGGCAAACCAAAATGCAGATGCCAACTTGGGCCCTCAGAAGTCTTTGCAGAATCTAGGTTTTTTGCAAGACAGCAAGTCTCCCTGCAAGACAAAGAGGAGCTGGGCTTTGATAACATGGCATGATGCAGAGTCTACGAAACCATAGAAGATACTGTCTATTAGAAGTAGGCACACTGTCTGCTTTGGTCTCCTGTTAGAACTACCAGATGCGTAGAGGTGACCATGCTCTACTCATTACTACTTGCTTTTTGGTACCTTGGGTAAGTTTCTGAATGATTCCATAACTCATTTTTCTTATTTATAAAATGGGGAGATGGTAGCATCTGCTACACAGGGGTGTTGTGAAGATTCACTGAGTTAAAATGGCCCCAGCACTTATAACATTGGGCAGTACGTGGAATATGCTCTAGGTACATTAGCCGTTGTAATTGACTGTTCTGATCACAGCTGACAGTTGCCCCCGTGTCTGCAGTAAGAGCTCAGGCCTGCTGGTGCATGCTTGGCGAGGCAGCTTATCCTTAGTGTGCCCACACAGGGCACTGAGGGTGTGTAGGTCCAGGTCTGTCCAAGCGGTGATTCTAGGTCTACTTTTCAGACTGTCCTTGCCTAGGCTGTCCCTGGGGCCCCAGTTTGATTTCTAGAGAGGCTGGGGGCTTCAGAGAAGCAAAGAATGTGCTTAAACTGTAAGAGCTGGAGACCAACCCACATTTCTGGAAGAACAGAGAACAACCCTTGGAGCTGGGCATGTGGCCCGGCCAAGGCTGGGCAGGTCTGAGGAGATGTTCTGGGGCCTGAGCCTGAGGTCTGAATGGGTGAGAGAGGATAACTGGAGACCAACCTTGCCTTGTAGTGGGGAGATACCCAGGGACTCCTCTGCAAAAATTTGAGGTGGCAAGAGTTTCATAGAGTGGTGTTATGATTTGATCTTCACTGGTCCCCAGAGCTCATATGTTAGGCAACAAAGTAATGTTCAGAGGTGAAATGATTAGATTGTGAAAGCTGTAACTTTATCAGTGGATTAATCCACTTCATGAATTAATGATCTGAATGGACTACTGGGCAGTAACTGTAGGCTAATAGGATGTGACTAGAGGAAGAGAGTCACTGGGGGAGTGCCCTTGGACCATATCTGTCCCTGGTCCCATCCTTCCCCTCTCTACTTCCTGAGCGGTTTTCCTCCACCACACCCTTCTGCCATGACGGTCTGCCTCACCTCAAGCAATGGGGCCAGCCATCTATTGACTGAACCTCTGAAGTAATATGTCCAAAATAAATTTTCCTTCTCTAAGTGGTTCTTGTCAGGTATTTTGGTCACAGCATTGAAAAGTTGACTAACACAAGCGACAGGGACAATCCTAGAAAAGGAGTGAACTTGCTGCTATAAAAGGAAAAAAACTGAAATGCTATTTATGATGCCACCTGCTTTTTAATGAGTGTGAGCTGTTTGGGGAAGCGCCCCTTCCTTGTCCCTTGCACGGTTTCTTGAATTCTTGAAGCTGAAGGACTGGGTCTTATTTTATTTATTTTAAAATTTCAATCTGTCATATATTGGTACTTTTATAAAATACCATAAAAATGAATCATGAGAAAAATGATATTACGAAGACACGTAACACATAACCAACAAACATAAAATTACTCTGTCTGACTGTCAGAAGCTTCTAAATGCTAATGCTCAATTTCTGGACTTCATTTTTCTTGGACTGATATCAAAGTTTGGGGCCCAGCATGGGCCTGGAGACCACTGAGTCCTGCTGGGTACTGAGCTCTTGGAGGTGCTTTGATGCTCAATTCAGCAGCTGACTGGCTTGAACTGGGTCTGAGGGAGTGGGAGCCCATGTGTCAGTCTCCCAGGGCTGCCACAGTGCATGGCTCAAAGCAGCAGAAATTATTCTCTCAGAGTTGGGGAGGCCAGAAGTCCAAAACGAGGGCTCTAGCAGGCTACGCTCTCTCTGCTTCCCTGAGGCCTCTTCCTACTGACTGGTGGCTCCACGTAATTGTTGGTGCTCTTTGCTTTGTAGCCACCTGACCCCAGTCTCTGCCTCTGTCTCACCTGGTTGTCTTCCCTCTCTGCGAGCCTGTGTCTCCAAGCACCCCTCTCTTCATAAGGACACCCATCACCCTATCCAGATCTGGGAGGTGCTAACCTCATCTTCGTTCAATTGTATTTGCAAAGTCCCTAGTTCCAAATAAGGCCACATTCCAGGGTTCCAGATGAACACGAGTCTTGGGGTGGGGTGGGGGATGATACTGTTTAATTTAGTACAGATAACACACAGACGCAGTGAAATAGCTTTGGACTTAGGATTCAGTAAAGGTTTGGGACAATTATTCCTGAATTCCTATAGGGCAAGGGCGCCTTGGGTGGCTCCCTGTAATCATGGTCATGTTTATACCCCTGGGCCATGGTGACCTGAGCAAGCTGCTTACAGGGGCAGGAAGGAATCCCTGTGATGCTTTCCCTCTTCCAGCTTCTGAGGATGCAGAGGAGTGAGCAAGTGGATCCTGAAGCGATACCCATCACTCTTCCTACTCTCAGCACCCCAGAGAGCCCTGGTCAGAGCTCTGGAGGGGAAGGTAGGTGCTACTGAAACCTGTCTTGTGCACGAGGCAGTGCTTCCAAGTGGTTAGAGCATCTGTGCTGGTTCCAAGCTGCTGGGGCCAGTATGACTCTATTGTTAGAAACTTTGTAACCTTGTATTTCCTCTTCAGTTCCTCATGGTCCTCATTTAGACAGTGGGGATAATAAAAGAACCTGTATCTTTGACTGTTGTGAGCAATACATGCGATAATATAGTAAAGGACTCAGCATGGTGCCTTAATCAATACTATCTGATATCAAAACAACAATTTTTAGATGAACCAGGGAAATGACTACTTTCCTGAACTGTATCTATTAAGAAAGAGACCTGGCACCTATTAAACACCTTCTGTGTGCCCAGCATTGTTGGGGTTGATTTATATGCATACCTAATCACCAAACATATTTTCCAGTGGTTAACTTGTGACTGATTAATGTATTAAATTCATCTATCAAGCATTTATTGAACACTTACTATGTGCAAAAGTAGCAGGGGACCCAAATATGTTTAAGGGAAGACCATTATGCTTTGAAAAAAGAGATGGCTCATGACTGGGTGTCAGCCTTTAAGGAATGATTATGTATACTCACAGGAGACTTGGTTAGTTGACCTATTAGGGAAAACTTCCAGTCCTTCGTTCATGTGACAGAAGAAGGTAAATTATTGTCATAAATGTGAAGCTTTGCCATTAACATTTTTCTTTGTTTATTTCGCCAAAGACAGGATTTCTAATTTGAACTCTTACACAGCTTCTCTGTTCCACCAAAAAAAAAGTCTTTTCAGTTCATTTTGGAAAATGTCTTGTTTTATTTCATTCCCATGATGATTCATAATAAAATAAAAAAATTATGAGTTATAACCAAACAGGATTACTAATATGTAACCCATAGCTTTGCTTAATTTGGCTTGCTATTAAAGTTTTAATAGAAAATATCATTTGATTGCAATTTAGAAATAAAATTTGATTTCCATATTATAACTAATATGAATAATAAGCCCAAAAATGTCTAATATACTTAGGCATTTCTATTAACACAATGAATATGCCTCAAATGTTTCTCGCATACTAATTCAAAGTGCCATGGTCTCCTCGTAACAGCAGGTTCGCTTTCTGGAGAGCTCACTGACCTCACCGGGGCAGCCTTTATCAGCAATTGCTCCCGAGCTTTCTTGGTGCTTTGGAGGACCAGGACAATTCAAGTGTTATGCCTCTTTAAATGAAGTTGGCTTCTGTGCCCTGCTGAACTGCTCTCAGAAAAGTGCTCCTTTCTCTGTCTGGTCTGAGAGGGAGAGGAGTTCTGCCATCCTGGGTTCTGGGCTGGGCCCTGGAACTCAGCTACACGTCAGTCTTGCTATTTCCAGGGGCCAGGCTTGTTATGTCTCCCCATACGAGGGAAACGAGGGAGGTGCTGTGCTTTCCTTCCCTCAAAAACACCTGCCATGTGTTCACGCATCACTCATTCATTCAGTAACTGTGAACAGCGAGCCTACTACCCGCCAGCCCTGTGTTCCATGCTGGGGTTACCATGGTGATTAAAAGCGGATACCGCACCTACTCTCACAGGGTTGAATAATCATAACAAAGAATGCATACATGTATGTGTTGGGAGGGAGAGAAATGGCTCTAAACAAGAAAGAACGGAGGATGCTAGTCAAGTCGGATTTCAGGGGAGGGTTTCCTCACAGACACTGAGATCTTAAAAAAAAACACACACACACACACACACAGCAGGACTTACAAAGAGAAAGTTGAGTGGGGAGTGTAACAGACACATGCGAGTGTGCTGTGAGTGCAAGAAGGTCACAGTGCCTGGGGTCGAGAGACGCTGGGGGGTGGGATGTGTTACAAGATGAGGCTGGGGGCAGCCAGGCCATGCTGAGCCTCGCTGGCCAAGGGGACGATGCTTGAACAGCGAGAGGGTACTGAGAGGCGTTAGGCCACATGGCCAGATATTCAAAGATCCTCCAGCTGCAGCTTGGAGAAGGGACTGGAAAGGTCTAAAGGGAGAGCAATAAGAAAGTGTTTTACAGAATCCAAGAAGGAGAGTCCAGTGGTTTGAAGTAAAGTGGTGGCAGATGACAGAGAGAAGTGGGAAGGACGAGGATTGAATACGAAGGGCTGCAAGGAGAACATCTGCCAAGTTCACTGCTACCAAACTACTCCCACCAGCCTGTTCCCCGGGGGTCCTTCTCTGGCTCAGCCTGTGGCCCCCTCGTGCATTAACTTGAGCTCTGATGAAACGTCTACCCCACACACTCTCCTTACCCTGCTGATATATCATCTCAAGAATTTTGAAGACCTTGAACTATATATTGATTTGTTTGTTGCCTGTCTTCTCCAGTAAAATGTGAATTTCATGAGGTCAAGGAATCTGTGTCCTCAATCCTGGAAAGTTACCTGTCCCATCACAGCCTCCTAGATTACACACACACACACACACACACACACACACACACATTTGGTGCCAGGTATCGAACCCAGGGCTTCTTAGCCACTGAGTCTCATCCCCAGCCCTTTTATATTTTTTATTTAGAGACAGGGTGTTGCTAAGTTGCTTAGGGCCTTGCTAAGTTGCTGAATCTGGCCTCAAACTTAGGATTTTCTTGCCTTGGCCTCCTGAGCCGCTGGGATTACAGGGGGGTGCCCCTAGCTGAATGATACATTTTGAGTGAATGAATGAATCCATAGTTTGCTGGCTTATACAACCAGGCAGATGACATCATGCCTGAGAAGGGGGTGTTCAGAATGGGACTAGATTTGGATCGAGTGAGTGGGAATCCTTTTTAGATTCTACAAAACCATTCTGATTGCTCTCCCAGCCTCTCCTTTTATACTTTTGTTAAGTCTTAATATGGATTTGGTAACACCAATGCTCAATTAAGGCTCCATGGATCCACCAATTGCTTTCAAAACTATTGATCCCCTTTGCTTGAGTACCTGCTAGAAAGGTAGTTTTAGGGGGTCTGGGAGCAAGGGGGGCACAGTCTCTGCCCACAAGAGGCTATGGATTTTTAAAGATCAGACTTCACCAACTTTGGCTGAAGGGCTTGATGGTATCCAGAATGGGGAAGACTAGCAATGGTGTCCCCCGGGAGAGGTGGCAGTCAGAATTCTAGGGCTGCAGGAAGCCATTCTGCCTCCTTTTATGGCTCTTGCTCAGGCAGGAATTCCCTTGGGAATTCCTGTGAGCCACCTGAATTCGGTAGTATCTTGATTGGTTGGGTGTAGAAAACAAGAATGTAGTTAAGATCAATCTCTGGCTCTGCTCCACCTGGGTTTTGTTCCTAGTGATAGAAAGGGAAGTTCTAAACATTGTCTCACACATGAGATACCAACAATCTGCCCTCTCTGAGGGACTTGTCTGTGGCGTTACTTAAGATAAGTGATAACTCCAGAATCCCTAGGTCAAGACTGAGTAGCAACTTGTCACCCACCTGCCTTCGGGATGTATCCCAAGTATTCAAGCTAGCTTGTCCAAACAGAGCCCTTACATCGCTGGAAGCTGTCTGACAATCACTTGTGATGAAACCACCATCCATCCAGGGACCCAACTGGGACCTTCTTCATTAGACTTGACCTTCTTGTGCACTTTTCCTGGCCAGGCATCCAGAAAAGTCTGTAGTCTCTAGCCATCTGCCCACCTTGCCTTCATTCAGGCTCCTGCAGATTCTTCCTTGGATAATGGAAATAGTTGTCCAATGATTATCTATCTTTGCACCATCTCTTCCCTTGAATGCATATTTCCATGACCACCAAATTCATCTCTTAAAAATCCACAAAAGATTTTGTCTTAAAAGCTTCTTAAAACCTTTAGCTGCTAACTCCATAGAGCCTTCCATTTGAGGTTCAAGTTGCTGAGCTTTACACATCCAAGGCCTATTGTGATCTGCCTCTTACCAAATGACCAACCTTATCATTTTCCCCTTTTTCCAGGCAAACTGGAATTTTTCAGCCTTTTTGAGCATGTCATGATGTTTTCAGATTCCCGCTAGCTTTGCACTTACTGTCCCTTCTGCCTGGGAATCCCATGTCCTCCTGCTTACTTGGCTAGCTAATGTTTCCATCCTTCTGAATTCGGTTCACATACCACCTCCCTTGGCCTCTTTTCCAGTTCCCAGGGCTTGCTCTTTCTATTTTTCCAAATAGAAGAACTTGCTATATTGCATTCTAAGCAATGATTTGTCTGCACTCAAGATCAGGGACTATGGTGTCCTATATGACTTCGTCTCCACAATGCTTAGCACAACACCTAGGTCATAGCAGGTGCCTAATACCTGGTAAATAAGTGAGAGAGAGTCCCCACTCCCATGTTTATGAACCCTGGCCCATTTCATCCCCTCATGAGTCTGATCTAGCCCAGGGTCCCTACCCCAGCTGCCTTCCCACCTGCCCGAATGCCTCCTGCATCCCCTCCACATTGACGGGGAGCCAGACTCCTCTTAGCCCAGCTCTCCTACTTTAGTTTTTAATCTTTCCTCATAAATTAATCTCTCCTGCTACCTAATCATGCCTGGTGCCCTTCCCTGAACTCTCTTCACTTTGCCTACCTCTGTCGGGTAATGAGATGCCCAGAGCCGGCTGCAATATCCCCAGCTCCATCTCACCCCCAGAGACTATTTCCTTCTGGCTTTGTGTCCTGGCCCCTGCATATGCACATCTAAATCATCTATCCTTTTTTTTATTTATTTCTCTGCCACTTCCCATTGCAAACTCATCTAATTTATGCTCTGCTCTGGGGTTATGTCTCTCTCAGTGGGTCTCTGCTTTTGAGAGTCCCCCCACTTACTGAACCCATCTCTGTCTTTATGATTATTTTCCCTTCCTGTGCTAATGCTTGTGAATCCCCAAAGTAAATCTCATCTGGGGGCATCTTATCCAAATGGCGCTCTTTTCTGGACCACAGATTGTTTTTCCTCATCCTTTTCCAGGCAGGGGTGGGTCAGTTTCATGAGACGCTCCCCTATGTGTGCCAAGAGAAAAGCAATCCTCGTCCAGCCACACATGGTTTTATTGGAAAATGTCAAAGTACTTTTTTGCTTCAACAATCAGAGAACCTAAGACTAAGTTTGGGTTTGGTGATGCGACCATCTTCCTCCTGAATTTCCATGAAATTTTCTTTCCCTCTCAGTGTGAGGCACTCTTTTATCAATTATAAAGGGACTAATGTATATGGGATTTATGCTGAAAATTTACAAGTGTTTTTGTAAATAAGTAGGGTCTAAAGAATATATTCAAAATCTACACAGTTCATAGACTTTCTTTTCTTTCCTCCCTCTTTATCCTTAGCTTCCCTGCCTGACCTGCTGAGCACATGTAGGAGTGTGTAAGCTTCTGAGACTTGGTGGCTGCATCGTCTCTCACAGTTACCTGGGGAGTGGGACCAGGGGATGTGCACAGGTAAGTAGAGCAAGGAGAGAGGCACATGTAGGGAGGCTCCCACCTGTGGAGGACAGCAGGGGTCTCTGTCAGGCTCCACCCTGTCCCTTCTGGTCATGTAACCTGGTGCAAGTTAGCCTTTCTAAATTTCTGGTTCTTTGCCTGAAAAGGGGTAGATAATGAAAATTTCCAGGATTGTGAGAAATAATTAAGGTGAGGACTTGGGGTATGCAGTGGTAGAGCATTTGCCTAGCGCATGTGAGTCCCCATGTTCCATCCCCAGCACCAAAATGAAATAAAATAATATCAAGTACAGAAGAGGGTCTATCCTAGACCCTGGCATCTCAGACAGCACTCCATTCAACATTCTGTCCTTGTGTGTTTGGAGGGGTCCTCTGCTCACAGATATGACCCCTGGATGTTTAGCGCCTGGAATTCCACCATTTCATCAACTGGCTCTTATTTTAAAAAGATAAATATTGTGTGGTATGTATGCCTTAGTCTGACTGAGACTGTCCAGGAGAACAGCCTGTCATCAGGGCAGTGAGGTGAGGATCTGGTGGGGAAGGTGGGAAGGTGACATTCAGAGTAGAGTATCAGGGGACTGCAGTCCCTCCCAGATGACGGTGTTGCTGGGGAGCAGAGTGCAGGTGAGAGAAACAGCACTGGATTAGAGAGTGGAGAGTGCCCCTCAACTTCCCAGTGTTTGGGGGTAGTGTTTCTGGAATACAGTGTGTAGGTGACTTCACTGGAGATTTTTTTCCCATGTTGGTGCTGATGCAGGGTGTCTCTGGTAGGGCCTGAGATGCTGCACTTCCAGCAGGCTCCTGGCCTTGCCTAGTGCTGCTTCCGGACTACTCTGAATGGGAAGGTTCCAGCAGGCTTGGACTCAGACCTCAGTGGAAATCAGGCTCTAGGCAATGTGTGGCGGCTCCTGTGTGCTTTCTCTCCAGCACCCAGGTCATGGGGCTCTTCCATTCCCAGCTCCCTGCCAGGCTCATTTGAATTGTTATTATTTATTTTTTGACTCAGAACTTTGCCCAAGTCACTGTCATGAAACACTGAAATCGAAAGCTATTATAGTCACTGAACTTCTTTTATCTCCTCATCTGGCATTTCCACAGATTAAAAAAAAAGCAATTAAATTTGTCGGGCATGATTTGTACTACACCAACTCCTGCTCTTTACTGCTTGTGACTTCATCCTCCAACTACACTTGCAGAACTTCTCCTTGTGCTGCGCCCTTGGCTTGCTCAGAAGGTGACTTTCATTTTTCACTTCCCGAAAGGATGATGCATAGACCTCAATGTATCCAAATAAATGCATCATTATTTTTAAGCATACACACACATACCCCAGGAATGGCTAGGATCCTAGCTCCAGCGTGGATGAACATGCAATGCTTAAATGGGTATGGGAATCTTCAGAGCCTGGTACTCTTGTGTATTAAAATGGAAATCATGAGACATACCTAACTTGTCAGTGTGCAAGGGCTGCCCAGAGAACTTGGTACAAATTAAGCACTTACTGAGTGTCTTTGGGAAAAACAACCCACAATTATTGTTAGAGGCCCAATTTTGTTCAGGCTGGTGTTTAGTTAAAGCTATACTCCTTCCCAGACTCCCTTGTAGCTAGAGGTGAACATGGGACACTCTCTGGCCTGTTGATTTAAGCTTTATGGAGGGGGTGAGAGTCAGGTTGATTTTGAGGAACATTCTGCCTTCCTGATACAGTGGCTGCTCTCTCCTTTTTTGAATCCGAAATGGAAACATGTTGCATAAAAGAGCAGCCATATTGTAACAAGAGGAACTAGGCGTGAGGCTAAACACCATTTTGGAAGTTGTGGAGAGGAGATATGGGAAAAGACTGGCTTCCTAATGGCAAAATTGGGTTTCCACTCAACCCTGACTGCCTTTGCCTTGTTTCAGGGGACAGTGATGATATGACAAGGCCCTCGTCACTGTTTGTCAGTCCACACTATTCTAAGTGCTACCTTCGAATTGTGTCTTATGCCTTACGTTACCTTGCAGTGTTTGGTAAAGACTCCATATAACAGTAGGTGCCTGATAAATACATGATTCATTTTATATTCTATTTATTGGGGTAATCAAAGCAAATTTTTGGAAATCTTCCATAACACCTTAAAATCCTTTCACATTTTCTGGGCATTCAGGAAGACTGAGTCTATTATAAATAGTTGATATAGTTACTTTTATTAGCTCTACAATATGATGATATTGGTTTCCAGGAAGCTCACAGCTGAGTGTAGTTCACTGGCCAAAACTAACTTTGTTTTGGTCTTCCTCCTTTCCACTAATGTCTCTATGGCTCCTGACTTTCTATTTGTTTGATTTTATTTCTGACTTGTACTTTCTGTTCTTCAAAGCAAAATTTCCTTTGGAAACAGCAAGGTAAGAATTGTATATAAAAGAAGGGGAGTCTGGCTTGTTTAAGGAAGTGGAAGAGTTTTGTTTTAAGTGCAAGAACTTGGCTTGGGTTTCTTTTTTCTTTTTCTTTCTTTCTTTCTTTTTTTTTTTTTTAGAGAGAATTTGGGGGATTTGCCATCCACAGCTGCACTGTGGAGATACACCCAGCACATGGCTGGGTGAGAAAGGAGAAAACAGACCAGAGCAAAAGCTTCAGGTGTGTTTGAGGATTGAAGCTGCGCTCACTCCACCCCCTTCTCCTATTTATCACTGTCCACCCTCCATCCCCAGTTATGCAGCAGGATCTGTCACTGTGTTGCTGACCATCGGCTGCTGGGCATTTTGAGAAGCTCTGTCCCTGCTCCTGCCTTCCCTCAATGGCCTCTCTTCCTTCTGGAAACTGCCCGTGCTGTGGGATCCAGCTCAGCACTTGATTACTGCAGCTCAGAGAGCATCAAATTCAAAATACTCATTAATTAATTGGAGCCCTGCAAGCAGTAGCATAAATAATTTCATATGAATAACACTAACCAGGGCTCTGCCAGCACTTCTACTAACAAATGAATAATTTACAGTATTAATTTTAAGTATTACTCAAGAATATATAAGGCTAACTGTATCATCGTGACCTTTAGCTGCAGTACGGTTTATTTTAACATTTACAGAAACCAGTCAAGCTCAACTACCAGAAGGTGAACCAGGTTTTAACGTCACCACAGGCCGATCCAGTCATTCTCTCTATCAGAATATACTAACATTATTATAAATGCCCTAACTCTCATACTTTTTCTAGGAGCACTTCAGGATCTTCCTGTACCAGCGGTTTAGACAAGTAAGTCTGTTGTTAAGATCCTTCTCTAGTCTCAGTCTTATAAATCTGAGTATCATAGTTATAATTTTGGTATGATCAACTTACTCATCTCCTGTGAAAAGATTTCTTTTTTTTAAATTGTAGATGGACACAATACCTTTATTTTATTTAATTTATTTTAATGTGGTGCTGAGGATTGAACCCAGCACCTCACACATGCTAGGCAAGCGCTCTACCACTGAGTCACAACTCCAGTCCCTGTGAAAAGATTTCTTACCATTCACATTAGCCTTGGTATATGACATCTCAATACCTATTTTGTTATCAAATATTCTACTGCAAACATAAAAATAATATGATAAAATCATTGGGCATGGTGACGTGTGCCTGTAATTCCATTGGCTTGGGTGGCTGAGGCAGGAGGATTGTGAGTTCAAAGAAGCAACTTAGCAAGACCCTGTCTCTTAAAAAAAAAAAAACACATAAAAAAGGGTTGGGGATGTGGCTCAGTGGTTAAGTACACCTGGGTTCAATCCCTAGCACCAATACACACACACACACACACACACGCATATGTATTCACACACACACACGCACATATATATGACAAAATAGTTTATCCTGATAGAATTAAAATCTATCCTGATAGAGGTTTAAAATTATAGCGATTAAACTTACTCTTAGGAATAAGAAAATCTCTATATGTTGTATTCTACACTAAGGTCAGCTAATAAGCTCTCAGAGTCATACCCCTAAAATATTGGTCCAGATCCTTCCCATGCTAATCAAACCCCTATTTTTCCATTGTTCTGCTGACCATATTGATGAAAACCATAATTATGATATTTAGCTCTCTGTTTCCCTTGGACTTGAAGTCAGTTGACTTTTGGTGTTTTGATTGGTTCTCGTCTTGTTCCTTTGAGGGCAGGAAGTGGGGTGTTCTTTTGTTTCCTTAACAGTGCCTAGCCAATGCCTGGTATACAGAAGGCATTTAATATGCACCTTATTAAATGCTATCTAGCATGTACCCATAGTCCTAGACACGGGTACATACAGGCCGGTTCATAACCCAAGTCCATTCTTAACACAAAGCCATAGGGTTAGTGTTGGAAGAAACCCTACAGCCATGTGAGACTGATCTTCCCTTTCTGAAAGAAGCCCAAGAGGAGGGCCTTTTGGAGGGCCCCATAGTTGGTTGGTGGTACAGCAGAGGTCAGAGCTTAAGTCATTTGATGGTGTCCAGCATCAACATGGCCCCCAGTTCCATTTGTCCATCTGTATCAACCCTTCCTCCCTTCTCATTGGTTCTAGTGCAAAGCCAGCAGGATCAAGTCTGAATTAAAGCAAATGAGTTCAGATTCCTTCAACACTGAGCTGGATGATTGCCTAGAAAAATGAGTTTTATAAAATTCAATACTATTTTAACCACATTAAGATGCCTGGCCAATTAAAAGACTTTAGAAGTCATATGTTTTACAAAATGAAAAATCATTTTATAAAGTAAATTCTTACCTCTTTTGCCCATTGAGATTCAGTAATGGTTTATTCCATAAACAGGATTTTCTAGTTCTTGATGTTGGTTTTACTCAAAAGTGAATAGTTACGAGTTTATTTATAATTTCTGTGACAGGTATAGATTATTTATACATTACAATCTTAAATGTGCAAAACTATAGTTATCCATGTTTCTCTTTTTTTAAAATTTTTTATTGTTGGTTGTTCAAAACATTACAAATTTCTTGATATATCATATTTCACACTTTGATTCAAGTGGGTTATGAACTCCCATTTTTACCCCATATACAGATTGCAGAATTACATCAGTTACACATCCATTGATTTACATATTGCCATACTAGTGTCTGTTGTGTTCTGCTGCCTTTCCTATCCTCTACTATCCCCCCTCCCCTCCCCTCCCCTCCCCTCCCCTCCCCTCCCCTCTTCTCTCTCTACTCCCTCTACTGTCATTCATTTCTCCCCTTTGTATTATTTTTCCCTTTCCCCT